>NC_069365.1:35282500-35907500 GCF_021730395.1 Mercenaria mercenaria | reverse complement strand
AAAGACTTGTACAGTATGGGCAAAACAGAACAATAAGAAAATGCCATAGATCTTGCAATGCAATTTCAAGTATACTCTCTTCCACTGTTATTTCCAAAGGACTTTTTATAATTCAAAGCTTGGTCAGGACCATTTAAACACAGCATTAACATATGATTTCTAAAGAAACTTTACAAATTCTTAACTTAAATGCTATAATTCTGTTAAGTACAATACTTATTGCATAAATCATTATCAAACAGTTGTACTCTTCTGAAAACCACAGAGATGTAATTCTAACCAAAAACCACAACATTTTTATGAACATGAGAACATTACTGAATTTACATTAACTATTTTACAGGTACTAGAAGTTGCTCCCCAAGTGGGTGTGCTGAACTCGTCTCAGTGGCAGGCATATCATTCATGGAACTATAGAACTGATAATGATAAAAATAGCCTCATCAACCATTTTCTGAATGAATAAAGGCAAAAGGTATATTCAATATAAACTGAATATTTTAAATGCACTAGAGTAGAGTATAAGCCAAACAAGTTGCCAATGGGTCTGATTAGAGTATAAGCCAAACAAGTTGCCAATGGGTCTGATTAGAGTATAAGCCAAACAAGTTGCCAATGGGTCTGTGTAGAGTATAAGTCAAACAAGTTGCAAATGGGTCTGATTAGAGTATAAGCCAAACAAGTTGCCCATGAGTGTGAGTAATGTATTTAAAGTTAACAAGAAGCACAATGGTCAGAGTAATGTGTAGGCTAAACAAGGAGCACACAGGTCAGAGTATTTTAGACAAGTTGCCCATGCGTCTGTGTAGAGTATAAGCCAAACAAGTTGCCAATGCGTCTGTGTAGAGTATAAGCCAAACAAGTTGCCAATGCGTCTGTGTAGAGTATAAGTCAAACAAGTTGCCAATGCGTCTGTGTAGAGTATAAGCCAAACAAGTTGCCAATGCGTCTGTGTAGAGTATAAGCCAAACAAGTTGCCAATGCGTCTGTGTAGAGTATAAGCCAAACAAGTTGCCAATGCGTCTGTGTAGAGTATAAGCCAAACAAGTTGCCAATGCGTCTGTGTAGAGTATAAGCCAAACAAGTTGCCAATGCGTCTGTGTAGAGTATAAGCCAAACAAGTTGCCAATGCGTCTGTGTAGAGTATAAGCCAAACAAGTTGCCAATGCGTCCGTGTAGAGTATAAGCCAAACAAGTTGCCAATGCGTCCGTGTAGAGTATAAGTCAAACAAGTTGCCAATGCGTCGGTGTAGAGTATAAGTCAAACAAGTTGCCAATGCGTCTGTGTCTGTGTAGAGTATAAGTCAAACAAGTTGCCAATGGGTCTGTAGAGTATAAGCCAAACAAGTTGCCAATGCGTCTGTGTCTGTGTAGAGTATAAGTCAAACAAGTTGCCAATGGGTCTGATTAGAGTATAAGCCGAACAAGTTGCCCATGAGTGTGAGTAATGTATTTAAACTTAACAAGAAGCACAATGGTCAGAGTAATGTGTAGGCTAAACGAGGAGCACACAGGTCAGAGTATTTCAGACAAGTTGCCCATGCGTCTGTGTAGAGTATAAGCCAAACAAGTTGCCAATGGGTCTGTGTAGAGTATAAGCCAAACAAGTTGCCAATGGGTCTATGTAGAGTATAAGCAAAACAAGTTGTCAATTGGTCTGTGTAGAGTATAAACCAAACAAGTTGCCAATGGGTCTGTGTAGAATATAAGCCAAACAAGTTGTCAATTGGTCTGTGTACATACTAAGCCAAACCAATTGCTAATGGGTCTGTGTAGACTATAAGTCAAACAAGTTGCCAATGGGTCTGTGTAGAGTATAAACCAAACAAGTTGCCTATGCGTCTGTGTAGAGTATAAGCCAAACAAGTTGCCAATGCGTCTGTGTAGAGTATACGCCAAACAAGTTGCCAATGGGTCTGTGTACAGTATAAGCCAAACAAGTTGCCAATGGGCCTGTGTAGAGTATAAGTCAAACAAGTTGCAAATGGGTCTGGGTAGAGTATAAGCCAGACAAGTTGACAATGGGTCTGTGTAGATTAAAAG
The DNA here is from genome assembly GCF_021730395.1 of Mercenaria mercenaria. NCBI lineage: Eukaryota > Metazoa > Mollusca > Bivalvia > Venerida > Veneridae > Mercenaria > Mercenaria mercenaria. The sequence continues at coordinate 35,905,457 of NC_069365.1, read as the reverse complement.
CCAAACAAGTTCCCCATGGGTCTGTGTAGAGTATAAGCCAAACAAGTTGCCAATGGGTCTGTGTAGAGTATAAGTCAAACAAGTTGCCAATGGGTCTGTGTAGAATATAAGCCAAACAAGTTGCCAATGGGTCTGTGTACAGAATAAGCCAAATCAATTGCCAATGGGTCTGTGTAGAGTATAAATCAAACAAGTTGCCCATAGGTCTGTGTAGAGTATAAACCTTGGACAAGTTGCCAATGCGTCTGTGCAGAGTATAAGCCAAACAAGTTGCCAATGGGTCTGTGTACAGTATAAGCCAAACAAGTTGCCAATGGGTCTGTGTAGAGTATAAGCAAAACAAGTTGCCAATGGGTCTGTGAAGAGTATAAACCAAACAAGTTGCCAATGTGTCTGTGCAGATTATAAGCCAAACAAGTTGCCAATGGGTCTGTGTAGATTATAAGCCAAACAAGTTGCCAATGGGCCTGTGTAGAGTATAAGTCAAACAAGCTGAAAATGGGTCTGTGTAGAGTATAAGTCAAACAAGTTGCCAATGGGTATGTGCAGAGTATATCCAAACAAGTTGCCAATGGGTCTGTGTTGAGTGTAAGCAAAACAAGTTGCCCATGGGTTTGTGTAGAGTATAAGCCAAACAAGTTGCCAATGGGTCTGATTAGAGTATAAGCCGAACAAGTTGCCCATGAGTGTGAGTAATGTATTTAAACTTAACAAGAAGCACAATGGTCAGAGTAATGTGTAGGCTAAACAAGGAGCACACAGGTCAGAGTATTTTATAAGCTAAACAAGGAACCAATGGATCTGAGTAGAGTATGTGCTAAACAAGGAGCACATGGGTCACAGTAATGTATAAGTAGAATATAAGCTAAACAAGCAGACCATGGGTTAGAGAAGAATATAAGCTTAACAAGCTGACCATGGGTTAGAGTAGAATATAGGCTAAATAAGCTGACTATGGGTTAGAGAAGAGTATAAGCTAAACAAGCAGACCATGGGCTAGAGAAGAGTATAAGCTAAACAAGCAGACCATGGGCTAGAGAAACGTATAAGCAAAACAAGCAGCCCACGGGCTAGAGAAGAGTATAAGCAAAACAAGCAGACCATGGGCTAGAGAAGAGTATAAGGTAAACAAGCAGACCATGGGCTAGAGAAGAGTAAAGCCTACAATGTTACAAGCAGCACAAGGGCCAGAATAGAGTATAAGCTGAACAAGCAGACCATGGGCTAGAGAAGAGTATAAGCTAAACAAGCAGACCATGGGCTAGAGAAGAATATAAGCTAAACAAGCAGACCATGGGCTAGAGAAGAGTATAAGCAAAACAAGCAGACCATTGGCTAGAGAAGGGTATAAGCTAAACAAGCAGACCATGGGCTAGAGAAGAATATAAGCTAAACAAGCAGACCATGGGCTAGAGGAGAATATAACCTAAACAAGCAGACCATGGGTTAGAGAAGAATACGTGAAACAAGTGGCCAGTGGGCCAGAGTAGAGTAAAAGCTTAGTGTCCTGTTAGGTAGAACATGTTTGCATAATATTTCAAACTTTAATGGCTGCCAGCTGATCTACGATTGTTCCTGTATTCCTTCCTAAAACAGCAGTGACTAAATGTTTTCACCAAGTAACTGACAACTTGTTCACATGAATGTGAGTTGAGGGATTATTGACTTTGGACACAACTGTTTTGTTGACCTTGCCTCATTCTGGGACAGACCTTTTAGTATTAGATTAACGGCAGTATAATGTGAGCTTGCTGGATATGGACAGTATTCTTGCCACAAATCATACTTTACTTTTCACAGCACAGGTAAACCGCAGGTAATTATAATTATTGTTCTTTCAGTACAAATAGTTTCTGAACGAATTCCTTTTTTTTATAGAAAAAATACTGAAAAGAACCTTGCACCCACTAACTACTACATTACAGAATGCTACCTTTTCAGTCATTGATTGATTGTTTCTATTACTTGTTTCTCAAGCATTAAAACAACAACATTATTTTGCAAATATTTTCACTGAAAATGTAACTAGCAGTCTGACTGTATACTTAAATACTACTGTTATTTTTACAGTAATTTTACTATATCTCTTTCTCCTAATAATTTTTTTTCAATCTAAGGCATTAATTTTGCAGTAGTTTTGGGTGACAAAATGTTTGAAGATTATTAAAAAAAGATATTCAAGAAGATGCATCTAAAAATACTTACAGATTTAATAATTCCTGCTATGTGACATGTCATTTTAAATGTACATTATTAAACTTAAAACAGTTTATTTTCTGGTAAAGTTAACCTGTATGAGATATGTTCTACAAAAATTACATCATTAAAATCATACTGAAATGCTGACATATTTTAACAAATTAAACAAATTCACAACAAAAGAAGCTGGTCATTTGTTAATAATCCCTACTAATGGGCTTGGTGTTCATAGGAAAAAATAAGATAGATGTTTACTGTGTAAGAAATATATCGTACAGTGACACCATTTTTGGCTAAAATACAGGGTACTGACCTGATTAGATAGCAGTTGTGATGTAAGGATATTTTGAAACTATTCTGACATTAGAATTTAACAATACTGATTAGTATGGTGTTTAATTATAATTATAAATAAGCCAGCCTTAACAAAGGGAAATTACAAGAAACAGGAAAAAACTTATTAAATCATAACGGAAATATTGGTCATCTACAGCTATATATACTGTAAACAAACCATAAATGAGCCGTGCCATGGGAAAACCAACATAGTGGGTGTGCGACCAGCATGGATCCAGACCAGCCTGCGCATCCGCGCAGTCTGGTCAGGCTCCATGCTGTTCGCTTTTAAAGCCTATTGGAATTGGAGAAACTGTTAGCGAACAGCATGGATCCTGACCAGACTGCGCGGATGCGCAGGCTGGTCTGGATCCATGCTGGTCGCACACCCACTATGTTGGTTTTCCCATGGCACGGCTCAAATAGATAAACTGATCCGATTACTGACTAGACAATCTTTTTCAGATATTTTAAAGTTTTTGCTCAATATCTATTTTTCTTTTTTACTATTTTCTGCCTCTGCTCTAGCTTATTATTTAGTCTGATAAACTGTGACTGATTTGTCCACCAAAGCTGTATGTACTTATATGTCCTTTCAAATTTTCTGTAAAATGGAATCACGCTTATACCATCATATAGCTCTAATGAACACGCTCAAACTGAGTCTGCCCTAAGTCTGTTATTTTGCTTTGTTGCACTATGCTCCAAAAGGATCTGCCTATAAAATTTGTGAAATCTGTTTTCTTTTTAGATGACGGTATTGCTATATTGTTAGTTCAAAGTTTCTTGAAGCTAATAGTAAACAAATGAAAGGTTACTGTAGTCTACATAGAGCTATCTTTAGCTTCTCTATTTAATCCTTATCCTGCTAAATTTCTATAATGAACTTGTCCATCTTTTAATTTGGACAGTACCATTAACTATTAAAAGGTGTGATTTCCAAAAAAGATACTGACTGAATGGCGAACAGTGCAGATCATGATCAGACTGCATGGCTGTGCAGGCTGATCATGATCTACACTGGTCGCAAAGGCAGAATCAATCATGTCCAGAATGATAAGGGTTAAAAGTTTCAGAGTTACTAACTTACTACTAGTAATGTAAAACTGCTATATAATAGTATATTCTTTACATAAATCAGGCAATAAAAAAAAGTTGTGTCACCTGATTTGTGACAGCATTAAATATAGTACTGGCCAACCTTTAACAAGAGCAAAGTCTGCAGGTGCCAACACCCCTTTGACATTAGGCAACATGTACATGTAAGAATAGAGTTATGGTTCTTGGCCTTCTTATTCAGCAACTGATAGTAATTAAGTAATATACAGTTTCAAACCTACATGTATTAATTTTGAAGTCAAGATTTAATTGCCGAAGGAACTCGTTATTTATTTGTTATTTATATTTGTGTTGATTTCAATACAAGACATTTAAAACAGAGTTGGAGTTATTCATCAATTTTGCTGATTCCCCATCAGTGCATCAACAACAGTCGCTGAGCATTTAGCTCTATCATAATAGTAATCAAGGAAAGTGGACCTAAACAAAACATTTAACTTTTTAAGTTAAAAGGGGCCATTATTCTGACAAAATGCAAGGAATAAAGTTATGGTACTTGTCCTACATTAAAAGTAATTCATCTTATGATAATAAACGTGTGTATGTAGTTTCAAAGCTATAGCTCATATCTTTCAAGAAGCTGACCTAAAACAAAAACTTAAACAACACCTGAATGTTGGCAATCAAGTGACCATAATATTCCATAGATCTCTTTTAAAAGTCAGACAAGCAAATGAATATCATAGGTGAAACATAATGGTGCCAATCAAGACTAAAAGAAACATGACTGTCCCTTGAAATACTGCTTGTGGTTCAAGATCTATCTTAGATGGCTTAATTCTGTTTTAATTCACTAAAATCTGACCATTTACTGCAAACAAAATCTCTTGAGAGAAAAACTTTAATGAAATTTCCAATTGATAAAGCTCTGATCAAAACGAGAACTGTTTACTTTACTCCGTAACTAAACACATTGTAAATATTACAAGTTCACAGTTACAATATGAACAAACATAGTCACAAATATTTATATCATTAAATTCTTAGCTAAGCTCACTTTAAGCAAATAATGCTTAAAAATTAACCTCACTGATCAAAGTTAACCTGTTTTACATTTAAATAAAAGCACTTATTAGAGAAGTGGCTTCATAGCTTTTATAAAATTGTTAATTTGACAAATTCACCCTGTCATTACAACACTGCAACAATTTTAGATTTTTTGGTAAGGTAACAATATGCCACAATATGTTTTATAATATTTTTTATGTTTTATATATCAGAATTTTTGTAATACCTTTTTGCAGTTGTCAAATCTGTGGTACAACACAAATAAAAAGCATGTGTATCTGAAAATTTGAAAATATTAACGAAAATGCTTGAATCTAAACAATATATGATTTATTCTAAAAAAGTATCAATTGTAATAATTTAGTCAAGGGAGGAAACTTTATAAAATGTGTTATTCCAAGATTTCCAGATCTTTGTGCAAATCATGTTCATATTAGCTAGTCCATTGTCACTATCAGTGCTTTGTAGTTTGAATATGTATGCAAAATTGACCAGGAGGATGATAAATAATTACAAAATAATATGACATGTCTCACAACCAAATTCATTCCTGAAAGGTAGATTAGATACAATCAAGACAGTATGACAAGTTATGCCGTATTTACATCTTGTTACTTGCTTTAAAAAAAGCAAACTTGCAGCACAGACTTTAAATATAAGTGGCCAAAATTTGAAAATACAAGCATGCTGCATATACAAACGATTAACAAACCTTGATCATTAAAAAAAAATAATGCACTGTGGCATAACACGACTCTGTTGAAGCTGCATATACTGTAATTCAGCAAAATAATAGACTCATTTTTGTTTAGTTTTTATGAAAAGATAGCGGAGTATTCTAACCTTTAGCATACTAGGTAAATTGTCGTCTGCTGGAAATGTCGTCTGCTAAAATTGTTAAGTTCATTCAATTTGCTCCAAAATTGGAAGAAATATTGTCAGAGTAGCAAACAGCTTGGAACCTGATCAGACGCCGATTTAATCGGCGTCTGATCTGGTTCCAAGCTGTTTGCAAAGGCTGTTAAATTCGCCTGCAGCAGGCTAAGGGCTACCATACTTATAGTTACTTCATACTGAAATATGTTGATTCAGACAGATTATGTAACTGGAAACGACTGATGAACATTTTAACAAGCAGCATTACAATTCAATTACAATATTATTTTACATACTGAAAAAAAAATTGATTTATTGATATACTGAACACAGGCAGGCTTAAGCTTATTAAATCATAATAAATGTCTTAATAAAATTAAGTGCAAGAATCAAGTAAAGTGTGCAGTTTAATATTAAGTGGTAGACGAATATGCAAACTCTTTCAGTATCTTTTTTTACTTCGGATGCCATTTTGAGCATCTGTCTTGTACCTGCAAGAAGCAATTCAAACAGCTACAGACACTAACAAACATATTGTGGCATTTTGTAGACCAGTTACCCCTTGAAAATGCAAATGTATGATCTCGATATTGCTTAATTCTCACAATGCTTACAATTTCATGTTAAAGGCTCATAATGCCTTTGTTTTTTATGTGGCTGCCACATTTTTTGTTTTGAGCAAAAAATATATATATTTCTTGTTGAATCATAGTTTCAATAATTGTTTTTTCTATTATTTGTCAAATGTTTTGATATTTATCAACATATTAAAAGGTTTTTATTGAACCAAATGCATTTGATTACCTCCCTTTATGGCTCTATCTGTATAAGTTCATGTTTAGTAATGAAAGTAGTGCTTTTCAAACCATGTAATTTAAGAAATAATAAGTTCCCAAACGTGGTTTAACGTAGAATAACCCGAGTTTTGAGTTCTTATATGTAAGAATATATCAGGAAGGGCTATGGCCTTCGTGATATATTGTTTCGTATAAGAACGAAAAAGTCGAGGTTATTCTATAATAAATCACACTTGGGAACTTATCATTTCGATTCTAACACGACATACTAGTATCAAAAGTGTTAGAAAATATGGTAACTACTTTTTGTGACCGTACTACGCACCTGGATCGGATGACGTCATTGCACGCGAGTGGTTTATTGCAGAATAACCCGAGATAGATTTTGCTCTACATGTATGTAAGTTATTTTGCTGGTTGTGTTAGAATATGCATTATATCTATTTGGACAGCTGTTTCATCTCTTTTTATAAACATAAAAATTAAAGTCTCATACATGATCTAACTCAGTCAGGGATATAAAGGGAGGTAATTAATCTCCTATTGCAATTAATCTTTTTTTACTGACTCTTTTGGGAAACTAAAATGTCCATTAATACTATAGGAGAAGTACAATCGTCTAAAGTCTGGAAAATTGTGCTGTTTGCTGTGTAGTTTGAATGTTGCAAATTTAAAGACAAAATACAGGATTAAAAATAAATAATGAGGAACAATATGTCAAACACTAGGGAAAGTCTCAATGAATTTAATATCTACCAGCTTACGTCCAAGAAGGACCTTCGTCAGGATCATTAAATTTACATATGTATAATACATCCTAATGGTAACAATCATGTGCCTAACCCAAGTTTTCACATGCAATGGTGCATTATGGCATTTTGTTTATACGCCCTAATCATAACTTTACACATAGCAGCAGCTGCTCCAGTTTAGAAAAAAATTGCTCTACATTTCTATATTTACCTTTATATTTTAAACTGATTACAAATTATGAGACTGCAGTTACTTTACTACCACATGAAAATCAATGATTTGGCAAAATTTTGCATTGAGAACTTCAGAAGCTAAGTTTATGGTGTAAGAAAGAAGTTCTGGCATAATTCCAGTGATATATATATACAAGTTTTCCAGTAGCATCTGCCTCCAGCTTCCACTCATCCCTTACATACACCATATCTACCTGTACACTTGAAAATACATATACAAATTATCTACCGTTTGAGGCACCACATGGGGGAAACCTTTCCTGCCAATTTGGAACCTACAGACTTTTTTTGGAGAAAAATTTCAAGTGGTTCTATGCAGAAATAAATTATAGTAAGGTTTAAATGGGCCTCATCGAAACTATATTCTATTTCTATATACACATAGACTAGTTTCGCGTTGAGGCCACGAAATGCAACAAAGATATTCCAGAAAGAACTGCATCAAAATATTAGTGGACAGGGGCAGATTCAGAGGGAGGGAGCCTGCCCACTTAGCTCAATAGGGAGAGTGCAGATCTATGGTCACTGGGTTGTAAGTGCAATCCTCAGGCTAGGTGTATATGGTGATTTGATAAAAGACATTGTGTCTCAAGTCATTTCATCCTCCACCTCTGAAGCATGTGGAGAAAGTTTGCAGTTACTTGTGGAGAACAAGTTACTACTGGTACACAATGTACAGAGTCCAGAAACACACACTAGACAAACTGAGAGACAGCCAGCAGGATTTTGAGTTGTTAACAAGGTATGATAATAACTAAGAGGCCTGTACTGGTTCTTCCCAGGAAAGATGGCTTCATGTGTATTGGTGCTTTACACCGGGCACGTTAAAGAACCAAACTGTTTATAATTCGCAAAGAGCTAGGCTAAGTTAGCCGGACAGACCTGTATCTAAAAATGAGTTCTCTCTGTCTGTTCTTGGGGCTTTATCTCACTCTGTCCCTATAGTCAGATCGCTCTGTGTCTGTACTAGTAGAGGATGAATTTTGAGCCCTGTGTGGCTGCGTATGCTATATGTAAAACGCCTTCGCACGAGTTTAATAATAATTTTATCATGAAAAGGGCGCTATATAAATCTGGTATAATAATAATAATATGATAGACCTTTCACATACCTTTTTGATAATTTGATTAATTTATTCCAAACATACTCAGAACTGAGTGTATGGCTTGACCTCTGTTTCAAATAAAGTGCTTTCTGTTTAGAAAGTAGTCTATTCACAGGCATTGGTGGCAAGAAGCATCATGTTCAAGAAAATACAAACAAACAAGAACTTCAAATACTGAATATTCATCCTTACTTTTGTCCACTTTCCCCCTACACCCAACCCTTTTATCAACCCTTTATCCCCCACCCCTTTTTTCTATTTTGCGTATGATAAAAATGTACCTGTTGTTGGATTTTTGAAGAAACCCATATACAATATTTCCTTTTGTTGTGGGCTACTTTGCTATACATGGCTCTATGGCTTCGTTTCGGGTGCTCTGTACTTCCGGAAAATCTACCCTTACCATTAAAAACAAGAGCTCCGCCAAGCGGGACAATATACGCCCGAAGGGTTACATCAGAGGATGGCAGCAAAATTTAAAGAACTTGACTGTTGAAGCCCAAAGGACAGGAACAACAAAGGGAAGAAATTCCAAAAAAATTCTAAGTCCACAAAAACAATATTCTAGGTCCACAAAAAAATCATGACCAGGTACAGGTATGTCAAAATACACCTAAAAATTGGAGGTACCATCCATGTTGTACCACAGAAAGGTACATTGTCATTACATCTGTTGGTCTCAGTTTTTCCCTACGGCCAATAATAAAAAAGTTTTAAAATAAGCTATTTATAGTAACATAAAAGGGAAGTAATTCAAAAAAAATTATTGTAAGTGAACAAAAAAGGGATCTGCCAAATAAAAAGAAGAGCACTGCAATGCAGAGCAATATACACAAAACAAAATCATATAAGACCTTCTACCCCTAAGTGTGACCTTGACCTTGAAGCGAGTCATCCGAAAGATGCACTCTACACGTCGTCTCGGTGTGGTGAACATTTGTGCCAAGTTTCTTTGAAATCCTTCAAGCATTTCAAGAGATACAGAGCAGACACGAAACAAAGTGATATGACCTTTGACCCCTAAGTGTGACCTTGACCTTGAAGTGAGACATCCAAAACATGCGCTCTGCACGTTGTCTTGGTGTGGTGAACATTTGTGTCAAGTTTCATTGAAATCCTTCAAGGGGTTCAAGAGTTATAGAGCGGACACGAAATTGCTAATGGACAGACGGACAGACACCAGGGGTATAACATAATACGTTCCTTTGGGGCGTATAAAAGAAGGACAAAAGTTTAGAAAAATCTTAACAGTGTTAAGTTCCTTAGGTCATTCTTACATTTCAATAAACCATGCAATCTGACCATTTTGGGATATTTTAGTGTAGTTAAGGTCAATGAGGTCAGATCTAGCCCTTATCTCAAGAGTATCTATTCAATAATGTTAGGTTATACACCTATAGCTGTGGACAGAAGCTATCTACTATGATACAGTGGTACCCCACAAATATTTGTCACCTGTCGGGTAAACCCTGGTCAACACAGATAAATGAACTTGTCCTGATAGACTGTGTCAATTTGGACATGACAAGCTCTGATATTAACTTTCAGAAAATAATCATCATTTAAAGAACTGTTTGTTACTTCACCAGTTCTTCCTATAAAACATATATCAAGTAATATACACTACTCAATCATCTGTTAAAGCTAGAGATTCCAGGACAAATCTGACTGCCTCTATTCAACCTAATACACTTTCCCCGCTGATGCAATATACAGATTCTGCAAAAAAGCAAGAAATAATCTTGCAAGGAAGTGCAATAACTGCTGAATCACTTAAAATATTCCAAAGAAAAACCTCCACCCATAGTTAATATTGCATTCCCTTAATTTTTTCCTTTTGTTCAGTTTGTGTTATATCAGGGTGTAACAATTATATTGCCATCTCGAGCATAAATCATATTAAACAGTGTTTCATGCTGCTTCCAGGTGATACACATTTGACTAGGTTAAATTTGTCTCAAATGTAATTGATCCATTTTTAATAATTTACAGAATCTATTTTTGCATAATTATAAATCATCCAAGTTCATATCAGATAAAAAATCTAATTTTAAAAGCTAGAGCCAAACAGGTACAAGTATCCTTTCTATTACTGTTTCATCAGAATATTTCAGGGATTCTTACCTTCACATACTGAGAGTCCCTTTCTGGCGACACGGACGGATGACGATCTGCATTCCATACCGATGGCATACTGCTTGCCATTATATTTCCTGAATCTCCAATTGGTAAAAAATCCATTGTTTTAATTTCACCTTGTGAACCATCTTCAACAGTAGTTAAAGAATGTTTTCTCCCAGAATCTTTGTCCTTACTTGCACTGTATTTCCTTTCTCGCTGTAGAACACTGGCTGAACTCACACTTCTAGCAATTGGACGTTTTGGTGAAGGGACACTGAGAAGGTTATTTGGTTTTTCTAATGTACCCGTAGGTGAATAACTAATTGGTGTTGAAGTTGAACTTTCCGAACCACCAGAATGCACGGAAGTAGCAAAATCAATTCCTTCATTATCATCACCTTCATGTTCCTGAACAGGAGACATACCCCCTGTTTCGAGTCGCTGAAGTCCATCAAAACCACCACTTTGCAACATAGTTTCCTCAGCACTCTGATATCCAGGTTCATCAAAAGGTTCTGACATATCACTTTGTGGTGAGAATATAACATCTTCAGATATACTCCCAGATTGTTCCGTTCCAGAATAAGAAGATAGCGGTTCACTAAAACTTACACTTCCTTGTTGTTCTGGGTTTTCATTTTCATGATTGTTATTTATAACATCTAAATCACTGGTTTCTTTGTCAGCAACAACAATATTTTCGTTGTCTTCTGTAATGTTTTGATCTTCAACCTTTTCTGTGACTGAATCATTCATCCTATCAATCTGCAAGAATGGAAAACTTTGACTAGAATTTATTACACCTGATACATCGAAATCAAAACTTTTATTCCCACTTGGATCACTTTTTGATTTTTGTTTCGGTGATCTTCCATTTCGCTTTTCAAGTTTTTCTGACTCAGTTTCAGTTGGTTTTGTAACAACTTGCTCAACAGCCATACAGGTTGCTCCTGGCTCTTCAATTTTTTCACCTTCTTCAATTGTTTCTTCAGTTTTTATAGGAACCATACCAGCACAAGGCACTCTTGACTCATCACCAGGTAAAGATGGAGGACATTCTTTGCTCGGACTTCTGAATATATTATACCCAGCTAAATCCAGTCTACACTCATCCCTTTTTGATGGAAATACTGGAGTTGATAACTTTCGCGTACTTCCACCAAAGTTCAATAAATCTAATCTATTAGGTTTCTTGATAGAATTTTCATCATAAGCAGATGCTACCCTTTTTAAACTGTTTTCATCTGCACTTTCTTTTGTTTCATCTGTCTGAAATTTCAACAAAGGAGGTATTTTAGTCTTTGGCAGTGATAATCCTGCATAACCAGGTCGCCGCTTTGGAGGAGCGGTTTGTCGTAATCTCAAGAATTCAGAGTTCCTATCAATAGGATGTAAGGTGTAAGTGCTGACATGAGTTGTTGGTGTATCACTATCTGACATAGTAGCACCCTCCTCTTCCCCAAGCTTTGGGGAATCACTAGCAGGCTTTGAGTCAAATTTTTGACCATCTTTTTCTGGTGTACCAACTGTATCACCAGAAGATGTTGATTGTTTATCACATTTTTCATCTTCATCATCTCTTTCATCTTTCTCTGGTATTGGCTCCACAGTACCTGTCTTTTCTTTATCACTTTCAACACTTCTTGTCATTACATCTGTTGACTTGTTACTTTCCTCTAAAGGAGGTTGACAGTTTTCGGGAAAGAGTGGTGCATTATCTACTGAGGCATCAGCACTTTTTGATCTCATATTTTCGTCCCTCATTTTAGGTATTTTGGTATTTGGACTTAGGGAAGTGTCTTTAGAACCTCCACGAGGGCTTTTTAACTTGTCTGTTAGTAATTTCAAACTTCTGCTCCTATTTCGGTTCAGACTAGATCCTCTCTTTCCAAAGTTTGGTGACCCAGGTGGGGGTGAGGCTCGTGGCGAGGTCTGTGTGGAGTGAGCTTTAGGTATAGTCTGTGGCTTGATGATTTTTGGGCGTATGGACTTGTCAAACACACTGCCATCCTTCCATTTCTTAATTTCTTCCATTAAATTCTTTATTTCCACAGCTTTGCCAGGATCAGTTTTATGTCTAACATGACCCAATGTATGGCTGCCAAATTTTGGCAGTTTGGGTCGTGTAATTTTGGGGGATATTTTTTCGCTTGACACTTTGTCCCCATCTTCACTTGCCACAGATTCCTCCATATCTAACTTCGAATATTTTTCACTTCAAAATGAGAGTAAATCCATTCGCCCTAGTTCTACATCTGCAAAATAAATAAGAAGTAATTTTATTAATACGGTTTTGTTTCATCAACATAATCTACTCAGCTTCAATATAATAGACTAAGAAGATGGCTTTTATAACATAATTTATAAGTGAGTCTTTCACATTTCTTTTGAAAAATGTCCGAGACAGAATCATCATTTTTATATTACATACTTGAATGTTCACAGATGTATTGTATTTAATACTTTAGTTTATATGCAGAAATGAAGATACTGTTTCTGTTCTTTGGAAACCTTGTTATGTCAGTTATGGTCAGTTTTCTGCAGAGGAAAATTGCTAAAATTAATTAATATATCATGCAGCACATTATAGACATTGCTCTGGAAATACAAAATATGGAAAATTCTAAGCAAACTATTTATATGTTCTTTTTTATATAGCTGGTTAAATCTGTAACTTTTAGAAATGGTTCAATACGACAGGAAAACAACATTTTTGTTGATGCAGAATATGTGTTTTCTCATGTAAATAAATCTTATTTATGTGGTTTCTGATGATATGAAATACCAACTTTCTGATTAGTTATCGACCCCATTTTTTTTCTTGATGACGAAATAAAGTACTGCTTTTGAATGCAAGGATAAAAGTCCCCCTTAATATCCCCCATCCCAGGGCTCCCACACAACCAAAACTGACATTTAAATTTTTTGAAGAAAGCAAGGATCTTAAAACTGTTCATCCCAACTGTGCATATTGTCATTAGTAAATACAACAAGAGCTGTCCGTAAGACAGCACGCTTGACTTTTCTCAGTGCTTGACTCCGAATTAGAGCTTTGCCAGTAAAAGGGGCATAACTCTGTCAAAATTCAAATCAGAGTTACAGGGACTGCTTCTTCTGGTGTAGCCTTTGATAGTAAATAACTATTTTAAGTTTCAAGTCAATAGCTTTGAAAGTAACAGAGATATTGGACGTTATATAAAACTTTAACCAAAAAATTCTAAGTTAAAAAGGGGCATAACTCTGTCAAAATTCAAATCAGAGTTATGGGGATTGTTTCTCCTGGTGTAGACTTTGATAGTAAATAACTAATTTAAGTTTCAAGTCAAAAGCTTTGGTAGTAACAATTTGACTTTAGCAAAAACTTTAACCATAAATTTCTAAGTTAAAAAGGGGCATAACTCTCTCAAAATTCAAACAGAGTTATGGAGATTGTTTTTCCCAGTGTAGACTTTGATAGTAAATAACTACTTTAAGTTTCAAGCCAAAAGCTTTGATAGTAACAGAGATATTTGACTTTATCAAAAACTTTAACCCAAAATATCTAAGTTAAAAAGAGGCATAACTCTGTCAAAATTCAAAAAGAGTTATGGGGATTATTTCTCTTGGTGAAGACTTTGATAGTAAATAACTATTTTAAGTTTCAAGGCAATAGCTTTGATAGTAACAGAGATATCTGACTTTATCAAAAACTTTAACCAATGGCGACGCTGAAGCTGGGTTGAGTGCAATTTAGCTCTACTTTTTCTTCGAAAAGTCGAGCTAAAAATAATAGGGCACAAGGTTGTAACTAAGTATGTATGCTATAGGAGAGATCGCCGTGACGTCACGCGTTAACATCTGTTTATCTGGTGGTTGGCAAAACAAATGATTTTAACACCGTTTGCGTATTGAATCAGAATTTTTAATTTTTAATAACTTTTTTGCTCATTTATGGATTTTCAAAATTCAAAAAGATTTGAAATACTAACAATCTTCATATTTTTGTATCCAAATATCTTTTTTCAATGAATAACCGTTTTAAATGACATATAATTTTAAAAGCGGCGTAGTGATTTTCACAACCTTTAGAAAAACAGTGTAAGTTAAGCGTTCATAATTAATCCATTTTATTTCGAAATAACAATTAAAAGTAATCAATAAATTGCTTGTTTTATAACCTTTCCATTGATCAAAAATAATTTATGTAATTTGTGTTTTAAGAAAGTTTAGACCGTTAGAAAAACACCACTGTTTACAAAAAACATGGACGGTCGGCTTCTGCCCACCCGATCACTGTCTTATCAGTTCTAAAAATAGAATTGTATACAAACACGATCTCTCCTATTGAATTAAGTTTTACATACAGAAATAATATCTACAATAAGTATGTAACACTTTCTGTCTAAAGAAAATGGTAACAATTGTATATCTAGTGTTATAAAGAAACTAATTTAAAATCATTTCATGAAATCTGTTCTTCACTTGCCACAACATTATTCAGCTTTTTCAGTCTTCGGGAGTGTTAAACTGTTTAAAATTAATTACACTGTTTAAAATTAATTAGTCTTTATCTCTTTTCATGTCTGATAGTTTATTTTAAGGATCAATATGTTCTAAACTGCTAACAAACTAAACATTCGTCATACTTTGAACAGGTTGAATGTTTTATATTTATTTAGAAAATATTTTATATTTATTTAGAAAATATTTTATATTTATTTAGAAAATATTTTATATTTATTTAGAAAATGAAAGTCATCTGTTGTTTTTTTTAATTACAAGAGGGTCATGATGACCCATTTAGCTCACCTGTTACACTAGGCCTTGGAATCATCAAGATAAACATTCTGACTAAGTTTCATGAAGATAGGGTCATAAATGTGGCCTCTACAGTGTTAACAAGCTTTCCCTTTGATTTGAGTGGTGACCTAGTTTTTGACCCCACATGACCCAGTTTCAAACTTGGCCTAGGAATCATCTAGATAAACATTCTTATCAAGTTTCATGAAGATAGGGTCATAAATATGGCCTCTAGAGTGTTAACAAGCTTTCCCTTTGATTTGAGTGGGTGACCTAGTTTTTGACCCCACATGACCCAGTTTCAAACTTGGCCTAGGAATCATCTAGATAAACATTCTTATCAAGTTCCATGAAGATAGGGTCATAAATATGGCCTCTAGAGTGTTAACAAGCTTTTCCTTTGATTTGAGTGGGTGACCTAGTTTTTGACCCCACATGACCCAGTTTCAAACTTGGCCTAGGAATCATCAAGATAAACATTCTGACCAAGTTTCATGAAGATAGCGTCATAAATGTGGCCTTAAGAGTGTTATTGTTAACAAGCTTTTCCTTTGATTTGACCCCATATGACCCAGTTTTGAACTTGGCATAGGAATCATCATGATAAACATTCTGACCAAGTTTCATGAAGATAGCGGCAGTAACTCTAGAACCCACAATGGAATCTAGCCGGTTTTTGAAAGGAACCGAGATCTTATTGTGACTTGAAGTTGTGTGTAAGTGTGGTTAAAATCGAATGTAAAATGTCACTTCTATCATGTTCACAAGGTAAAACTTAACAAATTTTTGCTCTTTCAGGGGTCAATCAGGGGCCTAACTCCGGAACCTATGACTGGATCTGACGGATTCATCATGGAATCCAAGATCTATTGTTGTTAAAGATATTTTGCAAGTTTGTATCAAATCAAACCATAAATGAAGTCTCTATATGGCTGCAAAAGCCAAAATAGCAAATTTTGGCCCTTTAATGGGCCATAATTCTGGAACCTATAATAGGATCTGGCCAGTTTTCAATGGAACCAAGATATGCCAATACAAGTTGTGTGCAAGTTTGATTCAAATCGATTACAAAATGTGGTCTCTATCGAGTCCGCAAGATATTGTGGGAATTTTTGATGCGGCGTTATTCAAGGGATTGCCAGCAGAGATCTTTAAGCATTTGGGTGACACTGCTTGTTTGACCATAGTTGTTTGGTGGATGGTAGAGTAAGTGATTGACAAGACCAAGTAAATTCCTTGATCCATCAATGAATGGCAGAGGAATGGACTAGACCAAGTAAATATATCCCTTGATGGATGGCAGAGTAATGGACCAGACCAAGTAAATCCCTTGGTGGATCATAGAATGGCAGAGTAAAGGTGAACATTCATCAAGTGGTTCGCTACTGGCTAAGTTTGGTGAACATCTATCAAGAGGTTTGAAAGAAGATTTTTTTTAGTTTTTAGTGCTGGCTGCCCATAAGTGCATTTGACCAGATTATATATGGGTCCACATGCAATGATGTTTAGTTAATCTAGCTGGTGAAGTCTGGTGAAAAAAGAGAAAAAATTATTAAAATTCCCTTTGTTAACTTGATGAATCTCTATTAAAGCAAGGCCAATTTAAGCCAAAGGGTCACGGCCTGAATTAACCCTGATAATTATCAAAGCTCAAAAGCTTTCACATAAGAATTTAAGAGATTATGAAAACCTTTCAGTTCCCAAGGTGGGGTCGAACTGGACAAGGATATGATTTAAAAGCTTTGCAAAAGATGATTCACACCAAATTAACTATTAAGTCAAAATCTGGTGAGTGGACAGAAAAGTCATTTGAAGAAAAGCTGATGGATGAGTATCTGACAACAGACACAGGGTGAATGGATTAGCTCCCTTTGTGCACATAAAATTTTTATAGTGATCAAAATTTTCTAATAGTTAAAATGTTAACGGTAAAAAATAAAAAACCTAAAGTTCTCTTGTGAGTACAGAATCTGAGAAAGATTATGATATTATGTTAAATTTTCGGAAGTGTCTATTCGTCCGGTTACAGGACGGCTAGCAAATCCTCAGGGGATTTTCTAGTCGTCTGGTAATTGATTTCCTAATGAATAGACATGATTTTATATAGTTTTAATTACTTACTTAAGATATCGAGACTTATCTGCAAACAAAATTTTGTGTAAAAACATACTATATATATATATATATAAACATTTACAATAAATCACTGCATTATTCAGCCGATAAAATGGAAGTTTGCCGAACTCAATAATGGCGAGATCGACGTGACGTCACTTATTAAAACCTGTTCATCTGGAGGCTTTTATGGGAACGGAATTTTTAAATTTTAACAACTTTTTCACTGGATTTTCAAAATTAAAATAGTTTTTAAGTACTTTCAAATTTTCATATTTTAGTATTCAAATATTTTTTAAATATTAAAACTGTTTTAAATGACATCTAATTTCAAAAGCGGCAGCGTGACGTTCAAAACTTTAAGAAAAACAGTAGTTAAGCGTTCATTAATCCATTTTATTTTGAAATAATTATAGTCAAAATTAATTAATGAATTGCTTTTTTAAGCTTTCCATTCTTCAAAAGGTATATATATAATTGTGTTTTAATAATTAAAGTTTAGGCCGTTAGAAAAAAAACATCACTTTTTACAAAATAGCATATGGACGTTCGGCGATCAATGTTTTTTCATTTCTAAAAATAGAATATTAACGGATTTGTAAACAAACACGATCTCTTGCGTTTAATCGCCTGAAAAAATCAGATAAGTATTGATATTTTAACTAAATAACATTTAAATCTATATAAAATCATTACTTATTCATTAAGAAATCAATTACCGGACGACTAGAAAATCCACTGAGGCTAGGCGTCCGGTTACCGGACGGCTAGACACTTCCTAAATTTTAAGACTCCACTGTCTTTATTTCGCAAAACATTTTAAAGCTGGCATCACATGGTTATAATTTATTATCAATATTGAATTAAATTAATTGAAGATCACTGATATGCTGAGGAAACTGTATTACTTTTAGTGGTCAACGAGTTGTACTCAGTAGCTCCACAGGCTTGACAGAAGAATATATATAATAATTCCAGCCAAGCAAAAGTGACGATATGTATACACGATTTAACTAACACAGATAATCCTCTCTCTGAAACTTCACACATTTGGAAATTCTTAGAAATACAGCTTTCGAAAACCATACAAAATCCCCGTTGGGAACCTCAAGAAAAGTCAAACAAACTTTATAAAGTTTTGCATCAACAGGAAATACAGGCAAACTGCACTGAAATTGTTAATAAGTCCACTGACATCGGCAAAAAAATTCTACCTTATAAATCTGACGCGTTAAAATCCATCATAATCGAATAATCAAAACCATTTTCACTCAAATAATATACCGATCCGTTTGCAATTCACCTTCCGCCGCCATATTGGATTATCTACTCAAAGGTAATTGCCGACAATCACTCTGCCGAACGCTGTACGCGTGGTCGTTTTGCAAATGCAAGTGCGTAGCTAATTGGGTAGACTAGAGGTATAAACGACCCATGGTTTTTAAGTGTAAATGTAAAGGTAACCGTCGCTTTTTTTGTGAAACAATGAACATAAGCTCTGTAGAGCTTTTGAGAGTTATACCTTACCTCCAGCAACTTTACTGGTACCCGTTGAGAGGCAAATGTGACTAAGTGGCCCAAGGCCACACTGCAACAGGAGTGGCCAGGAATCAAACCCGGGTGTTTCACCTCTGTAGGAAAGCATCTTAGCCCTGTTGACCAATGCATCCGTGTATTTAAACTGCCCAACTTTTAACTCATTATTTTTGGTGTTATAGTTGCCACTGAAATCAACTAGATCTACAATATTAAATTAAAATAGCTAATTATTGATATGAGTGTGTTTTATATCCATCTTTTTTATAAGAGGTTATATGTCAATGATATATATCTCAAAACTTGATTACTTAATGTGAAATGTAATGGGTGCTGTTTTACTATTTTTAGATAGATCTGTTTTATTTAGAAAATCAAGTATCGTAATTTCGTTTTCTAATAAAAAAAATTTGAAGTCATTATTTTTAAGTTTTTTTTCTATAGACAGATTTTTTTAGAATTTTTCAATATTTATTCTGTCGATTTCAGACAGCATTAGGGTATGTCGCCTTGCCGGCTTTTTAAGTTCTGATCTTCACAGTTTGGCTTTATTATGTTTCTTATATAAATACTAATTTTCAAAAAGATTTGAAATCTTATATTAGACTATCTATCCCCACCTTTTTGAAGGCCTTGGATGTGAACCAATATATTGTCTACTGAAGTAATACCTATTGTCACAGTTGCACCTCTCTTTCGCATGTTATGGACAGGAATGCATGCCATGAAATTAGTGATAAATATTAGATTATACTAAATGTAAAGGACTGTGAGAAGGAGATATCATATTAAGGGTAAAATAAAGGACAAGTATGAAAAAGTTAGAAGTGGTAAAAACTTGCTGAACAAGTCATTTTATTGTGAGAAGCTTGTTCGAGTCCAAGCTTGGCATACCAGTAATGTGGCAGACCATTCCAGGACATTGTAGCATGGGGTGGGGAGAAAGAAAAAAAGAGAAAATTTGTAATATCTGTGCCAACATGAACCTCATGGAGATTATAAATCTTATAAAACATTCTAAGCTTGGCATCATTTCTTTGACTGCACTGCATTTTGGGAACACTGGAATAAGAGGAGCACCACTCTGCACCATCTCAATGTTATTTACATTCTTTTCAATGTGAACTTAAACTAAACTATTGTTGCTACTATTCATGTTGAGGATGGACAAGTGTTTGATAATGAGGGATCAAACATGTTTATTTTTATTAACAACAAAGATACTTTGTATTTAATGTGTATAGAAGTACAGTCAGTTTGCTTGCCTTCGCTTATGGATTACATATGAAATTATGAGTTTGCTAAAAGAAGTAGAGTATTACAGAAACATATGTCCTGGAAGATCGTAAAGGATGTTATTTCTGGTAACAAACAAATGAAATCTAGTTCTATGGAACAGTTACAAGCAAGAGCTGTCAGAGGAGACAATGTACTAGTCTTCAATGCTAGGTACATGAAAAGTACCATAAAATGAGTTTTCATAATGCCAAAAATCTGTAATATACAACGTTTATTTCTTTGAGGATGCAAACACTTTTTGTATCATACAAAGGTGTAGCCTTGGAAGTGTTGGAATAGTTGTGTGTAAATTTCCAGTTAATATTGTTTATTTTCTTTCATTTAAATCCAACACTTTCCATATTTTTGTAATAATTACCTCCCTTAACATAACTGGATACTCAAGCACTGTTTCCGGCAGTAGCAGCCTAGACTGGATTCTCTGGTATTACATTACCACAGCAAGCATAGAACCATGCTGCTGCAAACATTACCACAGCATCAAGACTAGACCCATGCTGCTGCAAACATTACCACAGCATCAAGCCTAGACCCATGCTGCTGCAAACATTACCACAGCATCAAGTCTAGACCCATGCTGCTGCAAACATTACCACAGCATCAAGTCCAGGCTCATGCTGCTGCAAACATTACCACAGCATCAAGTCTAGACCCATGCTGCTGCAAACATTACCACAGCATCAAGTCCAGGCTCATGCTGCTGCAAACATTACCACAGCATCAAGACTAGACCCATGCTGCTGCAAACATTACCACAGCATCAAGTCCAGGCTCATGCTGCTGCAAACATTACCACAGCATCAAGTCTAGACCCATGCTGCTGCAAACATTACCACAGCATCAAGTCCAGGCCAATATTGCTGGAAACAGTATCTTATATAGTCCTGCTTTGAACTTGACCTAGATTTCATAGGGACAAACATACTGACAAAGTTTTAAGAAGATCAAACAGAAAACGTGACTTCAAGTGATAGCAAGGTATTTTCTATGATTAGATATAGTGACCTAGTTTTTTACTTCAGCAAACCCAGTTTTAAATTTGTCTTGGACTTCATAGAGACAAAAATTCTGACAAAGTTAATTGTATCATGGTTTACCTTACCTGCAGTGTCATTATAACTGTTAACTTCTATCTGTAATTTACTTCAACCGAGGAAGAGGCGTGGCTATAAGCCGTACTCTAACTAAGTTAGAGAACATGTTTTAGGTCCCACCTACATATAGAATACTGTAAGGAAATGTTGAACTTTCTGAAACAGTTCTCTATTTCAGTTAGAGTATGCTTGTCACATGATAGTACCAATGCTTAAAATGGAATGTTAACTTGTCAATCAAAATTAGTAGCCGAATGTGTTGTTCATATTGGCGGACCATGATACAAAACAGAAAACGTAGGGGCCACTCAAATAATGAGGTTATTTCTCGTGAACCCCTACTCTTTCTATTACATAAAGTGCTTTAGATCAAAACTGAAAACACATTTGTATAGTCAGTTTCATAAACAATGAGTGTGCTCTTGTTAAATACAAAATATCTGTAGTCTAAATCTAAGTTCTAGAATCCTGTTCATATTTTGAATGTATATGTTTTAAGTGTGTGTTATGTAATTGTATTAAAAGCGCAATAGAATATTTTATAATTTTTGTGCTATATAAATGCCATGTATTTGTATTTGTGTAAAGCTGATGTAGAAAATGTAGCCTCTAGTGTGTTAACAAGGTTTCCCTATCAACTGACCTTTTGACCTAGTTTTTGACCCATTAACAAACTCATCCGAGATGTTATTGAGGGTAATATTCTGACCAAGTTTCATTAAGACTGGGATACAGGATGACCGCAATACCTCATCTTGAGCACTTTGTGCTCTGGTGAGCTAACAACTGACAACACTGTGAACATTGTAAATCTTATATAGGATATATAGGGAAGAAGATTTAGTTCAAATTCAAGGAAAAGCTTCATCAATTTATTTAATTTGCCTTAAACAGTTGAATCAAGCTACTGAAATGGTTGTAAGCAACACCAATAAACTAACTTTTAAGCACTTTATGTCTCAATAATTTGTTCAAACAAGAGCACCGCCTTGCAGTGGTGCTGACGCTCATCTGATTTTTTTTGTATAATAGAAATATTGTCCTACCCATGATTTTCTAAGTCTAAAAAGGGCCATCACTCTTGCAAAAAGCAGGATAGAGTTATGTTTCTTGATGTACAGTGTCCACTTATGATGGTGAAAAACTGTTGCAAGTTTTAAAGCAATAGCTTTGATAGTTTATGAGAAAAGTTGACTTAAACATAATATTCAACCAAGAAAATGATTTTTCTAAGTCCAAAAGGGGCAATAATTATTGCAAAAAGCAGGATGGAGTTATGTTGCTTGCTGTACAGGGTCAGCTTATGATGGTGAACAAGAGCTGCAAGTTTTAAAGCAATAGCTTTGATAGTTTAAAAGAAAAAGTTGACCTAAACATAAAACTTAACCAAGAAATCTGATATTTTCTAAGTCCAAAAGGGGCCATAAATCTTGCAAAAAGCAGGATGGAGTTATGTCTCTTGCTGTACAGGGTCAGCTTATGATGGTGAACAAGTGTTGCAAGTTTTAAAGGAATAGCTTTGATAGTTTAGGATAAAAGCTGACCTAAACATAAAACTTAACCAAGAAAACTGATTTTCTAAGTCAAAAAGGGGCAATAATTCTTGCAAAAAGCAAGATGGAGTTATGTTTCTTGATGTACAGGGTCTGCTTATGATACTGAACAAGTATTCCAAGTTTCAAAGCAATAGCTTTGATAGTTTAGGAGAAAAGTTGACCTAAACCTAAAACTTAACCAAGAAATCTGATATTTTCTAAGTACAAAAGGGGCCATAAATCTTGCAAAAAGCAAGATGGAGTTATGATTCTTGCTATACAGGGTCAGCTTATGATGGTGAACAAGTATTCCAAGTTTCAAAGCAATAGCTTTGATAGTTTAGGAGAAAAGCTGACCTTAACATAAAACTTAACCAGGCAACGCCGACGCCGACAACCGCTCAAGTGATGACAATAACTCATCATTTTTTTCCAAAAAATCAGATGAGCTAAAAACCATACTATTTCATACATCATATGGTCATTGGTATAATATACAGGAGGTATAGGATGCACAAAATAAATAAAGACTTAACAATCTTACCCATACTTTTATTCTATACTCTATTTTATGTTGTGTTCCCAATTATATACAATATATTTCCCAGGCTGCTATCACAGTTATATTGACAACAATAAATAACATCATAAAATTACATATCAAAATACAGTAATACTTCATTACAAAAATATATTTTCTTACAAAGCACAGCTCGTTTTTCTTTTCTTTATCTACAAATAAAATTATTTTTTGGGTGGTTTTCATTGTTTTGAGGGTAATTATACAAGAAAACAGAAAAACAACATCACAATGACAGAGAATAAATTTTTTGAGAAAAATGATCTTGAAGTGAAAAACCATCCATGTATTTCAAGTATAGACTAACACAGATATAACGTGTAATGACCTTGTTTTCTTGTGATTAATATAAGGTATGTCATTTAGCTAATGTTTTGAATTTAATGAAACATCTTTTTTATAAGATGAAGCAAAGTTATTGTAAAACAAAAGGGCATGCATCCTTATTTCAGTACACCACTCTGATACAAAGTCTCCTTATTTAGTTTATACTTATTTCCAGACTGAATGCAACAACAATTTAACACTTATTTAGCCCCGATCAATTATGCTTTCTAAGTAAAACAAGCACAAGTGTATCATGGCAACATTTATTGGTATTTAAATTAACAACCTTTGGATTTTTACTTAAGAAATAATGTAAAGAAAAAACGTGTTTTAACGTTATCAATGCACAGAAAGAGGTAATACGTCTGTGGAATAATTTCGCGAGGGCGTGGCCCGAGTTAATTATTCTGGCGACATATAACTGACTGTGAGTGTATTAATTTAGGTAAAACACTATTTTGCTATACATTATTTCGATTCTAATATGCCCTTAATCTAAAACAGTGGATAAAATATAGTAGCGCTCTTTCTTGGTTGCAACAAAAACATTGATGTCATCTGACGTTAATGCGACATCATTTTAGTGTAAGTGTGTTTTAACAGAAACAAGCATATAAGAATATATCATAATAACCTTAATTTAACCCAAAAAACTACTTTCTAAAATCAGGAAGTATTGCCAGGTGATAAAATGTACCCTACTGGTTAGGGAACTGAGATTTTGAACAGTTTAAAACTGGGGTTTTTTTTACTGAAAATATACCTTAATATGTATGAATTTTCTACTATTGCTAAATCACACCTTTTCTTCATTTCCAAGAATTAACATTACCT
This sequence comes from Mercenaria mercenaria, assembly GCF_021730395.1. Lineage (NCBI taxonomy): Eukaryota > Metazoa > Mollusca > Bivalvia > Venerida > Veneridae > Mercenaria > Mercenaria mercenaria. The sequence goes on along the minus strand of NC_069365.1, from coordinate 35,880,810 downwards.
TAATTTATTGTAAGGAATCAATATAAAATGTATGAAATTGAATTAAATTTAAGAATAAAATACACTGTATTATGAAAAATTAGAGGGGAGTAATGCATATGATTACAATTATCTCTTAAAAAAGACAAGTAATTATGGTCATAAAACTGTTCTGTGGTGCCTCCTTTTATCTTAAGATTTTGTTTGTATCATTTTCTACAGTAAATTAGGAATAACAGGTATGTGCTTGTATAAAATGTATGGCTGAAAATGTCAACACTGTTAAAGATGTTATCTTTGACCAAGGACCTACTGTAGTTAGAGACATAGTCTTGCATGACAAACATCATCTTATTCAGAGTATGGTTGTGCCAATAGGACAGATCCATGGATAAAGAAGTAAAACTCCTGACAAGAAAAATGACCTAAGATTGACCTTGATCATTGACCAAGAGGTCTAGAGTTTTGCAGGTGACATGTGTCTTGTTGTTTATACTAATGTAATTTAGGTCGATTGCGAAGCAAGTACTACAACTTATATTGCTATAAACATTGTATAATGTTTTATGCGAATAAAATCTTTGGTATTGGTATATATAAGCCGCGCCATGAGAAACCCAACATAGTGGCTTTGCGACCAGCATGGAGCCAGACCAGCCTGCGCATCCGCGCAGTCTGGTCAGGATCCATGCTGTTCGCTTTCAAAGCCTATTGGAATTAAAGAAACTGATAGCGAACAGCATGGATCCTGACCAGACTGCGCGGATGTGCAGGCTGGTCTGGATCCATGCTGGTCACAAAGCAACTATGTTGGTTTTCTCATGGCGCGGCTCGTATATTAATCCCTCTCAACACCTCATTCCTGATGGAATCCATGGCCATGAGGGTATGAGTGAAGAGAAGCCAGAAAACAGTCTTTTGTTATGGGAATAATGTGTGCCAAGTAAAATCAAATTCCCTTTATGAACTGCATAGTTACTGACCAGATCCAAAACTGGCACTGTTAACTTTTGACCTTTAAGTGTGACCCTGACCTTTGAGCTAAAGGTATCACAACATCTCATTATAGGGAACATTTGTACCAAGTGTTATCAAAATCCTCTGATGAATAGCAGCACTATGGCTTGGGCAAGAATGGGACAGAATGGCAGACAGACACAGACAGATGCACCTGGTGCAGACTTATAGTTCCAGATCCAAATTTGCAATCAAAAGCGGACTAATAAAAGTACATGTAAAATGAATTTAACTTAGTACCTAAAACCTCCAAAATGTAGGATATTTCCAGCTGTTCAAGCATGTTATGATGAAGCTGAACTTCCGAATTGCTATAACTCATTATTGACCTATAAACAACTATTCCACAGGAAAATATCCCAAACCAGCACCACAGATAACTATAACAAGAAATAAGCAATGCTACTGGTAGTTATATCCCACTTTACTAGCCATGAGGCCTGTAAACTACAACATATAAGTTTACACATGACATTTTTCAAACTGTTTTTTCTTGTTTTAATAGTTTACTGACTACTGGAACTGCATAAAGTCACACCATTTAAAAAACTTTCAAATGAGTATGTGAAATGTCTGATGTATATTGCAAGTTCTAAATGTTAGAAATAAAGTTAACAAAATTACACCATTCAGATGACCTGACATGATAGTTGATATGATGCAGATACAAAAGGACAGTATACCTCTACTTGTTATAGACAAACTTTCAAACTTTGTACATAGTTAAAAATTCCTGAATTGACTAGAAAAGTGAAGATGTAAATATTTCTACCAAAAAGTAACATATTTATAAAGTTTACAAAGAACCCAATTTTGTAAGTATCTACAAACTAAGGGAAGTTTTCCCAAAAATATGTAAGTAAGCCAACATGCACATCAAAAAATTGTTACAAATCAAATGTTATCAAAAACAAGGAGCTGCGTTCAATAAACGCTTGTGGCATCCTTGTCGATACAAAGCAAACTAAGTCCAAAACGAGGTCAAGGTCAAACTGAGGTCAGGTGATTTCTGAAGATGAGGAATGGTCACAGGTTACATCTGCATTAGTATCAAGTCATTCTAGTAAGGGGTATTGATGCTAGATGAAATGGTCCCATTTGATTAACCTCATACGGACGGACGAACGAACGGACAGGACAATCACTATATGCCTCCCGCATCAGTAGATGCTGGGGGCATAAAAATCCCCTAAAACTATGACTAGTTACAGCGCATATAAAAAATGTAATACAAATGTAAGATAAAATTCAACAAGAGCTCTGCTTAACTGGGCATTATACATCGTTTCAAAAGCAGAAGTAAATGTCCAGGGGTGGAGAGGGGCAGGGGAAGGGTATGTGTCAGGCTGCTGGATACAGATACCAAGGAGGATAGGGGTGGGGTGTATGTGGTATCCCTGTGACCTTGGTGAGCCACTGACCTCAATATCAACAGGGATATTTCTCAAGTGTTACCATGTCACTGTGTTAAGCTCTGGAAGCAATAGCTATTATACTTTCTGACTTTAAGACTGAAACTGAAAATAACAGAAATTCAGTCAGGTCCTGAGACCTTGACCTTTGAGCCACTGACCCCAAAATCAATAGGGATTTTCCTTTAGTGGTAATTAATCAATGTGTAAAGTATGAAAACTGTATCTATTATCCTCTGGAAACCATTTTCAGTCTCCTGTTTACTGTGACCTTGGCCTATTGAGCCCAAAAACAAAAGGGATCCTCCTCATGTGGTACTTAGTGATCTTGTAAAATCTGAAAGCTGTATCCATCATACTTTGTGATTTACAGTTCAGAGAAGAAAAATTTTGATGGATAGACAGATGGATACCGCCATTCCAAAATGTCCAATTTTTAAAACAGGTGTACAAAATAACAATTTCTTTTAATTTTTTTTAGTAAGTCCATCATTTAACTAGCAAAGAGCATTAGAAATTTTTTATGACATGATAGCAATGATACCAAAGATATTAGGGTAATATATGTGTAAAATCTTAAAAGAAAATTGTTGGTCTCTACAAACAGGTGGCTTTTGATAAAAGGTAGAATGCAGTACAAAAATCACGTGAACAAATACTTATTCACGCAAAATATATTCCAACTATCAAATGAATTCCTGAAAAATTAAAGATGAATTTGAGTAGAGCTAGCGGCCATCTTCCTTAAAAATCAACTTTAATTTCTTTACAACCTGTCAATATTCATAGCTATAAACACAATTCTTGATGAAGTTGCCTTCATAATTATTAGGTAGTTAAAAAATTTCTATCAAAAACAACTAAAATATCTACATATAATTATACCAGTAAGACTTTTGGGGAAGTCCTTAAAACCTGAACACATAATTGTGACATATCAAGTACATAATAAGTACAAACAATAGGCAGTACTTGTGCCTGTTTTATACAAAGAGCTCCTACAAAATGTTATACTACTGTCTTCCTTAAAGGGGATTTCTCTAGAAACATATGGGCTAAGAAAGGAAATTGAAGAACACTGTCATTATTTTAAACCCATGTTCCTAAAACAGAGGTCATTTGGGTACATCATCATCATCTTTGCTAAGATTATCATAACAAGTGTGACAACATACATGTATCTCTTATAGTTCATACCTAAAAGTATTGAAATCTTCCATTTAACTGTAGTCTTTATAATTTTGCCAACTACTGTGCAGACAGGGCAGTGACAACATCACACCGGTAAAAATGGCCACCATTTCAATAAATGGATGCTTTACAAATGGCTATATCATTTTAATATGTGTACAAAATATCTTTAAATACCTTTTCAAGAGTTTTGATGAAGAAATATGTCAAAACATTGCATATTTTCCTTTCAGAAATTTAGATAAAGAAACTCTGTATATAATCAAATATCAAATTATGGCATTTTTGCAGGATTGAAATATATTACACTCTGTATGTTACCAAAGTCTAGGTACTGACATTGTACATGAGTTCTACATTTAACTAAATCCAAATATATTCTGTACCAGGACAAGTGACACAAACTTGTGCGACATACCTAATCAATATGATTCAATATAATAAAACTATCCTACATTAGCGAAGACAAAGTACCCTTTACTGGTATGCCAATATAAAATGTGTAAGCAAAATGTAAGTTTCCTAGTAAACTGATAAACTGAGGGGCTTATAAGGAAATATTTGATTAGCACAAGTTACAACAGTTCTTAACAAAGATAATTATATCCAATATCAACATTTAACGTAACAAGTAATATTCCAGCAAATTTAAATGTAACTACAATGCTTGACTTAACATGATCAGTAAAAACAATTAACTATAACATGCCTACACCTATCTAAACAATCATATTCATCTACAATTTTCTGCAGTAATTAGAAGAAAATGAAATGAGCCGTGCCACGAGAAAACCAACATAGTGGGTTTGCGACCAGCATGGATCCAGACCAGCCTGCGCATCCGCGCAGTCTGGTCAGGATCCATGCTGTTCGCTAACAGTTTCTCCAATTCCAATAGGCTTTAAAAGTGAACAGCATGGAGCCTGACCAGACTGTGCGGATGCGCAGGCTGGTCTGGATCCATGCTGGTCGCAAACCCACTATGTTGGTTTTCTCATGGCACGGCTCAAAAAATTTGTATCTACACAAGGCATCAGATATGTTATTATTTCTTAAAGCCAACAATTAAAGCCTGACATCCAAAATAAAGCTCTCATGATATTCTTCATTATAAAACCTACAAACAACAAATTTCACAAGAGCTGCCAGAGGACAGCAATGCTCAACTATTCAACAGCCTTGTCAATTGAATAAAGAGTCAAACAAGAGTGCCAGACTGACACAAAATACACCTGTCATCGAACTTGGCCTGATTCAAGGGCCATAATCCAAGAGTGCCTAGGGTAATTTGGGTGGTTATCTTACTTGGCCGAGATATTATGCTCACAAACATTGTCAGCAAGTTTGGTGAAGATCGGATGAAAACTGTTCGACTTAAGAGTGCGGACAAGGCTAAATTCGCAGTTTTTCGAGTAATTCAAGGGCCATAATCCAAGAGTGCCTGGGGCGATTTGGCTGGTTATCAAACTTGGCTGAGATATTATGCCCACAAACACTGTCAGCAAGTTTGGTGAAGATCGGATGAAAACTGTTCGACTTAGAGAGCTGACAAGGCTAAATTCGCAGTTTTTCGAGTAATTCAAGGGCCATAATCCAAGAGTGCCTGGGGCGATTTGGCTGGTTATCATACTTGGCCGAGATACTATGCCCACAAACATTGTCAGCAAGTTTGGTGACATTCGAATGAAAACTGTTTGACTCGAGTGCAGACAAGGCTAAATTCGCAGTTTTTTAGTAATTCAAGGGCCATAATCAAAGGGTGCCTGAGGTGATTTGGCTGGTTATAGAACTTTGCCGAGATATTATGCCCACAAACATTGCCAGCAAGTTTGGTGAAGATCGGATGAAAACTGTTGGACTTAGAGAGCAGACAAGGCTAAATTCACAGTTTTTTGAGTAATTCAAGGACCATAATCCAAGAGTGCCTGAGGTGATTTGGCTGGTTATCAAACTTGCCCGAGATATTATGCCAACAAACATTCCCAGCAAGTTTGGTGAAGATCGGATGAAAACTGTTTGACTTAGGGGGGAAGACAAGGTGCTAAATTTGCTGTTTTTTTAGTAATTCAAGGGCCATAATCCAAGAGTGCATGGGACGATTTGGCTGATTATCGAACTTGGCCGAGATATTATGCCCACAAACATTGTCAGCAAGTTTAGTGAAGATGCGATGAAAACTGTTCGACTTAGAGAGTGGACACGCTTTGGATGCCACCCGCCCGCTGCCACCGCCACGGGTGTTCACATAATACGCCCCGCTCTTTCAGAGATGGGCGTATCAAAAGGGGAATAATTTTGTAAAAAAGAAAAAGAGTTATGGAACCTTTGCAGTGTAAGTCAGTTGCTCACAGTGAATAAGTGTATGAAGTTTCAATCCATTCCCACAAGTGGTTACTGAGATATCAGCTTACATACAAAAAGTTAACTAAATCTGGACGCAGATGCCTACACATGGGTGAGTGCAATACCTCTACCTATTCTTTCAATAGTCGAGCTAAAATGATACTATGTACAACAGATGATATAACAATGTGGAAAAATAACAAGAAACATGTAAAGAGCATAATACTGCAAGATATGATTCAAAAACTAGAATGAGCTATTATTATAAATATACAGTAATTTTGGATTAGTTTCTTTTAAAAAGCACCTCAAGACTGCATCAACATTTTGTCACCACTGAATATGATATGCAACATACTTTTCTGCAAATTCAGCATATATATTTGATGAACTGTTCTACACTGACAAACAAACACTTTCTCATATTCAAAATGTTAAATAGGAAAATGTCACTACCTGGCCACACATCTATTTCCTCGTTAAATATTGGAAGCCATACAAATTCCTTCTCCTACTGATTACATTTTGTTAAAATTTGAGGTAATTAATGTCATTGCTATAAACAGAGGAATAGATAGTGGGCATTCCACAATATCCTCCCATAAAATATGACTAGGTTGGATAAAAAAGGGACAAAGTTTTTTTTTTTAATTAAACACAAATAGCAGATGTATGCAATTTCATTCCAATAGCCTATGATATTCTAAATCCACAAAATTTCGTTAGTTTAAACAGCAGTGAAGCTTAAAACACCATATTTACATACAACAATAATCTAATTTGATATGAACAACATTTATAATGTGTTGACCCAATGGATATATGAGCCGTGCCATGAGAAAATCAACATAGTGGCTTTGCGACCAGCATGGATCCAGACCAGCCTGCGCATTAGCTGTTCGCTAATGGTTTCTCTAATTGCAGTAGGCTTTAAAAGCGAACAGCATGGATCCTGACCAGACTGCGCGGATGCGCAGGCTGGTCTGGATCCATGCTGGTCGCACACCTACTATGTTGGTTTTCTCATGGCGCGGCTCATATAATCTTTGATCTGCTATATTTTCGGCAGGTTCTTTCATCATGATTTGGTCCACTTTGTAATCAGAATGAAATATACGTTGATGAATTTTAAAATCACAGAATTGCTATTTCAATATTTAGCTCATTATTTCTGCCCTGTAGCAGCTACTGCCGTCTGATTGGCTAAAATATCACGAGGTATTTGCTCCACTGCTCCTAATTTTGCAAGTCTGTTGAGCGTATCCAGTGTTCCAATAATTGCCCTATTAAATAGACAGACAAATCTGAGTAATCTGTAAAAAGTAAATTATTTCATCAGCTGCTGCAGATACAATTTTTACCATAATTTAGTCCTAAAAAACACTTTACTTGTGCTTTACATATCACTTTAAGGAAAACAATCTTTTATGCATGTGATCAGAATAGTGATGTTGAACAACTTTTAAGTTTGAATTAAATCTATGCAGTAATAACACAGGTAACATGAAATAATCTGAAAATACATAGTAAAAAGGTTGCATAATTCATGAAATATTGGGGCAAGAGTTATGGCCCTTCTGTCACATGTTGTGGCTATGATGAGGGACAACTTATTCATGTCTGAAGCAAATCTAGTGACAGAGATAAAGTGCATCAAAATTTTAACCAGGCTATGGATGCAGACACATACATAGAATCTAACAAAACTGAAAGAAACTTACCCAATAATACCAAGAATGATCAAGAACCAGTCAAAGAATACTTGGCATTTTGAAAGAGTCCTGCAAAAAAAGTGTATTAATATATAAACTAGAGCTGCTTTTGAGAAAAGCGCATGTCTCCCACAACTGCCTAATCATCTGAATAGTAGTATACAATAAGGCTGTTATTATTATTATTGTCATTATTAATATTGTTATAATAACTATTATTATTATTATGTGCATCACCATTGAATATATCATTGTATAAAAATAGGCGTTTAATCAAATTATTCAGTTTCTGTTTCAAGACCTCAACTGCCTTATCAGACTTTCAGTGCTTTGATTATCAAAAAACGAGTTTCAAGGGCCATAATTCCGAAGTGCCTGTGCCGACATGCACCAAGACCTGTATCACTAGCATCAGTATTTTCGGTAATTCAAGGGCCATAATTCCGAAGTGCCTGGACCGATTTGGCTAGTTATTGAACTTGGCCGAGGACTTATTGGCAAACACATTTTGTTCAAGTTTGGTGGAGATCGGATGAGAATTGTTCGACTTAGAGTGCGGACAAGGTTTGTGATAAACTGACTGACTGACTGACACACAGACAGGAGTAAATCAATATGTCCCCCACCACAGTGGTGTAGGAGACATAATTGTTTCACACTGATATATTATCCAGAATACTCTGTATCGCAAGAAAAAGTATTACTTACCATTGGAATGTTTGCTTTACTTGTGACAAGAAATCTTAGCTACTAAAATCTAAAATGTTTTCAAATGACAGTGACTTACCCTTTAAATATGGTCATATGGAAGAGCCCTGGCAGTGTAAATGCTAGCAGAGTACAGCATGTGGCTCCTACAAGAGCCATGATGTTAGAGAAACTTGGAATCATTAACACTATAAATCCTGTCAGTACAACCATTGAGATCCGTAACACATTCTGTATAGATAGAAACAATCTTGTAGATAAACATGCTTCAAAACTGAAAAGTCTAATATTTAAATTTATTTGAACAAAACATTGGTAACAGGTCTCTACTGTTCAAAAGAACTGATCAGTTTCAGTGTAAGAGTTTTACAATCTTGTGAATCAAATTTATATGGTAGCTGTACATGCAAAACTTGCACCAATATTTCAAATTTAAACCGGGACATAATTTTGACAAAAAGTAAGCCATGTAATGTCATCTTCCCTGTGAGGTCATCCCATGATACTAATGACTTTTCTAATGTTTGAAAATATTCCGCCCAGTTGTTTCTGAGAAACCTGCCAACATACAAACCTTTCACAAAAGTGGCGTTACTTGGACAAATTCTAAGCTAGATTTATGACACCTGCCTTGTGAGATCACCTCATGATGTCAAAAACTTTCATGGTGTTTCAAAGCATTTGGTAATGTAATTTTTAAGAAATCTGCCTATATACTAAACTTTCATTAAAACTACTGGGTTAAATATGGGCATAATTCTGAGTAAAGTAGTAATGTTATTTGTTGTGTGAGGTCGTCTCAAGATGTTGAAGATATGTCTGGAGTGTAAAGCATTTGGTCCAGTAGTCTTTAAGAAACCTTACATATAAAACATCTGTGACACTGACGTCAATGCCTATGAAAGGGTGACAACAGTAACTCATCTCAGCAAATCAAATAGTAACGCTAAATTTTCAAGCCACGGTAAAAAATTGGCTGATATGTTAAATAAAACGATTAAATGTTGTTCGTTGCCTTACCCCTTTTCCTTTATTGTTTTCTGGCTCCCAAATGAGATAACCATCTAAAATCTGCATTACAGGGAACATCATTACTGAAAACATACAGAGGACTCGTTTTTTGCAGGTTTTGTTGCTATTTCAATCCACAAAATCAAATACCCTCCCAAAAAACAAACAGAATTCACACTAATTTCATCTTCACAAGTTAAAAATCAAAACCCTGAATGTCATCTCACTAGATTTAATGATTGCACAGTAAAATGCATTTTTACTTCTTTTAAATAAAATCAACCTGTTCCAGTTACCTTTACTAGTAAGGAAACATAGTTTTATACCCCAGCATTTCATTTGTATAGTTTGTAATGCATTACATCACATGTCCGGCCATTAAAGACTGTACATTTTTTTAATAAATTTCTATGCAAATCAAATGACGAAACTTGTATCAATTTATTATGTAAAATAGTATTACCTGGGTAAGTAAAAAATAAAGCTAGACACAAACATGACTTGACTATCATTGAGAAGTCTAGAGATTCTCCTGTAAATAAAACATATATTTATATGAATTAGTTAAAAATAATTCAATTAAATTTCAAGGGTTGACACCAATACTGCTGCAATTCCATATCAAACAAAGACGCTGCAACAGTACTGCATTCAACCCTTGTAACTAAGATATTGTTAAAAGAATACATACTACATTTCTACAAACAGAAATCAACATCAATGAAATTTTCCTCTTCTTACTTGTTCAATGAAAAATTAACAGCCAAAGCCATAATATAAAATCTCTTTACATTTTTTTTCTGTTGAACAACAACTGTTGGTTTTGAAGAAAACATTGTGCTCCATAAAATAATTATTCAACAAATGTTTACATATATGAGAAAGCACAGGTTAACTTCTGCTAAGACAATGACTTTACTGTACCCTATTGACTACATAAAATACTATTACCAAATTGAGAGGTATTATTTTAAAATAAGTTTACCTTGAGGTAAATTCAATGTAATTATTTGGTTTGTTTCTTTTCCAAAAGACTGAAATAAAGGAAAGATATGTTAGTTATTCTAATTCACATGTGCCATAAAATGACCCTAGAAGCTTTAATTACTGTGTGGAATTACAAGCTGCAAGATAGGTAATAACTGCCGTGCTATGTACATCAAAACAAATGTTTGTTGGGTTTAACATCGCAACTACACAATTACAGGTCATATGGCGACTTTCCAGCTTTTGATGGTAAAGTAAGACCCCAGGTGGCCTTATGTGCATTGTTTCATCACAGGCGGGCACCTGGGCAGAACCACCAGTCCTCTATAAGGCAGATGAACAGCTTCCTCACATGAAGAACTCAACGCCCTGAGTGAGGCTTCAACCCACATCGGTGAGAACCGGTGATTCGAAGTCAGCTGACAAAATCATGCTTGATCCTATATATGAGCATTTGCAATTTTTTTCAGTAAACTGAACAAACAAATTAAGCAATTAATGAAATAATGTTATTAGCACTTGTTTTATCTATCTGATGTTATGTAGTTTTTATTTAACAAAATACTATTAGGGTCATTTAATAAACTGGTATTGTAAACACTTGATAAAATGACAGAGCTGAATTTATCATAGTATTTGTGAAATAACAGTTAGCTTACAAACACAGATATTAACCCTTAGCCTGCTGCAGGCGAATTTAACAGCCTTTGCAAACAGCTTGGAACCAGATCAGACGCCGATTAAATCGGCGTCTGATCAGGTTCCAAGCTGTTTGCTACTCTGATAATATTTCTTCCAATTTTGGAGCAAATTGAATGAACTTTACAATTTTAGCAGACGACATTTCCAGCAGACAACAATTTATCTAGCATGCTAAAGGTTAAACCTTCAGTGCAGTTAAGGCAATAATCAATAACCCAGTGTTATGATCATCCCCAACAAGCTGACACAAAGATCAATGAGATAAAAAACACTTCTAGGATTATATCTATAATAAACACTTGTCACAGTAAATTGAGAGCTAAACCAAACTTTTGTGCCAACAAAGCATGTTATTATGACATGCTCTAACATCTGTTACCAGTAATCTCCGAGGCGATTTCCTTATTTCCACTTTATTCAGTATAAATTCATGCAATAACATAAGACTTACGGCATATCCACAGCTTCCAAATGATACATACATCGATGTTACTATAACCATTGTTGTTATAAAATACCTGAAATATACAGTACATACAAAGCTTTTTCTTTACCATCTGTATATTCACAACTGAAATAATCTTCAGTTAACATAATGTGACCTTGGCTAAAATTGTCATGCCAGATATAAATCCAGACAGCCAGACTGTGCCACATCAGCAGGTGTCTAATGCCGATCATCTATTGACTACAAGCAATCATGGTATAAAGACTGATGGCCAGAGGTTCACGGTTTCTCCAGTTATTGATAGGAAATATTATCCAGTGATTATGACTTTGACATATACAGAAATCAGTAGTTGGAGGAGTCCATAATAACTGACTTAGAATAAAATGACAAAAGTTTATCAGTGAAATAAATAAACTGTAAAAAATAAGACAAAATCAATGGAAAAATACTGTGAGATAATTTATTTCCGCTGCACCAAATGTCGTGATTTTAATCCAAACAACAATTTAGCAGGGGCTTAAGTTTGTGGATTTACAAATGTAAAGAGAAAATGTATAGTAGGAGTTTTCTTTGTTCTTCAGCATATAATTTAGTGGATGAACACAACCACGAAAATGAGTCCCACATGAAAATCAATGATCTCACAGTAAGCTATCACAATCTACACAGTGTAACAGATATTATAAACAAACTTTCACAAGTTTTACCTTTTAAATTTATATCTAACTGATTCTGCTACTGATGACTCAAGGTGAAGTATCATACCAGCACCCTGTAATATAAAAAGGCTCAATATTTCATGACAATTGGCAAAACTTTCTCATTATTTTATAAGATAAATGTTGTAGAGTACTTCATACATTCAGCTGTAGGATACAAATTAGTCTAGAGACACATGTTTCTGAAATAATCTCCATTTGCAATTAATTTTTCAAAACAGGCAAGACTGCATTAAAACTTACGTATTATTATAAAATAGTTATTTTTGCTGTGCACAACAAAGCTAAGCTAGAATCCCAATAGTTTTCGTCATAATTTTGTATGTTACAAATGACAATCAGATATTGTTTATATATACACAAAAATGTATAGCAAAACTAGGAAAGGACCATAACTGCGGTACAAATAAGTCAAAGAAAATATTCCTTCCTTTATGGTCATCCACATATCAAGCTTGTCCATCTGAAATTTTGAAGCAAATCAGGCTAATAGTGTGGGAGGACACACAAGATTTTGGGACAGACGGATGTACTTACGTACAAACAGCAGCAATGCTATAGCCCCCCACATAAATGTGGGGGCATAACTTTTGTCCCTCAGTTCTTTGGATCTCAAGTAACAGTTTTGACTATTGACCAGCAAGCCTTTCCAATACTGTTACTGGCAATAATGTAATGGTGTACACACCACATAAAAGTTCTAAGCGTATCTCATTAATCAAATAACCTTACACAATATCTTATGACATGTAAATAATGAAAATCATTATGTAAACGAGACAACAGTGGCAAAGTGTCCTATATCAACTTGTAACAGCTGTTATACATAATGCAGAGTAACTCACCTCATAACAATAGATAGATATAGCTAGAAAAAATGGAAGACCCTTTAACTTCATCTTCTTTGGATGAACTCTGAAAAACATTCCATTGAATATTTCACTATTCAACAACAAATATGAATATTCATACAATGCAATTTTAATGAAATGAGGATTATCAAAATGGCCTGGTATTAACTGAAACTTTGGATAATAACATAATTCAATATCCCTGTGCACTAAAAATAAGTAAAATTTTCATGTATAAGCACACACAAATCTTTTCAATTACTTTTGCAACACTTAATGTCTCCCTATAAAGATATGAATATCATTTAGATCAATCCTCTGTGAAAAATTGAACTCCTTAAAACTGAGAGGTGCTGTATTTACAATTTGTTCTATTAACATATCCGAAATATTGCAAAATGGTACATTTTTCACATGGTTATTGTCACAATTTACTCAGACTTTATCACAGACTCCTGCTTAACATCTCAAACTCAAAACAGAAGTATTAAACCAATATATTTAAACAACACTTTTGTCGATTTTAGTTTGCAGCATCTTCTCTGACTTGTGTGTTTCAAAAAACTGAATTTGATCTCTGAATGACTCAAATATTTACTTCTAAAGTTGCTATAATTATGTTCGTTATAAAAACGCTTTACTGAACACAGTGGAAATGGCAGGAACTTAAAACTGATCGGTCTGGTCATTTAGAAATCCCGATGTCATGTTAAACTCAAGAATTTACTATTCATTTAGCTAAATATATAGTAACATGTTGAGAACTTACTCAATGGTATGAAGATGTTCAAAATCAAACCATAATACAACCGCAAATGCAAACAGGTTTGAACACTGAGCGAGTAAACTGAAACACAATAATATGATAGATTTTGAAATGACTGAGATTAAGAACTGACAGAGATTTATATCTAAATGAGAAAAAAAATCAGTACTATGATAGCAAATAATCTTATATAGAAATACTAGAATTGTATTTTCTGTTCTCTGTAGCACTCTTTTAGAACATTGCAAAATTTCCAAAAAGGTATCATAGTTACTTTAAATACCTGCAACAGCTTACTTTTCATGCTATCGATCAGTTACTGATTATGTTACTGTCAATTTAAGAAACAAAATTTTATGAAAAGCATGAAACAAATTGACATTTTTTTACAAAACCAAAATATCAACACAACATTTCAAGTGTAGAAAACAGAAAGTTTGATAGAATTTGTAACTTTTTTAAAGACACATTTTGCCTAAAATATTTGAACAAATGAACAACTGCTGAACAGTATCTGTGTAAACATAGAATGTACACTACAATACATTAGGTTTAAATACTTCAAATGTTTATGTTATCACAATACAAATATCTAATGCAAAGTTATAAAAAATTAAAGTATTTTTTAACAAACACCTGTAACCAGGCAACATCTGTGACTGCAGCTCTGCATACACAGCTAATTTATACAGCTAGCCAAGTTACATTTAATGTCAGAGAATTTTCTAGATTTAAATCAATGCTTAATGACAAAATATTTTAGCAAAAAATGAGCACAATCTATCTTTAAAGGCTTTCTGTTTGACCAACATATTCCCAGACTGTGGCCTGTGGCAGTAAGATGTTTGCTAACCTTGTCAATGCAAGTCCACCAAGATGTCTGGCTAACGTGAGAAGAGAAAGTGGAGGTAGAAGAATCAGGAGCCAAACTTGCCTGAAATAATAAACAATCCGCGAATAAGGTAAATAATTTAGTGCAATAACACTTCTTTCATTAAAATGGTACGAAAATTTGAATTCATCTACATTGCTCTGTTGTAAAATAAAATTAATGTAATATTATATCTATCAATCAGAAAAAAATAAAGATTTATGGCTAACGAATATCAGTTACAAAAATATATTATAGTGGCAAAACTACTGGATTACTCATATTATCTGCCAGTAAAAAAGCAAAGTTTTTCGCTTCTAGGCAAAACATACATAAAATCTGCAAAATTATTTGCACATTATGAATCTCTGACGCATACTCCATTAAACCTCGTTCTTGTTTGCAACAGATAATGTAAATTTTAGAAAGAATGCTCATGTTTTTTAAAATACCCCATAGTATCTTAAAATGAAACCATAAAACGGAAGGATCTTTTTGACATCTGCACTGGAAGGAAAGCACTGTTGTTAGAAAATATTTCAACTTACATTTTCATGTTTGGGAAGTAAGCTGATAAATTCTCTGTGATGAAAATTATGTACGCACAACAAAAGCCTGAAAAATAAACACAAAGTTTAGTATGAAGAAAAAAGGTACCCAATATATTACATTGTCCCTCTTTCTTTGCTTAAGCAATGGACCACCTTTCAATGTAACTATACTTTTATGTAAACTAGATGCACACAGGCAACATGTCGAGCCCGCCAGCTGTCAAAAGGACTAGGAGTTGCACATGACACCCTGTCTCATTGAGACAAACATTTATGCCAAATGCATTTGATGTTGAGGGAAGATCTTAGGTACTCAACATGATGTATGCATATTAAGGAATGCTCTTAGGTAGAATCATCAACCTTCCATAACCCAGCAGGATAAGTTCCTCACAATGGGTGTTTTCAACCTTCATCATTGTCAACTGAATTGAAGTCAGCAATCTTAACCACTCTGTGTAGGAAGGACCCTTCTGAAATTGGAGCATTGTCTCTATCATGACAAGCACTCTTCTAAATAACTGGTGGAAATGGTAACTTTACCAAGATACAAATAAACATTACTGAACAGGAATATCTACAACATTTACCTGTTTGTGATATGACTATAGCCATGTCAACCAACATTCTACCTGCATGTCCTATAGCCTGGTAACCTGAAATAACAACAATATATACATATTAAACACAAAATTTCCACCTAACCTTATCTAATAAGGCCCACTCACTCTTGCTGTTGAGCCCGTTATTTATTGACACACAACCCACTGACTAAAAACATTTCTGCATTTCAAAGTTACAGTCAGGACAACATGAGTATGGGGGGTGGGGGGAGGGGGGCAAGGAACATAATTTTAGAAAGGAAAATAGGACTGAATGTCAGCCCTGAAAATGGTCAATAATAAACAATGACATTTGACCTCCAAGTGTGATCCTGACCTTTGACACAGGAGTCCACTTTCTGTCTATTACTTTCAAATTAAAAGTTACAGTTTTGACAATATCAGCCATGACATTCGAGTATGACCTTTACTTTTGAAACAGTGGACTGTCTTGTGTGTGACATGCTGTCTCACTGAGGCAAACATTTCTGTCCATTATTTATAAGGTTTCTTCATGTATATGAAAGTAATAGTCTGGACAAGATCAGATATAGTTTGCGCCCTCCAAGTAAGACCTGGCATTTAAAACTGTGTTACACAACTTTACTTCCCTTTATCTGTACATTAGACACTGTCAAGCTGAATTTCAGCCAAGTGATACTTTGTTATTTTTAAATTTTGTTTTATAAACTTTGTATGTCAATACATGTAATTAAATACCATATATTTGGCTGAACAGACTATTGCTGGCACTTTTATGTGATTTGTTAAAATGTAAACAATTGCATCGTTTAAAAGTACTGTGAATGCAGTGAATAAATTCAAGGATTTTATTACAAGAAAACCTAAACAGGTTGAATGTTTTTAACATTTTTCAACATTTGGCTTCATGTCACTTTGCTTGTGTGTTATGGACAAGAGTTTGATTTACCAGGGGTTGCCTTTTTTCAAACACTTGATTTTGCCATCTTCACATGATTTGCTTGGTGGCAGAGATGACATTCTGACTAAATTCTTGCCAAGAGATTGGTGGGGGACTAGGTCCTTTCTTTAACATACCAACTCATTGAGGCAAATATGTTTCTTCCATTATGTTAAAGTCAGTCTAGACAAGATCTGACAAAATCTTAAGACTCCATGTCACGTATGTGTGACCTTCACTTTTGAGTTAAGAGCTAGTGTCTTGCATGCAACACATTCCTGTGAACTGCTTCTATGACTGCTCTATGCATGTCAAAGTTACAGTCCTGGCAAGACTGGATAGATAGATGGCATCATACACATAAGTACTATAACAGATATTCTAATAATTTATTTATTTGGGTTTAACGGCGCACCAACACAGTATCTATAGTTATATGGCGCCAAACAGGACTACAAATTTTGGTTCCACATCTCATTTACATCGAAAGCTAATACTCCTGTGTCAGTAAATTTAAACCAAAGCCTATGCATACAAAATACAACTTTATACAAATTATGAAAGAGTTTTTCATGAAGTATTGTGAGAAAAATACAAACCAACATCTCCATATGTAATCTCTGTATTGGCTGGCTCCTGTTGATTCTGTGAAAGTAAATTAAAGACATAATATTTACATTCCAAAGGATGCAATTTGAATACATTTACAACATTCCTTGTACCTCAAAGAGCTAAAATTTACATGCTAACAAAAACGTTATCTTGGATAGGCTTACTTTTGACAAAATAACCTCACAATATGTATGAAAACATTTCAAATGAATGACAACATATACTAATTAAACAGACCAGTTTTTCCCCTTCTATAATTGCAAACATCCCCTTCCCCTCAGAAAATTCTAGCCTTTCTTTCTTACAAAATATGCTGTAACTATGTCAGTTTTCCCCCATTCCCATACAGAAGAAGGTCAGCCTATTAAACCTGATTCATACACAAAAATCTGTCATCCTGACAATTTTCTAAACTTTCAAGAAAGATAAAAACACACATTATTCATTGATTTGGTACTATGAAACCAAAGATTTAAAGAAATCAGTCCCACTTTCATGTCAATTACAAGTCATGCCAATTAGGAAAGACTGCCCAGATCTCACAACTGTAAATACATGATCCATCACAGTATTTGGCTATGAAGAGAAAAACAGGGGAAAAAATCAACCTAAAAACATGTTTCTAAGTGTGAATCGCTGAAAGCTTTCAATGGTTCTATACAAAGCTATAAACAATATAAATAAAAACATTTATTTATGTGTTTTGCATAACAGCAAATTGAAGCTGTCATATGAGAAGTCTCTAGTTTACAAAGAGCCATTTTATAAATTTTCAAGTGCTAAATGCCAACTTTCTTCGATAATTCTGTGATAGAAACATTATTTTTTCAGTTTTGCAGGCAAACAATTAAAACTCTTCTGCAATTCAGAGCAACACATACCAGAAGAGATAAAAAAAAAACTCAGCTCCATAAAGAATCCAATAATTGAACTGTCTCTATTTATAATTTGTTTAGTCCAACTAATATCACAAATCACTGAATGTTCGTGGCCAAAATTGTTCTTTATTGAATTGTATTCAAAAGTATCTACCCCTCATATAAAGAGTTTGTACAAAGAAACAAGAATCATGGTTACTCTATATTGCTAAGCTGACTTAAACAATTCTGTTAGAGAGGGCTACCCAAGGAACACATTTGTGAAACTATTTGCATAATATTCAATCTTATCTAAGATTTTTTTCATTAATTTTGAGACAGAACAATAATATGAAATAAAACAAAAAAAATGACTGGACCAAAAAAGATAATATTCACATGCAATTTCATGGTAGTGTCTTGTGACATTATCCCAAACTGATCTGCAAATTTATTATATAGCAGGAATTCTTTCATCTTAGTCTGTAACAACTAGCCCTAAATTTCTATAATGAACCTGCCTGTCTTCCAATTTTGACAGTACCATTAACTGTTAAAAGGGGTGCGTACCAAAAAGTTACTGACTGAACGGCAATGAAAGGTTACTGTAGTCTACGTAGAGCTATCTTTAGCTTCTCTATTTAATCCTTATTCTGCTAAATTTCTATGATGAACTTGTCCATCTTTTAATTTGGATAGTACCATTAACTGTTAAAAGGTGTGATTTCCAAAAAAGATACTGACTGAATGGCGAACAGTGCAGATCATGATCAGACTGTATGGATGTGCAGGCTGATCACGATCTACACTGGTCACAAAGGCAGAATCAATTATGTTCAGCATGATAAGGGCTAGAATATCATATCTTATTTTCAGAACCATTCAAATCAAACATAAGCAAAATGATTAAAAAATTTGAAAATATTCATTTCAACCAGGGTATTTTGTATTTGGAGAATCAACTTGAGTGTGTGTTTAGGGCAAATGCAAAATAAAAGAATTAAGAATTTAAACCATATTTTATAAAGCAAAATAAATTAGTTTTCCTCTAAAACCAAGTTCTTCGTGTTTAACCATTTGCCTGTGCAGGCTGATCATGGTCTGCACTGTTTGCTATTCAGTCAGTAAATATTCAATGAACACCCCTTTGAATAATAAGTGGTACTGCCCAAACTGAATGAGGGATGAGTCCATTTTAGAAATTTAGAGGGGAAAGATTAAAGAGAAAAAAAAACATCCTGAAACTTGTTAGTTCTTGAAGATTTAATCCTTTCCAACCTATCTATATATGCACTATAATGTCTACTAATTTGGAGTAAATGCTGGCCTATAACTTGCTCATCTATAGGTTAAAGGAGTCCTGGACAGAAGTAAAAGTTTGCAGACCAGTTCACTATGCAGGGATTTTTCTTCCAGTTTTCAATACAGAGGTTCATGCACATAGAGCCTTCCTTCAAGTCTAAAAGATTGTTAATAAATAACTCACTGTTATTGCTTGCACCATGTTATATAATGATCATGTCCTTACATTTGATAAATAAATATCTCTGACACTTTGCAAAGGCAAGTGAGAAAAACACAATTTTTGTTTAGAAAATTCAATGTAAATATCAGTATGATAGATTATGGTGAAATGTCTCTGCTTTGAACTCAGAAAAACCCTGATACAGTAAAACACTGCTTGCTCGAAGCTTCAAGGAGATAAACAAAATGCATGAGTTATTCAGGGCTTCCAGCCTGTGTACCCATGCAATCAATGCTTGAGCAGACAGTGTTTCACTATATATAATCTATATATGAACAGGGGAAACCAATATAAAATTTACTAGATTGATCTTCTTCACTGGCCAGGTAAACCATTTAAATAATGTCTGCAAAAGCAAATAAAAGTTGGAATGTAAAAACATAAAGTTGGAAATAACATCCCACATACATGCTGGTTGTCCTGTTGAAACATGAAAATCCCATGCAAAATTTGTAAACAAAGCAACTAGAACGCTAAAAGATAGCACCATAATACCTTCATGTTAGAAAATGTGCAAAAGCCATTACGACTATCTTCAATTTTGTCGTGCCAAGTGCAATTTGCCTAATAAAATAATTGAAAATCTATCGATTCTGTGTTAAAGACAAATCTTATTAAGTGCACACAGTTTCACATAAATTTTAATTCCAACTACAACTGTCACTACTATGCATGTGATAAATACTCCCAAAAATGCATATAAAATGGCCAGAAGGTTTTCAATCAGTAAATGTTTGGGGGTTGGTGGGGAGATATGGTTGCCACCCACCTCTGCCCATACTAGAACAAGGCAGTCTGAAAGACAGCTAAATCCCCCGCCACTGCTATGGATAGTGAAAGGGTAAACCTTTGATTTTAGCTGTGACCTTGACCTTGAACTGACATGGCTGACTCATGAATTCTGCACAACGTCTTGATGAGGTGATCATTTGACCCAAGTTTCATGAAAATCCTTCAAGGGGTTTAGGAGATACAGAGCTGAAACCTTTGACCTTCAGTTGTGACCTTGACCTTGAGTTGACATGGCTGACTCATGAGTTCTTGATGAGGTGATCATTTGACCCAAGTTTGATGAAAATCCTTCAAAGGGTTTAGAAGATACATAGTGGACACAAAATAGAAGGCTCAAACCTGTGACCTTGACCTTGGCATGGTTGACTCATAATTTCTGCACATCGTTTTGATGAGGTAATCATTTTACCCAAGTTTTATAAAATTCCTTCAAGGGGTTTAGGAGATATAGAGCGGACACAAAATGGAAGGCTCAAACCTTTGACCCTAAGTTGTGACCTTGACCTTGAGCCGGCATGACTGACTCATGGGTTGTGCACATCGTCTAGATGAGGTGATCATTTGACCCAAGTTTGATAAAATTCCTTCAAGGGGTTTAGGAGATATAGAGCGGACACAAAATGGAAGGCTCAAACCTTTGACCTTGAGTTGTGACCTTGACCTTGAGCCGACAAGGCTGACCCATGGGTTCTGCACATCGTCTTGATGAGGTGATCATTTGACCCAAGTTTCATGAAAATCCTTCAAAGGAGTTTAAAAGATATAGAGCGGACACAAAATGGAAGGCTCAAAACCTTTGACCCTAAGTTGTGACCTTGACCTTGAGCCGGCATGGCTGACTCATGGGTTCTGCACATCGTCTTGATGAGGTGATCATTTGACCCAAGTTTTATAAAATTCCTTCAAGGGGTTTAGGAGATATAGAGCGCACACAAAATGGCAGGCTCAAACCTTTGACCTTGAGTTGTGACCTTGACCTTGAACCAACAAGGCTGACTCATGGGTTCTGCACATCGTCTTGATGAGGTGATCATTTGACCCAAGTTTCATGAAAATCCTTCAAGGGGTTTAGGAGATATGGACCGGACACGATTTTGTTACGGACGGAAGGACGGACGGACGGAAGGACGGAAAGACGGAAGGACGCAGACCATTCCTATAATCCCTCCGCCACGGCGGGGGATTAAAAATCTACGCTTTATGGTGATTATATGTATGACGGTTCTTTGGAATCCCTTTAAAATTGTGGAAGTAGTTTTTTGCAACAGACAGACGGACAAACTGAATGACCAGCCAACGGATAAGATGACTCCTATACAACAATCAAAATTTTGTTTTCTTGGGTATAACATTATGCATGCTCTAAAATAATGAAGATGTGTTGCAAAGGATCTGACAGACCATGCCTTGAATGTGCAGTTGTTCTGGACTTGAGGTCTACTACCTTCAGTTCATTAAGTTGTTATGATACTGTTAGTCTAAAGATAGACAAGAGTTCTAGTTTTGTTGAACATAATCGTAAAACAAAATTATTATCAGAATATATTTCAACTGAGCAATTCAAGAATTTGGAATTTCTAAAGTTTGCACTAATATTGTGGAATCATTTAATTTCATTGATAATGAATTGTGTGGTTTATTTATTTTATTTTGTTGGGTTTAACGTCGCACCGACACAATTTTATGTCATATAGCGACTTTCCAGCTTTAATGGTGGAGGAAGATCCCAGGTGCCCCTCCGTGCACTATTTCATCACGAGCGGGCACCTGGGTAGAACCACCGACCTTCCGTAAGCCAGCTGGATGGCTTCCTCACGTGAAGAATTCTACGCCCCAAATGAGGTTTCGAACCCACATCGATGAGGGGCAAATGGTTTGAAGTCAACGACTCTAACCACTCGGCCACGGAGGCCCCTAATTGTGTGGTTTGGTCAAATGTAGGCGCGAAAGATGGATTTGAGATTTTACTGATCAAATGAACAGGAAATTTACTTGTTTTTTGGGGTTAAATTTCATGGCCTGACGCAACCACAATATCAACGAAAATCAGTTCAAGTTTTCACAGAAGTTAACCCTTACCCTGCTAAGTTCCTATAATGAACTTGTCCACCTTCGATTTGGATATTACCATTAATTGTTAAAAGGGGTGCATACAAAAAAGATACTGACTGAATGGCGAACAGTGCAGATTATGATCAGACTGCAGGGTGATCATGCTCTGCACTGGTCGCAAAAGCAGAATCAGCTATGTCCAGCATGATAAGGGTTAATTTTTGTCTAATCAATTAAATTTAATATTCAAATGAATATAATGGATGTTTCACAACAAAATGAAGTCTTGTGACTTAATATAGTATGATTAGTATAAATTATACTGTCAAGGATAATGGTTGAAAAGTTTCTTAAAGGTACATCCAACAGTTTTCATTGTGTATCTTTGTGCGCATGTGTGCATTATTATACTTTAGTTAGCAGTACCTGGTAATGACTTAGACAGGTTAAGTTGAGAAAATGACTGATGAAAACCCAAAGCGAAAAAGAATTATTGACGATGCATTTAGTTTTCTGTCCATATCACAGTGTGCTATTACGTGTACATGTACAAGTAAGAGATGTCTATCTGACCCTGAGGAGTTATTTGCTTCTTTGTTTTTAACAGCCACAGGGTAAATAACAAGTAAAATTACAAACAAAATATTTTTTTAATTGATACAATCTATTTTGGTGACTTCTGCAATATGTAGAAAGATGCTTATTTGGCTATACTTAAAATATAATTATACAGTTGGAAAATTCATGTATATTTTTGTGAAAGGGAAATAATATTTTGACATATAATGCCAAAATTACATTTAGCTATTTTTGTCTAGTTGACAGACCTTGTTTTAAGCTAGTTTAAGTTATACACAATAAAGGAAAAATGTATATTAGAATTTTCTTTAAAACTATTTCTATTTTTGGTCAATTTTGCATGTAAAACTTGAATATTTATTTTATGTAAAAGTATGATAACTTTACATGATAATGTATTCCTTTGTCAAAATGTATTCCAATACAGTATAGCTATTCAACACCATTCATTCAACACAACAAAATAAACAGAGATTCTTACTGTGTTGACTGTATTTTTTATGCTTTGGTACTGTTGGTACAAATGTATCTCAATAGTTTGCACTACAACCCATCATTTTTATTGTTGATATTTGACAATTACATGTAATTTTAGTGTTTAGGAAGGTTATAAGAAAATATTTCTGTTAGAAAGAAACTACAATGTGTCTAGTTTAATTATACAAGTCAAACAAACATAATTACAACAAACTTCTTACAACATCAACTATAACCTAGGACAGTAAAACTAATCCTATATAATGAAAATCATGCTTGCTCATGAATTCATATTTTTTCTGTTTTGGGTAATTTCATCTTAAAAGAAGTTGCAATACAATTTAGGAGAATGTCCAAGGAATTGATTAATACTGATGTAACTAACTGATGAAAAACAGCCACAAAGTCTAGACAACATTACACCTATATCATATTTATTACTAGACAGCTTTATAATAGACAAATATATATATTTTCTAAAAAGCACTGGTTAAATCAATCATTAGGCAGGTTAGTGGGAGTATCATTACACAAACCTTTTTCTCAATTTCCATGTCACTGTCTGTTTTAACTTCACCATCCATAAGGCCATCAGTCTCCTCAGTGTGATCAAGTGTTACCTCTGTGATGAAGCTGTCTCCATGCTTTTTGATTGGCGGATGGTATTTCTCCAGGATTCTGTACTTACAGTCAATCAGCAGCAACATGGCTTTCACGCTAACAACAGATGACAAAATTGTTTTATTTTCAGTCAACAGATATGGTATTATTATAAAGGGGCTTATTCACAATAGTAAAAACAAAATATTATTTTTTTTTGGTTTTATCATTAATGTTATGTACATACTGAGAATTTAATAATAAAACAAAAAATTGAGTTTTTACTAACCTGATCATGCCCACAAGACTCATCACAATTGCACCTTCTAATATACCAGCCTGAAATCAAAATATTTCAGTATTAACATGTTATTTTCTAACTTCATAGTCAACATAATGAGCAAATTGATTATACAACTGTGTTCTGATGTTGGAAAATCAGGATTCAATACTACTGCAATAGTTAAAAGCTCTTCCATTAAAACAGAATTTCACCGAACGGGATATTTTTAGAATTCAATTCTATGTATAAATGTCAAATTTAGGGGGAAACTGCATGATTTGAAGGGGATGTCTGTTAACAAATCATCACAGTGAACATATAACTTCAACTAACTTGCATTGGGGTAAAATTCATAACACCTCTATCTGTGTACTGTGGTCTCCTTATTAATCTAAGCAGGTGGGCTGAAACCCTGGTGCTTGAAAAGTTGGATTTTAACAATAACACATGTTGAGCTTCAATCTGACTGACAAATCGGTCAGCTGCATTCAGAATGCACCTATCACTTTCCACATGGGTAAAATGAAACATTTTTACAATGAACATACAGTGTCTTCTAAACAAAATATCACGCTATTTAAAATTCAATTTTTGTTTATTTAAAGTATTTTAAACTGGATACTACAAAACAATAAAACTTCAGAGTGGCAAGAAATTCAATGTTGGTATAATTTAGTGGATGCAAACCCTATAATATTTGTACCTAAATGAGTTAGACTCATTCATATTCGTTCCACTATTTAGACCCACCGATGAGCTGCATAATTCAATCCTTTAGAAAATATAAAATTAAAGAAATAAATATTAATCTCTATCAAAGTTCAAGAAAAGAAAATTTTATCTACATGTATGATAATCCATATATAATTTTAACAATTAAACTTTAAGCAACATATAGACTGGTTTAGTGTGATGTCAATTTTCATATTAATTTAACTTTTCAATTTGATTTCACAATTTCTACATTTGCAGAAGGCCTAGACTATCCACACGACGGTCGTGCTGATAACTTTCCTTATCCGTATGACCATCATGCAGATTATTTTCGTCATTCGCACGAATGTCATGCTGATTATTTTCGCTGACTTTTCTCAAGATGATCATGCCTGGAAAATCATGTTGATTATTTTTGTTATTGATATGACTAAAAAATACTGTAGACATACATGTAAGATTTTGTAAATCTTTTCTGATGTTTTCCCAGCTTATCAGATCTCCATAAAGTACCGATTATTTAACAATTTTATCATGTACCTACCCGCATGATGTTGAATCACTTACACTAGATTTACTGAATTAAAAACATAATAAGAAAAGTAGTATCACGGCATTTAGGTATGATAACTTAACTACTATTAACAGTCAGGGGTGTAACTGTTTTAAGTTATGTAACCTATTTCAGTTATTTTTCCAAGCATTTTATAACCTGTATTAGTTATAAAATATAAGTAAACTCAGGTAAGTTATTTAAAAAAAGCCTTTTTGCTACAGGTTCTCACAAAGCGACCTATACAGTGAAATAAGTAGCAATCAGTGGTTAATTGAATTCTCTTTCAGTCTGATCATGACCTGATAAGCATAATGGGATGCTAAGAGTTTTATAGCTTTAAACTTTTGGTGTAAAACTTTATCAGCCTTGCGTAAAAAATTTTACTGCATAGCTGGAAAGATAAGAGTTCAAGGATTCAGGAAATAATTGCATTAATATTAGTCACATTCAAAATGAGGAATTGGCAAAGGAGGGCTTTGTAATATTTTATGATAAATGAAACAAGTTATGAAAATATAAGCAATAACCCAAATGGGTTATAATTTATAACTTATAAACTGCGATAACTTGAGTTACACCCCCGACTGATTAATTAGGTTGGAGACTTCCCCTGGATGTTTTCTGTGCATTCGTTTGATTTATTTGCAATTGATAAATTATTCAATTGATTTTACTAATAGAATAATGGTATTAGTTGCATGCTGTTTTAATATCTAATTTAAGTCGATTTAATTCTTTAACAATGAACATGATGCTATAATAGTTAGTTTTTTACCTAAGATATACCTTACGCCAAAATAGAAACACTACTGAAACACCCGTCATGCGGATAGGAATAGTAAATGGTATTACCGTCGTGCGAAAAAGAAAAATAATGGGCACGACCGTTGTACAGATAGACACTTCCTTTGCAGAAATGCATAACAACAAGTTGTTAAACATATTAATACCTCCTTAAATGCAAATGGCAGACCAAGAACACCAGCACCAATAAACGAAATGAAGATGTTTGCAAGTATTTTCACTGGGCTCTTTGAGCCAGACCCAGACGAACCGCCTGCCACAGTCATTGTCACGTTCTCCTTATCTTCCTATCAACTATCGAGCCAACCTCCTTCAAATCCTTGGCTTCAAGAATTTATCCCTTAACAAGCGTAATTTTCAACACATATATAATGCTGCAAAACTACTGAAACTTCTTTATTTAGAACTGAAATGTTATTTGTAAAAAAATTCAACTACAGCGCTCTAATCAAAAAACTGAAAAGTCAAAATATTTGGTTTTGCTGCATAAATTTTTCATAAATCCGAGGGCATTGAAGATTTGCAAAGTAATTTTGTATAGCCTCTTTAGAAGCTTATCAATGTTCATTCATGTTCTGTAATAATTTTAACGTATTAAGCTCAAAAATGGTTATAAATTCCAAAGTTTTGTTTTGACGCGTGGAAATGACAACCGGAAGTGATAAATCGCAAGTTTTAATACATTCGTACTCACTTCCTGTCGAATTCACAAAATTCCTACCGCGACATTTTTTTAAACCTCAGTTTCTCTAAGAAAATCTGAAAAAATAAAAAATAAATGCGATCACATTTCAAACAGAATATACCCAATTACTCATTTTTGTAAAATTATCTTAAGGAAAAAATTTCCGACTTTCTACGAATTATAGAATGATTCTTTTATCACTGCAAATGTAAAACGATGCTATAGCTGGAACGACCTTCCTGATACAATTAACGAATATGTAACATACCCAATAAACGTCCGAGACAGGACTTAGCGTGCCCTAGAGCAGTCACAAAGTTACGAGAAAACTTCAGATATCTTAGTTAATTTTTTTTAGTACAACCCCAAATTCTTAAGTCAAGCGTAAAATATATCTTACGCTTTGTGTAAAGATTTTTCGGTAAAACGGTCCACAGATACGCAGGAATTGAAGAGAACTTTGATTGTTTTCACTTTTGAAATATTTTGATAAGAATTATGTTGGGTATGTTATCTGAGTAGTAATCAATAAACTGGACGTCACGAATGCGGCAATTTGACGTCATAATTGGCGTAATAATACTTTCTTACCTAATAGCTGTCTGCGCGTCAACCTTTGTTTGTTGCAGAATGTACAGAGCTTGTTCTTCTTCTTTGTTAAACTGGTAACCAAATCAAGCCATGTTAGAGTGTTTTATAAACCCTTCTTTAAATAACCGCAAAATTAATTACAAAAACGAGGTATCATAGGCTATGTGTATACAGCATATCTGTTGTATGTAAAAATCAAAGCTGTAGCAATAGTCTCAGATCATTTCCTGGGAAATACAAAATAATACACGATGCCTCATAAAGTTGGCAAACACGGTAGTTAGTGAAAGATAACTTTGTAATAACAGTGCAGTTATTAAAACGCTAAGGGAATTTACATGTTGCTTATATATATCGCATGTTTTTTTCGCGGTTGGTGCAAAGCCCGGTAAGGTGAGGGTACTAACGTATCCCAAGTGATTATGAAGATGCGCTAATTTAACGCTGTTCTAGCATAAAACGTGTACAAACTTATATATATATATATATATATATATTGTCCCTTAATGTCATTAAATTCCAATGAAATACGCAGGGATGTCTCACACTGGCCATAGCTTTATCGGATCAAGTGGCTCCAACGTTGAGTGGTGAATTTTACGTAGAACAAGTGGCGAATAATGGAAGAAATCATACACTTTTGGTCTTGTAACTATGATCTAAAGGAATTCCTACCCCTTGTACACTGAATTAATTGAAAATGATGTGTGCACCTGGAGCGCAGATGTGTCCGCTTCATAGCATATGTGTTAATTTAGCTGAGATTTTTATCGTTTATTTAAACAATTCTGTACAAGTATGGCGGGGGAAGCAAAGTTTTGTTATTTTTGAGGGTATCACATCACATACAGTGCTATTCTGGATCAAGCAATTATTAAAACAATTCATTGGTAAAAGGGTAGTTCTTAGAGCAAACCATGTATATTTTTATAGAATTATTCGAGTTTCCAAACAATTCGGCCGAAAACCAAACGCAACGCAGTTTTGATTGGGTCACTACTCAACGCAATAGAGCGGATACCGCTCTGTTTCTTACATGCGGTTGGCATACCTCATAACAATGGCCTCACACAAAATAATCCAAGAACGTTCTATATCATTATGCTGACCATGCTATTCTAAAATATTGTATTTTCATGTTTATTTTCGTTTAACAAGACTTTTTATCAATAAAAAAAGGATGAATATCCAATAGGGAATGCCACATAAAAAAACGCATCGTCCCCAAACTGCAACTCTCAGCATGTAGACATGCGCACGACAAGCAAAACGTACACACTCAGACACAGCAAACACACAAGGACAAAACGAGCAAACAAAGGAAATAGATTGCCTTTTTCTCAGCCAATCTTGAAAGTATGGAGAAAGAACATTATTATTGCAATATCGTCAACTTAATACAAGTTAAATATAATACACAGAACCTTGATATGATATCACACATCGGCCAAAACAATTACAAGCGGGTTAGCTCAATTAACATTTCGTTCATTTTACTCCCTTGAAGCAATGCATTGATATATTGTGCAGTTACAAAATAATTAAAATGTGATCTATTGTAAATTTGTTTTGGGCATCAAGTAAAATTGCTGAATTTTAGTATCATCTAGAACATCCCATATAATGATAAGTTTGAAATAGGTAACATATGATAATTGTAACAATATAGCTTATGGCGCTGCTCTCTACAAACAAGGACAAAACGTGCAAACAAAGGAAATAGATTGCCTTTTCTCAGCCAATCTTGAAAGTATGGTTAATATAAGTTACATTATATAACATTTAACTGTCGAAGTTATCCCACATTCGACCAAAACAATTACAAGCGGGTTAAGTCTTTTAATCAGTATAGTTACATCGTTCATACAAATATTTATACATATATACATTTACAAACCAAATACATGTAGCAGCAGATCTAAAATGTTTGTTTGTTTGTTTTTTGTTTTAACGCCATTTTTCAACGCTATTTCAGTTATGTAACGGCGGACAGTTAACCTAACCAGTGTTCCTGGATTCTGTAGCAGAAAAACCTGTTCTCCGCATGAATCAAAGGTGAAGGACGAATGATTTCAGACGCAATGTCTTTTATCAAATCGTCACGGAGAACAAACGCCTCGCCCAGGGCTCGAACTCACAACCCTGAGATCCGTAGATCTGCGCTCTCACTATTGGGCTAAACGGGCGGGCTAGATCTAAAATGAGATTTGATTTCACCGTAACTACCGAATTTAAACAAAAGGGAAAACCAGTACAACCTCTGGAATGTTGGGTTTGCCACTGTTTTTTTTTTTTTGTTTTTCTTTTTTGAAAAACAGGCATGCGCAATGTAACAGTGTAACAAAATCGTTCACTTAGTTTTTGCCATTTACAACTAGTTAAGAACTCTTTAACTGGATGCAGTAGATAACTGATTTAGCATGTTTTACCCGAATGACTTAAAAATAAGTCATTTTCTTGCATGCCGGACAGAATTTTTCCTTGTTCTTGTTAATGTAAGATGACTATCGTGCTGTAATTTATGAATAAATGCATAAAGTCATACGCTGCTGTAATAAAGGAGTACCTTAAAGAAAAGCATTTGTTTGTATTTTTATTTTTTGGTCATTTGAAGAATATAGAGCATGCAATGAAAAGGAATTTATCGCTGTTTATAGATATGGATGGAAATATCCGGTGCTCGGATAATTGTTTTGCAAAAACTCTGGCACACACACACACACACACACACACACACACACACGCACGCTCACACAATACAATACAATACAATACAATACAATACATTCTAATATGCTTGTCTCTGTTAAAACACTCTTACGCTAGAATGACGTCACGTTAACGTGCGGTGACGTCAAATTTTTTGTTGCGACCAAGAAAGAGCGCTTCTATATTTTATCTACTGTTTTAGATTAAGGGCATATTAGAATCGAAATAATTTATAGCAAAAGAGTGTTTTAACACTATTTATACACTCGGGCGGTAATACATCGTACAAATAATTTCACTCGGCCTGCGCCCTCGTACAATTATTACGCCCGACGTATAACCGCCCATCGTGCATAAATAGTGTTAAAGCACTCTTTTGCTATAAATTATATCAATACAATACAATACATACAATACATGTTATTGTTCTTTATACAATTCTAGAGATCTATCAAATCATAAAACAAAAGTAAATTAAGATATACGAAACATTTAGTTATTTGGTTTAAACAATATTTTATTGATATATACATACATTTACAACATGAAACGCTACATAATTAAAGCATGAAGGATTGAGCAGAAAGCCAAGCTTATTTGAAACTCTCTCCTTGCGTATTTTGATATTTTGTTTCGGTAACATGTTAACTTCACAATAAACAGTATTATATGTAGACCGGTTAGACATAAAATGTAGGAAAACAAATATACGTGTATTCTTTTTGTATTTAAAGCAAAATTAAAGACAAAAACATGAGAGAGGACAGAAAAGCAAGAAAAGACAGGTTGTAGTTCTCACTTTAGAGCACTTGGTTATGTTTGACGGATTTGTGTTATAACATACTCTTAAAGGGTCTGAATTAAGAAATTAGATTAATTGGAGTCTTGTTATGTTTCAAATCTTTTTGTTTGCTGTATGTATTTTTGTACGTGTAGAAATTATTTTGTGTGTTTGTGTTTGATGAATTACCATATAGCAATGTATGTAGTGTTATGTTGGAAATTAGACAGACGCTGTTGAATAATTCCGTGCGTTGTCTTGTGTAAATAGGACAGTTGAAGAAATAGTGGTATGTATTTTCAACCTCACCACATATACATAGTGGGCTATTAACAATTTTCTTGGAAAAGAGGTGTTAATTTAGAGAACTACAATGTTCCCTGAGTCTGCTATGGAGAATTTGGTGTTTGCGGTCACCAACATAGTAGTGGTCGGGGGCTTTATGTCCTCCAGAAAAGAGTGGCTAATGTGGGGCAGTTTCGTAGATCTAGTGGTAATTGATTCCATTCAGTTATGGTTGATTGTAGAAAAGAGTTAGCATATACTTGTGTATGACACTGAAAGTTTCTAATATTGTTTGCATTTCTTAGATTGTATACAGATGTTTGGCCAACGGCATCTGGAGCCAAGGAGGAAAGATAATGGGGAATCAGAAGATTAGACATTTTATAGAACAGGATAAGTTTATGTTTGTTTCTCCAATTTATTTATTTCACACTCAGTTTTGCATATACAGTTGTTTTGTATTGTCAAAAAGTGTATCCACTTTGCATGATAAGGCGCTAAAAGCGAGAACACAGTGTAAAGTTAACACCATATAAATACAATAAAAAAAAAAGAAATAATAGAGTATACCCATATGTGCTAATGATTGCTTTTAAGTAGTTTGTTTTAAACAGCCGCCGGTTTCTTTTTTGCCACGCCTGTATTTGGCAAATTCAGTCCATATTTATACGCGCTTTACAAAAATGAAAACTGCCTTAAATTGTTACATTAACCTACCTATTTTAAAGTTAATATGTTTTGATATAATGTCATTACTAGTTTTTTTTATTTTGTAAATAAGTAAGAGAAAATTGCATTTGCCATGGCAAAACCGATTTTGCCATGGCAAGAAAATTCATCATTTTGCCATGGCATTTTTTTCCCATTTTTCTTAAAAAATGATTTTAACTATTTCCAAACGAATGTAAAGGTAGAAATATGATGTTCCATATCAGTAACTCAGTATTTTATTTTGCCATGGCAATTTTGCCATGACAAGATTCTGCCATGGCAATTAAAATTAGATATTTTTACATGGGTCCCTGTGCTGTTCATAGTAAAGATACACACTATAGATTTAAGAAACACCATTCTTTTAAATGATAATCAATTTTATTTTGCATAGTTGCCAGTTCTTTTTCTAGACACATTCTAATATTTAAATAGGACAAAAACTGGTTGAAAACGGGAACCCTATGTCAATTTTTCATTTGAAAAATAAAATATTTCATCAAATAAATCATGAAATTTATTACAATGCTTTTCAACTCATTTTGCAAAATGCCAAAAACTTATATATTCTAGATTGAGAAAGACAAATATTCCATTTGCTGTGAGAAAATTACTTAATCTGTTACACAAAATTTGAACATGATTACACTTCTATACTTCACACTCGCATGTTACAAAAGTCACGTAAGTTTGTTCTAGATAATTTCACTTTTAACAAGTACTTATTGGTCGAAACTATTCGCGTAAAAAATTTGTACTGGAAGTTTCCAATTTTTGTATTTATTGTTGCTCTAAAATTTGTCATAATCTATATTTCATTTTATGTTATTGTTTTCAAGAATAGTTCCCCATTTCATTACATATTTTATTTCAGATTTTAGTTTCACTTTTAATTGCTTAGTGTATAGTTGTTTGTTTGGTGCTTTAGCTGTCTGAACTTTATTAAGAAGGTTGTCTGTAGGAGTGTAGATAATGTTTTCTTTTTTAAATGACTCTTTTAGGTCCGGCTTAATGCTGGTAAGTACTTGAACTGTTCAAATGAATAAAAATCATTTTTCCTGTAATCAAATAAATGTTCTAAATATCTAATTTCCTTTTCCATGCCATTCTTTATAATAAAACAACTTATTCCCATTTCTTATATGTTAGAGAGATTAAAGATGATTGTTTTCCGCTTATGTCACCTGGTTTGACCTTTTTAATGGCATGTAATAAGAATATCTTCAAGAAATACATTGTTTTTACATATGCTTTCAATGTCTTTATCATTCAAGTTACATTCGAATACTACCCCCCCCCCCCCCCCCCCCCCCACCCCCAGCTGTTTTAAGAGCTGCATTGTAAAATGTACACCAAAGGGCACTTTCAGTGTTACACATAAAATTAACAGTGTTACGCATCATGCTTTTATTGACACCAAAAAAACATTTAATATATATCATTTTGAGACCTCCATTCTTAAAATCAAGTTGTAGTACATCTCGTTTCATTTTTTTCTGGTTAACTGTTCCATATGAAATTATGCATATTTTTATTATTTCCTTTAATTTCTCTTTAGACAGACTCGATAAAACTGTAAAAGGATACCTAAGTTTCGGTAATGCAAAGATTTTTACTACTGTCACTTTTCCTAGTAATGTTAGTTTTCTGGGTACCCATTGTTTCAAACAATTTTTGAAGCTGTTTAATTTTGGGTCTAGATTAAGGTCAATATATTCATTTATAAGTTTGTACACGTTTTATGCTAGAACAACGTTAGCGCATGTTCATTTCGTACTATAACATCTTCATGAAAGTCATTTAACAGCTGATTAAAACTGTACATTTTGATTGGTGGATGGAATATTTCGCAGGTTTTTGAATGGAATAGATAATTATTTTCTTAAGGTGTGTGCAGGTGCTCTGAGCCGGCTTGTTAGACAGTATAATCCGTTGCAAGACTCCTGTGGAAAAAGCTTACGTCATAAACTTGAACCCTCTTGGTAGTGAAACTACGGCTGAGTTCAACTACAAACATGCCAACTCTGCCACTTTGATACGGTGTGATCTCCCGTAAACGATTGACAGTCAACTCGTCCCCTAGTCAACTCGTCTCCCTGTCAGCTCGTCTCTATTTTGATCATTTCGTATCCATTGACGATTTCAAATTGGTCACTTTATTCCCCACTTTTCGGTCCCTCCTTTTTAGTCTTGGTTTTTTTTCGGTCAAAATTTCCTAGATTATGATTAATACTATTATGATCTGTACCTAAAATATGTTCTACATAAAAAACATGAAAATTTTACTTTTAAACTACATTTGGTTTGCTTTTATAAATACCCGATCGTAGCGCATGCACATTTCGTAGCTTAAAGTGTGCATTGGCTAATGCGGCCGTGTATCTTGTTTAAATTACTTAAACGATTGTGTTTAGGTATAAAACACACAACCCTTTGAACGTTAATAACGTGCCTTGCATTGTTACTAGTACTAGCACCTCATCATTTGCTGTTTTATAAGTGTATAATAGCAAACTTGTATTTAGAAAGCTTCGAGTTCCAGTGTTGGCTGCTTTTAGAATTCTATTAAGAGTATGGTGTACTTTTATGCAACGCAATTAATACTTGACAAAAGGCTTTAGAATATTTGAATCGACCGACATAAAAGCTGAAGACATGTTATAGAACAGACCTGACCGCGAAGTCAAAGCTGTGCTATCGATTATCAGTGAAAAGTAAACAGTGACAAGTGTTTAATTGCTTGTACTTGATTGTGATTTTATCCATTACTCTAACGTATCACACCTAATGCTTTTATTGTGGCAATATCTCACACAAATTCATTTGTTGTAATGTAGGTGTCAAATGTTCATTCCAATCTCTATACCATTGTTGATAAAGCTTTATACACTAGTTCGAATATCTGCTTGGCCTAAGTTGGTGACGGACCTTGTTCTATATATATCTGGTGTATTCAGCTTGCTTTTTAGCGGGTAAATGCATTTTTATTTGCATATAAGTGGAGACAGATTTTAGCGTACATTGTCTTAAACTCTGCATGTGATAATAAGCTGATCTAAGATCAAATATTTTGTCTGATAATGTGCAGCAGTTGCTTTCGATTTTTTTCAAGTCAACTAACCGTTCAAAGGTTACGCCACTGTGTGCATCTTCACGTCTCCTTCATTAACGTTTGTCTCAGCTCAAACTGTCGAAAAGTTGTACTTTAGATAACATTTTCAAAAACTGTTTTATAATCTAAATTTTAAAACACCAAAGCGTCATTTAAGACAAATTCAGTCAGTGTAAATTAAGAGAGATTGTGGGATGTATCATTTGTATAAACTGCCCGTATTTATGGCTACATTTGATTATGGCTACATTTGATTCTGTTCTATGTTTTACAACACACACATTTTTCGTATAGTTAACGTTGTCAGAACTTTGTGTGTTTGGTCCAAATACTTCCCTGTGTTCTTACTTTCACTATTTTTCCATATACCACAGTCATTAAAAACTAGCCAGCAGAGAATTTATTGCTCACCAAAATTTAAATAGCATGCTTTAAAAAATACAAATACACTTTCACTGAAGGATCGGTGAGTAAACAGTTAAACGAAGAAAAAAAAGAAAAGATTTGCAGACAATGAATAAATACCAGCCTGTTTGAAATAATAATATTGAGCACAATGTAAACAACGATCATAACTGCCTGCAGAAATCTTCTGAAAGTGTGTCTCAGAATATAAAGAATATCGTTATCAATTCATTTATAAAGCAATATGCCCTTTCGGAAACTTATGTCACACAGGGAGGTGAATGATTATGTGAAAGAAACTCGCCGATATTACTTTCATTCTTTGAGAAGAAAAAAAACTGTGAAATTTGTGACACTATTAAACAATGTACATGTTTATGTTGAAGGAATCGAAATGGAATTAGGAACAGAACAGAACAGAACAGAAGTTTATTTACAGAAAGACTTGAACATTAAACGTTCATCGTCATATATATACATTACAAACATGCATGATTATAGCGGAAGGTTAAAATATATATTTTATGGAAATAATATGAACACAAATATACACATACAATAAATCTGAATACTGATATGTTTTATGGAATTAGGGAATATACGTTTTGTCAGCATTTCTACATCACGAAGTTAAAAATTTGCAAAGCGCATAGTGTTAGCAAGCGAACGTTTATTTAAACAGTAAAGTTTGAAAAAAGGAAGAAATCAAATTTGATATCACATTGACACGAACTATATTCGATGTTGTTTATAAAATTAATAATGTGTTAAAATGTTACAATAACGTGGTAACTTGGCCTTTTTGTTTCCATATTTGCACTTTAGGAATATTGGATGTCACAAAGTGAAAGCAGTAATACAATGGTGGCACTAAAACTATTTACCAGTTTCGTAATGAGAAGGGCAATAAATCGACATGGAGTACCATTTTGAAAAGCAAACAATGCCTCATCTTGAAAGTCATTGATTTCAAGTGAAGTTGTAGGATTTTATTATAAATTCATTGATTTGCATAATTTATGTTTGCTATAAACTCTATTATAAACATAGCCGGCCACGATCTCTTACTGACATGCTTATATAAAAATATCATGCAGAATATACTGATATCAATAAAAGCTGATTGAAGTAACACGTTGATTCATTTTTATTGGAATACAAGTTGACGAATTTTAATAACTTGATGAATGTTGAAGTGAAATATGAATGAAACTTTATAATCAATTGTGGATTGTTTCTGCAAAATGACTGGTATGTATCTTCTTTTACTGTATTTAAATTTCTGTTGACGGAAATGCATTAAAATCAATAGGTCTTTTGATGAATATCATATTTATGAATGAACTGATAAGTTATTTTGTCACAGTTCAACAGTTTGTTAAACCAACTATGTTGCTTTTGGGTTTAGCGACGTTTTTAACAGTAATTCAGTAATCTAATAGTGGACAGTTAACTTCGATAATGTTCATGGATTCTGTGTTTTTACACATGCGAACTTCTCCACATAAATCAGAGGTGGAGAACGATTGATGTTAGACACAATTACTTAACAAATCGTCAAGGAGAACAAACGCTTCGCCCGGTGGTCGAACTTGCGACCCAGATATTGCAGTTTCAACAGCGTCTGTGATCCTGAATGTCTGTAGGTCTACAAACTGCTAGGAACGCTCCATGACATAATCCACGTGTAAACTAGAAAACACCGGGTGTTAATATTACTAGATTAATTAAAATACGTATTAGCAACATCTTTTATTGCTCTGCGTTGTGCATTTCTTTCTATAACGACTGCAGTGTTTTATAATAATAGTCAAATAAACAATAGATCAATTATTAACTCTAAAGTATAAAAAAAGTTTAGTTCGATAGCATTGAAACACAAAGAGTTGTTCAAATTTCATTACATACAATGATTTTATACTTTTTATGAAGTTTAAGTTATAGTTAGGTTTTCAATTTTATTACATTTTGTAATCAATAGATTTTTTACAATAATGTAACAGATTTGTTCAAATTTCAATGTATTTTTTAATAAAGTATAGAAACAAGACTTTGAGACACTGGATGAAATATACCACTCTTACTCAGTGTAGCAACATACTGCTGAAAAAAAACCCACTAAATATGTCGACAATATAAACCTGTCTACGATATAAACTTGCATACCTTGTGCTGAAAAACAAATCTGTCTACAAATATAAACTTGCTTATCTTGTGCTGAAAAAATGCTGAAAAAAAACTAATTCTATCTACAGTAAAACTTGCTTATCTGCTTATCTTGTGCTGAAAAACCAAATCTGTCTACAATATAAACTTTGCTTATCTTGTGCTGAAAAACTTGTGCTGAAAAAACTAATTCTGTCTACAATATACAATTGCTTATCTTGTGCTGAAAAACTAATTCTGTCTACAATATAAAATTGATTATCTTGTGTTGAAAACTAATTCTGTCTACAATATTAATTTTCTTATCTTGTGCCTGAAAAACTAAATCTGTCTACAATAAAAACTTGCTAAGTCTGTCTACAATATAAAATTGCTTATCATGTGCTGAAAAAACTAAATCTATCCACAATATAAACTTGCTTATCGTGTGCTGAAAAACTAACTCTGTCCACAGTATAAACTTGCTTATTTTGTGCTGAAAAACTAGATCAAATCTGTCTACAATATAAACTTGCTTATCTTATGCTGAAAAACTAAATCTGTCAATAATATAAACTTGCTTATCTTCTGCTGAAAAACTATGTTTGTCTACAACATAAACTTGCTTATCAAGTGCTGAAAAACTAAATTCGTCTACAATATAAACTTGCTTATCATGTGCTGAAAACTAAACTTATCTTGTGCTGAAAAACTAAATCTGTCTACAGTATAAACTTGCTTGTCTTGTGCTGAAAAACTAAATCTGTCTACAATATAAACTTGCTTATTTTGTGCTGAAAAACAAAATCAATCAGTCTACAATATAAACTTGCTTATATTGTGCTGAAAAACTAAATCTGTCTACAGTATATACTCGCTTATCTTGTGCTGAAGAACTAAATCTGTCTACAATATACATGTAAACTTGCTTATCTTATGCTGAAAAACTATAAACTTGCTTACCTTGTGCTGAAAAACTAAATCTGTCTACAATATAAACTTGTTTGGCTTGTGCTACAGCGTTTTATGTTGTTCGTACCAAATTTTCAGACAATCATTTTATTCTCATAGATAAAACTCTAATTAAATTTATTTTACCTATGTACATGTGTAGCGGTAGAAGTGGTTACTAACAAGAACCTTTTTACCTGTTATTATCTGGAAAACGTGAAACTTCACAAAACAATAGGAGAGATCGTGTTTGTATACACATCCTGTGTATTTTCTATTTTTAGAATGTATAAGATTTAGTCTTTCTTTCCCCATCAAACCAGGCAGTCTTCGTGTTTTCAGCCCACAAAAAAGTAGCCTTGCTAATTGTTTAATACTTTCTATGGCACTTACTTTACTTTCTGCTAAATGCGACTTATCGTTATCATAAGCATTTTACATCTTTACGTAATTTACTGCTTTCAAACATTTTAATGGCAAACACTCGGCATGAGTGCCAGTCAAGTAGAATATAAAATTTAAGAAATAATTTATACCAAAGAGTGCTTTAACACTATTTACGCACGATATATACGTCGGGCGTCATAATTTCACGAGGGCGCAGCCCGAGTGAAATTATTTTGTACGACGTATTACCGCCTGAGAGTATAAATAGTGTTAAAACACGGTTTTGCTATAAATTATTTCAATTCTAATATGCCTTTAATCCAAACAGTAGATGAAATATAGGCCTAGCAGCGCTCTTTCTTGGTCGCAACAAAAACGTTGACGTCACCGTACGTTAACGTGACGTCATTTTAGCGTATGTGTGTTTTAACAGAGGCAAGTACATTAGAATTAAGGATGTACACTGAAGAGATAGTGAACGAAAAATAAGAGTATTGTACACATTTCATCATCTCAAAACTATTACATTTCACACAGTGTAAACAATTAATGTGTTCGTGTGTAAAAATCTGTAGTAAAATGTGTTGTAGAAGTTTAGCGATGTTCCGAGTCTTTAGGCCTACTTGTAATATCTTACATATTCACATATGTACTTTGTGCCGTGACACTTTAACGCTTACAAATTAATTTAAATATAATATAGGTTTATTTGCAAAAGTCACGGAAACCGTCAATGTGCTTTGTATATAAATCAAATCTCAATCATTTTTTTTTTTTACAAAACCAGTGTGGCCATCTGGAACTTACAACATTTAGGAAAGTTGTGGTAGAATGATTTGTAATAAAGAGAAAGAAATTCATCAATATTTTATCATTGGAATAGAATTGAGAACTATTTGACACTGTTAACAAGGTACATAAGAAACATACTGGAACTACGAAATCTATTTCATTCGATATACGATTTGTCAGCATTTCCCGCATTCCATAATCTGGAATTGGATACTGCTGCAGAGTAACAGTTTGCAAATCGCATATTGCAGCAAGCGATCGTTTATTTAAACAGTAATTTAAAGTTTGAAAAAAAAAAGAAGAAATTTTATACCATACACTGACACGAATTACACCCACTGTTGTTTGTTAAATTGATCAGTTACATATTTTCTAATTACTTAACCTGGACATTTTAATGTTTGCACTTTTAGGACATTGGATCGCAATGCAAATGCAGGAATACAATTGTGGTACTAGATCTATTTACCAGTTTCGTAATGAGAAGAGCTATAAATGAACATGGAACACAATTTTGTAAAGCGAACAATACTTCCTTTTGGAAGGAATTGATTTCAAGAGAAGTTGTAGGATTTTATTATAAAATTCATTGATTTGAATAATTTAAATTGGGTTAATATATTTTTTGTACATAGCCGACCATGCTCTCTAGCTGACACCCATGATTTTATATAAATTCTGCAGATTAAACTAATACCAATAAACGCAGACGACCCATTTTTATTGGAACAATGTTACAAATTTTAATTACTTGTTAATTGTTGAAGTGAAATGTGAATGCAATTTTATACGCCAGAAGAAGAATTGTTACAGTAGAATGAGAGGTATGTATCTTCTTTGCCTAATATACATTTCTAACTATTTAATAGATTTTAAAATTAAAAACAGCATGTGTTATATGCCTTAAATGAAAATAATATTTAGCGAACTGATCAGCTTCAGCACTTCATAATCATTGTTATATAAGTTTCCAGATATCAAATTGCTCACTGTATTTGTGATTCGAAATAATTATTAACTGCTCCATCAGGAAAGCTGTTTCACATAAACTAGAAAATAAAGCTTGGTTTTCGCGTTAGAATAAAATACGGATTCAAAACAAAGTTCTATAATATAATACATATTTTTGATGCTGTCTAGTCCTTCCTGCGTTTTGCATTTCTTTCTTAAAGCTGATAAATAGATTATTTCATATTAAAAATAAGTATCACCATAAAACAATCTTGAGTGGTGAAACTCGCAACTGTATTTATGGAAATACACGCCAAATATATGTATACAAGAGTTTTATGACGAACGGTCAAGTTTTGACTAATCCAAAACTATTACAATTGATTCATTTCTTTAAATTTCAGTGCAGTTTATACTCCATTGAAGTTATTCAAACATCACCACAATTTAAATGAAATGTTGGCACCCAAATTCGAAGAATCGCATTACTCTTCAGAAACTGTGTTTGTCTTGAATAAAGATTTGCTGGTTTAATATTCATACAAAAAGCTCAGTGATAATATTGTTGCTTACATATAGCACTATACTGTCTACTTCTTTTTAAAGGACCTTTTTTTCAAAAGGAATTTCACATAAACAGATTATTTTAAAGTGAAAACGTTTCACGTTATCGAAACAAGTATCAAAACTAGACAAAACTGCATATGTGAGTACCTGCCACTGCCGCCGCATGTTGACTTAGATATTTGAAAATCGCGTAAGGTTTATGGATATTAGTTAGCCAGTTAACTAAAAACAGATTATTTTCAGACGCAAGTGTGAGACAATATGTTTTGACAAGAAAATTATTTTGCTATCCGCATAAATAACTGGTAAACTGAATAAATTCTGGTTTACTTATGTGAATATGTAGTGGTCACTGATCGTTTTAAGGTCCGTCTTTTCGCCACGCCAGACTCGCCTGTTTGCACCGCCAAACGTCGTTCAGGAAAAATTTAGGCAAGGGAAACTGGGTTAGTTGATGGTATTTGGAAATGGGACGTAAAATCTTAAATACACACAAAATGTTTCGTATTTTCCATTTAAAAAAGACCAGTCTATTAAAGAAATTTTTATTGAGCACAAAGTTGAACTTAAAAATATTATAGTGTAATTGTTACTTATCATACCAATAGATATATCAATATTTACGTCTATTGTAAAGATCAGATATTCGGCACGAGTGCCTGTCAAGCAAAATGTTAATTTTAGAATCCTAGTTGACAATGATATAGTTCTATTAGGCTTGAAATTTCGCCATTTAAGATATTACAAATTATAACTACTTTAGCAATGTGATTTCCCTATTATATCTCATATATGAGAAGATTTGCATTTACAATTTTACAAATGAATTAAAAAGTTTGACCGTATTTATAGGTTTTCCACAAATGGGCGGACTTTGTCGATATACTTTTAAATAGACAAAACTAAATCCATTTACTTATTGGAAGCTACTGTGACCGTCCGGAAGCAAATGGCACTTAGTGAAGCTTTGGTAGAGTGGTTTATGACAAAATGAAAGAAACTTGTCAATATTTTATCATTTGAACAAACTGGAGAAAGTGTGACACCGATATAACAAGGTATGTGTAGGAAAACATAATATAACTATTGAATCGACGCCAGTTGATTTATCAGCGTTTTCTTCATTTACAAATCTCGTTTTGGAGCATTATTCTGGAAATATAACAAAACGCAACTTGCAAACGAACATTAAATTTTTCTTTTAACAGTGAATATAAATTTTAAAAACAATCTGATATCACATTGATACGACTCACACTCGATTGATATTATAATTATGAAAGCTGAACACTTATATAATATTTGCACATCATGAGGATATAGAATCATAATGCAGTTTTAAGCAGACAAGGGCAATAAATAGACATGGAGTACCATTTTGAAATGCAAACAATTGACTTTAAGTGAAGTTGTAGGACTTTATTAAAAGTTCATTGACTTGCATAAATAATATTTCCGTTAAAATTTATTATGAAGATAACCGGCCATGATCTCTGACTGATACCCATGTTAGTTTTGAACTAACATCTGGCGACCCATTTCCCGTTTGAATACACATTACTTCGTGGATATTTAAGGGAAATATGAAGAAATTCTTTATCCAGTAGACCGATTGTTTCTACAGCATGACAGGTTGGTATTTTCTTTTACTTTATATAAAATTGTATGCTTAAAAAGAAAAGCTTCATTTTGAAATTATCGCCATGCTTTTGGTCACAATAATATTTACAAACGGACTGATCATTTTATTTTGCCATAGATCAACGATTTGCAGTATGGGTGAAATTATTTATACATATTTTTCTAGATGTTAAAGTTTCCTCAGCGTCTTTATAGGTCTACAAAACGCTACATAAGTAAAGTAGGGAATTCAAGGCTTGTCGTTTCATTACAATAAAATACGGATGGAAAAATAGTTCATATAACTCGTCAATATCTTATCGTGAAAGTGTGACGTCATAGGAAAAAGTAAAAGAATAATAGAATCGACGTCAGTTGATAAACGATTTACCAGCATTTTCCCATTAATTGATTTAACCTAACTGAAGCAGTTTGCATATTGCATATTTTAGCAAGGGATAACAATAATTTCTGTTTTAAACTTATT
Source organism: Mercenaria mercenaria (assembly GCF_021730395.1). NCBI lineage: Eukaryota > Metazoa > Mollusca > Bivalvia > Venerida > Veneridae > Mercenaria > Mercenaria mercenaria. The sequence goes on along the minus strand of NC_069365.1, from coordinate 35,836,985 downwards.
TGTTAAGCTAATTAAAATCTAAAACCATAACCTGAGTAGTTTCTTATTTGCACGTTGCTGACATAGACTAACAATACAATGGTGTCGTTTTTGAGTTTCTTTATGAGACCGGAAATAAATCGACATGGAATACCATTTTGAAAAGCAAACAATGTTTCATCTCTTGAAAGTCATTGATTTCAAATGAAGTTGTACGATCTTTTTATAAATTTTCATTGATTTGCATAAATTATGTTTTATTATATTTACGTTAATGTACATTAATGTTTAATTTACATAGCCGGCCATGTCTAACTGACGCCTATGCTTATGTATAAATCTTGAAGATTAAAACGGTACAAATAAAACCATTTGTATTAATTAAGTTACGAATATGGAATTGAATTGCGAATACAATTTGATATACGAATTGAGGATTATTAAAGCAGAATGACACATCTGTATACAGTTTTTCGTAATACATATTTTGAACGTATATTACATATGAATAGGGCGCTCAACAAATCTGGTATAATAATAATTATATTTCAAATGTGTGTTTGTGTTCAAGTTATACAAACATGTTTTTAGAATGCATTTGAAAACTATAATATCATTATATATGATTTATATTGACGCAGTGATGTAGTCATTTGTCATTCTGCTACACATTTTACAACGATTAAAACCAGAGTTCTATGAATTCCAAGATTTTAATGTCTCTACAACGCCTGTAATGCAAAAGGATCTACAAACTGCTCTGCAAAGAACGATACTACATGCGTAGAAATATTCCAAATTTAAACAAAACAATACAATTTGATCTTTTTAAAGAAAAGACGGACTGAAAACGAAGCTCATATAATAGATGATGTCCTGTACCGTGTTTGGAAATCATTTCTTGACTGGGATAAATATAACAGTATTAAAGTAGTAAGTGACTTCCCTCAAAAAGCAGTAGTATAGATTTCGTTACAATTATAACCATAAAAACAATATTGAATGCTCAAACCAGCAACTGTGTCTAGGAAAACACATATAAAGCACATATACGCCACTTGTGAAAATGTTCTTTCTTGTGTTCACTCGCTTCGATCTTACATGTAAAACAAAGAAATGTCCATTGTATTTCATGGTTTTTAATGGATTTTAACTTAATTTTGTATATCAGATATTTGCTACCAAATAAAAATATGTTTCATATTTTCACTGTGGAATATCAAATATCTCCCACTCTAACATTTCAATAATTCACTAAAATATACAAGAGATATATGGCGAGTACTCTTGTATATCAACTTTTCAAAAAAAAAACTCTTCCAAGACTGGAAACCACGATTACAAAAAAGAACATTAAATCATAGCCCAAACTATTTTACTGACAGTGAAGATAAAATCTGAATCGACACGACTACATGGTTTGTCCAAGACTCAAATATATTTTAACTGTATTTTTATTATAAAGTTAAGAACAATTTAACGGGGCGGGTTTTTGAATGTTCTATTTATGTGTTGAAAAGATCAATAGGCCTATCATTACATGAGCCGTGCCATGAGAAAACCAACATAGTGGGTATGCGACCAGCATGGATCCAGACCAGCCTGCGCATCCGCGCAGTCTGGTCAGGATCCATGCTGTTCGCTGACAGTTTCTCCAATTCCAATAGGCTTTAAAAGCGAACAGCATGGATCCTGACCAGACTGCGCGGATGCGCAGGCTGGTCTGGATCCATGCTGGTCGCAAACCCACTATGTTGATTTTCTCATGGCGCGGTTCACATATCTTTTGATTTTCTGATACCCACAGACAAAAATCGCATTTTTGTTGCAGTAGCTGTAAAAATGTTAAGGTAAGAGCTGACTGCTATTTTGTATGCTTTTAGATGAGCATAAACCACACTGGGACTTCTTGCAAACTAGCACTATATGTGCTTGCATTCTATGCTTTCAAATGATCTTTTTACAGATTTTATTAACTATCACAACAGCAATCTTTCAGTGCCGTGTAGCGGCCTTAAAAGGTCTACCCGTTCTGTGTTGCATTTCCCATTACTTTTCATGAACAGACTCAATCAAACCGAGTCTGCTATTATTTTGCTTGATTGCATTCCATGCTTCGAAAGGATCTTCTTGCAGATTTTATTCATACCCGTCTAAACGTACAAAAATAACATTTAAGTCTTAAATGGAAAGGTAATGTTATTAAATAACAGGGGGAAAAGACTTTTGCGGACATTTTTCACCCCAATGCAAAATATAACAAATAAATGTACAAGAAAATCCTTTGGAAATATATAATGCGAACAAGCAAAATAATTGCAGGCTCGGCTGTTATTCGTATCAGAAAGTTCATTACATTTTGAGAGAATATATTTTACTGTCAACGACAAAAACTTTGCAATAAAATTAACAAAGAACAGTTTTATATTATATTTGTTTGCATGTTGGTAGACTCGAGTCATATTTTCAGTTACCTGTATAATATTTTGCATACGTGTTTCGAATTAAATAGATTAATAAAAATGGAGTGAAATAGCCATCTTAATAAAAGTTCATTAAAAATGGAACGGAATCAAGTATACAGTTCACTTAAATATATTCATATGTACGATTCTCTTTTGCAAGGCTAATTCATTTCAATTTGTGTGTTCTCAGTTTAAGTATATTCAGACAAACACAAGATGTGCACTGAACACTGGGATCTGTGAAATAATTCTAATGGAACACAACGAAATATTATTTCATTGATTCCAGAAGAAGATAAAATATTAGACAGTGACGATGAAGATGACCAGAAGCGAGACTTTACCGCCACAAACGATGCTAGTCAAAGAATATACACGAAAGCGTGCGTCCTGTTTAAAGTTACTCCTTCAACATTTCTCTATCGTCATCTTACTACAATGAAAGTACCTTTACAGAACCATGCGATAGGAGACGCCGGAGCAAAGGCAATGGCTACAGCATTAGTGGTATGGAACTGATACTTAATTATTTCATTTTTGGCTCATTTTAATTATTACTTAGTTATCTCAATTTATTCCTACCTTTTAAGTTAATGCATGTGTTTTATTCTCACTTGAATACTATCTTTATGTTTAACTTCATAATACTGAGCATGCAATGCATTACTTGTATCATTCTCAACATAAGTGAAAGGAATATTTGGAGATAAGTTTAATGTTGATTTAAAATGAATGCATTTCTGATAGTTTATTACCCGCCTTCGCAATCTATTAATGCATTTTCTCTGTTCGTCATTATTGCTACCATGGGCTGAAAATTAGAAAGCGCACACCGCTTATAGTTCAGGTTAATACCTAACGTGAATACCGATTTATTCTATTAATTAAATGTGGTGAAAATCGCATAACCCCAACTGAAAAAAGAATTTTTTCTGGGTGGAGTACAACAAACTGTAGAAAGCAACCAGAGCTCCGAAATATTGTTAGGTTTTTAGAACATGTTTAAGCTTTATTTCAGGAAAACAAAAAAGTACAAATTGTAGACCTCTCCTCAACAGGGATCACAGCAGTGGGTCTTGGATATATTCTGGAAATGTTAGAAGAAAACACAAGCATCACAGATATTGTAAGTGATATCAAATATTGGAAGTGGTATGAATAGGCTATGTACTCGTGTGAAAGACGCACGTGTTCGGGTGTGGTATATCGCAGTTTTCAACAGTATTTCAGTTATGTGACGAGGACCAGTTAACATACCCAGTACCCGCACTGATTTGTGCACAGCAAGTAAGGTGCAACTTTCTCCCATATGATTCAGAGGTGAATGACGAATGGCTTGAAATACACTCAGTCTGTCCACTGTTAAATCGTGACGGAGAACATGGTCTCGAATACTACCTATTGAGCTAACCAGGCAATGAATTATATTACATACAAGAAAAAGAAACACAACAATTTAGTCATAAGAAATTTTGACGCTTGCTATAAACGTGTAAAAGAAAAAATATAAAAAAGCAACTTTCGGAGAATAGATGTTTCCAGAGAGATATGTAATTCTAAGAATGATGATAACACATAGATGCTCGTGTTTCTATAGCTATGAATATTATCATTTAAAATGTGTTTATGTATATTTCTTGTTTTTGATCGATTTTACCGTTTAAGGATAACGTAATGTCTTCGAATCTCATTCCATGCCTTAATAAATTTTGTTGCACTTTCTATTTTCAGAATCTATCCAGTAACTTTTTCAATTCTACAGGAGCAAAACAGATTTCCGATGCGTTCACCTATAATCAAACAGTCAAAAAGTTAAATATTTCAGGCATGTTACTCATACTTTTGTCTACAGATTCAACTCATCAAAAATTATCAATGAAGATTTTACAAGTTATTAAAATAGACATTATAGTAAGGACGGGAGGAGGATTTATCTAAACTGCTATGGCTTGTTCAATTTTCAGAAAAACGCTTTTAAATTTCTTGTCTATAGCTTTGACTTTAGCTAGTACTCAATAAATACTGGTGCACAACAATGATGTACAAAACAGCTATGGTTTCTTAAACACATCTAGCTGTAGCTTAATATCTTACTTAGTGCTTTTACATTTTATTTTTTCATTTTTTTCTATTTCTAGGAAATGAATTCAAAGATGAAGATTCTCGCTGTCTTGCTGAAATTATTGAAGTAAGGTCACGAATAGTCTCAGCTTACATCTGTACTGATTGAATGTATACAGTAATTTAGTTTCAGCCAATTAAAATTCTTCGCAATCTTAATTTGATTGGTAAGAGTAAATGTTTATCTTAAATATATGCATAATACATTTCACAAGTAAATGACACAAATCGCCAACACATGTTAAAAGACTTACAAAATACACAGATATACATACATTTAATATACAGATGAACATGACAAATACATAAACGTACATGCATTGCAGGAAAATATCACTTTACAAGTATTGATCATCAGTAGAAATGCCTTTGGTGAAACTGCTGGTACAAATTTTGGAAAAGCTCTTGGTAAGTCTTGTTATTGCAAATGCTGATGTCAATATATTCATGTCATCCATCAGCGCGTTCAGTGAAAGAGGTCTTCAGTGAAAGAGGTCTGTAAAAACAAGGGCAAAGATGAATAAAAGGAAGAACGCAGCCTCACAGAAATAAATAACTATAGCAGTGTTTGTATTGGTAGATAGAAAAGCAAAGACAATGTAAAACAATAACAAAACGAAGATAAAAGGAGTGAAAACCGGTTGTTGATGCGTATATTAAGTGTTGTTAAGCCGTGTATTTCTAGCTCCAAACACGTCTTATCTGGAAATAATGATAGTAAATTGACGTGGATAGATCTATGTTTTTTTTTTATATATATCTATCAATAATAAAACTCACGTTATGTCTACAAGTGCACTTTTCTTTCATTTTCTTATGCACAACTGTATGAACAGTTCAAGAGGACCAGTTTCCATTTTGTTCAAACCTATAAAAAGTAGTCAATAATTTTGATCAAGTTTCTCTATAGCTGATTTAACTTTCAGAGCACAACACCACATTGATACATTTTGATATCAGTTGGAACCATCTGCGACAACAGGGAGCTATTGAACTCTGTCATGGATTGCAGGTAGACAAAAAGTTCCAAATCGATATGTTATCTCCACATTGCCGTATTGTATTTTCATTATCTCAATGCACTATTTGCTTTGTAAAACGTATTTACAAATGAACAGTTGGTGCCAATATGAAATTACATTTTTATACCAGTAGAAGTCTGAAACAATTTGCCGCTGACTGTTATCTTGACATACAAAGCTTGATCTATATTCGTTTGACGTCAATGATTTTCATTTCACCGAGATACAGAGTTATGCCACTTAGAAGAATGCTAGGAAACAGATCACGTGACAGATGATGTGTATGTGGTACATGCGTAATAAAAGCCAGTTCTAATATTTAATTTTCCTAAGATATTTTGTTGTTAATAGTAGGCATTTATAGTAGTAATATGGTAATTTATGGTATTTCTTTTCTTTACAGTACTTCATTTGAAAATAGTTCTGATATTGCCGTTATTAGATATCCGACATATATAATAATATAATGATATCAGAACAAACGGTGACAGCGAATATGTTAATAAACACACAAAATTTCTGACTGGTCATCTATTAAATACTTCTGAATATATATTATCAGATGCACCAGCCATCAAGGAAGCATCTCTGTACCTTTTCTGTGTACAGTTGATTATAGTATCTGTATAAAAGGTTATATGAACCATAAACAAATGAATTCTGACTGGTCAGAATGTCCTCTCGTAGTACAAGATACTACATGATACTGAACAGGTTTTACTCCAGTATTTGAAAACGTTGAGCATAATTTGATTCCAACATTTCAGGCATTCCGTACGAGTCCAGCGGATGTTTTCAAAATTGAACTATATGTTAGTTACGGAATTGCATATTCATCAAGAGCTGTTTACGTTATTTTCAGGCGGTTATTACTTTATCATGATTGGAAACATCTCTAATGGGCTAAATGAAAACACTTATAAACAATTTTCTTGCCAATAATAATGTTCTTTCATTGCAGTCTTTGCAATACAGCAACTATAATTTCATACATATTTTTCATATGAAAGGGAGTAATTTGAAAATTTTCAAAAAGCTTTTAATACTCTAATTTGACAGCTAACTTCCATTATAATAATCTGGAAATCTGCGTACTAAAACAAAAGCCGTGTAATTTTATTGACTATTATCAGTTTTAATATCAAAAACCACAAACACTTATGTAATATACATACAGAAATATGTATTTATATCTGAAATGAATATTTGAAAATTAAAAGTGACCTAAAAGAAATTGTTTTGAGTGTAATGCAATCACATATCGATAAGAAAGCATAAGGAGTATTTTGAGTTTTGTTTCTATTTTCAAGAATAACAATACACTCGAGGTTTTAAACTTGAGCTGGAATGGCTTTGGTTTGGAAGGTTGTCATGAAATGGGTAAAACACTAAAGATAAATAGATCCCTGACAGATCTGGACCTTTCGTCAAACAGGGTCAACTACGATGCGTTTAAGCTACTGCTTCGTGGATTAGTGAAAAACAAAACACTGAAAACAATAAAGGTAAGTAAACAATTAAGAATTGCTAAGATGCTTAGATCAGACTTGAATGCATGAGAAACCCAAATACATGGCTCGAACTCGAGGGTCCCGTTGAAATAAGTTCGAGTTTTCCGTTGTTCGAGCCATCCAAATGGCGGCCATTTTGAATTTGGGAATTCGAGGGCATGATGTGTTACAAACCTTACATCGTAATATATTGTAATATTGTACCTACATGTGTGTATGATACGATGATTTGTAAAAACGAACGCTGAAATAGTCTTTATTATTTATTTTCAAACATGACATAGATACGAAAAAAACACAGATAAAACACTAATTATATATATAATCATAAGAAATCTGGTGAAGACAGCATCAAATAGAAAGACATGAATAGCAAACCTTTATGAATCATAGTCCAGCGCAAATATTTTCAAATATAAACACGTTAAAACGCAAACAATTAATTCACGGACATGTACACAGAAATATTTGAAAACGGTACTAAATGACGTCAAATGTAGACATAGGCTATAAATAGACACATGAAATCAATACACAACATTAATGAGCATACGTCAGATTATTCACAATATCAGTGAGTCATGTACAGTATACAGTTTTACAGTTTATTGTTTGAAGAAATCCTTGATGGAGGACTGAACCGCCTAACGCTTGTTGAACTCTAATTTGGAGAGAGATTTGTACATAGAGCACATGAGATTGAGTTTTTCAATTTGATGATGGCGTTATATACTTTGTTTCTAAAGGATCTTATTTTCGTTTTGTTCCTTGCATTCCAGTAGCCGACTTAGCAATCTCCCCATTTTCGGGTCCTTTTCAAAGTATTCAGCCATTCTAAAGCAGTATGAAAGTTAACATCGAATCTCCCGTTTTTATGCAGAAAAAATAAAGACAGACATTGCTCAATAATTTTAAATACTTTTATTCGTATTAATCAATGCCCATTAAAGCATTGCAGTGAACGAAAGTCACTTTGTTTAATTTGTTTGTCGTATATATACGCTAATTACATAAGCGTGTGAAAATTACGCACGCGCCGGTTAAAGGCGAATGTCAGGCAGAGGTGTGAAAAACTTTTAAAACACAAGCCATTCCGGCAACAAATTGGCCGTTCGACTGAATAGGTGTAATTATCACTGTAATTGAGCCGAAGGGACCACCAAATGAGTTCGAGAGTTCGAATTTTCGAAGTTCGAGCGATCCGAGGTAGAACTATATAGAATAAAGAAGGAATAAATTCGGGACCAGGCGAAGAGTTCGAGCGATCCCGGGTGTTCGAAAGATCCGAGTTCGAGCCATTGAAGTTCAACTGTATATCATCACTTAAAAGCAAAAATGTGAAAAGTGCTGTTATGCCAATGCATTTATCAATATTTTCGAAGTGAAGTTTTTATTGATGGTTTGTAGAGGTAATCGAAAATATCATTGTTTAACTAACACATTAAATGCACCGATTTGCGCCCTTTGCTGGTCATGAATACACATGAACGCCAATACACCATAAAAATTGACAAAAATAACGAAAAATGTGGTGCTCCATTTTCCGTGTGTTTGTGCTATTGTCTCTGTGATAAAGAAACCTTGCTAGCATGTTGAGTTATTTGAATATTTTTCACAGATAGGATTCAATCCCATCACTACGGACGGTGCAATGTCTATACTACGAGCAGTGTTAGATGACAGATGTAAAAGCCTCACTACCCTTGATATGTCGGTATGGAGGATTTCATTGAAAACTTTGAGCATTAGCATTTTCTTAAATATTGCCCATCTTGTGTTTAAAATACTATGGAAATCTCTAACACCATTCTGGTTCAATTCTGAATATCTCTTTATCACATTGACCGTTTTGGACATTGTCAAAGTTGATAATTTAGACTACCAAATCATCTTTGACAAAAAAGTTAGAAAGTATCTGCATAACATAAGGTGACTATATTCCGATTTGTGTCTAAACAAGTCGTGTTGTTATATTTTCTGGTTCTGTGCTGTCACGGAGTCAATACACGTGTACGCATAATAGTTCCCCTACTCCGGTGCTAGGTGACATGAGGGGTGGTGCAAATTTCATTGCTGTTTTGCTACGTAGCATTCTACGCTCCAATGATCTAACAGATCTACAAACAGTGTCATGTGGGTAGTACATGGACGCTATATTTTTCTGGTCAGTCTATTCAATGTATATAAAAGATAGAGTAACACTTTTCCGCTTAGAGTCGGTACAAGGGTGAATACACTGCATTACCTCTAATGAACAGATTATCAACCCCGACTTTGCTAATATTTTGCTTTGTTGAGTTGAGTTATATGCTTTCGAAGGATCTTAATTCGTGTACATTTAATATTACTTACATTAAATGAAATGCTGTGTACATTCACAGGATGTGTCAGTTGACAATGACTTTGTTACACTTTTGAAAAAAGTCCAGCATATTCGACCATTGCACATAACACACGGTAACCTGTTACGACATGATGACCTAAGAAAGGGAGACAATCCTGTTGTCTTGGATACCGATGATCCTGTTACAATACTGTTTGAATGTGTGAAAACAAAGAATCTTAGACTTATTGACCTTATGAAGAATCTAGATAAAGATAACAGTGATACGCTGTCAAGAGAAGAGTTAAATAGAGGACTCTCGGTATGTACTTTGGAAACAAATTTAACGAATACTGGTATTTGGAAACGTATTATACTTACTCCGTGTGTAAAAGATAAGTACAAAGATTCAGAAGGAATATCTGCGTTCCAAAACTTTAAGCTTTAGTCTGCCAATTTTCTAAGATGGACTGGTTCATCATTCAATTTGGGCAATACCATTTATTACTCGAAGGGGTGTTCACTGAAAATTTACTGACTGAATAGCGGACAGTGGAGACTGATCTTGGTCTGCACTGGTCGCAAAGGCAGAAACACTTGTCGCCAGCAGGCTAATAGTGAAAACAAACTGAAAGCATTCATCAAACATTTGCATATTCTTTTCTTTTTACAATCCAATGAAAACGAACTTTTTGATGACTGATTTTTTTTACTATACTTTAACTTAAATTAAAGTTGTCTTTTTTCTAGTAAATGTACAACCTGCTGTTCTATTTTCTGTCTTCGGCATGAATTTATAATGGAAAGTTATTGAAACGGAATGATCTCGGCACTTGTCTGTACCATTCAAGGTTTTCTCTTTCAGGAAATTGACGTTCCGCTTAGCCGACGATCTCTTGACATACTGATGGAAAAGTTAGACATGAACAAAGACGGACAAGTCGATTTCATGTAATGTATTCCACTATTTTGTTGCCACGAAAATGCGGTCACATTCTTAAGTTAAAAGCTTAATTAGCTCATATTGAAATTAATACGTCGCGTTTATGTGTCCGCTTTTTAGTACCAGAAGAAATTAAACAGCTTAATAACATGGGTACTCTGCGGCTAGACATAAAGCGCTGTGTTGACTACCCGCAGTGATGACAGTTATTTCTCCTGTTTGAATCTTTACATAATTATGTAGTCACCAAATTACATTTTATAATATCATCGGCAAATTCTGGATACATCAGAGAAGCATTTAAATCGAAAGTTGTGAGTTATTTGGCGACTATATAAGCAAAGAATAATAACGTTAAATCACGACAGCTATTTTCCCAACTGCAGGGTACCCGTGCTTAATAAAAGTGTTTTATATGATACGAAAGTCACATATAAACCGTCGATTAGAAACTTGTGTTTATAAAGACCATGATGCTATTTAAATGTTCTAAATTATTGATCGCTAACATTTCTTCCAACAATGAGCACAATATGCTTTTGTAGAACGCTACTTGAATGGCAACATGGAAAACTGTTAGCCGATCAATCAAAATAGATTGTTTAAGTCATTCGAACACAATGGGTATCTTCATATATAAGGTAGTCAATGGTTTATCAATTAAAATTACATTACAGGGAACTGATGACAAAGTACAAAGAACATGTAAGGCGTGTCACTAAATTACAGCGGGAAGCCGATGTAGATCTGAAGCATTACAAACATTTTGACAAATTGGAGCAGTTGAGAGAAATGGTCCGGTTACGACTGAGTCTGACCCCAGCCGCTGGCCAAAGTCATTGAATTACAGATTGTGACAATCAAACACTTATGTACACTATATAGCACCACGAAAATGGAAACTGATTATATCCAGTAACGACTGAATATATCTTGTGTGTTCTGAAACTGATGTGGATGTTTCTGAGACTTCTGTATATATTTCTTTCCTACTTTCTATGCATGAAATGCTTTTGTTTGCAATCATTAAAATACAATTGTTAAAACATGTAATGTGACAGATTATGTATCTATACAGACTTACGTTATACATTAAGTCTCTGTTGTGTTTGATAATGAAACATTATTTTTCATTAATATCTAAACTACATGTTTCAACTACATGTTTAAATGTCAAGTTAATGACTATTTTCAAGCGACTTTTCAGTATTGACGGTCAGTCTCATTTTGAAATTCTACTGAAGTCTGCTATTAAAATTTAACCTCAAATTCAGCCGAGATCGAAATATTATATTGATTGAAAGCATCAACACGGATGATAAAGGGCAATGAAATATATGAGAAGTTCCATTGAGAGCACAGATCGCAATCAAGCACAATAATAACGTGCTCGATTTAAATAGAAGTATTGAAATCGCCCCTTGTACCGACTTATTTCTCAGAGTCTTTGGATTCGAATGTTTTCTTGGCCGTTCAGGATCACGGAGTCCACTCAATGATTATGTAAAATAGAGGTGATAGGGGCATGGCGGTAGCTGAACATTTCATTCCATCTCATGAACGGACTCCGTGAAAATGACTCAGCTATCATTTTGCTTGGTAGAGTTCTATGCTTCCAAATGATATTACTGATTTCGTTCCGGTCAGTAGTTTGACAGGAATTTTACTTATAAACAACGAACATGACCGAAGCTTTCAGGTAAGTACCATTGGTTTCATTTACCTTGCTCCCTATATTGAAAAGCCGAGTAGCAAGCTGACAAAAAGCTCTTGCAATATTAAACCCAGAGACTCCTAAAAACATGCTTCATATTCTACGGTACATATATGTGTTCGACATTAAAGTTACTAGTGACTTGACAAAAGGGCTTGAGCTTTCAGAAGTACTTTTCTTTCCAGAAATGTGCTTTTCAATATTTATGCGTAGTGCACAGGGAAATATGAGAGGACGGTATGTAAAAAGTTTTATCTTGTGTTATTCTATTTCCGGCACATTTTTACACAATCTCGCAAGGCATACAGAAAATGACGTCAGACGACATTCAGCTTTTCTTAGATGTAAATAAAAGGCTAAGTCGCATTTGTATTGGTCTGTAGTCGGGGTTCACGCCCAGGGGTCACCTGTCTAAAGGAAGGTACGTGCGTGTGCTAATGGGGAGTCAATTTCCAGCACTTCTTTACGATTTGAAAATACCTAGGCTTTAGCACGACATACAGGCTTTTCATCTACAAAAAATATTTGCACTCGAAAAAAGAAACAACACAACACAAATCCCACAGGGGTCCGTAACGGAGCAAAGCAGAGGTATATGGAGATTTTGGAACTTCGTCAAATCGTTCAAAAGGTCATTCTGTGTTGTCTGAAAGTGTCAGTATATGCCTTTCCGAATTTATGAGGTGCAGACCTTGAGATTTTAGAAATATTTTCAAAATGAATTCCGTGTAATAAATGTTGATTCTAATTAAGCGTGAAATGGCCATAATACGTTACAGGTGCGGAAAGGATATGCTTTATTTTATTTGCCCATGTACACATCTTGCAGTCTCGATTATGTTGACCCGCAGCATAAGGGCAGCTAATTAACATTGTGAAAGGAATTATCAATAAATACATCATTTTGAATTCCTTCTGTAGTAATAATTATACCTGCTTTCTTCGTGACCAGTGGTAAAAAAAGTAATTTTCAAGGGAATAAATATAACGCATCCGAGGTCCACTATTCATAGACACAATGTGCTAAAGAGCATTTCATAATTCCAATTGTGTTCAAATTGCAGTTTCAAACATGACCAATTATTAACCTGGGTTGACTTTGCATGCTTTCCACTTACCCACACTTACAAAAACGAAGGTCATACTAAGTCTTTAAGTGAAACTCTGCTATACTGTTGCACGACTTCATGTTTCTAAAGTACCAGAAATTTAACAACCAGACTTTCAACTGCCGTCTGAAAAGCAATAACACCTACTGTTTTTGAAGATTACTACCAAAAACAGATGACGTTATTAAAGAGAGTTATACCCTTACGTTGTGTTTTTAGACCAGGAATCCCTTAAGTACTATATTTAAACTATTGACGTTATGCCCACTATTACATATAACTATACATTCACTTTCGTGAAACAAATGCAAAACAACGAATTTTTTTTGAACATGTTTATTTACGAAATTAGTCACTGTGAAAGAACAACCAATAAGGTAACAAAATATAAATCCAAGCACCTAGAAAATGCAGATTTGTTTTGATATCGACAGTGTACATAGGTTGTGCATATATCTTTAATATATAATCTAACATAACAATAATTTTAAACGCGCGTAAGTTTAAATGTGTATAGAATAAAATTATATGGTGCATAACACCAAAAGGTGGAAAAACACCACTGTTTTTGATTTGTGAGAAAGATGGTTGCACAGACAGGGGGCAAACCATAAATCCTTTCCAATGAAAAATTGGTAGGGGTACTTGGGGATTTAACAAGCGGGCCAAGATGGTCCTAGTTTGCTCACCTGATAAACAAACCATAACAGTGTAAACATGTTTGACCTAGTGATTTCATGGAAACAAATATTCTGGCAAATTTTCATTAGGATTGGACCCAAAATGTGGTCTCTTGAGTTTAAACAAGTATTTTCTTTAATATGACCTAGTGACCTATTTTGAACCCAGATGACCCGTATTCAAACATGGCCCAGATTCATCAAGGCAATCATTCTGACCAAATTTCATGAAGGTCAATTGACAAATACAGCCTCTATCGCATACACAAGGTTTTTCTTTGATTTGACCTAGTCACCTACATTTTAACCCAAGATGACCCATATTCGAACTAGACCTAGATTTTATCAAGGCAATTATTCTGACCCAATTTCATGAAGATCAATTGAAAAATACAGCTTCTATCGCATACACAAGGTTTTTCTTTGATTTGACCTAGTGACCTACTTTTTGATCCAAGATGACCCATATTCAGCTGCAATCTAGATTACATCAAGGCAATCATTCTGACTTAATTCCATAAAGATCAATTGAAAAATACACTCTCTATTGCATACACAATGTTTTTCTTTGATTTGACCTAATGACCTAGTTTTTGATCCTAAATGACCCATATTCGAAATCGACCTAGATTTCATCAAGGCAATCATTCTGACTAAATTTCATGAAAATCAATTGAAAAATACAGCCTCTATCGCATACACAAGGTTTTTCTTTGATTTGACCTAGTGACCTAGTTTTTCATCCAAGATGACCCACATTCGAACTCCACCTAGATTTCATCAAGGCAATCATTCTGACCAAAATTTCATGAAGGTCAACTGAAAAATACAGCCTCTATAGCATACACGTTTTTCTTTGATTTGACTTAGTGACCTAGTTTTTGACCCCAGATGACCCATATTCGAACTCGACCTAGATTTCATCAAGGCAATCATTCTGACCAAATTTCATGAATATCAACTGAAAAATACAGCTTCTATCGCATACACAAGTTTTGTTTTTTTTATTTGACCTAGTGACCTACTTTTTGACCCAAGATGTCCCATATTCATACTCGGCCTAGATTTCATCAAGGCAATCATTCTGACTAAATTTCATGAAGATCAATTGAAAAATACAGTCTCTATCGCATACAAAAGGTTTTCCTTTGATTTGACCTAGTTTTTGACCCAGGATGACCCATTTTCAAAGTCGGCCTAGATTTCATCAAGGCAATCATTCTGACTAAATCTCATGAAGATCAATTGAAAAATACAGCTTCCATCGCATACACAAGGTTTTTCTTTGATTTGACCTAGTGACCTAATTTTTGATCCAGGATGACACATTTTCGAACTTGGCCTAGATTTCATCAAGGTACAAAATTCTGACAAAATTTCATGAAGATCAGTTGCAAAATACAGCCTCTATCGCATACACAAGCTAAATGTTGATGGACAGACAGACGATAGACAGACGACAGACGCCGGACATCGAGCAATCACAAAAACTCACCTGCTCAGGTGAGCTAAAAATGAGCGTTCTAGGCAAGACCATATGCTTGAGGCAAGAATTACATATCTCGTATTAAATTTACAGTCCTGTATCTTCAATTAGCTTTAGATATATATTTTTTTATATTTGATTACATTCCATCTATACACTTTCATTATTGCACACTTTCATATTCTATGATTTTACTTATCTCGTCAATAGTTTCAATTTCAAATTCTAACAAAGCAAGAAACAACAATATCTAAAACGATAGGAAGATGGACATCCTTATAAAAGTATTTTGAAAACAGAAGCTACTAGTATTGCACGACTATAATATACATATAAACACATTTAAACTATCTGTGTTTCATTGAAAACTAATAAAATGTTTGCACATTGCCTCTGCATAAAAGGGATCATATCTGGGTATAAACACAATAAATATCTGGCCTTCTTTATTCTACACAAAATTACCAAACCTCAAATTGCTGCAATTTACATTTTCCTAAGCACTCTCAGCGCTGAATAAAAAAATCAAAAGCAAAGTAGCAAATTGTGGGCTATGTCTGATGCAGGAAATATAGACGGATTAACACATCGTGTGATCCTTAGCAACAAAATACATAGCAACCAATAGCATCGTAAAAAGGTCTATACAGTTGAAACTCAGTATCTCTAATCCAAAGGATCAAGCGTT
This sequence comes from Mercenaria mercenaria, assembly GCF_021730395.1. Classification (NCBI taxonomy): domain Eukaryota; kingdom Metazoa; phylum Mollusca; class Bivalvia; order Venerida; family Veneridae; genus Mercenaria; species Mercenaria mercenaria. Next base: position 35,820,944 of record NC_069365.1, on the reverse strand, counting down.
ATACTTCAAGATAACTAAAAAATCGACTTAAAATGTCATTTTATACACATGTATTCCTGACAGTACTTGATTTTTGTGTTTTTTTTTGGGGGGGTTTAACGCCGTTTTTCCAACAGTATTTCAGTCATGTAACGGCGGGCAGTTAACATAACCAGTGTTCCTGGATTCTGTACCAGTACAAACCTGTTCTCCGCAAGTAACTGCCAACTTCCCCACATGAATCAGAGGTGGAGGACTAATGATTTCAGACACAATGTCGTTTATCAAATAGTCACGGAGAATATACGCCCCGCCCGAGGATCGAACTCACGACCCCGCGATCCGTAGACCGACGCTCTACCTACTGAGCTAAACGGGCGGGCTTTAGACAGTACTTGAACTTGCCTTTGAGATAGCTGGAAAGTTGAAATAAATGAGTTCGAGATATCGAGTTTCAACTATATTTTCTGTTACAACGAACATAAGTTTGAAACAAGACCCCAAATTGTAGTGATGGTGTATGATCTAAGATTACAGAACAATTATTTTATTATTTGTTTGTTCGTTTTGGGTTTAACGCCGTTTTCCAACAGTATTTCATGGTGAAAATGCTACAAAAAATGTCAAGCATAGACCTGCTAAATGATTTTAGCAAGATAATTAAAATCAAGTTAAAGGAAAGTGCTCCATACAGCAGAAACAAGTGAAAACTATTTGAATCTACCTATTGTTCACCATTTTGCTATTCAGTATGTGTAAACCTCTAAGTTCAGTCTCTAAATCACAGCCATACCATTGCTACAACAAACGTTAGCTAATTCTATACTATTACACATATTGTAAATATAAATCTTTACCTGACATCAGTTCTGTAGAGGTAAAATGACAAATTTAACTAAGGTCTCCATCTAATGAGATGTATACAAGAATAAACTCGACATTAGATGATATATGCCCCTTGAGAATGGTTGCTAAAACAATAGTATAAAGTATAAAAACAGGGTATTACTAAAATAATGCACATTTTTAACTCGATGTTGATAATGGTTACAGGTTTCATTTAAATTGGGGAGAAACTGTAGTAATAAAGTCCAAAAAAAGGACCATAACTCCAGCAAAACTAACCTTACATGGAAGTCCAGAGACAATATGTACACGTCTACTTCAAATTGATACAAATAAAGTTTCATTTCAATAGGATGGAGGTGTTGTGTACACAAAAGTTGTAATATTTCAAAGTTCAAGACTGGGCCATAACTCAAGAACACTGATCAGAAAGAAAGTCGTAACAATATGTGCATGCCCACTTCATGTTGATGATGTATACCAAGTTTCATTTCAAATGGGTCGAAACTTTAAGAGGTGTTGAGTACACAAAGTGTGATTGATGGACTGGCAGTTCAGACACAGTATTTCTCCAGATCTTTGACACAGGAGTGGCGGGGCATAAATAAACAAGATATTATTAAACATTATACATTATGAAAAAAAGAGATCAAAATCCTTTACTGCAAAAATGCATTTACCATAATAATTTTTTCAATAATTAGTTCTTAGGTAAGTTCACGTTATGCAAATTTTTATCTTGCATCTTGAAGGGCAGACACAGGAAAATTAAACTTTCGTCCAAGTGATGACATTACCTTTGAAGAAATGTACTGAGGAAAAAAGTCAGTTATAGTAACAGAATATTTTGTTACATGCTAGTTCCCAAATTAATGGTTTTTACAACAGCAGTCTTTAAGTGCCAGGAGGTGGCTGTAAAAAGTCTCCTCATACTTAGACTTAGTTCCGTTATTATCTTTGGTCCTTTGAGATCATGGAGAACATTCATTGTTACTATACACAATTCAGCTTAAGCCATAGCTAAGGGGTGTGAGGGATTTTGCACATTTCATTACAGACTCAACCAAACTGAGTCTGCTATTATGTTGCTTGGTTGCATTCTATGCGTCCAATTCTATAGATTTTAATAAAAATGGCACTTCTTACTATTTATCACATACGCTTATTTCAAAAAAGATAAAGCTCTGAGCTACATAACAATATACATTCAATATACATCCTATACAATCTAAAGTTAATCAAGGTGTATATAAATACAAAGCACTTCTGGTTAATATATATGTATTAAAGTTGTCAATATAACTGTATCTCTATAGCACATAAGTATAAATGTTGTAGAATTGTAAAATATAGTTATATAAACTAATATAATGGCATACAATTATATAAACTAATATACTGGTATATAATTCTGCTAAATCTTCTAATAAAAAAACCAATACCAAACATTATCAAGAACAGAAACCCTTTTCCATGCATAAGAAGGATTTTCAAAATATAAAATACAATTACAGTATTAAAATGAATAAACAATTCCATGGATATAAAGAACAATGTTGTATTGAACACAACATTTAAACAAGAGCTGTCTGATGACAGTGCGCTCGACTATTCGAAGAATTGATTGAAGAATGGGGTCAAAACATTTCCACAGATATTCAGACAAAAGAAATAAATAGATTAGACAAACACTGTTCCTGTATTTCTTTGATTTCGATAAGTTTTGCACTAAATGGCAATGTATGAACCAATTTCAAAGTCCAAAAAGGGCCATAATTCAGTCAAAATAGTTATGTACTCTTGCCTACAGATGGAAATCATAATGATAAACAAGTGTTCAAAGTTTAAAAGCCTTATGTCAAATAGTTTTGACAAAACCTGGACTTGTATGAAAACAGAACCAATTTCAAAGTCCAAAAAGGGCCATAATTCAGCCAAAGTAGATGACAGAGTTATGTACTCTTTCCTACAGATAGAGACTATTATACTAAACAAGTGATAAAAGTTTCAAAGCCATAATGTCAAACACTTTACAAAAAATATGAACTGGTACGGAAAACTTAACCAAGATTTCTAAGTGAAAAGGAGCCATAATTCAGCCAAAATCCTTGACGGAGGTATGTACTCTTGCCTATAACTGGATATGGTGATGGTAAACAGGTGTTGAAAGTTTCAAAGCATTATCTCAAAAGACTTTGTCAAAATATGAACTGGTACGAAAAACTTAACCATGATTTCTAAGTCAAAAGGGGCCATAATTCAACCAAAATCTTTGATGGAGTTATGTGCTCTTGCCTATAACTGGCCATGGTGATGGTAAACAAGTGTTGAAAGTTTCAAAGCTTTATCTTAAAAGACTTTGTCAAAATATGAACTGGTACGAAAAACTTAACCATGATTTCTAAGTCAAAAGGGGCCATAATTCAGCCAAAATCCTTGATGGAGTTATGTGCTCTTGCCTATAACTGGCCATGGTGATGGTAAACAAGTGTTGAAAGTTTCAAAGCTTTATCTTAAAAGACTTTGTCAAAATGTGGACTGGTACGAAAAACTTAACCAAGGTGTGACGCCGACGCCGTGGTGAGTAGGATAGCTCTAATTATTCTTCGAATAGTCGAGCTAAAAAACACTTTATAAAATGATAGTTCAAACACAGTTAATAAAATATATACCGATATATATTTTAGAAGTTTACTGCAGCAGCAGTTTGTTAAATATATACTTCTGAAATATTATTTCAAGATATTTCACAAGAATTAATTTTGCCTTTTTTCTTTCCAGTCCTTATTGATGCTTTAATACAACAGGAGCAATTAAAGGCTAAAAAAGCTTGCATTGTAGCAGGTAAGCACTTGAATAAAAGATGCTGATATTTTACATGTGTGTGCTAAAACATTGGAACTAGTGGTATAAACCATACAGAGTGGACAAAAAATAAAACTATCTGACTTTTGGCCTCCCAAGTAGGACCTTGAATTTGGATCTAGTGACACTGATTGAGAATGATTCTTGTCATATGATGAAAGTGAACATTATGTGCAAGTTCTTAAAAATCAATTAAACAGTCTGAAGTAAAGGTATTTGACCTTTGCCCTCTCAGTGTGCCTTGACTTTTGACCTAGTGACCAGAGCTGTGTGCTCTGCACATCATCATCAGAAGCTGAACAATTTGTTTGTTTTATAAAAAAAGCTTCCAGCAGTTCAGAAGAAATAGAGGGAAACAAAGCTAAGATATCTGATCTTTGACCTCTATATGTAACCTTGACCTTGGACATACTGACCCTGGTCATGCATGAGTGCCATTTTATTATGGTGAACATCTAAGTGTAGATATTTGAAAATCAATTTATCAGTCTGATATAAAGCTTTATGAACTTTGACCTTCATGTGTGACCCTGACCTTTGGCCTAGTGAGTTGTGCACTCTGCATGTCGGCTTGATGAGGTGAACTATTAATGCTACTTTTATGAAAATCCTTCTAGGTATTTAGACAATATGGCGCAGACACAAAGTTAAGTTATTTGACCTTTTAACTCCACATGTGACCTTCACCTTGGATTAGGGGCATGGGTCATACCTGATTTTCATCTTATTATCATGGTGAACATTTATATCTTGTTATCTAAAAATCCATCAAACTGTTTCGGATATACCTCTGGAAATGAATTAAGGCTGGACATAGACATCAGCAATATTCTTGCCACTTTGACGAATGTAGGTACAGGGATTCAGAAGACATGACGGGGAAATGTTTTTGTACTAACAGTCAGTGACCTTGACCTCTGAACCCCAGATGTAAAAATCAATAGGAGTCATCCTCTACCTATGAGTAATTTTGCCACTAACATTTGAGGTTTGTAGAAAAAAAAAAACATTAAAAAACTAGAGGTGCTTTTGAGAAAAGCGCATGTCTCCCAAAACTGCCTAATCACCTGAATAGTAAGTCTGTCTTTATATACTGTTTACGTGTTGGAGTACTACTGCATAGTGGGAGACATAATTATTATTACCAAAAACTAAAGTGCTAATAGACGAATAGATTACTAGCACCTTTGCATCATTTACCCGTTAAGCTTATAAAAATTGATACAAAAAGTTTTTAGCTTACTGAACATTAACAACAATGAATAAAATCTAATAATATTACATAGTAAGCCCTTTATAAGCCTATTGCATATTGCAAACAAAGTCCGCTAAAATCACTAAATACCCGAGATATTATACAAAAATAGTATAACAGTAAACACAAAATATCTGAAAAGTAATTAAATCTTATAAATACAATGAAACAATAAAAAGGGTGTATAGGCCTGTACACCAAATATTGCAAGCACCTTTCAATATCAGTCAAAATGTTTACCAACAAAAAACAAGAGGGCCATGATGGCCCTAGATCACTCACCTGAGTTACACTGCTTGCTTGGAACAGTTTTGGAAGAAAATTATGCAAGAAAAATGTCTATGAAATAATCTTGAAAAAATATATTTGTACAACCTTTGTACGACCTGCAGTTTCTGATAATGAGATGTTTAAGGTTCCATTATATGCATACAGGGAAAACTGACCATGCCCCTTGACGGCCATGTTTTTGACCAATAAGAATTGTTTGAACAATCTTCATAAAGGTTCAACAAAGATACATTTGTGTAAAATTATTTCAAAATTGGGACTGCTGTTTCTTTAATACAAGAAACAAGAAGATTTTTAAAGATTCCAATTTATACATATAGGGAAAAGTGACCCTGCCCTCTAGCAGTCATGATTTTCGACAATTTGGAATAATTTGAACGATCTTGGTAGAGGGTCACACAAGAGCCATTTGTGTGAAATTATTCTGAAATCAGGCCTGCAGTTTCATACAAGAAGATTTTTAAAGTTTCCAAAATATACCACACCCTCTGGTGGCCATGTTTTTTTTGACGGATCAGAATAATAATATTGGCAGAGGGTCACACATGATCAGTTTGCGTGAAATTATTTTAAAATCGGTTTCTCAAGATCTTTAAAGTTTCCACAATACAAATATGGTAGCCATGTTTTCTTAGAAATCGGATAATTTGAACATTCTTGATAGAGGGTTACATCAGAACCATTTGTGTGAAATTATTTCAAAATCGTACCAGCGGTTTAGGAGGAGATGTCCTTTGAAGATTTTTAGCTCTGGCAGCCCCTATGTGAAACCAAAGGGAACCGTTGAACAACTTTGGAAGAGGACCATCCAAAGAACATCCTGGCCAAGTTTCATCAATTGGTTTTAGAGATGATGTTTATAGGAAAGAGTGGAGGGTCCGACTGATGCTAAGCGATCACAATAGCTCATCCCGAGCACTTTGTGCTCTGGTGAGCTAAAAAGATAAATCAAGAGTAATGCAAGCTCAAAATACCAAACAAAAATATACACAAACAAATGGTTTCTTACAGCTGGCAAACAAATGCCATTAAACTGCTCATTAGTAAAACCATGTGAAACTAAATTTCAAGGCATCTAAAGTACTGGAACATATACTGTGTGCAAACAATATACAATGGAAACTATCAGAATTGCTTTAAAATAAAAGTATACTCTCAAGGCATAACTTTGACAGGATCTTACAGCAAAAGTCATCAACTGGTTTGTATAGGTTATACTTTGAGCAATTTACAAGCAATGGCACAAAAATATAGTATTTTACATTTTACAGAAATGAAAACTCTGTGAAGCAAACACTAAACTTTATATTTTATCTTCTTGTGTTTCACAGCATATCTGTCTTTTTTCATGATTGTGTTTATCTTTTATATGTGTATTTGTACAAAGTCTGTATACAAGTTAGCATTTCTACATGGACAGCTATAAGGGTCGCTGTGTTCTTTGAGAGTGGCTTTTCAAGTTGTCTTTTATTTTTTCTATGGCAAGCTTTCAATCCAAATTTGCGATTACTAAATCATATATTTTAATTGTGAATAAATTTACATAAAAAGTGTAATGTCAATGTAACTACATAAAGAAATATGAGATATATTAGCGGCATTTCTTATTAAAGGATAAAAAATTGTAGCTAAAAGAATGTAAACATTTTAATGAAGCAAAATAAAAGCAGTTTTACTAAGAATAACAGAGTTGAAATAATACTTGCGCATCGGTGCAGTCTGGTCAGGATCCATGCTGTTCGCTTTCAAAGCCTATTGCAATGAAAGAAACCATTAGCGAACAGCATGGATCCTGACCAGACTGCGCAGATGCGCAGGCTGGTCTGGATCCATGCTTGTCGCAAACGCACTATGTTGGTTTTCTCATGGCGCGGCTCAATTATTTCTTTCAGCCTACAGAATTATACATTGCACTGTTGTAAATATCATAGGTCTTGCTAAGATTTTAGAAAAAAATATCTCATTAAATCATTTGTTTTAAAATGATCTAATATGGAAGTTAACATTTTTTTGCAGGAAGACTATTTTGAAAGAGAAGAAAAATATAAACATAGACAAAATTTATGCTACAAAGAAAATCAAGATGCCTTTAGCTTAAGTATTGTTGGTAAAAGACACTGACATATGTATGTATAAATTCAGCTTGAACATCAACAAAAAATAACAGTACTGAATCTTTTCATAACTTAACCTATTCACTTATTCAAAACATGTTATGCATAAAAAGCTGGATTTTTAACTAGATGGAAAAAAACAAAATATACATATCTGACTATTATAACAAAAGAAAATCTTGAGTGCTGCCGAAAGTTGACAATAAACTCTAATAGCTAGCAGATATGAAAATTATCCTGTCAATATATATGTATCTAAAATAGTTAAAACAAGTGAATGAAGTATTGCCATGCAATACAAAGTCCCCTACTGGAAGGCACCTAATTTTCTCTACTGCAGTATAACATAATGAACTGATATCTGTCAATGATGTATAAACAATATTGTACTACATATACAATATGTTATAACAACACACTTGGATTAAAATATGCATATATAAAACCCCCCAGTTGTTTTCATATTGAATTTTTTTGGCTGATTATAAAAATGTTATCATGTAAGTTATTTATAGTAACAACAAAGAGAAATTAATCTTTAAAAAAAAAAAAAAAAAAAAAAAAAATATATATAATATAAGTCCACAAGAAACTCTTTACCAGGTAGAGATAGGTCAAAATACACCTAAAAATTGGATGTAACATGCATGCTGTACCACAGAAAAGTGGTCTCGATTTTTCTCTACCGCCAGTAATAAAAAAGTTACAATAAAATCTTTTTATAGTAACAACAAAGGGACGTAATTCTAAAAACAAGGGTGCCTTATGGTGGTGAACATTTGGTCCAAGTTACATCAAAATCCCTCCATGCATGAAGAAGAAATGTTCTGTACAAAGTCATTCTTGAATTTGACCTTTGACCTCTAAATATGACCTTGACCTTAGACCTAGGGACCTGGTTCTTGCGCATGACATGTTGTCTCATCCAGGGGAATATTTGTGCCAACTGATATCTAAATCCTGCTTTGCATGACAAAGTTATAGACCGGACAGGAAAAAAATCCTCTTGACCTTTGATCTCAAAGTGTGACCTTGACCTTTAAGCTAGGGTACTGGGTGTTGCGCATGACATGTCGTCTCATCATGGGAAACATTTGTGCCAAGTAATATTAAAATCCCTTCATGGATGGCAGAGTTATGGACGGGACAGGAAAAAAACTCTGTTGACCTTTGACCCCCAATTGTGACCTTGACCTTTGAGCTAGGGGTCCGGGATTTGCGCAAGACACGTCGTCTCATCATGGGGAACACTTGTGCTAAGTGATATTAAAATCCCTTAATGAATGTCAGAGTTATGGACCGGACACGAAACAGACCCTGTTCATGCTATGTTAACATTTGACTGCTAAGTGTGACCCCGACCTTTGAGCTAGGGGTCTGAAAGTTGTGCATGACACATCGTCTTATTATGAGGTACATTTGTGCCAAGTAATATTAAAATCCCTTCATAGATGGGAGAGTTATGGACCGGACAGGAAAAATGCCTTGTTGACCTTTGACCTCCAATTGTGACCTTGACCTTTAAGCTAGGGGTCCAGGTTTTGCGCATGACATGTCGTCTCCTCATGGGGAACATTTGTGCCAAGTAATATTAAAATCTCTTCATGGATGGGAGAGTTATGGACCGGACAGGAAAAAAGCCCTGTTGACCTTTGACCTCCAATTGTGACCTTGACCTTTGAGCTAGGGGTCCGGGATTTGCGCATGACACATCATCTCATCATGGGGAACATTTGTGCCAAGTAATTCTAAAATCCCTTCAAGGATGGGAGAGTTGTGGACCGGACAGGAAAAAAGCCCCGTTGACCTTTGACCTCCAATTGTGACCTTGACCTTTGAGCTAAGGGTCCGGGTTTTGCGCATGACATGTCGTCTCATCATGGGGAACCTTTGTGCCAAGTAATATTAAAATCCCTTCATGGATGACAGTTATGGACCGGACACGAAATTGCGGACGGACGGACCGACGGACGGACGGACGGACGGAATGACGGAAAAGTGCATTCCTATAGTCCCCAAAACTGGTTTTCAACCAGTAGGGGACTAACAAGGAGCTGCGTTCAATAAACGCTTGATGCCCCCGGTGGCATCCTTGTCGATACAAAGCAACCCAAGTCCAAAACGAGGTCAAGTTCAAGGTCAAACTGAGGTCAGGTGATGTCTGAAGATGAGGAATTGTCACAGGTTACATCTGCATTAGTATCATGTCATTCTAGTAAGGGGTATTGATGCTAGACGAAACGGTCCCATTTGGTTAACCTCGTACAGACGCACGTTCCTACATATGGATACTTACCGTATGTGGCTACTCTTTTGTTCTCTCTATTGTTCTTTTAGCCACGTAAGAGAAAAATAGCCACATAAAAGCCTTACGGAATGAATGACATCAAAGAAAAAGTACAGTTACCTATTGTTCCTATAGCCACCTAAGTATGCAAATGTGAGCTCGTACGAACGAACGAACGAACGGACAGGACAATCGCTATATGCCTCCAGCATCAGTAGATGCCGGGGGGCATAAAAATCATTATTGCCTTTTAATACTTAATAAGATAATACCCATAAAGAGATTACTCTGCAACTCAAATTTGAACAATCTTTTAAAATCACAGAAATGTCTACAGTAAAAACTCTGATCCTTGAAGCAGAAAGGGCATGTGTAAAATGCTTGAATTATACAGAGTTAAGCAATCCAAATGTGAAAAACATTAAATGCACAGGTGCTTCAGCCAGAGATACTCAAGCTAGCAGTGTTTCACTGTATCACACATTTTTTCCTGCTGCCTATGTCATAACCTTGATGAAATATCGGTATTTAAGTCTCTTTTTTTACAGTTTTAACCAAATTCTACACACTTAAACATTATCATGTATAACAACTTTATATCACAATATTTACGTTGAACAAAGCTTAAAGAGTTCTATTAGATTTACAGATTTCTTATACATATCAAATTGGGATGCATATATTTTTATGTTCCTGTTTGTATATATGCTCAGCTTTGTCTTAAGTCAATACACGTTTTTGAGCCAGAGATTTTCAAGTGGGCGGAGTTTACATAACATCTCCCTGCCGCCTTAACTGTATCATAGCTGCATTATCTGTGTTTGTTCAAGAGGTCTGTGAGCACAATGCCTGCAGAATACTCCCGCATGTCTAACACTGCAGTACCGTGAAACAGGATGTTTGTAAAGATCGTCACATACTCACACAACGCAAACAAACTGTAAACTGTGAATATTAAAAAAAATAATAATAATGATTTTATTTCACGAGGCTGCATATTTGGGCAAGTCCAATCTTCAATGTGGGCCTCTAAATATAAATCTTTACAAGTTACAAATATATACTAGTCATACGCATGATAACAATATTTAATTTGTACATAATCATCAAAGTATAGAAGTACATTTGTATTCAATGCATAGTTGTTTTGTTTTGTTTGTTTTTATCATACAACATTTTTATTAACAATAATTAACAATATAACTCAAAAAACCTGTATACAGAGTAGAAGATACTACAAATCACATACAGAGTACTTCCGCTGTAAATAAGTCCTCTTAAATTTCTCAGTATACTCTGGCTGACGCACCGACAGGTATGTCTTTCCGAATCTTAGGACCAGAATAGGACAAAGATTTTTACTAAAATTCCAAGTTTGGTTTAGGAATTTGCCATGTCATGAATGGAAGATGTTAACTGAATTTTTTCTTTCATGCATGTTGGTGAGTTTTCTTGATTTTAGTGACTTGAAGATCAAGGTAGCCTTTCTATATTCGATTCTGTCAATAAATTTCATCCATTTTAATTTTTTTCGAAAATGCAAAGAGCTCTTTTCTGAAACTTAATAACTTTGTCTAACAGATCATTTGAGTAGTTTCCCAAAACAAAACAACAGAAGTCCAGGTTGGTAAAATATATGCATTGTAGAACAGATTGTGGGCATGCAGGTTTACAAAACATTTCAACTGTAACATTCAATATACACTGGCACTATACTTGAAGTTTCCATTTCAAACAAATGTCAACCTGGATTCCGAGAATCTTTCCAGTTTCTGTAAATTCTAATTTTTCATTGTTTAAGAATAGCTGTAGTTCTGGTGTTGTTTTAATTTTGTTTTGTAATTAGGAGTAGTCTGATATGAATTTACTGTTTCAATTTGGCTATCTGTCACAGTTAGGGTTGTGTCATCAGCAAACATGTCTGTTGCTGAGTGTGGTAAGTGTGAGGGTAAGTCCTTTATATAGGTAATGGACAAGACAGGTCCTAATACAGATCCTTGTGGAACTCCAGATAATACACTCAGAGGTCATGAGAGAGTTCCTGAAACAGATACTTTTTGAGACCTGTCAGACAAGTAACATTCAAACCATTAAATGGAATGACTTGATATATTGTACATTAACACAATGTTTTGCTATCCAATAAATATAGGCACCTATCTTTTATATGAATTTACACATGTGCTCATCCCATCAAGGGCTTGAATTTTAATACCTCACATAATTTTCAACAATAAACAAGAGCTGTCAGAGGACAGCAACGCTCGACTTTTCAACAGTCTTGTCAACTAAATGAATTTTAATGTTTAAAAAGGGGCATAATTTTGTAAAATTGTAAAACAGGGTTATGGAACCTGTACAATGCATATCAGCTCATGACAATGGAGAATTGTGTGAAGTTTCAATCAATTCCCATTTATAGTGGGTACTGAGATACCAGCTTACATACAAAAACTTAACCAAAAACAGTCAAAAAAGGGGCATAATTTTGTAAAAATGCAAACTAGAGTTATGGAACCTATGCATTGCATGTCAGATCATCACAGTGAACAAGTGTGTGAAGTTTCAATCCATTCCAATTAGCAGGTACTGAGATACCAGCTTACATATAAAACCTTAACCAAAAATTTCTAAGTCAAAAAAGGGGCATAATTTTGTAAAAATGCAAAACAGAGTTATGGAACCTGTGCAATGTAAGTCAGTTTATCACAGTGAATAATTGTGTCAAGTTTCAATTTATTCCCACAAGTGGTTACTGAGATACCAGCTTACATACAAAAGCTTAACCAAATCGGGACACGGATGCCGACGCATGGGCGAGTCCAATAGCTCTACCTATTCTTTGAATAGTCAAGCTAAAAACACAAATTTTAATTAACCTTCAAGGCAAAATGATATACAGTATCTTAATTAAAAAGGAAAAAGATGATTTATACATTTATAACAGTCACTATTTTATAAATAATACATTTTTAAAATTGATCATTATTAGCTCTTAAAATGGCCTAAGTGTGCAAATTATTTGAAATGTTATGGGAATATATTGCAACTGTAATTTCTCCCTTCAAACAACCAGTGAAAAGTACCCCACCTCTAATAGCTCAGCAGGTAGAACACAAGATTTTGAATCTAAAGGTTGTAAGTGCAAATACAGCGAGCAGAACATGTCCTCTGAAGACAGAGTGTATGAAGTCATTTCTCTGCCACATCTCCATAATGCGAAGATGTCTGTTACTCAGCAAGTTTGTACTGATACTCAATCCAGAACACTGGTTACACTAAGTTAGCACTGTTAAATTAATGAAATACTACTGAAGAATGACATTAAAGTTTCTCATTAAACCCCATTAAGCAAGCAAAAAATAAAAGACTGTCACATGGTAAACATTGATATGGAACTAAAGCCTACTGTTTTACTTTTATGCTGAAACACAAAATGAACTATGATACTTACTGTAGGGTTCACAGAACCAGTTGTGTCTGAAGTACAGATAGATAGCCAGAGTAAATGATGAGATATTGCCAAAGGCAAACAATTTCTTGTACCTGTATGAACCACAGTCCTACAAAATGTCAAATCAATACATTTTTGTTATAAAAAACAAAAACCATTTTAAGTAAATACAATTATACACTCTAAACCCGTTATAACGCTACTCGATATACCGTGGTATTCGTTATAATGCGGTATACTCTTGGCGCCCAAATTTTCGAGAGTAAAAAAAAAAGACAAGAGGACCATGATGGTCCTGAATCGCTTACCTCTTCCCACATGACCCAGTTTTGAGTATGATGTCGTTTTTTCTATTATTTGACATAGTGACCTAGTTTTTGAGCTCATGTGACCCAGTTTTGAACTTGACCTAGATATTATCAAGATAAAAATTCTGACCAATTTTCATGAAGATCCATTGAAAAATATGGTCTCTAGAGAGGTCACAAGGTTTTTCTATTATTTGACCTATTGACCTAGTTTTCGAAGGTACGTGACCCTGTTTTGAACTTTATCTAGATATCATCAAGGTGAACATTCTCACTAACTTTCATGAAGATCTCATGAAAAATATGGCCTCTAGAGAGGTCACAAGGTTTTTCTATTTTTATACCTACTGGCCTAGTTTTTGACTGCACGTGACCCAGTTTCGAAACTGACCTAGATATCATCAAGGTGAACATTCAGATCAATTTTCATGAAGATCCGTTGAAAAAAATGGCCTCTAGAGAGGTCAAAAGATTTTAATAATTTTAGACCTACTGACCTAGTTTTTGACCGCAGTTGACCCAGTTTCAAACTTGACCTAGATATCATCAAGATGAACATTCAGACCAACTTTCATACAGATCCCATGAAAAGTGTGGCCTCTAGAGAGGTCACAAGGTTTTTTTATGTTTTGACCTACAGACCTAGTTTTTTAAGGCACGTGACCCAGTTTCAAATTTTACCTAGATATCATCAAGATGAACATTCAGACCAACTTTCATACAGATCCCATGAAAAATATGGCCTCTAGAGAGGTCACAAGGTTTTTCTATTATTTGACCTACTGACCTAGTTTTTGACAGCATGTGACCCACTTTCAAACTTGACCTAGATATCATCAAGATGAACATTCTGACCAATTTTTATGAAGATCCATTCACAAGTATGGCCTCTAGAGAGGTCACAAGGTTTTTCTATTTTTAGACCTACTGACCTAGTTTTTGACCGCACATGACACTGTTTCAAACTTGACCTAGATATCATCAAGATGAACATTCAGACCAATTTTCATACAGATCCCATGAAAAATATGGCCTCTAGAGAGGTCACAAGGTTTTTCTATTATTTGACCTACTGACCTAGTTTTTGACAGCATGTGACCCACTTTCAAACTTGACCTAGATATCATCAAGATGAACATTCTGACCAATTTTCATGAAGATCTCATGAAATATATGGCCTCTAGAGAGGTCACAAGGTTTTTCTATTTTTAGACCTACTGACCTAGTTTTTGACTGCACGCGACCCAGTTTCAAACTTGACCTAGATATCATCAAGATGAACATTCAGACCAATTTTCATACAGATCCCATGAAAAATATGGCCTTTAGAGAGGTCACAAAGTTTTTCTATTATTTGACCTACTGACCTAGTTTTTGAAGGCATGTGACCCAGTTTTGAACTTGACCTAGATATCATCAAGGTGAATGTTCTGACCAATTTTCATGAAGATCTTTTGAAATATATGGCCTCTAGAGAGGTCACAAGGTTTTTCTATTTTTAGACCTACTGACTTAGTTTTTGACGGCACGTGACCCTGTTTCGAACTTGACCTAGATATCATCAAGGTGAACATTCTGACCAATTTTCATGAAGATCTTGGTGAAATATATGGCCTCTAGAGAGGTCACATGGTTTTTCTATTTTTAGACCTACTGACCTAGTTTTTGAAGGCACGTGACCCAGTTTCGAACTTGACCTAGATATCATCAAGATATTCTGACCAACTTTCATAAAGATCCCATGAAAAATGTGACCTCTAGAGTGGTCACAAGCAAAAGTTTACGGACGCACGGACGACGGACACCGCGCGATCACAAAAGCTCACCTTGTCACTTTGTGACAGGTGAGCTAAAAAAAAAAAAAACCCCAAGTCCGCGGATGTTATTTAATTTGATCATAACCAGGGTTAAAACTACATGTACCAGTGTACATTAACACCTTTGCCATGACGACTGTGAAACAAGAGGGCCATGATGGCCCTATATCGCTCACCTGTTATCATTGCACTTGAGGACAAGAAGGTCCTCAGAAAAAATATCTAAGTCCAAAGGACAGTAAAAACAAAGAGAAGAAATTTAACCAAAAAGAAAAAAAAATTCTTACAAGGTACAGATATGTCAAAATACACCTACAAATTGGAGGTACCATCAATGTTGTACCACAGAAAAGTGGTCTTGGTTTTTCCCTACGGCCAATAATAAAAAAGTTACTAAAAATAAGCTATTTATAGTAATGTAAAAGGGAAGTAATTAAAAAAAAATTATTGTAAGTGAAGAAAGGAAGGATCTGCCAAATAAATCTGTTGACATAAATGAAATTTCAGATCAGTATCTTCATTAGTTACAGAGATATACCCATTTTAATTTGAAATAAAGGGAGGTAATTTGACATAAAATCAGTCCATAGTTATCTACCCTGATTGGCTCAGTCCAACTAATGACAATAATGAAATGTCAAATAAGTACTATAAGTCCTTACTGATATAAATCCATTTTGATTACAATCAGGGGAGGTAATCAGATATAAAATAACTCTGAACCTACGCTTGGATCTGATTTGTCATGGAATCCAAGAATTATTGTTGTTGAAGTTATTTTGGAAGTTTGTATCAAAAAAACCATAAATGAAGTCTCTATATGGCTGCAAAAGCCAAAATAGCCAATTTTGGACCTTTAAGGGGCCATAACTCTGGAACCCATGAAGCAATCTGGCCAGTTCAACAAAGGAACCAAGATCTTGTGGTGATACAAGTTGTGTGCAAGTTTGGTTAAAATCGAATCAAAAATGAAGCTGCTATTGTGCAGACAAGGTCAAAATAGCTAATTTTGGCCCTTTCAGGGGCCACAACTCTGGAACCCATTATGGGATCTGGCCAGTTCAAGAAAGGAACTGAGATCTTATGGTGATACAATTTGTGTGCCAGTTTGGTAAAAAATCAAATCATAAATAAAGCTGCTACTGTGCAGACAAGGTCAAAAAAGCTAATTTGGCCCTTTCAGGGGCCATAACTCTGGAACCCATAATCAAATCTTGTCAGTTCAAGAAAGGAACCAAAATCTTATGGTGATACAAGTTGTATGCCAGTTTGGTTAAAAATCAAATCATAAATGAAGCTTCTATTGTGCAGACAAGGTCAAAATAGCTAATTTTGGCCCTTTCAGGGGCCATAACTCTGGAACCCATAATGGATTTTGCCAGTTCAAGAAAGGAACCAAGATCTTATGGTGATACAAGTTGTGTGCCAGTTTGGTAAAAATCAAATCATCAATAAAGCTGCTACTGTGCAGACAAGGTCAAAATAGCTAATTTTGGCCCTTTCAGGGGCCATAACTCAGGAACCCATAATGGAATCTGGCCAGTTCAAGAAAGGAACCGCGATCTTATGGTGATACAAGTTGTGTGCCAGTTTGGTAAAAATCAAATCATAAATGAAGCTGCTATTGTGCAGACAAGGTCAAAATAGCTAATTTTGGCCCTTTCAGGGGCCATAACTCTGGAACCCATCATGGGATCTGGCCAGTTCAAGAAAGGAACCGAGATCTTATGGCGATACAAGTTGTGTGCAAGTTTGGTTAAAATAAAATCATAAATGAAACCTCTATAGTGCAGACAAGAAATTGTGGACGGACGACGGACAAAGGGCGATCACAAAAGGTCATCCTGTCACTATGTGACAGGTGAGCTAAAAATCAATAAATGTCTGCTAGCTTACTTGTTTGCGTATTGCCTTTGTTAAAGTTTTAATACATGTAGACATGTGACAATTAGGCAATCAGTACCGTGTCAAAATTAGATTGTTTGCATAACAATCGTGTAACATTGGTCAGTCAACAATCAAACCATTTAAGTTTGCACCAATTAAGCGGATGACACAAACATTTGAGTGAATAAAAAATGAAACAACAGGCCCAGTTTTGTAATAATATGCAGCCGTTTTCCGTAATCATCACATTCAGTACATCGGAATTAACGAAATGCCGGTGATTTAACAATTGTCTTTCTTATTTTATCCATTTTCTACATGTATTCAAAATTATTTTTTATGACTGTCCGCATTTTTTCTCTTTTAGTTACAGAAAACCCCTGCGTTGTACATGTAATTTTCACGACCGCGCGCTTCTCACACAGTGTTATATGTTTACTTCCGGGATACACAATTCCACATTTCTTTTAAAATCACGACGAAATGGAAGCTGACATAGCGTTATTATTCTTTTAATGCATCTTCCAGTAGCATTTAAGGTAAATAAATGCCCCGTTTAAACGCTTAGAATTTCTTATGTAATATAAAACAGTGTTTAAAATACGTCTAATACATAAACGTGGGTGGGGTATTACATATACCGCTTAAGGCCAACCCGCGTTATAAATTTAACCCCACTAGATCCGCGGGTCTTGAACCTTGGACCCTGACGACAGCATTATAACAGGGTCCCAGTGTACATTGTACTCTGTAACAAGAGCTCGTTGAACAAGAAATGCCCCCATTGATGCATTCAGTAATTGCACAAGGAACAGAAATTATATGCTCACTGTAAACAAAAGTTCTACTGTTCTGGTTCAATGTGACCATGACCTTTAACCTATTGATCTAAAAATCAATAGGGGTAATCTGCTGGTCATGATCAACCTTCCTATTAAGTTTCGTGATCCTAAGCCCAAGCGTTCTCTAGGTATCATCTGGAAAGGGTTTAACTGTTCCGGATCAATGTGACCTTCATCTTTGGCCTACTGACCTCAAAATCTACAGGGGTCATCTGTTGGTCATGACCAATCTCCCTACCAAGTTCCATGATCCTAGGCCCAAGTGATCTCAAGAAATTGTCTGGAAATGGTTTAAATGTTCCGGGTCACTGTAACCTTGAACTTTGATCAACTGACCTCAAATTCAATAGGGGTCATCTGTTGGTCATGATGAACCTCTCTTTCATCTTTCATGACCCTTGGCCTAAGTGTTCTCAAGTTATCGTCCAGAAACCGTTTAACTGTTCCTGACCAATGAGACCTTGAACTTTAACCTAATGACCTCAAAATCAATAGGGGTCATTTGCTGGTCATGAACAATCTCCTTATAAATTTTCCTGATCCTAGGCCCAAGCATTCTTGAGTTATCGCCTGGAAACCATTTTACTGTTCCTGGTCACTGTGACCTTGACCTTTGACCTACTGATCTCAAAATCATTAGGGTCATCTGCTGGTGATGACCAACCTCCCTATCAACTTTCACGATCCTATGCCCTAGCAATCTCGAGTTATCATCAAGGAACTGTTTAACTGTTCCTGGTCACTGTAACCTTGATCTTTGATAGACTGATCTCAAAATCAATAGGGGTCATCTGCTGGTGATGACCAACCTCCCTATAAATTTTCATGATCCTAGGCCCAAGCATTCTTGAGTTATCATCCGGAAACTGTTTAACTGTTCAGGGTCACTGTGACCTTGACCTTGGACATACTGACCTCAAAATCAATTGGGATGATCTGCTGGTCATGACCAACCTCCCTATCAACTTTCATGATCCTAGGCCCAAGCGTTATTGAGTCAACATCGGAAACCGTTTAACTGTTCAGGGTCACTGTGACCTTGACCTTTGACATACAGATCTCAAAATCAATAGGGGTCATCTGCTGGAGATGACCAACCTTCCTATCAACTTTCATGATCCTAGGCCCAAGCGTTCTTGAGTTATCATCCGGAAACGGATTGGTCTACATACCAACCAACAGACCGACCGACCGACATCTGCAAAACAATATACCCATCCTTCTTCGAAGGCGGGCATAAAAATACATGGAAATAACATGTATATCTGCTTTCTTTTGAATTTTTATCATGTTATTTTGTTGTAATTTGCATGTACAAACAGTAAATAGTATTGCATGTTTATTTGACATTTCTGATTTACTTATTTTAGAACTAATATTTTTCTTCATTTTGTTTTAATATCAGGCAATACTACTGATATCATACATAAACTACTTTAAAAAAAATTCTTAATGTAGTACCACTAAACTTGAAATATCTCCATCAATTCTGAAATCACCATAAAACAGGTTCAACACCTGGTCATGGTTAACATACCAGGCCATGTTCAGAGCTGGGTGAGTTACTAAAACTAGTATTTTTTCAGCAGTAAAGGCCTAGATCAGATGCTTGGGAAGTAAATAAGACATCAAACATGGACTCTAAAGGAGAAATAAATTGCTCCATCCATTACAGGTGAGAACTTTCATCAATTACTCATGCTAAATGAAAAGAAATTTTTATTTCTTGTACTTACGGTTTTGTGTGTTTTGTCTGTGTATTTTCTTGCCCACTTGCATAGACCAATGGTCAGCAGCATGTACATCCATGACGTAATTATAAATGCAATAAAACTGTTCTCATGTATATCTGAAACATCAATAAAACTTTTCTCATGTATATCTGAAACATCAATAAAACTGTTCTCGTGTATATCTGAAACATCAATAAAACTGTTCTTGTGTATATATGAAACATCAATAAAACTGTTCTCAAGTATATCTGAAACATCAATAAAACTGTTCTCATGTATATCTGAAACATCAATAAAACTGTTCTCATGTATATCTGAAACATCAATAAAACTGTTCTCATGTATATCTGAAACATCAATAAAACTGTTCTTGTGTATATATGAAACATCAATAAAACTGTTCTCAAGTATATCTGAAACATCAATAAAACTGTTCTCATGTATATCTGAAACATCAATAAAACTGTTCTTGTGTATACAATGTATATGAAACATCAATAAAACCGTTCTCATGTATATCTGAAACATCAATAAAACTGTTCTCATGTATATCTGAAACATCAATAAAACTGTTCTCGAGTATATCTGAAACATCAATAAAGGTGTTCTCATGTATATCTGAAACATCAATAAAACTGTTCTCGTGTATATCTGAAACATCAATAAAGGTGTTCTCATGTATATCTGAAACATCAATAAAACTGTTCTTGTGTATATCTGAAACATCAATAAAGGTGTTCTCATGTATATCTGAAACATCAATAAAACTGTTCTTATGTATATCTGAAACATCAATAAAGGTGTTCTCATGTATATCTGAAACATCAATAAAGGTGTTCTCATGTATATCTGAAACATCAACAAGAGCACCGCAATGCAGAGCAATATACGCCTGAAGATATGATCTTTGACCCCTAAGTCTGACCTTGACCTTGTAGCTAGCCATCCAGAACATGTGTTCTGCACATCATGTCTATGTGGTGAACATTTGTGTCAAGTTTCTTCTAAATCCTTCAAGGGTTTCAAGAGTTACCTTGACCTTGAAGCGAGACATACAGAAAATGGGCTCTGCATGTTGTCTCGATGTGGTGAACATTTCTGCCAAGTTTCTTTACATTCCTTTAAGCAGGTCAAGAGTTACTGAGACACAGACTACTGACCCCTATGTGTGACCTTGACCTTGAAACGAGTCACCCAGAACATGCACTCTGCATGTCGTATCAATGTGGTGAACTTTTGTGTCAAGTTTCTTTGAAATCCTTCATGGGGATCAAGAGTTACAGAGCGGACACGAAACACAATCATATGACCTTTGACCCCTAAATGTGACCTTGACCTTGAAGCGAGACATCCAAAAAATGCGCTCTGCACGTCGTCCCTATATGGTGAACATTTGTGTCAAGTTTCTTTGAAATCCTTTGAGTGGTTCAAGAGTTACAGAGTGAACACGAAATTGCTAACGGACGAACTGACGGACACCGGGGTTATAACATAATACATCCCTTCGGGCATATAATAAAGAATACAAACACAATAAATAAAGAATAAAGAGACATCAATTATTTACCAGTAAACTCAATTTAACTGTATACTAAAGCTTTTCACAAATGTTACTGTTCTAGGACAATTCATTAAATCATTGATTCAAATGATAAACGTGTAACAATGAAATATTAATAGGACAGAATAACTCAAGTCTGAAAAATTGTTTCAGAAATAGATTTCTGCAAATTTAAAACTGAAATGGCAGACATAAACATAATGAAAACACTACTCCATAACTACAATTAATAAATCATTGAATGAACATGGATGAGTGAATGGTGATAATCAATCAATATGAAATATTTTAATCTATTCCATAATTTCACATGTTTTCTGGAGCATTGGTGAGTAAATATTACTATACTCTGTTAAAATAGATCTTGTTTTACTTTATGGGATCAAAGTAGGGGCATGATTATTTGTTTATTTTAACAAGGCCTGAAAAAAGATTGTTTCCGGTAACATGCTGAAAAAAAAATAGGGTAGGTAGGTCGGTTAATTTTTTTATGGGGGAGGGGGGGGGAATTTTTTTTATTTAGTGGGACTTTTCGGAAAATATTTTTATGTAAAAAAAATAAAATAAATAAGAGGGTTATGCCTTAAGAGCATCAGTAAGTTGATTTCTAACATCACTGACCATGTTTAAAGCATAAAAAGTGCAGTTGAAAAAAAAAACTTCTCCAAGGTCGGGCCAAAAATTTAGTTTAGGTCAGAATACCAGAAACAAACAGTCTTTTTTTAGGTCTAACTGCTAATTGTTAAATCTTCTGAACAGTTAACAGGTTCACTAAATAAAATATACTGCTTGTTTCTCTTCTAATGCCTGATTTTTTACTCTTTCACTAAAACTACATTTTTCTTCGAATGTGACTATTACTTCCAAGTTTAATGTCTGCACCCGTTGTTAACGCTGGATAATAATTTTAATTCAGGCAACAAAAGTGCTAAACTGTTAGAAAAATATGCCCCTCAAACGAAATTAATTTTGACTTTCAAAATAAACTACAGTACTTTAAAATACAACGTAACTCCAGAGTGACACAGACAATCCAGCACAGTTATTGAACTTGGCCATGATAATATGCCCATAAACAGTCTGACTAAGTTTGGAGAAAATGTAATATGAACTTCTAACTATTACGTGAACACTGTCATAACTCACTTGTAACTGTGACTGGGACTATCCCGCTGGTTATTGCACTTGGCCAAGATACTTAGCCCATTAGCATTATGGCAGAGTTTAATGAACACTGGACAAGAACTTCTCAAGTTAGAGAGCTGACACTGGCAATTTTTCATAATGTTTGGTAATCCTAGGGCCATAACTTCAGAGTCACTGCACCTTATTGAACCTGGCCAAAATATCATGCACATAAACACTGTGATCAAGTTTGGTTAATATAAGTTAGAGAGCAGGAAAATTATTTTAAGGTAAAATGTTAGTAACTAGTTACTAATTTAACTATCTGATAATCATCAGACATTTGAATAGTTAACCCATTAACAGTTGACATGCCTATATTATGGTATTAATGTATTGACTTTTGTTTCACAGTTTTGTCCAATTTCTGCAGGGATGCATTATCTTAGTCCTTTACTTACAGAAAGATGTTAAAATAATTATATATACAAATTACAGAATTCTGAGAACTGATCAAGTGATCTTGTCTAACATTAAGTTAGAGTAATACACCAATCACTTGAAGTGGCCAGGGCTTGGGTTATCTAGGATTTCAAGAGATTTAAACATAGGAAACTTAAGATATGAGGACCAGAGTCAGGCTGGGTGCTCGGGCGAGAAGTGTCTCACTGTATAAACAGTAACACACCAATCGCTTGAAGTGGCCAGGGCTTGGGTTATCTAGGATTTCAAGAGATTTAAACATAGGAAACATAAGGAATGAGGACCAGAGTCAGGCTGGGTGCTCGGGCGAGAAGTGTCTCACTGTATAAACAGTAACACACCAATCGCTTGGGTTATCTAGGATTAACAGTTGACATGCCTATATTATGGTATTAATGTATTGACTTTTGTTTCACAGTTTTGTTCAATTTCTGCAAGGATGCATTATCTAGTCCTTTACTTACAGAAAGATGTTAAAATAATTGTATATACAAATTACAGAATTCTGAGAACTGATCAAGTGATCTTGTCTAACATTAAGTTAGAGTAACACACCAATCACTTGAAGTGGCCAGGGCTTGGGTTATCTAGGATTTCAAGAGATTTAAACATAGGAAACATAAGGAATGAGGACCAGAGTCAGGCTGGGTGCTCGGGCGAGAAGTGTCTCACTGTATAAACAGTAACACACCAATCGCTTGAAGTGGCCAGGGCTTGGGTTATCTAGAATTTCAAGAGATTTAAACATAGGAAACATAAGGAATGAGGATCAGAGTCAGACTAGGTTCTCGGGCGAGAAGAGTCTCACTGTATAAAAATTGTAATAAACATGTTACCACAAACTTACCTCTGTTGTCATTTGAAGAGATACATGTGAGAAGAACTAACATCATATTTTCCATGATATGTAAAAACACTGCAACTTTCGCTAGAAAAATGTAGGTTGTCTGCCTGGCCCCTGAAAAATGTCATGTGTGGAATAAATATAACAGAGCACGGCACAAAAGAGTACCAGCACAACAAATATTAAACTTATAGCATATCTTATGCTGCATATTTTGGAATTTCAAATTGCAATATAGCAAAAAATTACAAAAATTTCAGCCCTATTTGTACTTCACCGATAATGGCAAACATTTTCCATATTTGCCTATCTTATACTAAAATGTCTCTTTCTGCACTCCATTCTTAAGTTTGTTCAAATGGCCCAAATCCAATAGCCATAAACTTAAAGGTAGTTCTGCACATTCAGGTCAAACCATAACTTTTCAAAACTTCAAAATATACTTAGTAACTTTGGAAATTTAAGTAAGATAGGGTTGTGTGCTCGATTATTTGCTGGATTGGTTTGGGACAGAGTCTATGGGAAAATAACAATTTTGATAACATTTTCGCAAATAGAATTTTTATTACAATGTAGAGTTTAATAAAACTTCTCACATTTGTAAATAATCATATGCCGCCTATCATATGGTGAATTCTAACATGATCTGCAGCAACTGCTATATAAACATATAGCGAAATCGCCTATACATGAATCTACGATT
This sequence comes from Mercenaria mercenaria, assembly GCF_021730395.1. Lineage (NCBI taxonomy): Eukaryota > Metazoa > Mollusca > Bivalvia > Venerida > Veneridae > Mercenaria > Mercenaria mercenaria. The sequence goes on along the minus strand of NC_069365.1, from coordinate 35,796,550 downwards.
AAATATGGTTGGCTGTTACATTTCACCCCCTATGATTGTGGCATAAGAGATTCTACTTCAGTTCCATTACATACGAATTATTTTAGGGCCAAACGGTTGAAAACAGCATTTCAAAAACATAAATATGATAAAAAGTCATACTGACTTGTGTGTAGGACCGTAAAACACATTTCGATCTCTACGAGCGAATTCAATTAGCATAATTAAGATTCAGCGGTGACGTCATAAATGTATGACATAAAGTATGACGTCATAATGATGTGACGTCATATAAAGTTAAGCTCGTAACTTGTAACACAGGGTCAAATCGCTTAATTTGATGATTCTCTTCATAATTAGTTTGTGGGATGTTAGATTACTAAATTATAAATACTTCTCAAAATTCTGATAAAAAGAAACAAATATCTATACGTTCCATTGGCTATGCAACTCTTTCTAACCACAGGGGGTAAATTGTAACAGCATATAACCCGAATGACGTATTACGCTGAAAATGTAGTACTGTAAAATGCGAATTATTTGCGTTGTTAGACTCGAAATAATAAATATGTTCCAATAATTTTATCAATTAATAAAACATGGGCAGTCGTTTGGATGCGAACTTCTTAAATAAAATGAATACTGGTAGGCCTGTGTGCTTGTTTTTTTTAGCTATTTGCCCATGATTAACAAGATCAGCACATTTCAGTCAGATTTTAAGAAGTTTTTTGAAATTAGTATTTATTTAACATGTTTAACATGTAAGATGTTTTAATATCATATTTTAACTTTAGAAAGATAATAACGTTGCCCTTGTAATAAATTTACTTACTGGTTGCCATTAATTCGTAAAATGATGTTCATTTTTGTACGCCGATTCCAGGCTTTATTCTGTTTTCCGAATAAATGATGTTATGCCATTACTTCCAGTTTATCAAACGTGCAGAACTACCTTAAACCTAAAGTAAAGCTGGTATTTCTGAGTAAGTTCCAATGAAAAATAAAGAAGTTGGATAAAACTCCTTCTTAATACTACTTTTGAATTATTAATTCTTTTTACATCTAAACAATGTCTTCCAGAAAAAAAACTCATCTACGAGATATTCTATAAGAAACGGGGCTTACCAACATGAACTTGTTTATGCCATCCATAGTAAGCCAGAGCATACATGAATCTTGGTGCAGCATGCAGTGATATAAATATTCTCCATATATACTGCTGCGGAGATCTCGCAATAGCTGCACTTATACTTGGTAGAATATTCCGAACCTACAACAATAATATGTTACAGAACTTAATTATAGAAAGATCTATGCAATGTATATGATTACACTGTTTCTTAAAATCATGACTATTATCATTCATATGACAAGAGTACTGAAAAAAACCTGTATCGCTCACCTGATTAAATTCTTGTCACAGGTAACCTAAAGTGTCCGCTATGTCATTGATTTCATTTCAACAAACATTCTGGCAATGTTTTTATGTAAATCAGGTAGAACATTATCCAAGTCTTTCTATGATTTGACTCTTAATTTCATTAAAAATAAGAGCCCTGCAAAGTGCAGCAATAGACACCAGCAGATTTAAATCAGAGGAGGAGGGTGTGTGTGTGGCAGAGGAAATTGTAATATGGCAGTGGGTGTGGGTTTGTGGTGTCTAGTACAGCAGCAGTGATGAAATTCTAAGAAAGTGATTTTTATTTTTTTTGAGGGGGGGTGGGGGTTGGGGATAAAACTAATAACTTTACAAGATTGTGTATTGTGATTTATCCTCCATTATTTTGGTCCTTCAAAGTTTTGACATTTAGACTGCCCAGTCACAAATACAAAACAATCTAAAGTTCAACTTATTTTGACTAGTGGTGGTGGGGGACTGGTGGAGTAAGGGATCCGGACAAAATCCCCTGCGGACAAAACCCCCTTCGCTCATTTTTGCATAGGCGGACAAAATCCCCTTCATGTTTTTAACAAGGAGGACAAAAACCCCTTCGCTTAATTTTACAAGGAGGACAAAACCCCCTTTGCATTTTTTACAAGGAGGACAAAACCCCCTTCGCATTTTTTACAAGGACAATCCCCTTTGCTTTTTTTATAACGAATCAAAAGGGCAAACAAAAAGAGATGTCTTGAACATAATTATAATTAATATTTATAATAATGATAATTGATTTAATTATTCTATAATATACAATTATTTCAGTTGGTTTCATAATAACTTTGAAATTAATCAGACTATACATATACTATTATTTTAGTTTGTTGAAAAAAGTGTTGAATATCTCTTAATTAATTGACCTGATAATTTGTTAATTGTATGTTTTTCTCACCAAACTGTTAAGTAATTTGTTAAATAACTCTCAGACACTTTGATTAGTTATATAATTATTATTATATAATTTGTCCTTTTGATTCTAGGAAGAAGGGGGTTTTGTCCTCCCTGTAAAAAACGCGAAGGGGGTTTTGTCTTCCTTGTAAAATTAAGCAAAGGGGTTTTTGTCCTCCTTGTAAAAAACATGAAGGGGGTTTTGTCCGCCTATGCAAAAATGAGCGAAGGGGGTTTTGTCCGCAGGGGATTTTGTCCTACACTCGTGGAGTAATGTGGACTGCTGCACTTCTCAAATCATCTCCATCAAAATGATAGGTTTAAACTTTAAGGAGCGAAATTCCCAGTGTGCGCAGGCATTTTCACTGCCAATAAGCTGGGCTCAAGCAACTTCTGTTGGTTGAAAAAATGGTATGAGAGCTACCTTTGTAATTTTTTTAATATCAACTGCAAATTCTGAATATTTCAAAGAAATATCTAAATTGAAAGCGGTTGGTTATTTGGTGACAAGTTGAATCAAAAGGGGTTGCTATGTGCCACTTTCAGTTTCATTTTCATGTCACTCAGACTATTTGTATGAGGCTTAAAATAAAATTAAGTTTGTTTGACCTTTACCTACCGACCCGATAAAATTGCCCTGACTCAATAATTTTATTGCATTCCAGAGAAAATAATTATTTTTATTTTCTTATCAGAGGGAAAAACTTATTTTGGTGCTTGAAACTGGCGATTATTTTATTTAACAAATAATGCATAAATAATTATGGCAAGTGAGAAAGTAACCCGTGGTCAGCTAGTAGAAAATCGATAAAGCGGATTGTTTATTATCTCGTGTATTCCGAACACGTGTCAATTATGCCGATAACGTTGCCCAAGGCAATAGGATGCAGACGACAACCAAACCGCTTATAACCGGAAGGCAATCTGACAAAAGGACATCTTTTTACAAATCTAGTATCTAATTTACCCGCGAATCGTAGTTACCAAAACGTCATGCCGGTAATTTTCCATTCCACGAGCACGTGCGACCTATCGTAATATCTAATTTACATCGCTCGACATTGCTTTTGTTTACACATACACAAAAAACGCGCGTAGTGCATTCATTTTTTATTATAAGCGCTTCAATATTTTTTAGCATTGCTTAAATTCTTTTGTAATATAGTTTGAATTCTATAACGACTTTAATAAGAAATCGACAGGAATGTAGGCAAAATTCTATAAAAATGGTCAAATTGATATTTAGTTCTTTGTAAAATTTCAAACAGTACGTGCGATCTTAATTACTGGTACTGATGATAAACCCGGACAGATGATAAAGTCGACCACCTGGGAAATTTTCAATTGCAATCAGTTATTCATAAAATTGAACACACCATCTAATAGTTTCCACTAACAACACCAACTGGTGTAAACAAAAGCAAAATTGGTAAATATTCTGTATAAATAAATGACTTACATTTATTTCTATAAAAAATAGTTATCCAAAATTACTGGGGAAGAGGGTGTTTTTTGCACATGCTCACTGTCAAAACATGAAGGCCTGACATTTGATAACTTTTCATTACTTGACCAGGAATGAATGTTGCAGCTTTTGGGAGGTTTCAGTATAATTGTATGAAGAAAATTTTGTAGATCTAAATGACAAAATGTTCGAATTTATCATCAGTCAACGTTCATACAGTCCACATTTTACAAACCCCCTTCAAGGCCTCACTTCGTGTGAGATTGTTAACAGAAAATAAATTTGGATTATGTAAAGTTTTCAGCAAATGTTAAGCTTTATTTTGATACCTACCATTGATTACAATTTGCAGAATAAAAAAGTTACATGTAAAAAACCTCATTTTCTGTTCGGGTTTATCATCAGTACCAGTACTTATTTCTTTCAAAGAGTAAATAAATGATACATTCTATGGGCATAAAGTTCAGACTTTTGACAAGAAAGTACAAAAAAAAACAGAATAAAAAATCTTAATGAAAAAGCGTCAGCAATTTAAATACATGGTGTAAAGCGATTTTTGGCAAAGAGATATATGTTAGTGCAGCAAAATAGGTTACCAGTTTTGTGTGGTTTTAAAATAAAGTGATATGATGCCGTTACAGTTTTTGATAAGTTTTAAATGAATCTTTGTATATTTGGTATCAAGTCAACTCGTCCCAATGTTGGGCGGTTAAAACCGCCCCCGGTTTTAACCAGCGGTTTTAACCGGTTAAAACCGCCCCGGTCAATACTCCCTGAAGTGGTCAATACCGGTCGATTGGTCAATACTGGTCAATTAGTCAATACTTACTGTAAAGATATTTTGCAGAGTTTATGAACAATTTAAATAATGACTGTTAAGAGCATTTGAGGCTTGATGAAGGTGTTTGCATGAATTATATTAAGTTCAAGCAACCAAATTAATACTCCCAAATTAGTCAGAAGTGGTCAGTTTGTCAGCACTGGTTGATACTGGTCATTAAACTGCTACTTTAACTGAACTTCATTTGTAGAAAGTATTTCATAAACTGTAGCAGTTAAGTGTTTGATTCACAAGTAATAAATCTAATTATTTTTAATAGTATTTAATTCAATGAAAAATTGCTGCCTACAACTGGACCCTTTCATTGAAGTGGTTTTTTTTGTGTTTTGATAGCAAGTGTCACATTGCATTAGTCTAATGCAATGTGACAATTAGTAACTGACACCATGTCTTACAATATACAATAGATGATATGTTGCAGGTCTGTCTATCTAGTCACTAATTAGCTGTCATGATCAATAATCCCTCTGTATTAATGAGGTGCTTGAACATGGTAACTTTATCAAAGCATTGAAAAAACTAGTATTGACCACTGACCAGTCTAAGTATATTATCCAGAACTGAGCCTGACCAGGACACATTGCCAAGGACCAAAACTGAATCGACCAGTATTGACCACTATACTTTTTATGGAACAACATCTATATTATTCAGATTGCTTTATAATTTTTGCATTAATGTTACAGCCTGTTCTAATCTGTGAATGAGCATTATGTAAAAGTGTTGAATAAACCAGTATTAACCACCCAAGAGTGACCAAAGTATTGAATCGACCAGTATTGACCGGTATTGACCGGTTTTAACCAGTATTGACCGCCGGCCCGGTCAAAACTCATATTGACCGGCTTTTTGCCAACATTGACTCGTCCCCTAGTCAACTCGTCCCCCAGTCAACTCGTCCCCGATTTGGTCATTTCGTCCCCCAAAATTGGTTATTTCGTCCCCCTCATGATAAAATTTGGTCAACTCGTCCCCATTTTGGTCAACTCGTCCCCCTTTTTGGTCAATTCGTCCCCCTTTTGGTAATCTTGTCCCCATTAATATTTTAGGCATTTTTGTTTTTTTATGATATTTTGACTTTGAAAACTTGTATTTAAAATCATCGAGAGTTTTGAAGGAGTTATATTGGAAATAGTTAACTTTAAATAATTAGGTTTGATAAAATAATAAAAGAAATATACTGAAAATAAAAGACAATTAACTGAAATAACATAACTAAATACAATGCCCTTAGTATTAAAAATATAATATAATAGAAAATCTAATTAACTTTTTAAAAATCATAGTAAGAAAAGAGAGAGCAATAAATCCTTACACCTGGTCATAATAAAGGAAAGTTTTAATTAGAAATACAATAAAGAATAAATAAACAACTAATATCTGTCACATATGTTTAACTAAAAATAACCAACATGCTTTATATTCATTTTTGTCATTAAAATAAAATAAATACTTCAAATGTAGGGAGACAGTGGTTTCTAAAAAAAAAGTAGAATGAGCATATCCCTGCATACGGAAGGTGTTAAAGGTTATTGATCACATTAAAAGGCGTTGATTGGGCTGACTGGAAGGTGTTAATGGTATTTTATTGCATGAAAAGTTGTTGATTGGCCAAATGAAATGTGTCAAAATTTTCCCCTAGTAGAATTAAATGTGTTAATGATTGATTAGAGTGAGGAAATTATTTGTTATAAAAAAAGTTTAATAAAAAGTTTAATCTTATTCAAGAGTTTGAAAATAAGCAGCATCAAATACGGACATTTAAACAGCAATCATGTTGTCCAACATAGCAGACTTACAAAAACAAAGGAAAAAAAACAGAAAATTCTCCTTGTTAAATCGATAATTTTTAAAGCAAAAAGTTCTTAAAACAAACGGAAACTTATGTATATTTCTAGCATAAAATATACTTATTTGAAAAAAACAACGACTTAATTTATCATACTTTGATTTTTTTTCAAAAATACGTTTTAAAAAAGGGGGACAAAAAGGAGGGACGAAATGACCATTTGAAATCGCCGAGGGGGACGAAATGACCAAATCGGGGACGAGTTGACTGGGGTGACGAGTTGACTAGGGGATGAGTCGACTGTAAAGCGTATATTTTATAAAACGACACTTTTCAAACAATGACGACAAATAGCTCACAGAGGTAGGATATTCACAATTATCGTTTGACACATTTACTTTAGAAAGTGATGTCATGCCATGGATGATCCTGATCATGCAATACAAGGATGTAACACAGGACATATAGAGTCTACTTGTTGTTTACTTGAATTAAAAATAACTATCCTCGTACATGTGTATCTTAATTGAATCCAAAGAGCTATAAAAGTATTTTATACTTCTTTGGTGAATCCTATCCAAAAAGTGACATATCCGAAAGATCGTAAAACATACTCGACAGTGAGTTGCTGTTGATCCGTGGAAGTCATATAGAACTGAATATGCAACCGCAAAAGTCGTTGCTAAGGCAGGTAGAGACATAGTAATATATCCCAAATGTGCAGCAGTAATATGATACAATGTATTTTTATCCATAATTGCTTCTTCGGCAGTCTCTATTTACGAATGATTTTATACAAATATCACTTTCATCTTCTATAATCGGTATGCCTAAAGTGCGAAAAGGACTCTTTTTCGTATAAATGCGAAAAGGAGTTATATTTTTCTAATTACCGAATATAATGCATTTTTTTGGCAATCTATGAATAATATTATTAAATCACACACCTTAACGAGAAAAGTTATTAAATTCAATGTTAAATGAAAAATCTGTGACACTTTATATATCTACTTTTCACATATGGAAATTCTAAAGCAGTTGAGTCAGACTCCAGAACAGACTACCTTCGGAGCCTTTTAACTTTAGGGAAACATTTCAGTTCATTTGCTTTATTATTAGTTTAAACTAAATAGTCTATACTGCAATTATGCAGCATGCAGATTTTCTTCCGTTGATACGTAGTCTATGTCGGTGGAAAGCTATACATAGATTATGTTTATAACCATCATCAAAATCTCAAGTAATTGCCCCACTCAGCAGGGTATATTCGCAATATAGGATAAAAAAACAACAACATATGCGCAGCAATATGTGGATCTTTACAGCTAAAAGACCCCATATACAACAACGTACGGTAAAAACGGGATAAAAATCTGACTTCTTCGTCCACTGGCATGCTGTATGGGTACCCGGCCAGTTCCGTCTGGAAACGTACCAGAGTCGGCTGGAGCACGACGTTTGGTTTGAGGCGATTCGACAGGACTACCGATGTGGTGAAGAAACTGTTCTGGTAGCTATCTGTCTGAGTTTTTGCGGGTTGCCTCTTAGTGTTCGAGCATTGGCGAGAGGAGGTCAGGTGTTACGTCGAATAGATGGTTTATGATCTTATACAGCATAGAGAGTCGAGCTGTGTCTCTCCTCTGGCATAGTGCATCCCAGCGCAGTGTTGACAACATATTTGACACGCTGCTCTGCCTCGAGTAGGTATTCATTACGAAGCATGTTCTTCGGTGTTGTACAGACTCGATCTTGTTGATGTCCCCATCATGATACGGTGACCAAACGATTGATGTGTGGTGTAGGTCTTGTAAGCGTTGGCCTTATCGCTTCTTGGACTGTATCTGATGATTCACGGAGGAAGCCGAGGGTGGAATTAGCTTTTTTGGTTCTATCATCGACGTGGGATATCGATTTCCATGATAAGTCAGGTGTGATGGTAACGCCCAGGTACTTTGCTTTATCTGTTGATTTCAGTGTAGTTTGATGAATATTGTATTGACTGCGGATGGAATCTGTCTTGGTTGTAATATGGATGACCTCGCATTTGTCATGGTTAAATGCCATCTGCCACTCATTTTCCCAGGTTTTGAGGTTATATAGGTCCTCTTGGATGATCTGGATGTCTGATGGGCTCTTGATTGGACTGTAGAGCAATCAGTCATCAGCAAACAATCGGGCAGTAGATCTGACTTTTGATGGCAAGTCGATGATGAAAGCTGAGAAAAGCAGACTGCCAAGCACGCTCCCTTGCGGGACACCTGAGGTGACGGGCGTGATATCTGAGCATTCCCCTCAATAACTACTTGTTGAGTTGTGTCTGATAAGAAGTCCTGGATCCACAGTAATAAACTGATCCCGTAGTGGTCTAACTTCTGTAGTAGACAGTCATGCACAACCTTTTCAAACGCCTTACTAAAATATAATAGTATGGAGTCTATTTGCTGGTTGGTGTTGAGCCCTCTGGCAAGGTCATTGACTGGAAGTAGCAGCTGGCTGTCACAGGAGAGACTTCTTCTGAACCCATGTTGAAAGTCTTTTAGGATATTATGATGTTCAAAGTGTGACATGATATCACTATATACACAGGATACAAATGTTTGGGAAATTGGCCGGTAGGTAGCTGGGGTTGCTCGTTCGCCTTTCTTGAAGACTCGGTATCTGGCAGATGTGTTGAGTCCGTTAGTTGGAAAAACAGAACAGCACATTCTGAATAGTAAACATTTTGCGGAGAAAATCAAAAACCTTGAAGTCCCACCGGTTAAGAAACTTGTATCTTATGATGTGACTGCCCTTTTCACAAGTATACCCGTGGATAAAGCAATAAAAGTGATAAAAGAGAGACTGAAGAAGGATAACACACTCAAGGAAAAGTCAATACTCTCGGTAGATGAGATTACCACCTTTCTAGAATTTGTTTTGAATACAACTTATTTTGTGTACCATGGAACATTTTATAAACAGAAACACGGGGCAGCAATGGGCTTACCCGTCTCTCCGATTGCGGCCAATTTGTACATGGAGGATTTTGAACAACGTGCCATATCGACAGCTGAATGTCCACCCGAACTTTGGTTCAGATACGTGGATGATATGTTCACGAAAATGAGTATTAATTCGATAGATTCGTTCACTGATCACATCAACTCAATTGATGATGAATTCAAATTCACCAGTGAACCTGAGGAAAACGATCACCTTCCTTACTTGGACACTGACATCTATATTAAAGATGATGGCTCCACTAAAGTGAAAATCTATAGGAAACAAACCCATACAGTTCAGTATCTGAATTTTGGCTCGAACCATTATATACAACACAAGAGATCAGTTGTAAGAACTCTCATGTATAGAGCAGAAAATATAGTCAGTGAGCCGGAAGACATCAAGGTGAAGAAACATCATATATCAGAGGCGCTTAAAGTAAATGGTTATAAGAACTGGATGTTGAAAATACGTGAACAGAAAGATAAGAACAAGGAGAAGAAGAATTCTGAAAAAAAAAGAAAAGAAAAAAAAAAGGGAAACGGATAGCACTTAAGAGGCATCTCAGAGAGACTACAAAAAGAGTACAAACATACCACAAACCTTTCAACACAATAAAAACAAATTTAGTACACCCAAAAGACCCTACCCCAGCTGAAAAACAATGTGGTGTTATATATACCAAGTAAGATCAAGTGTGACGGTTGCAAATCTGAATATATTGGGGAGACTGCCAGGAATTTAGGAGTACGGGTAAAGGAACACATGAGTACAAAAAAAGCCGTTTAACATTAGAGAGCGAACATTGTTAAGATACTGGACACTCAATATCATGGGATAACATCCGGGTGGCGGCCCGTGAAGATAACTCCGTGAGACGGAAGATCAAAGAAGCAATTGAAATCATGGAAGGTGCCTCCGATTTGAACGAATATATAGGTTACGACCTTCAGCCAGTCTATCGGAAGGTTGTGTCACGTGACCACCATCGTCACGTAGCATCACAGTCCTGAAGAAGACTCCGAAATGGAGTCGAAAGTCTCAACAAAAAGATAAATTTAAGCCTCAGAAAGGTAACTATCTACTTTGGAATCAGCATGGCTGAGGCAGGAATCAGCCTCTATTCTACATTAAAAGGTAAATACCAGACTAAAATGTATGTAAAGATACAGTAATGTCCTTGATCTTAATACTTGGAAAACGCTTTGTTATTCTCTTGTTCAGTGTTTATTTGACTGCACTTGTTCTGCCTGGTGTAATTGTTTGGGCAAAACTTTGAGGTCCAAGCTCTCCATGTTACTCCTGAAGAACAAAGTAGTCAGATCTATACTGAATGTACCTGCACTTGTTCAGATTTTCATAAACTTGGTTTGTTAAAAATTGAGGATAGAGTCAAACAACTGAGTCTCAATCATGTTTGACAAATGTCAATCATACATGAAAGATAACTTTGTCAGGAGAGCCAGTGTTCACAATTATTGTACTAGAAAATTTCAATTTTTTGTTCCTTCCGTTGAATCTGTAGCAGCCACGACCTTTTACTATGATAACATTTTAACATGGGATTCACAACCTGAATCAATACAGTTCATAGGTAATCACACTAGGTTTAAGAAAGAAGTTAAGAAGCATTTCTTAAATGCTTATGAGATTTGGAATTATTGTTTGTCATCTGGTTTGTGTGATAAGCTATATGTAATAATGTTGATGTTATTTAAATCCGTCTGTGATATTTTTGTTGACCAAATACATATGGGATTTCAAGTTGCAGGGATTTGAGATGTGCATTTTTGATAGACTAGTAGAGAAATATCAGAAAAATATTTAAGTATTGAAAGTATTCATGACATAGTTTTCTTATAAATACTTTTTGGAAAATCTGAAGTATTAAAATAATAAATGTAGGAAAGTGCTTTGATTATAGTTCTGCCATTTTTCCTTTTTCTTTTAGTAGTATAAAGGTAACCATTGGAATTAAGTCACAATACTTTATGGGCTGACCTGGCACTACATGTCAAGTCTTCTCAGTTTTGATTGTTTAAGAATTTCTTCTCAAAATATACTGATAAAAGACATTTGATCTCACTGATGGTTGTTTCTGAGTAGAGATAAGTGGTAGTATTTTATTTTTCTGTGATTCTAAATTACAAGTCCTTCTTATTTTATTTATTTTTTTAATGCAGAAAAATGTTTGTATTGTAGATATTATACCTATACCTATACCTTACCTATGCTATGCTATGCTATGCTATCCTATGTTATCCTATGCTATGCTATGCTATGCTATGCTATGCTATGCTATCCTACACTACACTACACTACACTACACTTGTGCTTCTTGTGGGTGTACGTGTGGATGTGGATGTGGCTGAGCTGTGCTGTGCTGTGCTGTACACTACACTACACTATACTATACTACACTACACTACGAAACGCAAATAGATAATACTTGGACATGAAGTACATTAAATACCAATCACACTGTGAGTATACAAATAATGAAATGTTTGTGCTGAAAATTATTTATGTTCAACATTTTATTATGGGGTAATCTTGATCACTTTACCTTTTCTGTTCTAATTCTATTATATCAGTTACTAGTAGTTGTTTATTCCTTACCTGTGCCTTCATCACCAATGCTACCCCATTCATTTGAAAATATCTTGAACTCATGTCCATATGTATATAGCTTCACTATGTTAAAGGCGACTAGGTGTTACATTGAATAATGGTTTGATACATTGTTGAAATTGTAGCAATAATAAAATGTATGGTGTCCTTTATGGCCTTCTATTATATTTGATACTTAATATTTCATGACATTTGAAAATACACAATGTTGGAAAAGTCTTCGGAAGTCCATTTTACTAAACTAGTGTCCGTAGCTAGACATATCAACAGCTGAATTGTGATTCAGAATACCCGAAAATGACTCGAAATAGTCACGTTTAAGGAGGTCGAGAAAATTTGAATATAGGGCAAGGTATGTAGTATTTCATTAATAAGACAACTCATTTAAGACAGTTAAAATAGAGGTCAAACACAAAATTTATAATAAAAAGCACACACACATTTAATACCTGATATCGCCAGCAGTAAAGATCCTGACTATGGTGCTCCAAATAAATGTTCTACAAACAAGATACATTCTTTGATTAAAATCTCAAAACAAAGAACTAATAACATATTCGTTAGTTCGAATTCTCTGTCCAAATCAAGTGTGTCCCCTCTCAAAGATTCAATTTTCGGATTCATATTTGTTGTACCAAGAAGATTAACATAATTGCTGGTGACAAATTAGTTCTGGAAGCAATAAGGTATTTGGGTGTCTTTCAGGACAAAACGCTGAACTTCAAAGAGCATGTTAAAGGTGTTTAGCAATATTTTATTACATTTTTCAGTTTTTGAATATTCTGTCAGAATTTTATTTAAGGAACAAAAAGTTGTTGTTCCGTTTAAGAAAAGAAAGTCTTTTTATGACAAAAGTTAGGTACTATAAGTTTTGTGTTTTAAAATTTACTATAATAGGTAATGCCATTGAATATATACTTGTATAAAATAGGCTTCTAAAATCAAATAAAAGAGTTTCAGCTTCAAAGATAGCCATTTCCTGCTCTGGACAGGATCACTCCACTACTAGTCCGTGGTCACATCAGTCGACATCTCTGGAGGAACAGAAACAGCATGGACATGATCACAGCAGTCGACACATCTGTGGAGGAACAGAAACAGCAATGGACATGATCACATCAGTTGACACATCTATGGAAGAACTGTTCCGGCCTTGGGCATGATCATTTATCAGTCGACGCATCTCTGAAGGAACAATTGATAACAGCCTCAAACGTGATCACACCATTCGATGCCCCTCTGTAGGACCAGTACCAGCCTTTGACATGATCGCACTAGTCAACACACCACTGGAAAACGTTATGTGTATAAGCCGAAGCTTCGGATTAAGCCATTAATATCCGTCAGAGGTTCGTCGTTATGGTGGCTGATTTATGCTATTTCGTTATTTCGTTCTGTCGAAGCGACACAACGAGAAACGTCGTAATCCCCACCCCCACCCCACCCACGAATGTCGCCCCACTAACTGTCGCCCAGCCGAATGTTACCATCAGGTCTGACATGGCTGCATGGCTGTATCATTCAACATGAGGACATTATATGAAATAAACTCATATTTTCGCTCTGCGCAATATGTACTGCCTGTAGCAGGATAGTGTCAGAATAGATGCATATTTTGTATCTTTATTTATTCATAGTTGCCCATATCTGGAAAAAATAGTTAATTCATATTTTAGAGGACAATGCTACATAGAAAAGATACTCTTATTAGGTTCCTTTACGTTTGCTTTACGTATAGGAAAGAAGCAAACACACACTGCATGTCACCTCGATTTAAGGTGCATCCGAAAGACTATTTGACTATCTGACTCCTGTAGGTTTTAACCAATGAGCTTCCACTTATTAAGTCAATACATAACCATCGAGTTGAAGAGGACTCTTATATTGTGTACGTTTGTGGACGTTCTTTGTATAGTTTCTGTGTTTCTGTATATCGAGCAGACGTCAATTTCTAACGTTGACAATGCCCTTTACATTGTTCTTTTTTTCACATTGATTTCTTGAAAGTTTTCGTAACTATGTCTGTTCTGTTGAGCAATGTAAGTTATTGTCAGACATGTGAAAATGCCAGGGGAGAGAAAAAATGCCAGAAATCCAAATTTGTTTATTAACTCATTCCCGCTAAATTTCTATAATGAACTTGTCATCTTTCAATTTGGACAGTACCATTAACTGTAAAAAGGAGTGCATACCAAAACGATACTGACTAAATGGCGAACAGTGCAGAACATGATCTGACTACACCGATGTGCAGGCTGATCTTGATCTGTACTGGTCGCAAAGGCAGAATTAATCGTGTCCAGCATGATAAGGGTTAAGTAATTAAATGTAGAAGAAGATATACTGGAACAAGAAAAACGACAACAGGCTAGGTATGACAGAGCCGGTTCAGGATTTGAAATGAAAAACACTCGCATAGTTGTGTTTTTAAGGCTGACAAGTAAGTATAGAACACAACACTGTTAACCAATCAAAATTAAAAGACTTAAACGAACAGGGAGATTACAATATTTATATCACACGTAGGTTATTTTCAAAACGGAAGAAATGTTATTTGATAAACTCTAAAGACTGATGACAATCCTATTTAATCAGTACAATAGCATTGTCACCAAACGTCTGTCAATAACAGAATCTATAACTAGATGTTATTATTCTGTGGTATGCACTATGTTCTACTAACAATGTAACCATAATTTAATACATATATAATGAAACAATTTAAATTGTTTGACATATAAAATGACAGATATGCAATGTAACGTAATTATGGTGCTGCAACCCTGAAAACATTTACTAATACACTTACATCGATTTTGAGAATAAATTGCAGCAAATTATCCATAATTTACATGCTAGTGTAATTAAACATACAAGCATTTGTACAGAGAAGGTATAGAATAATGTTCCAATTTTGTAAAATTGACATCATGTCGACTGACCTGTTGGACGCAACACCTGCTATTTTAATTTTCCGCGCGTCATTTACTAATTAATGTTAGGAAATGTATGTTTTAAAGCGGAATGATCCCTTAATCTTAACACCAAGAAAAAAAGACTGGAAGATTGCTAAAAGTTTGAATTTTCAGGACAAACCAATACAAAACTATCATCTAACTAATGTTATTATAAACACATTTGCAATCAAAAATATCTACAAAATGGAAAATATAAAGTTATGATTTTTGATCAATATCTCTGTACAAAGAAATTAAAATATTTTTCAATTGTCACTTTATTTATACAGAATGTGTACAGCATATATAGAAATATTGTGATCACCACATCAGCTAAATATAGAAACAGGTCGGCATAGAAATAAAAGAAAACGTGAATTGTGTGGAACAAACTGTAATGTAAGATAAATACCCTTTTAGTCATGATATGTCTAGTATATAAACTGTGAAGAGTAATTTGATAATATTATACACAACCGAGAAGGCTTTTTAAATACTGAAAATGTGCAGTTTTAAAAGACAAAATGAACCGAACTATTTGTATTAAACATATTTTGAATATTTATTAAATGCAATTTAAAGCTCGCCTGGGTGTAATATTCTTTCATGCGAGGAAGCCATCCAGCTGGCCAATAGAGGGTAGGTGGTTCTACCTAGGTGCCCACTGATGATGAAACAATATCTTGAGGGGTACATGGGGTCCTCCTCAACCATCAGAAATTGGAAAATATAATTGTGTCGGTGTAACGTTACACTCCTCTTCACCCAAACCTAAAGAAAAAGAAATCATTGTATGTAAATGCTTAGTTTTATAATCGTATAGATATATGCATACAAATAACTTTACTTTTAATCATTGTATTAAATCTCACTTTTTTAAATGCATGTGTTTGTATTTATGTTATGCTATGACGATGAACCACTTTGTTTCGATACGCTTCTGTTCTGTTCTGTTCTGTTCTATATAAATATCTATGACTAAACGAATGGCAAATATTGGTATCCTAATATGCACCTGTTACATTAGTGAATAAGCTTTCTCTTATAACTATTTGAAAATATTTCACAATATTTTGATTCATATTTCAACCACTACTAAAGTAAAGCCTGTAAAAAGCAGTTGAAATGTAATCCCACCACATTAGTACAAGAGACAGTTGTATCAAAACAATAACGAATAAACATTACAATGTTTATAAAATGTGTTCAAGTGGCATTTACCTCTTACATTTATATTATCTGCAAATAAAAATCTAAATTGAACTTGGGGCACTTTATCCTTTCTTATAGAAATATGAAATTGATGTTTAATAATATTTTTCAAAAGGTTTAAATGACTTTTCAAGAAGTAATTGAATATGGTTACATTCTGTCTTTTAAAAGTCTAGCCTGGATGATTTGGCATTTACTTCTGGAATTGAATATCGGAAATCACTTGATGACATTGTACGTGTTCTTAGCAAAGTTGGAATTCATTTTGGATACTAACAAAGGTAAAATACGTTTGAAATTTATGTTCCTTTACTCTGCACCCATTGAACATTGGAATTATCAATTAATAAACTCCTATGAATTAATTTCATTTTTCCTATAAATAGTACGTTTACTACATAAAAATGTTGCAGTAAATGATATTTTTGAAACAGCTTTAAACTTTAAATAATTGACATGTCTAGAATATAAAAGAACGGTAATATATAAAATTAAAATTGTAAGAAGATATGGAGCACTTGTTACAATTAAATTTGTGTTACTCTAACCTTTTATTTTTTGTATATTTTAAACTGGATAACAATTTAAAACGTCAACTGTATCAAGTGTAGCGTTAGTATGACAGATGACTTTTTTCCATTCCCAAAACCATTAGTCCTTTTTCTCTCTCATATAAACGAACTAGTTAAAACTAAATATATACAAATTTCCTAAGTTTAGTGAAATTATGCATTTATCAGACACAATTTCATTCACTTATTCATAAATAAATTTATACGACTTTTATTTGTGACAAAAATACCACCATTTAAAATATCATTTGTGCGGAGCAAATGGCTTGTATCATGCAATGAATGGTGAATAGGAAACCTAGAACAATCAATGAAACATGAGATAATGCGTAATTATTTTGATTGCAGGTAATTAGAAACCGCAGAAAATGTTTACAAAGGTGTTGCAGGTTAGATAAAATTACGTGATTATGTAATTTTATAGAGATTATCGTCTTTTCTATAAATTTATATATAAAAATCTGGATTGTAAAAATTCCGAACATTTTTGTAACGTAGAAAATCCTGGTACAAGAAGTGTAAAGAATAAACTACGTTATAACTACATAAATGGAAACAAAAATGTTGTTTGATTGAGTAAAAATTACTAAAGGAAGTTAGAAGATGCAGCAAGAAATTAATTAAAAAAACAAACAAAAACAAGTTTGCTATTAAAAGTTTAACGAACCAGTGTATTCAGACTTTGCACATTTCATGGGAATGACTAATATTTATAAAATATTTTATTATTATAAAAGTGAAATTTATAATTAAGCTTATTATTATACTATGCTACCTCTGAGGGCAATGTAAGAAACATTTACATACATAACGATTTAAGAAGACGAAGTAATGCTTTTACTTTCTTAATTGCACAATTCAATTAATTATTTTCATTGCATGCATGTTTTGGTAGATTCAACTTACCTTGGCACTTAGAATAAGGGATCTTAAAAATGAAATTATTGCAAGCTCTTTTTAGACAAGACACAATTTGAAGAAACTTTGTTTACAAACCTGATCACATAAATCTGCAAAAGTTAAAATGCACCGAATTCGTTTAGTCCTTGAATAACTAAATAGTAAACTAATAGCTGATGACAAAAGATGGAAACTCCCACAACAGAACTCAATGACATGCTTGTTTTGTTTAAACTTTAAACTGCATTTTGTATGTGCAGTATTTCAAAGTTATTTCATTTAAATATAAACAAAGAGATGATAGGCTTCATTTTATTTCGAGTGTGAGAAATTCTTTTAGTGGCCATACCATTTCTTTTGTGGATGTGATCTTAATTTTATAATACAATATTTTGAGAAATATGCAGATCATGTGGTTAGAACCGTTTGAATACTGAAACCTCACAACATCAGGTATGTGTTTCATATTCTACAAATACATTTTTGTTTTTAAAAGTCAAAATCATAATGAATTGATTATAATTTCAGTTTCTGTGAAAAAAAAGGTAGTGAAAATAAAATCTATAAGAAGTAGAATCGGTTCCACTGTGGCTGTGTCACAGGCCATGAAACGTGTAACCTCCCCACACCCATCAGCTCTTATCATTCTGAAAAACTGAACTAGCTTCATGATACTAAAGGAGCAGAAAATAGCATTAAACTTATGCTTATGATCAGGCAAATCTTACTAGCTGATTTATGAAATGAATGTCTCGTTCTTCTTCTGGATACTCGGCATTTAGGTATAATCAAAGCTTGACAAATCAAATCATGGCAATAAAAAGTTACGGCATATTTGAATACAAACATGGTTTGCTGTATTGAAATAACATCAAATACAAACATGTAACTGTATGTCTGCCTGCAACTTCAATTATGACATTTTATTTTCCGAAAACATTTAATGTATTTTTAAAAATATATTTTTACTTTTGCGATATACGATACGCTGAATGCATTTATGATTAATTTATATAAAATAAGCTGCAATAATCTGCATGTTTAGAGTAATTATGTTATTCATTGACGTCATACTTTCTTTCCGTTTTCAGGAATACAAAAAAATATTTGTTAGTGTGAACATATGAAACAACACCAAATATTGAGCCTTTCTTTCTTTCTTTCTTTCTTTCTTTATCTAAGCCACATCTCTGTTATTGGGGGGTGGAGGTGGGTGGGGGTGAGGGGAAGACAAATTTAAAACATAAATTAAGGCATTAAAATGAGCATATACTCGGATTTGTATACACACTTGGGTTAATATTAACAACTTTTTTTTTCCAGATAATGTTATACTAAGAGTAAATAAAACACATACATCTTACTTCCAATAATTATGGCCTTCTATGTGAACACAATTACATTTACTATGAAAGCATCACCATTAGTGTCTCGACGCAGAAGATCAGCACGTCTTTTCCAACAGGTCTGGCAGATCTCTAGGATGTCTGAATGATCAAGGTGTTTAAATATGCCCACAGAATACTTGATAAAATTTATCAGAAGATCCCGAAGGCAACGAGGCAGAATAATAGCAGACTTAGTCTGTTTCTGAGAGGTAATGAAATGTGCAACATCCCTCGCGCCACATCGGGACACCATACTGTGAAATCATTAATATTCGTGGGGGACTAATTTTCGTGGATTTTGTGGTTGAGTCAATCCACGAAATTTAATCCTAACGAAGAAGTAAAATTCCCATTCATTTTATGTTCAATGTTGATCCACGAATTCATATCCCCACGAATTTGCCGTTTTGATCAAAACCACGAAATTTCATGCCCACGAAATTAAATGATTTTACAGTATCTATTCATATTGCAAAGACAGGAAGAAATGAAACCATTGGTACATTCTAATTTATTTGTAATCGAATCTTTAATAAAATTAACCAAAACGTCGTTAAAACCTTTTGTTCAAACTAAAAAAAAAATAAAGAAAAGAAAAGATTTACGAAATTCAGACACTCTAGTAACTGGAGTAAGTGAGTCCTGGTATTAATATAACATTAGAGAAACATGATACTGAAATCAAAAAACTGATGGATAAAGGTGAAGAATGATTGAAATGTAAATAATTATACTAAATATGTTGAAATTAACCTGTCTGTGGCAAAATGGCCTAGATCTACTGTTAATTATCACAAAACCTGTCACGCAATAATGCAATTTGCAAAAAAATCTTACCACCTATATATTTGGGCAATATATTTTTATTTTATATTTCTAATGCACTCGGTGCATTCCACCTCTACCTTTTAGGGTAAATACGGATATTTATCTTTAAGGTTGCATGTTCAAAATACCATTTAAATATAGTGTTCCTGTAAAGGGATACAGGAGCGTTATTAGTGAATAAATAATGTTAAATTTATCTGATAACTGGTAAATTTCAAAAATGGCACCTTGTAAATAACATTATTTGACACATAAAAAGTTATATATATGCCATAAAATGAAAGTTTTTTTTTAAGTAAATTTTCCCATTGACCTTCTTTTAGATGTTATGGTCTTTCATGACAGCAGCATTGAAGTGTGGAGGCAGTTAAAGTCAACCCGTACTTGGACACGGTTTTTATACTACTTCCTGTCTTTGGGTCACTGAGTCCATTCAATGTTCATCTATGTTAAAACTGTCTATTGTTTCCCCCCTTCCAAAGGTAATACTAATGATTAACTTTACTTGAATTTCCCAGACATTTCCAGACATTGAGACATTTCCATTAATAGAATTTCAGTAAAAGTATATCTGATGCTAAATTGACAAATGGATCAT
This sequence comes from Mercenaria mercenaria, assembly GCF_021730395.1. Lineage (NCBI taxonomy): Eukaryota > Metazoa > Mollusca > Bivalvia > Venerida > Veneridae > Mercenaria > Mercenaria mercenaria. The sequence goes on along the minus strand of NC_069365.1, from coordinate 35,776,082 downwards.
TGTCAGACAGTTTGTTATTCAAGTTTGTCATCATTAATCAATACAACCGATGCAAATATTCTGTTATTTACTAAAGTTTCATGCTTGGATATTACAGATATCACAGAATAGAAATTCATAATGTAATATCGATAGAATTATGAGGAAAAAAGAACTACAAATAGGTTGTCTTTGTAAAATTAAAATAAAGCTTAAGCTCCTTGTGCTACCTGATTTACTCCATGCCATAAGTACGAGGGAAACATTTAAAACTTAATATGCAATACTGATACATTAGACCATAAACTATTTAGATCATAAACTGAAGAACAGTTCCAACTGAACGGCATATCAAATCTAGTGTGAAACGATTCTCCAACTTCTCAAACTAGACACATTAGTTACCAAATAATTAAAAGGAACAATGTATAATCTGTAACAAAGTTAAAGTAGTGTGTACCGCAAGTGATACCACAATAAAAAACTGACCCTGATTATACGTTCACTCTTGTCACTGTAAATTAAATGACCTCGTACCTGAAACTAAAATTTCTACTAGTAAAGTTGGAATTCCTTTGTGTATGTATGGTTTGAGTTTGACGAAGTGCTTGTTCTTGTTTGTTCTGTAAATTTAATGACAGATAAAGTTTGAGAATATTATGTCTTAACATAATACACATATATTGAGATATAAGGGCAATGGTAAAACAGTTTTATGAGCGGTAAAGTGAGCAGTTATTTTGCTTTAATGAAGTTTGTGTGTGTGTGTGTGTGCGTGCGTGCGAGCGAGCGAGTGTGTAGCAGGCGGAAGAGCTGGGCTAAATAGAGTTGTAGTGCCATTGCACACAAGGCTGTAGGAATTATGGAGACCTTGTTTTTGTGAGCAGTTTTTTCATTCATTTTTGCTTGATATGTGAAAGGTTAAAAGGCAAAGATACCCATAAATACCGACAATTATCCTTTCCATATTCAATATGACTTTAAAGCACGCACAATCATCGCGCTCATTAACTCTTTATTTATTGACTTTGGAAAATGATTGAACGTATTTTACATCGGACTGCAACTAATTTTAGCGGAGAACAATTGCTTAACTGTGGAACGAAGTTTATTTTTGTTTATTTGTAAACATTGTAACTTGAAGTTGACGGCTGAATGAAATTTTAATGGAAATAAGCTGTAATTATTCAAGAGATTTTCATGAATGAAAATATGATGTGGTGTACCAGTATTAATATATTAGCGGATGATTGAGAGAATTTTACATAATATTAAATTGATTAAACCGGAGAGATGGAATTAAGAAGTTGATTTGTATGTAGCATATGACATTATAAACGAAAATGACAGTAAATCAACTCAGTAATTGATTTACATGGGCGGCGTTATAAAGACGTATATTTAATAGGACACTTATATTGAAGGTATACAGAGCGAAGATATTTGATTTGAATTGGGTGAAAGTATTGATAGAAGTGCATTTGGTCGTGGTAAAGAATTGTTCAGCAATTTAAAGAAAATAAGGCGGCACATTGATGATTAGGAAGAAGATGGTATTCTATTTTCATGTGTAATTAATAAAAAAATCAGCAACATCTGGAATGTTAAAAGGCGCGAATATTGATATAACACACAAAACTTGCTTCCACAGAATATAAAAAACACCATGGATGCTATCATGCACACGATGACTAAGGTACGTACTTCTGACATAATGACTAAGTTACACAACTCTTAAAACGATGACTGAGGTACGTAGCTGTGACATAATGACTAAGTGGGACAATTCTTTGACGCGATGACTGAGATACGCAGCTCAAATAGGTAATGCTGCTGAATGAGGAAATGCTGCTGCATGGCATTTATACCCACATAAATGCATATAAAAAGCGCTGCTCGCCGATTTTGTTTTTACAAATTCTAAATATAAGGTACTCATTAATACAAATAAAAACTACTTTCTATTCATTTATCTTGATGTAGCCACCATTATATTAAATAGATACATAGTATAAATCCGGACTTATTTTCAAACCATATAATTACTTCTTTTTTTCTGTTTTTTTCTTTCAATTTCCAGATGTAGGAAAAATGGATTGTGCAGGAAGTGCTAAGCTCATTCATGTATGGATTTTCTTTTTCAACATCTTTCAGAGAGGTAAGTTCAAATACATTTATATTGAAACAAATCTTTCCCTCAAGGAACCCGTATTCACCATAGATGTAAGTCTGATAGACTGTTAATACTTTTAATTCTTGTCATTTTACACGGTAACTTTTTATTATGAAATCGACATTAAGAAAACTGTAAGTCAAATTGACATTTAGAAAATTGTAAGTCTAATTTTCTTTTGAGTCTTTAAAGAATGCTATTGGTTTCCAAATACTGAAAACTGTGTTTACCATAAGTAAGGGAACGGATTGAATGTGCTTGCAAACGGTCTATTAACTTTTATACAACGCAATCATTTATTTGGATTAAATATGCAGAAACATATTATCGAGATCAAATGAAAAATGATTAGCGAAATACTTTGAAATTATAGAGTGAAATAAACAGAACTGCAACATACTATTTGAGCCGCGCCATGAGAAAACCAACATAGTGGCTTTGCGACCAGCATGGATCAAGACCAGCCTGCGCATCCGCGCAGTCTGGTCAGAATCCGTGCTGTTCTCTTTTGAAGCCTATTGCAATTAGAGAAACTGTTAGCGAACAGCATGGATCCTGACCAGACTGCGCGGATGCGCAGGCTGGTCTGGATCCATGCTGGTCGCAAAGCCACTATGTTGGTTTTCTCATGGCGCGGCTCATTTATAGATTAAGCTTAATCAACATATACGCTACCGTCTCAGCAGGCACGCTCCATGTTATGAATGATATATTGCTAGAAACAAAAGTTCAATTGTGTCAATAATGTGTAATTGTAAAATCAAGCCTTTATGGACTGCTTGACTTTAAGGCAATCTGAATCTAAGTACATTTATTGATAGGTCGATTGGCTTTAAATTACAAAAAAATTAAGACCAACACGCGATGATTGCTTGATGTTACATCGACAGTTCATCACATCATGGAGGAACCGGTTAAAATGTCTGAAGAAATGTTAGCGCCAGACAAAGCAAGTCTTGTCTTCTAAATCATTTGATACAGTTATATACGGTTTGCGCATGCCCTGTAATCATTATCTTCTTTTATTTTGAAATCCATACTTCTCAATAACTCTATCAAAATGTTTTATATTTACAATATAAGCATATTCGGTATAGTAATTGTTTCTAATTAAGCGCTACAAAACACAATGTATGCCTTTGAATAGTTAATGATATCCCATATTTCTCTTTTTCAATTGATTTGAGATAGAATCTTGACAAAAGTATGAAAACGATTATAACTCTTTTGTAAGGGTCAATTATATCAGTGATAAGGAGCGAGTCAGGTACAAAAGACACACCACGCCTTGAAATTATCATTTTTCGATATCAGATGGGTCGTTAGATACTATTGTATTTGTAAAGAATGTTGTCAAATCCGTTTAATATCATCATAAAAACGAGAAACGTGCGCATGTGTCTGAAATATAATGTAATAATAATAACAGAATAAATATCTTTGCGTTCATCATGAGTCATTTTAATTTAGTCTCATCAAAGGACTATAGTCGATTACCATTACCTATGCAATAGTTTCCTAAAGGGTGCTTCAATCAAATAACAGTCATCCGTTCTTAATCAACTCAAAACATACTGAAGTAATGAGGTATACGGTCGATTTAACGAAAATAGAATCAGACATTGAAATAGACAGCTGTATTAAAACTATAAACTGGACCATTTTTGGGTAAAAATAATGACAATAAAATGAATTTCATTTTTATTTATTGTTATATAATGGTATGTCTTTATAAATAAAATTAATAAATATTTAGACTAACTATAACAGCGGCCGCTCTGCTGAATGAGTTTATTGTTAGTGTCACAGAGATGACATATGTATAGGAAAGTGGAACCAATGCTCCATTATCCTTGCGTCACGACTCACCAGTATGTAAGCCGTGATCGTAAAGTAGGAGGATGGTTGAAATGTTAACTGGTCGACGTCTTGTTAATTTATTCATATTGAGTCACTTCGAGGGTATTATATACGTATTACGTGCCTTGAAGTTCTCAGGATGACTACACGCTCAAGTAAACCGACTCTAGTCAAGATAAATGCAACCATATCCTGTAAGACATGACACGCGTCACATTCCCGTCTGAATTAGGCTAAAACCAAAATTACATCATCCATATAGATTTATTTATTGTAAAATGCAACAATAGTCCAACTGCATATCAAAACAAGGCTCAATTTAAACATCTTTTCACAACACTCACGAAAGCCACTTCCCAAACCTGATATAAATGTTGTTTGAAACAGAGAGGAGTTTTACAGAGTGTCGAATTTTCTTATAAATCATTGGATTTAAGCGTACATTCTATATCAAGACCTTCACATGGATATTAAAAGTTTATGGGTCTTCAGCTCCATAAAATAAATTGTCTATACTATGTATTTGTCTTTGTCCTGTGTATTGAAAGTTTATTAGATTCGTATCGAGAAATATGCACGAGTTCGGCAGTTATATTGCGGAGGACTTTTGGTTAACGACGCTAAATCTAAGCATGGGGCTAGGCGTGATTTTAGACTAAATAAACAATCTGCCTTAAACTGTAAACTGGTACTGTAACAGTAATATTTGTTTAGAAAAGTCTGCTGAACGTAGCCTTTATTCACATTTAAAGGACAGAAAACGCATTTGGCCGCTACTGTGACACTTTATAGAAACACTAAATGATTTTTGTTAATTGCATGATATATCACATGCTAAACATATTCAGAAAGAGCAGAACAACATACTCAGTAAGAGGTACAAGAAAAATAACCGGAATTCTTTATGATTTTTTACTCACGTCGTTTAACCGTAAATGGGGTGTAACAATAATACTGCCTTACCGATTTCAAAGCATCTTTTTTCACTAAAATGTAAAAGAAAATGAAGGAATTCGGAATATTTGTACGTTTTAATATGTACTGGTTATGGAGGCCGCGATCAAATATGCATGATTTTAAAGGCAATTAAATTTTAAATCTTAAGTTTCTTAAATGGGTAAATTTCAAATGTAACATATAAGCATGTTTGATTTTAACTTGATTGATTTACAACTGCTAATTTCTGATACGTTTGAAGTGCTTTTAATGAAACATTATAATTTAATAATGGCTATTTTATTTCCTTTTAAAATATCTGCCTGAAATTTAAACACTCCATATTATACTTGTATTTAAATATACAAAACGCCTCTATTCAAATACACTGTATTTTTGTTGCGGATAAAGATTAGGGAATACTGACGTTAAGGAAGAAGAACTTGTTTAATTGAAACATTGTCGAGATGATGTAAACAATAGGTGTATGGTTATAAATTTCAAGTGAAAGAAAAATAATTTTTCGCATAAAAATATTTTCCACTTCAGACAGTCATTTAAAAATATCAAAAGGAAAGAAAAACGTGCTTCAACTTTTAAGCAAGGTAACAGTGACATAGCAAATGCCTAACGACCTGATATTATATGTTGATTTAAAATAAACCTTGGTTCAGTTTTAGTGCATTGGGAGCATGGATTCAATTCAAACAGAACTCTACTTGAAAAAAAAAACACAAACAAAAAACAACAATAAACAAATCCTTTTAAGCCGCAACTAGGCCTAAATGAGGGGTGATGCACATTTCATTTACTCTCACGAACCTAGTCTGTTATCCTTTTACTTTGGGCTGAGACATATGCTATCAAGGACACCTCAAAGCATTCACATATTTTACTTTACTTAGTAAAACACTTATGCAAAGGTTCTGTTCGCCGACATGTTTTTATGATGCAAAATATCTATTCAGTTTTGCTGAAAATAGTAGACATTTTGACAAAGTTAAAATTGATTTTTTTCTGTTTGTAATGATTTCGGCATAGTCATTTAATAAAGGTTTCTAGTACATTGAAAGTAACTTTGTTTCTATTTACGTAGCATTCTGTCAGTGCAACGGTTCACCTTCCACAGTCTACGCTAGTGAAGCTCCCGCAAAATTTGAATCGCCCGGATACCCTACATCATATGCAAAGTAAGAGTTTTATTATTAAACAATATTGCTTGTATACTCTACATCAGATACAAAGTATATACACTATACAAAAATAAAAGGTTCATTACTTTTGCAATAATTCCATGACAGATTTTTGTTATGTAACAGTGTTCCGAAATCTACATAACAATACGTTGTTGTATAGCATACGAAAAGTAAGAGAATCACTACTCATCAATCACCGGGACTCTCAACAGTATACAGTACTTGTAGTAAGAGATGTATTACTCAACAATATTGCTACAATTCAATGACAGAATTTTGTTATGTTAACGTGTTCCAAAATCTACATACCAATATGTTTTTCATAGCACGTCAGTAAGATATCTGTTTTGAAGATGTAGTTACTTTTTTTTTTTGTGTTTCTTGTCAACAATCATTCAATTTCAGTTCAGTTTTGTTATATTGTTATTTTTCTTTATTTTTATAACTTATCGATAAGACTATACATGAATATATAACTCGGACATACAGCGAACGAAATAAAATAATGAAATAAAAAATTCAGAAGGACATTGAACAAATAAATATATAGAGATTAACAGAAAGAAAAAGCAAACAATGCGCTTGAAACAGAGTATGTTTTTACAATTTCAGTGATTTGAGTTGCCAATGGTTAATAGACTCTGGGGTTGCTGGTCAATCTATCATCTTGTATTCAGATAACCTCGACATGGACTGTTCATTCGGGGACTTTGTTAACATTTACGATGGTAATATTTCCAGGGTAACGTTTTAACATTAAAAGTAAAAATGACTATTTTAGAACTCAGTGCTTCAGAAAGCAGCTTATGGCTACGATTAGAGTTTTATATCAGAATTGACATAAAGACAGAAATCAATATAGGTATCGAATGTTTCCTAAACTATTATAACAATTATAAGGAAAAAATAAATCAAGTACTTATGTACTAAGGTAACACGTAAAACAAAAGCTAACAATATTTGCAACGTGTTTTTGTGTCACTGTTGGTCACGACTGAATAATTATTATAATTACCATTGGACATAGGTTCAAGTACGTCGGATGCCACCTTACATCAGAATTTGTGTGGGACAACACTAAAGAGTAATGAATATGTCTCTACCGATAGATATGTCCTCGTGGAGTTTACCTCGGATTCTGCAACAGCTGGTGCTGGGTTCGAGATGACATATCTCACAGCTGCAGACACATGTAAGAAACGGCGAATATGACGTTTACTTGTCATTTGTCTGTATTTTGTTTTAGAGTCGGGCCTTAATTCCATGCTGCTGATGCAAAATGCAAAAATGAGCACAAATCTAACATAAATATCTTTTGAAGTGTCATTTTCCTGACGACACAAGTCGAAGTCGTTATTTATTCAATGTAGATTTTAAACATTTGCAATAATCATACAGAGAATATTTGTTTGTTTTGGATGACGATGGAAAATTATTTCATCGGACAAGTAGCGTTCTTAATATTAGCACGTAGGATACTTAAAATACAAATGTTTCATATAAAACTAAGATGTTTGTTTAAAAAAAAGTGGAAAATTTAGTTCTACGTTTATTAGTTGAAAGAAGTTTCATGTATTAACAATTAATATTCTTCCCCGTTCTAGTGTATTTCGCGAAAGTAAGATTGTATTTGATAATCTAATTGTTCAAAACAGTTGACTTACCAAGATATTTCCAATAAAACACAATAAAACGGCGAAGATCCTGTGTGTAATGGTCTGGATTTTATCTTTGCGATCTGGTGTCAAATTATTGAACCGACTCATAATGTAGTGAAATCTAAAATAAATCGTAAACATTAATACAAAATCATAAAAGTAGTCCTTTTACACTTGTTTTTCAGCCGGAACTGGTTGTTCCTCCCAATACACACTATCCGCCTCAACAACACCGCAGTACCTAACGTCACAAGGTTTTCCAGCATTATATTCTAGGTATGTTCTCTACATCTCGGTCTTTATCTTCTTGCTAAAGTTTAGAGATGTAATAATATACCAATATACAAATATGACAATGATACTGTTTTATTACTAATTCATGTATAGGGAAAACTTCCAGTTATCTTAAAGTTAATATATAAAATGCATCTTATTAAAACATACTCGTTTTTTTTTACGCTGCTTCGCTTGCAAAGAGCAAATACAAATTCTTTGTCTATATATCTGCACTTGACACAACATAGTTGCACAAGCGTTTGAATTTATTGTCAAAATAATTGTTTAATTCTTCCAGTGACAGTTCATGCCGCTGGTTGATAACTGCCTCCACTTCATTATCAACGATAGATTTTCAAGTTATCTGGAGTGATGTTGAGGCAGACTCAAACTGTGCATACGATAAACTTGTTATTTATGATGGTAAGTTCTTTTTTATAATGTTGAATAAATAAAATAGAAAAAGTGGAAACTCCACAGGTCGCTCAACACGACAAAAACAAAAATGTTGCAGGCTCGGTTTGACTGAGCCTGTTCATGTACGGTAGTGGAAATGCATGCTATCGTCCACGCCCACTAGCCCCGGATTATACAATATTTTCTCTTTTGAGTCATGACCGATTTTTAAGACTTTATATTAATTATTAAATATATGGTGCAAATGATGTTTAAAACAACGTGTGATCTGCTCTATGTATTCTAGGATGTAACGTGGTACGCGAACTAATTTTACAAGTGTTCCAAGTTCAATAACAATATCTAAACTTATTGTTACTTGTTCGTGTTAAACAATTGTAATTGGACGTTTGACTTCCTGATATAATTCAGTTGTAATTCAATTTGTAGGTAGCTACATCTGCGAGAACCAGGAGTTGTTGACAGATTGCTCCGCCAGGACAAGCGCAGACGCCACGTCCACTGTGTATACGTCATCCGCAGACAGCGTGCTGGTCACGTTCTTCTCGGATAATTCATTTAATAGATATGGTTTTATTATCAAATTCACAGAAAACTTTGTTAACTTCACCACCACAACATCTCCACCAGCCTCTACAACAACAGCGGCTGCCGTTCAGTCTGTAAAAACTGACATTGTCACAAGTAAGTCAGTAAAAGTGACCAATAAATAAGAATTTGTTACGATTTGCAATCTTGGTCCAGAAAAAAATAGTTTGATATCTTTGATAGAATATCTTTCAATATAGCAGTTTCTTTCATCAACGAGAATGAATATTGTTTCATTTCATTATCATTAAAAGTTTACAATTAATAATTATGTTAACATATAAACATTTTCAATGAGTTGTGCTCCTTACATTACGTGTACATTGTATATCAAGAAACTCATGTGTTTCTATATTTTGTTATTTTTGAATACATCATTTGATCTATATTAAAAGCCAAAAACATAAAGAATTTCGGGGAAAGGGTCTCTTAGAAAATTCCCGAATCGCTGCTTTTTTCTTCTTTAAAGTTGAATAAATTCATAAGAAAGATATCTAATTATTTAAGACCTCATTACATAAAGTTTCATACTTTTTAAAAATATCTTCCAAAACTATTTTTCAGAGACAGAAATCAGCATTCCTTTAATGGCGGCAAGTGCTGTAGGCGGGGCTGCATTCGTGCTTGGTATCTTAGCAACGGTTTGGCTTATCAAATGCATATTTACGAAAAAGAAAACGAAGAAAGGTCTCATTACTGTACATTCCATAGCTCCACTGCCTGCAAGACCTACTGTGTTCGCTCCAAGACAACAGACCAATGTTCTCTCCTTTGTATAATACTGATCAAAGGATTGTTCCTTACGTTAAAACATTTTTTTCAAAAAGTGCCAAATGTTCTAGATAGTGACATTTGTTTGACTTCACAAACATGTATATTGCTCAAACAGAAGAATCAAAGTGTGTTGTAAATATTTCTTAAATTATTGATTCGTTATCAATTTCTCTGTTGTTTTGCATTTTCACCTGTTTGTAGTGTCATCACACGTTTATGTCTTAAAAAAGACATATATAATCACTCTATCAGTCCGACCGATTTTCTAACCCATATTCCAATGTTTTTCAATCGAACTTACAGCATTGTGGTATAAAGCAGATAAACTTCGTCGTCTTGCATTCAAAGTCAAGATAACATGGCGTATTATGATTTTTTTGCTATAACATTGTCCAATCTTTCTTTTAAGTATACATGTATCAAGTTTTTTAGGATGGACACTGTCCTATCTCCAAGATCAGGAAAAGCCCGAATGGTCCTTAATGCTGTACATTAGTGTAATTAAAAATAAATTTGTACATTTATTGGTACACAGTCCAATAACTTCGGAATATGATGGGCATGAAGAGTGAGATTCTCTACAATTGTTTTGCCATTTTTTTTATATTGGTCTCATCATTGTTGTGATATCTTTTACCTTGTCTATGTATATTATGTATATATCATGTACATGTCCTTACATAAACCGCTATGTGATGGCGGTTTGATAGGCAGCGTCCCTGTCGCCTATTTATTTCTTTGCAATAACTTTGTTGCCCTGTTTACGATATTATTTCCTTTTTTTTCTCACTTGTCTCTCATTGTTTTGGATGCAAAATTCTTTTATATTAGGTAGCTAAAAAGAAATGTTGTTTTTTGTTGCTCAGCTCAGATACTCTGTTTGCTTGAAACAATGTGCGGAATGGAACAAGAGTTCTACCTCCATCATTGAATCTGAAAATCTGGAATGTTACAAAGGGAGCTGAAAAGTGTTAGTGAAACTCAAAATCAAAAACATAAAGCTTAGAAATAAGAACGACTGAAAAGCTATGGCCAGGACAAGGGTTTGTCTTTGGTATTTTGTGTTTCACTAGTATCTACGTTCCTTTGTGTCTTCCTGGCCCCAGCCTTGAAGACATGAATTAAAACTTGAAGTACTCCTCTGGTCTCCCTAACACTGATCTGGAAGACAGATATGGTGTAGCCTACACACTGCAACATTATGATAGATAATTCATAAAGTATACTAAAATACATTATCCTATCTTGATCAAAGCTGTTTTACTAATATTCTGATTTCAATTATGATTGGTTAAACTAATTACAAGTACTTCATATTGTATAAAGAAATAAACAAAGACCACGTATACTGTTACCTGAACCATATCATAGAGTTTGGATAAGTGATATTAGTATCATGATTTCCTTACTACAAATTGTCTGTAGTATTCACTTATTGAATGGCTTATCGGTTAATAGTCAAAACTATTGCCCAAAGCCAGAAGCCATTCAGTAAGTGTTTTTTTTTATATAACATCAGAAATTATTTTCACGATTTATCTTTAATGTTTGTTTTACTTATTAGCCCAGTATTCATATATTGAACATAGATTAGTCATATAACACAAATTATGGGCCGGTGTACACATTAAATACTGACCCCGTTTAAAATAGACCAAATGGGTCCTTTTAGAACATTGAGAAGTGACCCCGTCAACATTTCAACATTGAATCAAAAGATCCCTTTTCATCGTTGAGAATTGACCGAGTCAACATTGAATTATGATCAAAAGGTTCCTTTTCAACGTTGAGAATTAACCCCGCCAACATTTCAACATTAAATTTTGATCAATAAGGTCAATTTTCAAAGGGGTCAATATTTAATGTTACACCGGCGATTGATATAAGGAGTCATCTATAATAAATATCAATGATACAATGAGTAATGTTCGAGCCGGTGGAGTCCTCCGAGTATAATACGTATTGCAACACAATCATCTTTTCATGCATTCTGTTCCATGTCCTTCTAGTCAAACATTTTGATTGTGATTTTATAAAACTCATTTACATTTTATACTTATAGTCAAAGTTTACAGTTTTTATGGCTAATTTACAAAAAATAATACGATGGGGGATTGATGCATAAATGACAGAAAACAAAACAAAAAGGTCAAAACGAACAAAAACATAATATTATTTAGGCGTTTTGTGTATACTTCACATTGTTTGTTTGAATGCCAAGGTTTTGTATAGGGTTTTGATGCATGTTGCTTCAAAAGTAAATTTGAGAGAATGAGAGAGATTATTCTTTACACTATGTTTTTTCTTTCATCGTATGTAAAAAACTTTGTTCAGCCTGCTTGCACATCATTTAAAACATGTACAGACATAATCTATATTTCACTTGGTGACATCAGCCTGAGGAAGTTACTGACTTCAACGGTGAAATGACGTTCCATAACACATCATGCTACATTCTTAAAATGCCTGACATACGCACACGTATTCTATGATAAATAATAACAACACTAATAATGAATTATCATCCTTTGTCTCAATTGAAAGGTTCTTTGGTTTTGTCTAAAAAACATCAGTATGTTAAAGGAGGGAGCTTAAACTAGTTCCGATATATGTTACTATTAAAGTTATTCATTGAATATTTTGTTTGCTTGTTGTTTTGACCTATATCATATTAAAAATGAAACGTTTACAATGTAAAATAGCATATTAAAGATTCATTTGAAAAATATACGAGAAGCTTCTAACATTTTACATGTATGGGCTAGGTGATACATGGGTTTAGTAGCAGACGGGATGTTTTTGTTATCTGAATGCACTGCTTAGCAGTTAAATTCAAAACTATAAAAAATGAAATATGACAGAATACGCTACTGTTAAAAAGCCTTCTGTTGCATGTCTAGATCTGTAACTTGAAATGCAGAAACTAAAAAGAAGCCAGATTATCTTTTGCTTCCGTATTAAACAATAACAACAACAACAACAAAAAAGAAAACACAACAAGAACAAACAACAACAAAACAATCGAGTAAGATGAACAATGAAATGGAATAAAGTCATGACTCTTATACGTATAATAGCACTAAATAGGTAATCAAGCAGCACTTCCGGGCTAGTTGGATAATGGAGGAAAGAAAAACTCTCATTTGTTCCCAGTTAAAGTGGTTTTCATGTTTTATGTAAGCCAGTTCCTGTTTATTTCATTGTGGAGATATAGTTGACATTTTTGGTACATTTTTATAAAAATGTAAACAAACCTTATTAGACATGTGTTCATACACACATTTTAGCTGTCAGTTTGGAAGATGTTCCACAGTGTAGACCTGTCAGACAAAAAATCTCTCTTAGAAGATATATGACCCCTACTTTTCTTTGTATTTTGACAGGCTATTAAGCTACCGGTTGATGAACCTTTAGGATTATTTTTCGACATTTCAGAAGACTTAGGAAAAATAAATGTACGAGTTAAGAATTATGTACCTTGAAAAATCTTTACAATAAAATCAAAACATTATACTAGTGTTTCCCACCAAGAATAGTATTTTGAATCAAAATTAAACCGGCGGTTAGTTTAACAGCCGGTTAAAATTTCGAACAACTTGGCCCTGGACGGTACATGCAAAACACGTTCTGACTTGCATAGAAAATGTTCGAATTAGGGAATATTTTCAGGTATAAAAGACAATATGTATAATGACTGCCAATGCTTAAAATCTTTTAATCAGAATTATTTTGAACCTCCTCATCCACCCCATTCACCTCCCCCGGAAATTCTTCGTCTGGTCGTGTTAATTATACCCCAAAATACACTCTTTTTTTTATAATATTGTAATGGAATTCTCCCTTACAAAATGAACGTCATGAAATTATGTGACAAATAAACATTTAGCATACAAGTAACTGCTGAACTAGAGTAATCTAACTTAATACAAGGACTGTTTTCAATATTTAAAGTGTTTATATACGTCATACCTAAGTAACTTTCCTTCAAATGGACTGTTTCCTACAAAGATTCTTCATAAAAATTAGAATGTCATCATTGTTGACATTTCTCCTTGTGAGAGAGTACTCTACATTAGGATACGTAACTCTTGTCATAATTAGTACAGGAGGCAGATGGTTCTTCTAACGAATAAATTAATTACTCCCCGACACGTACAGGAAGAGATTTTTACCACATCAGACTATCTACAGACGTATTGGAACATTTCTGACGATGCTGCCTTGTGCCATTTACGGTATTTAAAAATGGCGGACACGGAACTTTGGACTACTTCTACCTTTTTAGGGTCCGGCTTTTCGTGAATGTATCTTTGTTATGAATGAAACTTTTAGGGATTCATATTTATGCTTAAATAACTTAAAGCCTGATGTAAGCCGGATATTTCACATCAATTCTAACATTTTACTATGTATGTACTATATATTGTTAGCGTAACAAATTTCGTCTACATGTATCACTACGCTTAGCATATAATGCTCCGGCTTTTTGTCGATATGTTATTTCATAATGTATATCATGTATAATTATGTGGCTTTTCTTTTAAGCCGTGCTTGTAGTACTCGAGCCTGAAATGTAATGCACTTTTATTGTTCTCATTGTTAATTGTTGCTTTGGGCATATCACATTACCTAGTCTTAAGCCGGGATTTTCATTGGTCAAAGCCGTTGCCATTGGCACTCCAAAGGCTATAAATACGGGTGTCTGCGTTCAGTCGGTATCTTCTTCTCAACCGTAAAACCTTGAGAAGTAAAACTCACAGACGAGACATTTCTATTCAGAAATACATTTTCTATTAAGAAATACAAAAAAGCTCTTTAGCAAGGTAAAAGAAACACTTACTAGGCAGTCTTAACTTTATTTTAAAGAGCAGAAAGTCAAATTCATAGAATAGGCACTTTTAGCCTTACAGAACAACAACAACAACAATATTATGAAGTAAATACAAAACCATGTAAAACCGAACCTTGCAGTATGCCTAGTTTGAACTACCACGTTATGGCAGAACCAAAGAGATGCATTGGTCTCCGTAATTCTACTTATATTCACATATTATAATGCTTTGTACTGATGTAGATTCTATATATAACTGCTTTGACTGAAGAAGATCCCATTGCATAGGCCTAGGTCCTCCATTGTTAATCTATGACGATGTATTTATTTCTCCGGTGTAATATCATTTCTACGATGCCATATTGTCAACTTCTGGAACGTACTTTTGTGTTATGTTTACAAGCGTTACACGATTATTATGATGTCGCAATATTAAAGAGCTATTTTTAACCGTTCATCCGAGTTCCTGTGGTAATTTGAAGGTATTGATGTAAACCAGAAAGGAGTACCGGTATATATGCACTTCATCTAAACTGATGGTGATGTATGTATACTGGTTATCATTATGGTCCGATATCCTGACTAGATAGGACCGAAAAGGTATTCCCAAGGTATATGATATATATATTGACGCATCTACAGAGATTGTCCAATATCGACGCATCCAAAGAGATTGTCCAATATCGACGCATCCAAAGAGGTTGTCCCAGGTATATATTTCAACGCATCTGGTGTTAATCGCAACATACACTTGTATTTGCATGCTTTATCAAGGGTAGATGTTGATGTGCAAATACCAGTTATTGCTAAATAGATCGGTATCCTGATTAATAAGGATGTGCAACTACCCAGGGGTTAGGTCCTTACAATATATAGGCTCTAAGCCTTCTTTAGGATATATATTAATCATTATACATTACAAAAATATCAGAAACATACACAATTTGTAAAACTTTCTCATTGTCTAAAATATGTCGTTTACATAAAGTCCGTTGAAGTAAGGAGGTAGTACCATTTGAAGACAAAAGATGTTAATTTGTTACAAAGAAGCAGAAAATACCAAACACTTTTGAAACATGTATAAGGCCTAACAAAAAATTGTTTGTTTCCGGTAAATTGCTAAAAATAATAGGAAATTTGAAATTTGGTCAAAATATATTTTTTAATGAAACTTTCGTTAGATCTGGTTCAGTGTCATCTAGGGTCATAAACTAGGCCACTAGCTCGCACCATACATTACCACTGTCAATGCTCCAGAAGTCGTGTTATTTGTTCTTTGTGTTCATGAAATCTAGGTCAAATTGGAAACAATGTTCTCTGGATTAGGAGCTAGATCAGGCGAATTATAAAGAGTATTACTGTCTATACGAACCCTCCCTGTTGTATATGGGAAGTTGTCACAAGGTACATCATTCTCCCCGTCTAATATATTGTAAAATACAATGCAATGAAATACATTCGTTGCTTTTTTGTCACTGTTATAGATATTGCGAAGTAATCTCCCTTGTATGTTGACTATACATTTAGCGATATTTTGGGTACTCGCACATTGTCACATAAAACTCGATACCTCTTTGTTGGAAACATTGCAGCTATCTTAATGAATTTTCCTTGATTGTAGAAATAGTGTATTTCAGTAACACTGTTTTATAAGTTCAAGAGCAAAACAATCTTAACAAATGACAAAAAACTACCTAAAAAGTGATTTAAATTTGCATGTCATTAAAAATGCGGGATCTTTGAAGCCTTGTAATATTATTGTTTCTTATCATATTTTTTGGATATCTTAGTAGACTACATATTTTACATCATTCATAGAAGTTAGTCTTTTTTATTAACTGCATTAAGTATATTGGGTCAGACTTGTCATTTTTTCTAACAATAGCTACCTCTTTTGAAACTGTATACGAAAGCTAAATAAGTAACAATAATTATCTGTAAATTGTAATTTGCAGTTGACAGTGATCAAATGGGGGTGTTAACACTATTGAATTACAAGAATGCTGTAAATATTTTATAAAAAAATTCAAATATTGACCGAACATGCCTGAATGTAATTGTAGTAAATCGAAATTTTGATTATTTTATATTTGAGCCACGCCATGAGAAAACCAACATAGTGGGTTTGCGACCAGCATGTATCCAGACCAGCCTGCGCATTCGCGCAGTCTGTTCAGGATTCATGCTGTTCGCTAACAGTTTCCCCAATTCCAATAGGCTTTAAAAGCGGACAGCATGGACCCTGACCAGACTGCGCGGATGTATGCTGGTCGCAAACCCACTATGTTGGTTTTCTCATGGCATGGCTCATATGTATCTTGACTTGTGCCTTATATATAATCACCATTAAAAAACTACGATAAATGAAGAGTTTTTCTTCTAAATAAGCAATGAATGGTGAACATTTTGAAAGAGAAGTTGTTTCCCCTGAATTGGTGTAATCAGCTGTGAGAAGATGTAGAAAGCGAACACATTATAACAGTATTTTGTATTAAGAACGATAGTTGATGATCAATCCATTCCTCCTTATAAAGCAGAATATTAATTCCGCTGGTTTAAAGAAATGCTCCAATGCATTATACGGATTTCAATCAAACAAGCTACTGAGTCTTTTCATATCTGTTGTACCTATATGTTAATATAAGCTTGCATGTGGTTATTAAGGATGCGAAAACATTCATTATGTTGGCTCTTATTTAATATTTTGCTTCAGAAAACTTGCTAATCTTTCTGACTTTATTGAAATCATAATTTGCATTTTCTTGTATTATGGATATATGCACCCGTTGCATCAAACATCAAACTAACCGTTTGTAATTCCGCTGTAGAAAAGGTGGGAATATACGATATGATGATTCAAAAACTTGTTTTACAATGACTGCTCGTTGAGGTAAGTTAATATGTTATTTAACAAATGTTATTAACCAATTCTTTCTACAGATTATAAAAAGAATTGAAATAAAATTATAAATTTCTACAATCACTGTCTATAAGCCTTACTGTTGTTATTGCCATTGCTAAATTCATATTTTCTTTTCTATTTGGAAATAAAAACTGTTACTTTCCTGTAGTTTATTAACTCTCATGTTTATTTCAGGTAAACAAACATCACAATATTACTGGTTGAATACTTTTCAATTTAAAAAGTTGCAAATATTTGAAGGAAATTATTTGTTAAACTAGCAGTTGCTAACTTGACCAAATAAACCAGCGTATGATAATGATAGAAATACCATTACGGTACGTAAAAAGTCGCTATAAAAGGTTCTTTATATTATTATGTATAAATTTAAATATACATGTACATTGTATTCATGTATGTTCGAGTGAAACTGAATAGACTGCAGAGAAAAGAAACTGGAAATATTTTCAATGTATATGTCAAAATTACTTGATGTTACAAACTGTTATTCTTAATAACATGGTGTTCCTTATGAAAATCTTAAAGCAATCAACGTTTCCTGACAATATTTTGTTTTTCTTCCTAGTGTACATTTAGTTATCAATAATATTATATATTTGTCTGTATCTATTGGATTATTTGCGGATATACCGAGATGTATTATGGAGATATCAAACCAGCATAAGAAGAAAATCACGTCAGCAAATTCTAACATCGGAGAAATGCATAGAAAAATACACGAAGCAGGCCATGGTGGAAGAACTCCAATTACTAATAGGCAGCAGCAACGTGCAAGTGCCAAACAAAAGACAAATATAAAGGGGGCTGGAAAGGTGTCAAAAGAAACATCGCTTTATATGAGTAGAACATCTCCACTCGTCAGGACTGGATCAACACCAGTGTCTTTGACTTCTGTTGTTGCAATGACAGAGTCATCTACGCCTATAGAGAATGCCATTCCTGATGAAAAACTTGGAATTCGCAATGCATGTAGAAAACCTCCAGTGACTTGTATTCAACGAGAATTTACGTTCACTGGCTACGATATCATGTCTGACAGTAGGTATACCTTAAGATCCTTTATTACAACGGATTTTAGTCCTGTTTGTACTTTTAAAACTCCACACCAAAGGGCAGGCTAGCTGATACTATATCGTTTGATAAGGTTTTGTTTCTATACTACTACTGTTTTACCTAATAAAGTAAAACTTTAAAGTTCCATAAGACTTTCATTATGATGTTGAAATCAGATGAAACAGCCATCCAAACAGATTTTATGCATAATTATATGATTAGACTATATATACTACACATGAACTTAAAAGTGAGGTAATAAAACAATGTGTTCAATAAAACTTCCTATTGTGATAATCAATATTCAAACCTTTAACAATTATTAGAGAAACCAATTAATACCGAAAACAGGATGTAACAAAAATCAATATATTTTATGTTCGTATAAAAAATTTGGCAGCCAGTAATAAACAAAGGCGTTATGAGACTTTAATATTAAAAGTAGAAATAAGATATACATGTACAAAATATATGTACTTATATTCTTAAATCGTAATGTGAATTCGTTCGTTTTAATTCCTAAAGTTGAACCAAAAAAAGAAGTGAAAGAAAGCGCAAATCAGAAAGTAGAACGGGAAAATGTTGAATGTTACTTAACAGCCTGTAAACGGTTAAGGGTACCTCCATCCTCATTCATTTCACGGCATATCAATGACAAAGACTTGGTGATGAAAAGTCATCCATTAGGACCAAAGGGAGTGAGAGCTCTGTGTGTTGCTCTCGTGGATAATCATCGCGTGCAGATGCTCAATCTAGAAGACAACGATATAGGCAGTGAAGGTGCAGAGTGTATTGCTGAAATGCTAGAAGAAAACGACAACATTACGGAACTTGTAAGTTGTTAACCTAAAACTTACAGTTTGTAGTTTTGCTTGTCCTGCAATATTCACTCGTGCTTCTGACAAGAAATTTTAATACACAAAATAATTTTCTGTATAGCAAAGAACCTTTCGAGCATTCTTAAGGGTTAAACATTATTGAACACAATATTTCTAACTGTAAACACCGAAGATTTAGAAAAAGAAAACATTAAAGACTTTAAACGGCATTGCTGGTGAGTTATACATTTCAGGAAAAGCAATACGTTTGTTGTAAAAGGATGTATATAATGTATTAAGTATAGAAACATCGATTTAAACAGACCGCTATGCCTCAGACCTTAAAGATTACGTATTCGTAGTCAGTCTGTCACAAGGTTTCTTTAAAAGTCCGAATTTAGAAGATAAAAAGCTAGTTTTGCAACTAAATATATTGTTTATAATGTATCTGGTTTATCAGAAGACTACACGAAAGTATTTTTGCTTTTTATAAAATTATTCCTCGGTGCAATGTATTTTCAGAACATTAGCGGTAACCTGATTGGATCAAGAGGAATAGAAGCTTTCACAAATTTACTTAAAAGAGGGCGGAATCTCCATAAACTAGATATTTCAGGTAAACGTACATTATGCCGACCAATTTCTATTTGAAATACAATTTTTTTTTTCTCAGATTGAAGTTACGTGTACATAACTGTTTTGTCACACGCGAGAACAACATGCATTTGTTTTCCATTTAGGTAGTGGTTTGGAAGATTCTGAAGCAAAAGTATTGGCAGACATGATAGAGGTAAAAACTACTTCATAAAAGTAATTTTAATGATATATACAGTAACACAAAGAGTAACAGGTTGTATTAGATAATTGTATATCAAGACATGGGATATATCACCTTCTATGTAATATACTGAATGGACAGACATATTGGTTCTTGTTATACGATGCGATCAATTCGTTTCTTTATTACAGGCAAAGTCTAAACTTGAGGAATTAAATGTTAGTCACAACGGAATTAGCGAAATCGGAGCCCTCGACATTGGGCGTGCAATAGGTGAGTTTACTTTAATAAATCTGGAGGATGCATTAACTGTCAGTTTGTTTAGATACATATACTGAAGGGAACTTCAAACGGTCCCACTCCTCAACCCAATTTTAAAAGGTCACAAAAATACGCATCATTGAGTATACTCAAACGCGAAATAAAATCAGTACTATTAGCATCATTCTACATTGACAATTACATGAGGAAAATGGAGTCGTGCAAACTTTGTTGCAATTAACCTTTAGCCTGCTGGCGGCAATTGATTCTGCCTTTGCGACCAGTGCAGACCAAGATCAGCCTGCACATCCGTGCAGTCAGATCATGGTCTGCACTGTTCGCTGTTCAGTCAGTAAATTTTCAGTGAACACCCCTTTGAATAATAAGTGGTATTGGCCAAATTGAATGATGGACCAGTCCGTTCTGGAAATTTAGCAGGGTAAAGGTGGAAGGTATACTAGACCCAATTTTCACATTTAAAAACGTGAGCAAATACTACAGTTTATGTAAACATGAAAATAACAAGTTTAATTGTACTGATAATACTAAGAATTAGGTTAAAAATAGTACACGCTGTATACACATGTATAGCTGAACGCAGTGTAAATGTGTTCTAGCAATAAAAAACTGGAAGTTTTTTTAAACAGTCGCCTGTTACTGCATGTGTTTTAATTATGAATGTAGCTCTACATACACAACTAATTTATATATTTAGTAAAGTAAGACATAATTCATGAGGATTTTACAAATTTGAACTGAAAGATTGCCACTGTATATCTTTAAGCTGATATTTGTAGCTTAATTACAAATACTTTATACCGATGCCCATTCATTTATGTCTTCGGCTGTTATAATAAAAAATGTAACCACAAAATAAAAAAGTAAGGAATAAATTGTTGTGAGATAGAATTTTTATTTTCAGCTAAGAACGATATTTTAAAAGATTTGGATATGAGCTGGAATCATATCAGAGGGAATGGTGCATTAGCAATAGCCCTAGGTATAAAGGTGAGAAAAATTACGTACAGTTTCATAGCTTGCATCACATCTGAATAATGATTGAAAGCAGTTGTTAATATGTGACCATGCATGTTTTTAACTAATAGTACTTAATGGTTACTAATTGGAAGACCCATAAAAACATACGATACACACATTTGCTTAATTAATGACAACTACACGGTAATACACGTTTTTTTTGTTTCTCTTCAGAAAAATGTTGGTTTAAAGTATTTGAACCTAGCATGGAATGGATTTGGTAATGTTGGTGCAGAGAATCTAGGCCGGGCATTAATGAATAATAGAACATTGTTATCATTAGACATATCAAACAATCGAATCGGAATAGATGGAGTAAAGGGACTTGTAAAAGGGCTTCAGCGAAATGAAGGACTTAGATCGATAAAAGTAAGGTCATGATAATTTTTTTATTTTTGAACAACCAACAAAGGCACGGCAATGTTTCCATGGACGTCAACCTGAATATGATTGTAACTTTCTAATGGGTCTTGTAAAACTTCTGCTTCCTACTCTCAGAAGAAAAGAAGTCTAAAAATGATTAAATTTGTCACCTATTATCATTTGCTCAAATGTCCATGGTAGGTTATTTCTGGAAACTATTATAATAATACTTATTGATTTCAAAAAAGCTGTGCTAAAAGTATACACTTATTGTATTGCTTACCACTGCCCTAGGCCAGTTATTCAATAAGTGTTTTAAATGACAACAAAAAATAATTTTATTTATTAAATTTTGACTTACCAACCCAGTAAACATGAGTTTAATACAGACCGATCATATATCACATACTATGGTTCGAAGATTTATATAAGGTGTCATTATTGTAATTGTAGTGTATGTCCAATACATCATATGAATAACCGGCGAGTATTATTTACATGTGTATGTGACAGTATTTAATTACGATGTTCTTAATTTTATGAAGTTCTTATATAATTATATTACAACTAGATGGGCCAAAATCCTTATACTGCAGAGGTTGCTATGACCATATTGAGAGCAATAGAGAACTCGGACAAGTGTGTGCTAACAATGCTAGACATTTCCGTAAGTTCTGATAATACTGGAAAACGCTTTCATATGCATTTTTTTCTAGCAAACATTATTAGATTCCTACCCGGCACTAAAATGTCCTAACCGTTTTACTTTCCGAGAGCAGTATCTTTATACTTATTATAAATAATTTACTGTTATTGTTGCTTTCCTTCATTCATACATGACACAGGTACACCTATTAAATTTCAATTAGTAGTGCGTGCATTTTGAAAGACGCCGTTTCTTATAACTATCAAATCGTTAATTGTACAACACCACTTTTTTTCGATCTGATTGTATGTTAAACTGCTCAAAAACTTGTGAAACATTTCTTTTCAAATTAACGTTTTTCAAGGACATTGTTGTTAGATCAGAATTTCTTGACAAATGGGATGAAGTGAAGCGCACACGGCAGCTACCACTAAGGATTGTCTTTGGACCGGTCATGCAGTCAACGGCCCCACCGATAATAGATGAGGAAGTCATTGACTGGAGAGACCCAGTAATGCGCATGTTCAAGTTTATGCATGACAAGGGTTATCGAATCATTGACCTTTTGAAAAGATTGGACAAAGACAGAAGTCTAAGCGTTGATAGACAGGAATTTAAAATGGGACTAGTGGTAAATGCATATATAGAATTGTAACATATTTTTGAAATAGAAAAATTCTTGGCATGAACGTTTTACATATTTTTCCCAAACCATAAAGAACAAATAAACGACGAGTCTGTGCGATCTTTTAGCTGTATTTGAAAGTCGGATATATCTGTTTCTTGGTTTCCAGACATAGTTTTTATTTTCTGCCAACCAGTATAAAGGAAAATGTCAATCATAACTACTACAAACAGTTATTTTAGTTAAAGATAAGACCTAATAGTTCACTTGTAACTGCAAGACTTGTTAGCCAGGGGCATCCGTGACCAGGTGGTGAAGGTTGCTGCTTCGAATCACTTGCCCCTGGCCAAAGTTGGCTCAGAACCTCGCTTGGGGTGAGATTTCTTCATGTTGGGTAGCCAATTAGCTGGCTTACAGAAGGTCGGCGGTTCTACCGAGGTGCCTACCCGTGAGGAAATAGAAGGACCCCCGAAGTCTGCCTTAAACATTAAAACTTGAAATGTTGCTGTATGACATAAACTGTACCGCTGTGACTCTAACACCCCCACACTCTTTAAAAAACAACGACAACAAAAACCTTGTTAGCTAATTAATGTTAATTTAATTTCATTCTGTGCGAATAGAAAAAGTTTCGTTAAACTTCAAATATATGAACTTTTTAAAACTGGTATATAAAGCGAAGAGCGTTTTATTATACAGAACATCAAAGACTTGCATTTAATTTATCAAGATAATCATGTTACGTTTCACTAATTATCTGCATATTTTTGAAGATCCGTAAAAAAATGGTAGTTTGCATATAAAATTTTGTTTAAATCGTGAAAAGGTGCATATTCAATAGTGCGGTTCCTCTTTCGTTCTGGTGCCTATAATGCAATACTAACTAAAGTTATCTTCAACGGTTGACTACTTCTATAGTTTTCATTTTTCTTGTGTCATTTATTTAAATGTTTAAAGCAGGGTGATATTAAACTTTTTGCATACATACGTTGGTTTGTATGTTGTAATTCCTTTTTAACTGGGTATGCATACATTTTTCCGTTTTACCGAATAGGCTGAAAAGATACCGATGACTGAGCACCAGCTGGATGAAGTTATTAAACAACTAGATACTGACAAAGACGGGGAAGTCGATATGGGGTATGTATAACACAACTAGGTGTTGACAAAGACGGGAATGTTGATATGGGGTATTCATTACACGACTAGATATTGAAAAAGACGGGGAAGTCTGTATGGGGTATGTGTGACACGACTAGATGCCGACAAAGACGGGAAATTCATGGGATTATGTTAACGCTACTACATACTGACAAAGACGGGGAAGTCGATATGAGTTATTTATAACACGACATGATACTGACAAAGACGGAAATGTTGATATGGGGTATGTATAACATGACAAGGTTCTGACAAAGACGGGGAAGTTAATATGGGGTATGTATTATACGACTAGATACTGACAAAGACTGGAATGTATTATAATTACATGCTGACAGAGATAGAGACTTCGATATGGGATATATATAACACGACTAGATAACAACAAAGACGGGAATGTTGATATGGGTTATGAATTACACGTATAGATACTGGCAAAGACGGATGTAGTTGATATTGGTTATGTACACCACGACCAGATGCTTATAAAGGCATGAATGTTTATATGGGGTATGTATTACACAATTTTACACTGACAAAGACAGGGAAGTCGATATGGGGTATGTGTAACACGAATAGATACCGTCAAAGACGGGAAAGTTAATATTGGATATGTTTTATACGATTGAAAACTGACAATGACGGGAATGTTGATATTGAGTATGTATTACACGAATAAGTTTTGACAATAAAGACGTGGGAGTCGATACGGGGTAGGCAATAATGATGTTTATGTTTATTTGATATAATTGTCTGTACAAATGTGTAAGCCAGTGCAAAACATCGAAGTTCTAGACACTCATGCACCCGTCATAAGTTTGTTTTAAAAACCGTATGTAGATGTAAAGGCAGAACAAAGCTAAATGTCAAAATATCTGTTAAAAATATTTCTGTTTTAAATTAGTTAAAGTCAAAAACAAACTTTATGATTTACTGAGTTGTTCAAACATTGGTTCACTGCGAAAGACCACACAAATATTCAAATATTTAAATTATATTTCAGAGAGTTGATGCGTGGGGAGAAAGAATTTCGGAAGAAAATGAAAGCTCGCATGAGAAAAATGTTGACAACAATGAAACCAGACACCGCAATGATGAAATTGATGGAAATTAACGAACTATGAAAATTTAAAAATAAACGTTACGCTGAATGCACACATTCAGTCTACACATACAGTTACCAACGCGCGGCATTTTTAGGACCAAAAGAATTTTGTTTTCCTTTATTTCAGTGGTAATATGCTCAAAGTGTAACTATTTTGTATCTTAGTTGTAAGATCAAATACACAAGATCACATGATCAGGGGAAATCCGACATTTTATCTTTGATTTGACACAAGTAATTAAACATCAATAAAACCTTATTCGTAAATAACTTACATCATATATACATTTATGTAGAAATATGTGATTCAAGTGAATTGAATCAAATCTGTCAAAGATCCTAGGAGAGCACAGAACGCACACTAACCGAAACGTCTGACTTGCGCTCGATATTTTTGCCAATATCTATCACAATATTAATAGCACACGTACGAGTTTCTCAGACACATATACGAATATGTTGTTCTGTACATACAAGTATAAACATTTCAACAAAATTGAATCGTGCAAAGAGTCTTCAAAATACAATTGAATGGTTTGATTTTATTCAACGAGCAAATATAATTCATAGGGATACAAAGGTATAAATATTGAATTTTCACTGATTCATGTATATCAATCCAAATTTATACTTGTTTCCAATATTTGACAGGATAATGAATTTATTTGGTTTCTGTAGTGTTTTCTTACCTTATAACAAGACTGATAAAATAACATTATAGTCTTACTCTTCTGTGTTGAAATATATACATCTTATTAATAGTGACATGTTTTGAATGTGTGCTCAAAGTATTATGAAGGATGCTGCCAAAAATATCGGGAGTCGTGAGAAATTTCGATTAGTAAAACAGTTGACTCGGTTACATTGTGTTTTTCATGGAAGGTTATAAAATATGAATCATCCCGCAACCCCATCCCCCACCACCAAGCAATTAACTGTAATCACTTTATGAAAGTCATTGGGTTGACCTTATGGTCACAAATGAACAAAACAATGACTACACTGAATCTAATTAAGAAAGGCGACTTTTGACATCTGGATGAAGTTACGTTTTTGGGTACTTTAACTCAGCTCTTGTGGTCTCTAAAGCAACCAAGTGCCCCCATTTGAACAAATTTGCGAGAAAATCTGAAAATGATGCTACAGAGCAAGTTTAATGAAGACCCATCACGCGGTTCATGAGAAGACATTGTTTAAAGAGTTTTCTATTTTTAGCTCTAGTGGCCCCAAGTAGGGGCCAACTGCATCCATTTGAGCAGATTTTGGAAAGATAATGATTCCACAGAGCAAGTTTGTTGAAGATCAGTCATGCATTTCATGAGAACAAGCTGTTTAAAGGTTTTCTTATTTTTAGCTCTAGCGGCCCCTAAAAGGGAAAGTGCCCGCATTTGAACAAACATGTGAGATATCTCATTGTGATGCTACACACCAAGCTTGACGAAGATCCATCAAGCGGTTCATGAAAAAGAAAGTTGTATTCTAATTTTTAGCTCTAGCGGTCCTTAATAGGCCCAAATTTCCTCCATTTGAACAAATTTGGAGAAGGACGCTTTATATGATGTTACAGAGCAAGTATGATAAAGATCCAGCGTGCGGTTCGTTAGAAGAAATCGTTTAAAAGTGTTTTTTTTCAATATTTGATCTAGCTGCAACTAAAAGGATCCGAGTTCTCTCATTTAAATTAATTAGGGAGAAGACCGTGAGCAAGGATAATGTTCCATCATGAGGCACACGAGAAGAGATCGTTTAAAATGGTAGTTACTTTTAGGTTTAGCAGCTCCTAAAAGGGGTCAAGTGGCCCCATTTGAAGAACATTGGTTTAAACAATATTTATTTTCCAAATATGTATAATACAATCATAGATGAATGAGTAGGATTGAGGAGTAAGCTTAAAGCTTATATTGAAACCTCTTTCCTGAAGAACATTGGTCAAGGCCCATCCAACGAGCATCCAGGTGTAGCTTATTTTAGCGTTTGTTTAGACTGGAAACGTCCCAAGCAAGGAATTTCGTCGAAATTGGAATGTTTGGTGCTTATCAACATTTTGTGGAACCATCTTTTATTAGACTGGATGGTTTCAGTGATGTACTATTTTACAATAGTGTTTTCAACATACGGCATGCGATCACGAAAGCTAAACATTAGCACTTATGCGTTCTCATAAACAAAAAAGAGGGTGGGGGGCTCAAGAGATATTTCATCACGGGCGGGCACATGGGTAGAACCACCGAACTTCCGTAAGCCAACTGGTTGGCTTCCTTGCATGAAGAATTCAACGCCCCGAGTGAGGGTTGAGCCCACATCGGTGAGGGGCAAGTGATTAGAAGTCAGTGACCTTAAGCTCTCGGCCACGGAGGCCCCCTCCAGTTGGTTGTCAAACTGTTGATATTGGATCCTTGAATTGGTTAAGGTCAGATAGGGTTGCGATGTTTCTAGGAAGTTGGTTCCAAAGAGTGATACTATGTGGGTAAACGAGTATTTGTGATAATCAGAGGTAATTTACACTTTCTTAGTGATAATGCATGCATATACCTGATTTGTCTGACAGGTGATTGTGTGTCAGTAAATAGAAGACGGATTGCTGCAATGTTGGAGAGAAGGATTTCAATAAGACATGTCATCATATACCTTACTATGAATAGGAAGCAATTTACGTTTAAATTAGACAACTGCATATTCACTTGCTCAAGAGATATTGACACCAGTGGATCGTCAGCGCGTCTGACGTCGACGTCATAAGACAATTTATCACATGTCTGACGTCATGTCAGTGAAATAAAGCCATTACGTAGTTTTGGTATTATACTAGTGTAATAAAGCTTCGACCTTGACGTCGTTTTGTGTATAGAAGACACAGTAGGTCGAATTGGCTAAATGGTCTACAACAGGTAAAGACAGATGAAATTTTGATGTTTAAGCAGAAAAGTTGTCAAGTGATAAAAAGAATATTCTATTTGTGCCTTTCCACATTGAATTTATTAAACTCGTTGTATAAATTAAATATGAAAAGACACTCATGTAATATCCTCTGTGTATGTAGTAAACAGTTAAATGAACAGCTGCTAAAGCCCTTGGATGAGCCGTTATGACTAGAAGGCACATTTTAGCCGTGTATTATCCTCATAGTAACAAGAATAACTGATATTAGGAAGTGTGAACCTGCAATTTTCAGTGAAATTGTTTGAGCAACAAAAAAGGGTTATGACCCGTATTACTTATAGTGTTTACAATATAGGGGGTTTCTTTTCGAATGACATAGGTCCGTATTGTAACAAATGTTAGTACATATGTAGCTTTCTTGGAGACAGATAGAGGTACTGTATGCGTCCTATTCACTGGGGTAAAAACCAAGGTAGCTGTTGCTAAAGTAGATAATTTTCTCTGCTCAATATCTACAGTAAGAATATTGTATTGCGACCAAACCTTGAAATTTGGAAGCTTGCACGTAGGTCATGGCTTTGGTTGTATTTTGGGTTACTTAAATTTGGTCAATGTCAAGATTATTGTTACTAAGATAGAAAAAAAGGTTTTCTCACAAAACCTCTGTTAGGAATTAAGTAAGTACACCAGCCCATGAAAATATATAACTTTCAGAGAAACCAATGGTTTTGATTGCATTCAAGGTGACTGTTACTAAAACCAATCAATCAATCAATCAATCAATCTATCTATCTATCTACCTATCTATCTTTAGTGGCTAACCCTTTCCAGGGACGTAGACACTTTCGTGCACGTCACGTCTCAAAATTTGTTAGTAGAAATATAAAGAAATCGGGCCAAATAAAAGGAAAAGAAAAACGTGCTAGTGGTTTAAGAGATCAAAGCATGGATAAAAATCAAGATTATAGTGAAGCATGTTCAATGTTGCTAATAAATCTATGACTGCGTTTTAGGCAGGAAATATTTTTCAAGGGCGAATCCTTTATCCCGTTCGGTAGGATCTGCTTGTTTTCTATTTGGACTGCTAAAAGGCCTAACTAAACTAAAGGAACCAGCGTGGGAGCCATCTGGTCTAGTCGCATAATGGCTGCCAGGTATTTGAACACTAATTTTTCACTTGGCATGGCAACAGTGGTCTAAATTGAAGCTAGTTTTTGTTTAAATTTCATTGTGGATGTATTGTTGACATTTTGGTAGGAAAAATGGGAGAGCAGGTTGTATTTGGTAAAGTCAAGCTCAATTTTAGTATGAGTAGTACTTCCAGGTCACAGCAGTGTGATTTTGATGTCAGTTTACAGTAAGTAAATGTGACCAGAGAAATCTCTCTTAGAAGATACATGACCCCTACGTTTCTCTTCATTTTATATCAGTTTTATCATAACTCTTTAAAATGGGGTAAGGATTTGTTCTCTGAAATGGGTCAAGCTATGTTTGGTAGCTCTTTGAAAAAGGTCAGTTTTATATAAAATATACAGGGAAAACTATTAAGGCTATTGTGACCTATAAGAAAATGTGGACAAAAATTGAGATTTGTCCAGATATTGATATAAATGAACTAGTTTGGTCAGATTTTGGTAAAAAATGAGCATTTTATTGAAATTTTGCTGCAAAAATTGATAAAAACCCCAAAAATCACATTTTCACTGATTTGGGGGTATTTTTTCTAAAAAATGCAAATTTGCACTCTAAATTATGTCCATCTATACCTTTCAGTGGGGACATTTGGTATATTTCATAGTGTCAATGTATAATTTGCTTGCAAATTATGGTGAAAATTTATGAAATAGGGCAAAAACCAGCTCTGGCTAGAAGAACTGGTTAAAAATTATGTCGTGACATCAGTTTTGAAGGAAAATTGGCGCAGGGACCCGCGTTACTGAAATGCCATGAAACCTGGAAAACTGATTTAATCAAGCTGAAACTTTGTATTTTTCATGCAGATGTGTTACTGGTACTATACAAATGAAACTGAGACTATTACAGAAAAATAGTTTTTCTTATAGGCCTAACTAAACTAAAGGAACCAGCGTGGGAGCCATCTGGTCTAGTCGCATAATGGCTGCCAGGTATTTGAACACTAATTTTTCACTTGGCATGGCAACAGAGGTCTAAATTGAAGCTAGTTTTTGTTTAAATTTCATTGTGGATGTATTGTTGACATTTTGGTAGGAAAAATGGGAGAGCAGGTTGTATTTGGTAAAGTCAAGCTCAATTTTAGTATGAGTAGTACTTCCAGGTCACAGCAGTGTGATTTTGATGTCAGTTTACAGTAAGTAAATGTGACCAGAGAAATCTCTCTTAGAAGATACATGACCCCTACGTTTCTTCATTTTATATCAGTTTTATCATAACTCTTTAAAATGGGGTAAGGATTTGTTCTCTGAAATGGGTCAAGCTATGTTTGGTAGCTCTTTGAAAAAGGTCAGTTTTATATAAAATATACAGGGAAAACTATTAAGGCTATTGTGACCTATAAGAAAATGTGGGCAAAAATTGAGATTTGTCCAGATATTGATATAAATGAACTAGTTTGGTCAGATTTTGGTAAAAAATGAGCATTTTATTGAAATTTTGCTGCAAAAATTGATAAAAACCCAAAAAATCACATTTTCACTGATTTGGGGGTATTTTTTCTAAAAAATGCAAATTTGCACTCTAAATTATGTCCATCTATACCTTTCAGTGGGGACATTTGGTATATTTCATAGTGTTAATGTATAATTTGCTTGCAAATTATGGTGAAAATTTATGAAATAGGGCAAAAACCAGCTCTGGCTAGAAGAACTGGTTAAAAATTATGTCGTGACATCAGTTTTGAAGGAAAATTGGCGCAGGGACCCGCGTTACTGAAAATGCCATGAAACCTGGAAAACTGATTTAATCAAGCTGAAACTTCGTATTTTTCATGCAGATGTGTTACTGGTACTATACAAATGAAATTGAGACTATTACAGAAAAATAGTTTTTCTTATAGGCCTAACTAAACTAAAGGAACCAGCGTGGGAGCCATCTGGTCTAGTCGCGTAATGGCTGCCAGGTATTTGAACACTAATTTTTCACTTGGCATGGCAACAGAGGTCTAAATTGAGGCTAGTTTTTGTTTAAATTTCATTGCTGTGTATTGTTGACATTTTGGTAGGAAAAATGGGAGAGCAGGTTGTATTTGGTGAAGTCAAGCTCAATTTTAGTATGAGTAGTACTTCCAAGTCACAGCAGTGTGATTTTGATGTCAGTTTACAGTAAGTAAATGTGACCAGAGAAATCTCTCTTAGAAGATACATGACCCCTACGTTTCTCTTCATTTTATATCAGTTTTATCATAACTCTTTAAAATGAGGTAAGGATTTGTTCTCTGAAATTGGTCTGGCTATGTTTGGTAGCTCTTTGAAAAAGGTCAGTTTTATATAGAATATATAGGGAAAACTATTAAGGCTATTGTGACCTAAAAGAAATATCATGGATAGTCCCTTTCCGATCCTGTTAAGGTAGTTCTGCAGTTTGATAAACCGGAAGATGGCGTAACGTCATTTATCTGGAAAACGTATAATAAAGCTTGGATTCGGCGTACGGAAATGAAAATCATTTTATTAATTAATGGCAACCTGTGAGTAAATTGATTACAATCGTACTGTTACTATACCTTTTTAAAGTTAAAATATGATTTTAAAACATCTGACATGCTAAATAATTCAAAATATTGTCTTGAAATTAGCGCGAAATGTGCGGTTCACTTTAATATTAAAGTTAATCATGGTCAAATATCTCAAAAATAAGCATATGAATCTATACATTTTATTTACCACATTATAGGCAATATGTTTATTTACAACTGTGAGAAGTTTCACTAAAATATCGGAAGGTCTTTTCACCCCAAGACACCCAAAGACACCCCAAAACACCCCAAGTCACCTAGAATATTAATTTATTTGTATCATTTGAATTATTCCCCTTGAATTATTTTTTTTTCTAAAGTTACCTTTTTTATGATTCAGGAAAAAAAAACTATCACCTAAAACATTAAAATATGTTATTATTTTGACATTTTGATACTAAACAATAGGATAATTAATATTTTTAGGTGTCTTGGGGTGTCTTTGGGTGTTTTGGGGTGTCTTGGGGTGAAAAGACCCTCCCCTAAAATATACATTGTAGAAAAATTTCTATTTGCAAAAATGTTATAAAAGTTATGATTTGTGGAAGCTGCGTTTTTGATACGTGGCATTCCCTGTTTGATATTTGTCTTTGTTTTTTCCCATTGATAGACGCCCATTATGAAAAATTGCGTGAGGTCCAAATTTTTCAAATCAGTTGCGCAAAAAATAAAAAAATCAAGCACACGACCCCATCTTTTTTATACGCTGAATTTTCTAAGTATATTCTGAAGTTTTGAAAAGTCAGAGGTTAATCAAATTCTAAATTGTAGAAAAAAATTTAGAACCTTAGAGCCTTCCGCGAAAAAGCGCCCTTCCTGGTATCACTCATTCTCTTCCAAAATACGCATGTGCACGAAACGCTTCCGCGAAGTTGTTGTATCTTGTCTGTTTTCGAAATAAATTAGGGTAAATATTTAATCAAAAAGTGATTTAATGCATTATTCTCCTTCTTTTTGAATGTTTTAATTGATACTTTGTGAGGTAAAATTTAATGGTGATGTTAAATTTACAGAAAGTTGATAAGTTTGATGTTGTTTACATTAACAACAGTGCAAATTAAGTGGGAGGGGTATGGTATTTCTATTCTGTGTCAGATTAAGTGTCTGTAATGTTTTCCTATCTCATATTTTTCTTTCAGTGTTTTTTTCCACTAGATTGGGAATGGGGCGGGGGCTTTTACAATTGGGAAAAATGTATTGTAAAACACCCATTTCAGAATTAATGAACTAACAATACTTTTTAGGCAAGTTTTTTGGTAAAAGATAGTACAGTTATCATATTCATTCATTAAAAATATAAAAAAAACTTCTGCAAGCAAATATTCATCTCTCATTGAGCTTGCAATACAACAGACATGACTGTATCTTGTGTTTCGTTATAACTTAGATCGTTACCTGAATCAAAGAACTATAAAATACACAGAATGGCAACTGGCTGTAATCTCGCGTGATCTCGTGTCAGAGCATGAATCAGCGTTATCTTATTAAAAACAAACATCGGCGAGTATGGAGTTACAATTTGTACCTTTAAAAGTACATTTAAAATTCATGTTAGCTTCTAAAACAACATTAGTTTAATGTTAAATAGTCTTAAGACACAAAGCAGGGCTCCAGATAATTTTTTTGGCCTAGGAGTAATTACTCATCATAATTCTTGTGAATGAGTAAAATGGTAAAATCTGAAATTGACTAGGAGTACTTTTAACGCTGAAAAAACATAAATGAGAAGAAAAAAAAACACAAAACAGTTTTATAACTATTTAGTATACATATTTATTGGGTGTAACACCCATGACTTATGTCAAGTTTTTGCTTTTTATTCACAATCAGTGTCAATCAAAATTTTACTTTCTGTCATATAGTCTTTCAAAGACATTTTGGTTGCATTTTGATGGTCAGTGGAATCACAATGCCTATCTATAGTAGACCTTTGGAGGTTACTAGAACCAGTAGTAAGCTTGTCTACCAAAAGATTAGCCAATAAAATTATACCTTTTATGATGTTTTTTTTTTATCATTTTTTTATAGTTGAAAGAAAGACTAAAGCGTTTTTTCACCTTTAGAAATTAGCAGTCTTCGAAAGAGACATTTTGTTTTTGAATATTTCTCATTGCAGAGTTGGTGCAGCCGTTCTGCGCTTGCGCGGAATTATTATCCATTGGAGCGCACGGCAAAATTACTCATTTTTTTGCATGTCCGCACGCATTTAGAGTATCAAATGCATAATATACTGACTAGAGGTTAGGGTTAGTATTACCATGGTTACAAAATATATACATTTAAGATATTTTCTTTCAAATTTAGTTAATCCGGTATATACCGGAGTCTGTAATATATCACAGGTGCACCAACTCTGTATTTAGTCACAGCCTTTGTTTTTGTTTACTTCACACCGGAAGTTGATAATTTAAATCGACACCGCTTTTAAATACACTACCGTACCATCAATATTAGTTAATGCACGCATTGAGTGTATAGTTTAACCTAGGTTTATAGAGATCATACGATGCGTGTATACGTTCAATGTGGGAGAATTAATGCTGATCGGCTATGTTACGTAACACATCCAGACGATTCAGATTTTGTTTTTACGCTAGTAAAAAACATTGTGTGCGTTTCTGTAATTTCATATATGTTTTTATACGCTTAGAAATTATTAGACATGCGTATTTGCATTATTTCTATACGTAATTTACACTAATACGCATCTTATCTGGAGCCCTGACAAAGTACACGTTTCTTACCATCAAAAGAAGCGTGGTCAAACGGTGATAATTAATTTAACGATGAATAATTGCTTTCGCTTACAAAAAGGCGCGTGGAGAACGCGTCACTTCCGGTAAACGAGATCTCATTCAGTTGTCCCGTTTTTTTGGCGAGATTTGCTCTATATGCCTTTCAAGTTGCCGATCTATTTATTTTTATAGCTCTTTGCTTGAATCAGGCGTCACTGATGCTATTATTGTTAGTTTTTCTTTATTTTTACTTTCGGTTTCAAATTGACTAGACATAGCCGTTGTAGATGTAATAATTTGAGCGGTAAACGAGTCTGTAGTTTTAATGTTTCTCTGACAAACAAAACATCAATTTTGACATACTTTTAGCGTCACTTTTATTGATTTTCTTTGTATATAATACTTACAGTTGTAGACGGCATGTTTACGATCAGCAGACGCTTGCATTATCATGCCTTTCAATGAAGCGACTGTTTACAAAACCAAAACCATTTACATAAACACCAATGTAATGTATTTCGGAACCTACTTTTCGTGTCATGATGTTAAAATTTTCAGGCATTTTTTCAACTTTCAGTTGGAAATTTTGAAGGTAAAATTGGAAAAAAAACATACTATTTCTCATTGGGATTGGGGCCAAACTTCGGCCCGAAATTGATCCAGAAAAAAACATCGTCTTTATTCATCGTGTACATTCTAGAATAAGGATCAAGTCAAAAATTCCACTTTTACGCTTAAATGTTATCCTGCAGGATGCATGCATTTCTTACCAGTAGAAATCAGTAATGCAATGAATGAACAGATTCATCAGGCAATACTGCACAGTTCAACCCTGCCAGGATGTCATGACATGCATCCATAATGAAACATGAAGCATGTCAGTACTTCTAACTACTTGTAGAGGGGCCTCCGTGGCCGAGTGGTTAGAGTTGTTGACTTTAAACCATTCGCCCCTCATCGATGTGGGTTCGAAACCTCATTTGGGGCGTAGAATTCTTCATGTGAGGAAGCCATCCAGCTGGATTATGGAAGGTCGTGATGAAATATGCACGGAGGGGCACCTGGGGTCTTCCTCCACCATTAAAAGCTGGAAAGTCGCCATATGACCTAAAATTGTGTCAGTGCGACAATAAACCCAACAAAATAAATAAATAAATAAATAAATAACTACTTGCAGATGCCTTTGTATTGCTGTGACACATTTGATGTTAAACAGACTATGCATCAGTTTCATCATATTTATTTGCAGTAATAATAATATAGGTATCATCTGGAAAAAATGTCAGACATCTGAAATTTGCAGGCCTGTGAACTTTGTTGCAGGGCGATTAAGAATTTTATAAGTCACTACTGCATGTCTAAACAGACCCTATAATCAGTAGAATGTAGCATTTTCTTACACATAATATATACAGTGTACACAGGTTTAAACAGTTGAACCTACAGTTATATACAAATGTATCATATTCTAGTGATATTGTGTTAAACTTTACCTTTAAAACCCCTAATATTCAATTATACTTGTTCATATCTTTGTTTTCATTATTTTTATTTTAGTGAAACGACTTTTGAACATTGTAGTGTTTCTGTCCTTTGACAGCTGTTGTTATATTCTGTATGGACTTCCCCACTAAGAAGGTACACATATTTATATTAATCCTGATGCTCTTCTTCTTGCTCCTTAGATTATCAACACTTCACTGTCAGGAAGAATGGAAGGGGCTATGGCACCAGGAATGTTATCTTCACTTTGTGACATACTGAAACCTCCTGATGAAGACTCTGATAGTGATGAAGACAAGGTATATATCTACATAGCTTCTTGATGAAAAAATATTGGTTCAAACTGTGTAATAATTGTGAAGTCTTACAGTATTCATGGTTTCATATTGATACATTGTCATGATACTCTTGTATACCCCATGTGGACAGTTTATTTTGAAGTCGGAAAGTGTTAAACAGGCTTACTACTCAAAGAAGTCTTAAAATACAGGGATTGAGGGTAGGCTGCTATGTGTAATCTTTGCAGTTTGTAAGTTTAAAACCACACCTCATTCACAAATGAAGATTATTATTCTTGTTTTAATTCCGATAAAATAGAAATAATTACTTTTTGGGAAAACACCTAGTACCGGTAAGTGTCCTAGAACAATTGTAAGGCACGGCCACTTTTGATGTGTGGCTATCAAAGACTGAAATTATATTATTGCTACATTATTGATATTAGTTGGACAATTCCATCCACTGGCATTCATAACGATTAAGTGATTCATAGTTTCTGATATTCTTTACACTCCAATGATGTATTTATGCGCAATTACAAATTTGGCACTATTTAATTTGATGCTGTTGAAGAAAAAACATTTATTTCGTAGGCAACATTTTTTGACATCGCTTACACAGGGCTTGACAATTCTTCACGCACATAGAATATCAAATTTTATTACCTACTCATTAAATTTATGAACTTCATAAAATTTCAGTGGAACCTGAAACGTCAATAATTTTCCATATTTAGCATCCATTCCATATCGAATTCCATATTGAGTGTCTGATGTCATTTGTTATGTCAGTTTCATGTATGTCATCGTGTTTAGAAGTTTCTTAGTGACGATATTTTAGATTTTGCTCTGAGCAACAGGTTAAAAAACAAATTTATATCATTTATGTAATATATAAAAGTGTAGATGCTTCTGTAATAAAAAGATTATTAGAATTGCACCAAGAAATATGCACTTGTTCTTTTGCAGAATAATAATGAGCTCCTAAAGTAGTGCAACATTTCCGCAGCAGAACTCCTGCATATTTCTCGATATAAATCTAATAACCTATTTATAACCATGATTACAAACCTGACCGATCTGGAAACAAATGAAAACAGTTTTATATACAAAGTTATCCCCATTTCATTAAGGCGTTTCACCAATTCAGGATTACGGAAAAGTTAACCAGTTTTGAAATCAGCTGTAGATCAACATGCGTATTCATGAGGCTATGCATAACTATTAATAGATAGCGGAACAGGGAGATTTGTAATGGCCTTGAAATAATGCTGTTTTTTGTGCATGCATGTGTGGACACTCATTAGAGTCACAGTTGAATATTACTATTTGAGTGAAGTGCATATTTTTCTTCTTTCTTTTGTTGTTGGGTGTCCTAAGGATGTGTGGTGCAAATCAAATGATATACAGTTGTGTGTGTAGAAAAATAAGACCAAAACTCTCCAGAATATCAAAATTTGGTCTTCAGTAAAACAAAAGTCTAAACTGAATATTTTGTTTTACTTCTGCAAGAATTCTGATGATGTTATAAAAGTTATGAAATCTTTTCTTTTAAAGAGCATGTGATCCAAGGGAGGTTAGACACAGTCAAGAAAGACCTCTGGTATGTGAGAATAGCTAGATATGACTAACAAGGAATTTTTTTTTTGTAGCCAGTGTCAAGTATAGCCCAGTTAAACCCAGGAAACATTGGGGCTGCAAGTAAGCCCAGCAAGGGTACTGAGGAAAAGAAAGGTAAATATAAAAATATTAAATGATAGAAAGATAAATTATTACAAGTTCTTTAGTAGATCAGGAACAGTTGTCTACAGTAATGTTGATAAAGAAAAATTGTGACTGAAGCTACTCAGTTTCACTAGCATACTAGCATGAAATTTCATAGTTTCAGCTAAAAGGCAACTTTTTATGCCCCCGAAGGTGGGCATATTAAAATCGCACTGTCCGTCCGTCCTTGTGTGCATCCATGTAAATTCTTGTCCGGGCTGTAACTCTGCCATCCATAAAGGGATTTTGAAATAACTTGGTATAAATGTTCACCATAATGGGACGACGTTTCGTGCGCAAGACCCAAATCCCTAGCTGCAAGGTCAAGGTCACAGATGTCAAAGGTTAACAGGGTCTGTTTTGTGTTCGGTCTATAACTCTGCCATTCATCAAGGGATTTTGAAATTACATAGCATAAATGTTGCCCATAATGAGACAATATGTCATGCACAAGATCCAGACCCCTAGCTCTAAGGTCAAGGTCACACTTAGAGGTTAAAGGTTAACATGGTCTGTTTCTTGTTCGGTCCATAACTCTGCCATCGATGAAGGGATTTAAAATTAATAAAAATTATTTGGCATAAATGTTACCTATAATGAGATGATATGTCATGCGCAAGACCCAGACCCCTAGCTCTAAGGTCAAGGTCACACTTAGAAGTCAAAGGTTAACATGGTCTTTTTCTTGTCTGGTCCATAACTATGCCATTTATCAAGGGATTTGAAAATAATTTGACACAATTGTTAACCATATTGAGAAGGTGTGTCAGGCTTATGACCCGGGTCTCTCAGGTCAAGTCAAGGTCACAAAATGATTCATACCTGAACTATTCTAGCATATTTTGTGCAGACAACTGTAGCATTCTTGGGCACGCTTCGGGGGCATTTGTCACCAATAGTGACAGCTCTTGTTTTGAGTCTTAATTTTGTGGATTTCAAAATTAAGAGATAAAATACGCTACTTTTTGTTCTGATTTTATAGCTCATAGTCTCCATAAGCATGAAATCAATGAAAAGTTTAACACAAATTATTTTGAATTGACTGCTTTAATATTCTAGCAGCATTTTATATACTTTTGTATTTCATATTACTAATCCCCCGCCACAAGTGGTGGGGGGTTATAGGAATGGTCAACGTCCGCCTGTAACATTTTGTGTCCGCTCTGTATCTCCTAAACCCCTTGAAGGATTTTCATGAAACTTGGGTCAAATGATTACGTCATCAAGACAATGTGCAGAACTCATGAGTCTATTATGTTTACTCAAGGTCAAGGTCACAACTCGAGGTCAAAGGTTTGAGCCTTCCATTTTGTGTCCGCTCTGTATCTCCTAAACCCCTTGAAGGATTTTCATGAAACTTGATTCAAATGATAACCTCATCAAGACGATGTGCAGAACTCATGAGTCTGCCATGTAGGCTCAAGGTCAAGGTCACAACTCAATGTCAAAGGTTTGAGCCTTCCATTTTGTGTCCGCTCTGTATCTCCTAAACCCCTTGAAGGATTTTCATGAAACTTTGGTCAAATGATCACCTCATCAAGACGATATGCAGAACTTATGAGTCAGCCATGTTGGCTCAAGGTCAAGGTCTGAATTCAAGGTCAAAGGTTTGAGCTTTCTTTTTTGTGTCTGCTCTGTATCTCCTAAACCCCTTGAAGGATTTTAATATGACTTGGTTGTGATATTCCCCTTATCAAGACAATGTGCAGAACTCAAAATTCACCCATGCCAGTTCAAGGTCAAGGTCACAACTCAAATGTTTAATGCTTCCACCCAATGTACCATCAACCCTTTCACTATTTATAACAGCGGCGGGGCATATAGCTGTCTTTCAGACTGTCTTGTTTATATTATATTTACAGTTGAGAAGAATACAAAAGATATATGGGACTCGGAAGAAATTCAGGAGGGTGCAGAGTTTGAATCTGTATATGATCCTCGACCACAACCAGAGTATGTGCTTGTTTTTATTCTACTGGTCAGTTTTGAGTTGTTTTTAGCTCAACTTTTCGAAAAATAGGTAGAGCTATTGGACTCACCCATTCATTGGCGTCGGCGTTGGCGTACTGATTTGGTTACATTTTGGTATGTAAGCTGGTATCTCAGCACTTGTGGGAATGGATTGAAACTTCACACACTTATTCACTGTGAAGAACTGGCTTTTTGATTTTTTACAAAATTATGCCCCTTTTCGACTTAGCAATTTTTGGTTAAGTTTTTGTATGTAGGCTGTTTTCTCAGTACCCACTAATGGGATTGGATTGAAACTTTACACAGTTGTTCACTGTGATGGTTTGACATCCAGTGCTTAGGTACCATCAATCTTGTTTGCTTTTTTACAGAATTAAGCCCATTTTTTGACTTAGTAATGTTTTGGTTAAGTTTTTGTATGTATTCTGGTATCTCAGTACCCATTAATGAAAATGGATTGAAACTTAACATGCTTGTCCACTGTGATGATCTGACATGCATTGTACTAGATCCATAACTCTTGTTTGCATTTTTACAAATTATGCCACTTTTTCGACTTACTCGGTATCTTTATTCAGTTGACAAGGCTTTTGAACAGTCAAGTGTTGCTGTCTTCTGACAGCTCTTGATTCATCTAATGATCTGATATAAATGCACATGAAGTTTGTGTTATTGCATGTGTCTGGAATCTGATAAGGTTAAGAAACTCATTCTCTCAGTTTTAAGTAAGGTGTATTAAGGTATTAGAGCACTAATAGTAATGTTTACAAAATGGCCTTTGCTTGGTATATTCTAAAAGGTAACCGTATTTTGCACTTTTTTGCAATTTTTAAACAACTTTTACCGTGCCGTTTTTTATAAATTTTGTATAACTTATGGTATCTCCTCAAGCTCAAGTAGAGACAAACTTCAAAGTGATAGCCACTATCCAAACCGTTTACAGAGAACTCATTTTACCATTTATTTTAATAAAAGAAACATCAAACTATTGGTAAACAATTATAAAACACAAAATAAAAATGTCAATATTATTTTTTCTATGGTGCCTCAAGTAAACGGATTTAATGAGACAGAATTCATACTTCAACATTGAAAAAATAAGGTCGAATGCTGTTTTTCTGTTTTGAATTTGTCTTACTCCATTTAAAAATAACCTTAGGACAGAGGCAAAACCTACCTAAATTTCTTCCACAATATATATTCCAAGAGTGAAAGCAAAATAGAAAACTTTCACCGCGTGTAACTCAATATTTTTAAAGATGTGTAACTCTACCCCTTCTATTTAAGTAGTAAATTCACTTTGAACACTAAGAAATCGCTTATAAGATTAATTTTTTTCCATTTTTGTACAAGAAATCAATAATAAGTCTTGAAAGAAGTAAAAACTTACTAGAAAAAAGGAAAATAAGGGGGAAAAAAATTTGGTCCCAGTAGGGCTTGAACCTACACCCCCTAAGAATTGCAGTAAAAGTAGGTTTATGGTAGGAATTGAATACTCTTCAAAAAGGAGGTTCTCTATTAGTGATCTAATACCTTAAGATGCAGTGAAGTGATTGCAATCAGTGTTACCACATGGCAAAAGGGTCTTTTTTGCTGTTTTATAACAAAAAATACTCCTTTACAAACTCCATACCTCAAGAAAAAGATATTACTCAGTTTCCAAAATCTGTATTGTAAGTTAAAATGAATTGGATTGCCTCCCTTATGTTTATGTATTTTCCTATATATCCAGGAAATGGAATGATACCTAAAGTTGATCTGTTTTCAGGTATGATATAATACATAAGCAGGCTGTAACATCAGAGGACATGTTTCTACAGATGGGGAATAAAACACCAGCAACAGCTTCCTGTGAAGATATGGTGGTCAGTATACATAAACTCTCCACGGTCTATAAACAGCTGCACTCTATATTTACTCCCTTCCTGTATTTATTTTAAAGGAATTTTTTTGTTGGGTTTAGTGTCACACCGACCCCATATCAAGTATGGGATCACCATGAAGTAAAGATGAGCATGACTTACTTATGGATAGACAAAGGTAGCCTCTAAGCTCCAGTGAAACTTATACACATTGTACATTTTTCTGGGACAACAAAATACATTTGTACCATCTTGCTTTTGACATAGTGGTATTAGGGAGTATTTATCACGTTTAGGTGATAGCTCCAGTTTAAAGGAAAATATTGGAGTGAATGTTAGCTTTGCTTAGGAAAAAATAATAACTATTCTAACATGACCAAATTTGTTTTCCTATTAAACAAAGAAGGCTGAAATGTGTGTGTTATTATGCAACAATTCATTTTTCTGACGTCACGATTGTTATGTCATAGTGTCAAACGGCATAGCTGCACGCTGGAAAAGAAACCAACAGAAATCAGGCAAATATTTAATGGATGTCGTCAAGGATATACATAATAATCCTTGATAACATGTTAGAATCGAAATAATATATCTCAGTGATTTGCTCTTATATAAAATCATTGTTTGTTGTTTAGATGCATATTATTATATTACTCGGGCTGCATCCTCGTGATATAATTCCTTCGCATTTAAACAATGATTTTATTCATCAACAAATCACTGTTTTGGATATATTATTTTTTAAGTAATAATAACATGACTGGGGAGGTCAGTGTTTGCTGCCATCTCTGTTTGTGTTTTCGTTTGACTTGCAGAGAAATAATAATAGTCTTCATTATGCCTTTGTTTCAGGTGAAGATAAAATTACCAGACACCAAAATGGCTGATGTTACACTAGATGTGAAACCTAAGTTTTTAGATTGTAGAACACCGAAATAGTAAGTAATAAATTATTATACCCCCACAAATGAAGTTTGGGGGGGGGGTGTATATAGAAGTGAGCTTGTCGGTCGGTCAGTCCGTTGGTTTT
This sequence comes from Mercenaria mercenaria, assembly GCF_021730395.1. Taxonomy (NCBI): domain Eukaryota; kingdom Metazoa; phylum Mollusca; class Bivalvia; order Venerida; family Veneridae; genus Mercenaria; species Mercenaria mercenaria. The sequence goes on along the minus strand of NC_069365.1, from coordinate 35,732,888 downwards.
CATGGTTTCCGGACAATAACTCATGAAAGGCTTGACAGATTTAAATAATTTTTGGTACACAGGTGTAACATCATAAAATACAGGTCAAGTTTGACTTTGAGGTTAGTAGGTCAAAGGTCAAGGTCACAATGACCCGGAACAGTTAAACATTTTCCGGATGATAACTTGAGAACGCTTGGGCCAAGGATCATAAATTTTGGTACATAGGTGTAATAACATAAAATACAGGTCAAGTTCTACTTTGAGGTCAGTAGGTCAAGGGTCAAGGTCACAATGACCCAGAACAGTTAAACGTTTTCCAGATAATAACTTGAGAAAAGTTTGGCCTAGGATCATAGAAGTTGATAGGAAGGTTGGTCATGACCAGCAGATGAAGCCTACTGATTTTGAGGTCAGTAGTTCAAAGGTCAAGGTCACAATGACCCGGAACAGGTAAACCGTTTCTGGACGATAACTTGAGAACGCTTGAAACTTAATAGGGAGGTTGATCATGACCAGCAGATGACCCCTATTGATTTTGATGTTCGACTTTGACATTGGCTTACTTCTATGACAAGGCCGTATTGTGGGGGTATAATTCGTCACTCCTGTGACAGCTCTATGTATATTTATTCTGCCAAAACCTAGTAATTCATCTAAATATAACACCTTGCTGCTATTCAGGGCTTGAGATAAGATGCGTATTAGCGTAAATTACGCATTGAAATAATGCATATACGCATGTCTGATAATATTTATACGCCCGTCTGAAAGACCTGTATTAAATTTGTTCAAATGGGGGTACTTGACCTGTTTTGTTTACTACACATAATTGTTACCAACCATAACTCTGTGTTAACATATAGTCAGGGTTAGGTGAGTGGCTTAGGGCTTTTGTTTACTTACCCCTAACCTTAATTATTTATTGCATTTTGGCATGTTACCTGTCAAAAAGCATAGACTTGAAGTCTGAAAACTATTATTCTTTTCAACACAAGACATATGATTATTTGTGTAAGTAATTCTCAGGGTTGTCATAAAAGTGAACGTTATATCCAACACTCACCATTACAGTGAAATTACATAGAAAAAGGTAAACTGAAGTTGAGCATTTAAAACATAGTAGTCAGACATCATTATAGAGTTTGCATTACTTTCATAATTTGATCTTTTATCTTTCCAGTTTCCTTGGATTACATTTACCACATCCAGTTGATCATAAAAGTGGTAAAGCACAGTGGGATGGTAAAACAGAGACATTGAGTGTTACACTGAGACTGAAAAGGGAATATGACTTTATGAACTTTTGATACCAATGTTATACAAGTGGTATAGAGAGCCGTGATGTGTTCAGATGTTTCAGCAACTAATATTGGAGGGATTTTCGAGTATCTATCTTAGATAGCTCATCGGTCTTTAAAAGTCTGATAGACACATGATCTCAGTATGAATGCCATACTAACTGATGAAAAGAAAGAAGAACTTTATAATAAACCAAGCTGAAAATATAAGGTTTTTATGTTAATTGATGACCAACTTTACGCTTGTATTAAGGTGTCACATTATTTACACTTTGGAGTAGTAATACAGTTGGAGCACACAGAGGCACAGTTTACTGTCAACATGTATTGCTTATTTTATTTTTACATTCCATTTATGACACTTTTTTATCCGTCCAGATTATATTTATTTATTTACCAGTATTTGATGAAATAAATATTAAAAACAGATGTTACATGTCTTCATTTCGTGCAAATGCACAGTAATTTTTTATTTACCCAAAGGGACTCATTACCTGATCATCTGTCCATTCATCAGATAGCAATTTAGTTTCTGCTCGATATCTGAAGAATGCTTTGACCTTTGTCCTCCAGCTTGATAGGCACATTGCTTATTGGCAGTGGGTGAACCCTGTTGAATTCTCATGGGCAGAAGATGACCCCTATTGACTTTAAAGTCATTGAGACATGGGGTCAACAGTCAAGGTCACAGTGACTGTTGAACAAGAACCTTTTCCACTCAATATCTTGAGAACCTCTTGACCTATGATCCTCAAACTTGACAGGCTTATTGCTTGTGAGCAGTTGACATTACTTATGATCCCCCACCGAAGGTGGAGTGATATAGATTTGGCACTGTCTGTCAAGCTGTTTGTCCATGCATCCAAATTGAATATGCTTAAAACTTAAGAAGTTTTTTAGCTAGAATCACCAAATTTCACATAATTATTAATAAGCACATGATCTTTGCTCACATGTTTTTCCTCTTGAATTGATAAAAATTGGTATTTTTGACTAACAAGGTAACCTTCTGATGGATCTTCATGAAACTACACAAATGTAGATCACTATAGGGCGATGGTGCATGTTCATCTTCCATCAGGATTCCTTCATTAACTGTAGAGTTGTTACCCTTTGTTTTTAAAATTCATAAATGCTCACTAAACAAAATAACCCATGGATGGATTGTCATGAAACTTAATACAAATACATATTGCGATGGGGCGATGTTGCAGGGGATCCTTTTAGTAGCTGCAGAGTTATTGCCCTTTAATTGTTTTAAAGCTCATAAATTCACACATACAAAGTAACCTATTGATGGATCTTAATTAAATTGAATACACATATAGATCACATGCAATTTTTGTCAGGATATCTTAACTAACTTTAGAGTTATTGCCCTTGAATTGCTTAAAAACCTTAAATTCCAACAAAAGCCTTGTAGCCTATAATTGTGTACGAGTATACCTAGACATTAAATATTTTTCAAAATAATAAGTTCCCTCATTCACAAAACAACCTAACTGGTGGCCAGATATAAATCCTCTGAATTTGCTTGTTGATTTTTAGATCATGGGGATTAAAGTTTAAGGCCATAGTGACTGTTAGTACAAAAATACTAACGTTAGTACAAATAAACCCCTTTACTTACGATCTTCAGACTCTGCAGGCATATTACTGGGCAGTGGATGAACTATTGATTTTGAGGTCAAATGTTCAAAAAGTTACAGTAACTCTTTGTACAAAAACTGTTTTCACTCACAATCTTTAGAATCCTCCAGCTTGTAATCCTCAAACATTACTTTTTTTGCTCACCTGTGCATAAGGGTGGACAGTTGTGTTCCCTCAACATCTGTCATAAGGCTGTTATTCTTTATCTTAAAACGAGATGTCTGACAACATTTGCTTGAAGTTGATGAAACTAAGCAAGATGTTCCTCTTGGTGGTCCTTTCAATTTTGTTCGACCGTTTCAGCTCAGCAGCACATATGGGAGCTTAAAACAAAAATCTTCAAACAGTTCCTTAACAGAAATGTTTATGGAGTGACATACCATGATTGTTCGTATTATACAGATTTGTACGAAAACAATCTTAAATCTGCTGAAATTCTGCTCATTTTAGCTCAGCTATTACATGAACAGGTAGAGCTAATGCACTTGCCCATAGCAAATGCACTTGTCCTTTGGTCGGTATTGGCATCAACATCCCAAAGTGGTTAATTTTTTGTACCTAAGCTTCACATAATTGTTCAGTGAGATGATCTGACATGCAATGCCTAAGTTCCACAATTCTACACTTTTATGAATTTATGCCCCAGTTGTTGGTAAATTTTGTAAGCTAATATCTCACAGGCATCACATAAGTTGCCAGACCGTCTTACATGTCAGGCAAGTTCAAGCGAGTCTGGTAATTTTTGCAGGATCAGATGTCAGACATTTGCACAAGTTAAGGACGGTTGTGGCAGTTTTGGGTAAAAAATCCAAATAATAGAATTTGTTGGGGGACACTTATATAGTAGTGAATCTAGGCCTTTAAATACAGCAGAATTATGAAAAAAATCGAAGGTCACCATGCTTGTTCAGGAGTTATCTGCCATTTAATATGCATATTTGAAGAAAAATCCAGTTATAAGGGCAGATAACTCCTAGACAACCACGGTGACCTATGATTGTTTTTGCATTTTCCATTTCTAACATGAAACTGTGTTCATATACAAAGTTTGAACAAATTCTATTACTGGGAAATGTTTGCACCATCTCTGGTACAAGAAACTGCAGCAAGTGTCTTTAACATAAGTTCCAAAACTTGAAAAGAATAGTTTCCTAATAAAAAATTAATGAATGTTTTGACTTGTCAGTTGATGTTCAATTTCCAATCAGAATCTTTTTTTTGTATTTTACTAGCACATTTGGAATAACAGATTTATAAATCATGAATATGTTGGTTGTACAGATTTTCCTTCAATGAGGCAAAAAATATGTTTGTCTGGCCAAATTAACCTAACCAGCAGTTTTGCCGAGCTAATATCAGTAAACACTTGTTTGAATGGATTGAAACATCACACACTGTTTTCTTTGCTGATGCATGTTCAATTTTTCTGAAAGTTATGCCCTTGTTCAGACTAAGCAGTTTTGATAAAGTTTTTATATGTATGCTGGTATCTCAGCAACTACAAGTGTGAATGGATTGAAGCATCATACACTAGTCTAATATGCAGCTTGCATTTAATGAAATCTTGATGAAATTAGGTACTAGGTTCTCTTGAGTAGAACTATTCAGGTCATTTTACCTTTGGTTGGTGTGAGTCGTAGGGTAGGGGTAGGTATAGCTACTATTAATCATCACCAAGAAGAATAGGGGGTAGGGGAAGAGATGTAGTGTTCGTAAATCCCAGGGAAAAAAACAGGTACATACCACTTACATGTTGAAAAACATTCCGATAAAGTTGCATGTCTCCAGTTCAAAGACAGAGATAAATTAGGTTCGAGGGCCATAAATGTGGTCTTGCTGAGTGAATTTCTGAACAACCAAAAATTCTGGATCAAGTAAGTTTTGAGATATGCACCCAATAAATTCACCCCTTCCCATTAAAAGAGGGGAGGGGCATAAAGCATATTATGTTGCATGGTTTTGTGTAGTGACATGAAAGTCCAATTAATGTGCATCATTTAAACGATCGGCTTTCTTTCAGGAGTTAATTGTTCATGTCTAAGAGAGGGTCAAAATACTGTGCTACTTATCAATATTCCAGACTGCTTACATTTATTAGGAAAGGAAGTAAGCTGTCAATGCCGTGGTCATCATAAACACCATCACTCACATAGACTAGTTCCCTTGTTATTTTCAAAATAACACCCAGTATACAGGAAGATACAAAAATATCATATTAACCTTAACTGTATCCTAACTATAGTAAAACACATTTCACCATTATAAAACTTTGTATGTGTTCAGGATGCCAGCAGTCATACTCATAGTAACTTTTTGTCCGTTTTTCAAGGATGAGTATTAGTAAAATTCATGTTACATTTACTAACTGTTAAGAATTTTCTCTAGTTTCTATTCATCTTCTTTTTGTAGGGTTTCGCATCAGTTTCTGTAATGTTCAGATTGCCGAGCACAACCTCCAATGACTTATTTAACATTGATTTCATAGCAGTTCAATTCTAAGAATTTTGTCAAACAGTGATACAGAGTTTCAAATTTCGTCAGACTCTTAAACGTTTTGTCTAATTTTAACAAACATTTTTTCCGATGTACTTTTTGTCAAGATCTGTTTTCAAGATGGTGCTCCTCTTGAATGAGCAGTGCCGTGTCTGACACCTCTGAATAGTAGCGAAATTACACCAAATTTTTCACAGCAATGCAGTTTTCTAAAGGTCTTTAGATGCTGGTATCATAGGTTCAGCATTTAAATTCTCACCAGTTTCAGAAACACAGTTCAAAGCAGTTCTTCCATTTGTCTAGCACGGGTTTCACAACCGTTCCGTTCCCATTTGTTTCTAAAATACCGAATCAGAACGGGCCTCAATGACAGTCATTCAAATTTCAACACTTATTGAAATGTCGAGTTCACAACAATTCAATTTTCAATAGTTTCTGAACTGCCGATTCCGCCACTGGTTTTGTCTGCCGTAACATCTTGCGCATGCGGGCATGCATCTTCCTCCGAAACTCTTTCTCGCCTTTGATCAACTCTCTGAAAAAAGTTTAGTCAATTATGTTATTTTACTGTATATATGTTCCATTTAACAGGTAACTTATAAAATTATGAAAATGGCGGAAATTTTTAAAATTGTAATAGAATAAGTGCAACCATGCTGAATTATATTTTCGATATATAACTATACAATTGGCATTCATATCGTGATATAAAAAGATAAAAGAAACATAATAAATCCTAAAACACGTAAATTGAGTAAGTTTTAAACTAGAACAAACTTGTGCATTGTATGTATACATGTTCTTTTTCTGTAAGAAATTTTCAAATTTCTCTTTCTAAAGGATGTCTCAAAATTAGCCGAGTGGTTAAGATCGCTGACTTAGAACCACTTGTCCCTTCCCTCACAAATGTTGGTTCGAACCTTAATCGGGGCGTTAAATTCTGCATTTGAAGAAAGCCATCCAGCTGGCTTACGGAAGGTCTGTGGCTCTACCCAGGTACCCGCTCGTGATGAAATAATGCACTAAGGGACACCCTGGGTCTTCCTCCACCATCAGTACTGAAAAAGTTACAATACGACATATTATTATGTCGATGCGACATTAATCCCAACAAAGCAATCAAAATTAGCCATGTTTTACGCTAAGTGTGATACTCTGACACTTGGTACATGGTCTGAAATAATCTAGTAAGACATTTTAGAGCATATTTTCGTGAAACAATATTTATCTAGCAAGGACTGAATTTAACAGATACAAGTTGTACTTTTTGCCTTATGATAGTATGCGTACATTTTGCACATCAGTAAGTCTTAAACATGAACAAAGTGTTATAATTTTGAAATATTTGACTTTCACATTTTATTGAGTTTTATTTTGCAAACTATTTGCAACCAAATCTTTGAAGAAAGAATCTTCTTTGTTCTGCTGAATATTTTGGGGACATTTTTTTTCCTCATATACAACATGAACATTATACTTCTGTCTTCCCTATTTTTACATTCTGCCAGCCAGTATTTCCTGTGAAGATTCAGTAAAAGAGGAAAGTACCGTGTGGTATCATACTATATGCGGGACTAGACCGCCAGCATATCAGTATATCATAGCAGTAGCTAGAAAAACATAAAAGCTACAAAAAATCATAGTTGAGGACTGAACTTAAAGAAGTTTTAAAAATGTAACAGATTATAACTTCAGAATCTACAAAACAATTTCTCCTAATACAGTCTCACTAGCCAACAGATTTGCAGACAGCAAAGCAGTTTATAAGTATATGCATAGCAAAGGTAAAATATGGGCATATTGACGTAAATCAATTCCTATGTAGACAGATTTCACACAAAAAGTACAAAGTCAAACAAAAAATCATATAAATTGGAAATAAAGAAGTACAGATCTAGCAGTTTACCGCTATCAGTAGTATAAAAGTCTTACACCCAACGTACCTTGAGAAGTTTCCTAAACATGCTAAATAAAAGCAGTTAGTATTTAATATAGTTACATATAATAGTAGTTCGGCGAGTGTTTGAACAGTCTAATCACAAGTTGATATCATTATCCGATAAACATATTACCTTGAAATTTATTATAAAGATCAAAGCATTGTGGTTGAAGTTCTGTATGGAATTGCAATGACATTTTGGCATGTAGTATAATTAAGATTCTTTATGTATATCATATTTTTGCTACATAAATAAAGAGGGTATACATCTCGTGCATACTTTTCTTTAACTTTGATACACTTTTAATATCTAATTTAACGGTTTTCTATCTCTTGACTTGGGCAACTTTCAAAATTGTGCCCACCTGGTGAGGACGGGCATAAAAGGTAGAGCATAAAATATACAATGAGAAGGTGATAGGTTTGAATCCAACACTCAGTGATGGGATGGATCGAGCTGAAGACAGTTTGTCTACTGGTCTTGCACTGGTCTTGCACCTCGGATTCAAGAAAGGAAGTTGTCACTATCTTATTGAGAACATGTTAACACTGGTAAAAAAAGCAGCGTGTTTAACCAAACTGTTGTTGAAAAGGACATAAAATCCAACAAAACAAACTGCATTTCTCAATTATACCTTACATATTTGAAGGACACTAATTAGAGAAAAGGAAACTTTTGGGATCAGGCGTATCATAAATTCTTAAATGAACACTAAATAGAAAAAGCGAAAACCATGAAGTACTATTCTAAGCACGGTTGTAGGATGAACTGTTCTATCTGTACAGACATTGATATAGCTAGATGTGTACCAGTCTGTATTATTAGCGCATTCTGGTCGCATCGGAAACCTACGACTTACCATATAACTGTTATATTTTGCATATTGCCAATCAAAATGTACAAGTGCTAGAAATGTATATTTTTTTCATATGATTAAAATGTGCGATTTTAATGAGTTTTATCCTCTGAATCTATTTAGTCGTTAAGTTTGTTATCGAGTTAGTTAATATTCATTTTTACATTTGTAGATGTTTGTAAAATCCGTATGATAATACGAGATTAGTATTTGCATAATTGTGTTATTATAGAAGTATATTACTATATATTGCTATATATAAAAACAGGGTTAATCAGTAATATTACTACATAAAAATCGAAGTTTATTGTGGGCACTTACCCAAGATCAACTTCCCCGTCACCATCTGCATCTAGCCTATCAATAACATCATCTAACTGGGCCTCCGTGAGAGGGATATTTTCGGCCTGATATAGATGTGAAAATTAGAAATATCAGCGATTTCTCATTTGTTCGCAACCTCAAATATTTGAGTAACGTTCCGCTATATTCAAGTACAATATGAATGATGAAAAATCAAAAATAAGAATGAAAAAAGGTAATGAATGTATGTAATATTATCATTTTTAAAATGTTATTGTCGCAAGAAGACAACTGCTACAGTAATGATAATAATTTTTTATCATACACTTACCATCAAACCTAGTTTAAACTCTTGTCTATCTACGCTGAAACTTCTGTCTTTATCCAGTCTTTTCAACAAATCAATCACCCTGTAACCTTGATCCTGCATGTACTTAAACATGCGCATGACGGGATCCCGCCAGTCTATAGCGTTAGGATCTTTGGTCGGAGCGTCCGTAGACCTTACAACTGCACCAAACATAATACGGAGTGGAATTGCTCTTTTGCGTTTGATTTCATCCCATTTCTCAAGAAAATCAGATCGGACTACAATATCCTAGAATAGTTAATCACAGAAGTACATATCAAGCACGGGTATTTTCCCCCATTTAATATAATACATTAACATTTCGAATTGCCATATTAAGCATCATAGTTATTTTAAATTATTTTAATGGAACTTGTTTGCTACTACATGGAAAAGCCGTTAGGGAATTTTGCAAAAGGTTGAAATAAAAACGTTATAATTCAGATAATATTTTTGTGTGAAGTACTTGTTTTGTACCTAGTATATATTTTGTACATACAAACTCATAAAACACTTAACGTAACTATAACTGAGAAAGAAGAGAGAAAACTTATCAAAAACAGGAAAGCTTACCGAGAGATCGAGCTGTGTCAGCACACACTTATCAGATTCCCCTATCGCTCGGAGTATTGTCAACGCCACCTCGGGTGAAAATGGATTCTGTCCTATCTACAGTACAATTATAACAATGTAATTATCATAATTTTGTCCAATACTAAAGTACTGTCAACGGAGGCATTTAAATTACACAGTTATCAAAACTGTGAAACCAGCTCAACCCGGTATTTTTACGTTGCTCCTGCAGTATAAGTTTATCAAATTTACAAAGCCGTAACACTATTGCCAGTCTATGTTTTTAAGAATGGAAGCTAAATGTAACCCTTTAACTAGTAGATTATTAGCAATTAGCAATTATATACAGACTTATTGTATGCTGATAGTCCGATTAGGAATATTTTTCACTGTTACCTTTAATTCAGTTAGTCCATCGTTTTGTTGCAACCCTTTGAGAACTCCACCAACCCCATCAACACCAATGCGGTTGTTTGAAATATCTAGAGTTCTTAATGTTCTGTTTTCCTCTAATGCCCGTCCCATACATATAGCACCTTCTTTAGCAAATCCATTCCAGGACACATTTAGCACTTTAAGACCAACATTTTTCTGAAAGAAGAAAACAAAGCAATGGAATGAATCCAAATATCATTTCTTTATCAGATGTGCTATTAAAGTAAATATATCTGAAATGCAGTTAGTTGGAATTCGGCTTTGGTACTTGCCGATAATTTTGGATTTTAGTATAAATTTCTCTTACAGCTGACATTAAATTTTCATTAATTAAAATTCTTCATTTTATTTTAGGTGGTAGCTAAATATTATGTGTGAAAGAACAAATTTCTGACCTGAACACCTATGGCAACTGCTAGGGCACCCTTCCCTCTGATGTGGTTCCAGCTTACATTTAATTCTTGTAGTGTGTCGTTTATTGCTGAAATATTGCGCTTATTCTTTTCATGTTTTGAAAATCTAATCTATATGATTAGCTAGAAAAAATGTTTACTTAAGTTGACATAATTTGTGGATGTGTGATTTCATTACAGTAAGAGCAAGCGATATCAGTTTATTTTTGAATCTGCAAACCCATGTCTAAGAAAAGCAGTATTTTACATTGAATAAACAGGTTGATATTGTGAGAAATACTTTTGCACATGTTTAAGATAGAGCAAAGCATAGTTACTGAGCATCTAAAACGTATTACCAATAGCTCGGCCGATGTCAAATGCACCAGCATCACTCAGTCGATTGTGACTGACATTTAGCACTTTCAGCCGTGAGTTAAACTGTAAAATATAAACACTCAGTCAATCACTTTAGAAGAAAGTATTGAATTATTGAGATGTTTACTTACGGTAGCTTTGGCAAGAAACTATATTTTTGAATAAATCAAGTTGTTGGTGTAACACTGATTAGAAAAAAATAAAGATAAACAGACGGACGAACATTTAAATAATTGATTAGATATAACACATCTGAGATCTGTTGCTTTAACGCATATTGTATGAAAATAGATCAGGCAAGTTATACGTACCTCTATCATGTCCGCCACAAATTTGGAATCGGAATCTTCTAAACCACTACCTAAATACAAGAAAAAAATGAATTTTTCAAATTATGTAATAATTGCACACCAGTTTGAGGATGCAATTGTTTGAATTCGCTTGATTATGAAACAAGATATGAATTATATAGGTCCTATATACTTTACCAGATATGTTTAGAGTGTAAAAATATAAGTTGTATGATGTACCAGATATACATGGAATGTGAAGATGTAGATTGTACAATTTACCAGATATATCAAGAGTGTAGTACTAAATAAGTTATGAGTTATATATTTTGCCTGGTATATCCAGAATCTGAAGGTATGCATTCTATATTTTACCAGTTTTTCAGATATGTCTTAGATGTAAAGGTATGAGTTGTATAATTTACCAGATATGTCTAAAGTGTGAAGATTTTTCCCATCTTTAAGTAGCTCAGTAAAGGCGTAGGCTCCTCTTGATCCGATCAAATTCTCGGAAATTCTCTGAAAATAAAATGCACATATTTTAGAGGTGCAAAGTCCATAGCTTAGTTATGTACATATGTAGTTTTTACAATTTCTGTTTCAATAACATGTCTCGCGTTAAATTACATCGGGCAAAATGACCAGGTCCAAAAGTTGAAATCTAATTCGCAACCCAAGATTAGGATTCCCCTGCTTTACTCACGCACCACTAGGCCTGTTTGAATATCTTATGAAGAATCATGTGCTATGTTTTGTCTTATTGACTTGAACTGAAACTGATACAATTATTCGAAGAATGACACTATATTTGCCTTGTGATATTGGTACACTTGGATAAATATAATTTTTCAGAATAAATATTTGAAATTTAGCACCTCAACGATTAAGCGGGATGACTGCGTTAAGTTTACTGAAAATAACATTTGTTCAATTTACATGTATTTCGTAGGAGGATCGAGAAAACGCACATGGTTTTACATTTGATAAAATGAAGTTAAAACCAGGAAAGTCTCCTCAGGTTCAATGTAAAGGTCTCCACACTGATCTGTATGATTGAACGAGTTGATTTACTTTATCAACAAGTCTTCAACATTTTTACTCACAAGTTCAGTTATGGTTTCATTTTCTCGCAACATCTCAGCGACACAAACAGCTCCTTCAGTGCCAATATCATTGTCCTCAAGATCAAGTTTCTCTACAAATTTATTGTTCACTAGAGCAACACACAACGCTCGCGCTCCTTGAGGCCCTAATGGATGACTTTTCATTACAACACGTTGATCATTTATATGCCTTGCTATATAATTTACAGGATTTATGCCTAATTGCTTGCACGATGATATGTAACATTGCACGTTTTCCCGCTCTTTTTTCTCCTCGTCGGATTCCTTTGGATGCTTTACAGGCTCAGCTGCAATGAAATGGAGATATATTGCTTCATCATTAATTACACTTTCCTGTTGAAAACGGTATCACATCGTCAGCCGGCGTCGAATACCTCGGATATAAAATATTTTTCAGCTGTTTACAATCTAGTTATGGTGCCTCATGTTCTGAGATAATATTTGATATCCTATCCATCCAAAACGATATAAAAATGTCTTTTCACAACCTCATGTTTTTTAAATTTCTGACAGGCATCGGAACCTCAAACAACAAATACGATATCGGTGGCTTTAAGTTCGAGTTATTAAGTTTTATAGAAACATCGCTATATTTTCATTCTAAAGAATCAGATTTAAGGTAATTAACCTTGAAAAAAAATGTGCACTTACTGTCAGCCATGATATCATATCCAGTGAATGTAAATTCACGTTGCATGGACGACACAGATGTTTTCTTTGAAACACTTCCACTGTTTGTGTCACTATTTTTTACTGAACCATCGTCTTTATTAGGGGTCTCTGTCCTGGAATCTTTACCATTTCTCACCAGAGATGCAGTTCGACTGAGGTATAATGAGGCTTGTTTAGATCCTAGTCCAGCACTTTTCATGTCCGTCATTGTTCTTTGCCTCCCAGATTTACTTATTCCGTCCGCTTGCCCCGTATTCGATCTTCCATCTCGACTGCCGGTGCGTGATAAGACTCCTTCATCCATTTCTGCTATTGGTGAATATGTCACCGCAGAATGTTTACTTTTACTTGATAAAGCCATAATCTATGTATAAAACTGAAACAACAAATAAACTTTCTATTCTTCGTCTACTGTATAAAATGTTTACTTAATGTTAACATTTAGTTCTCCATACTTTTAGATTAAGCGCTTTATATCTGACACTCACATGTTTTGAATGATACCTAATCAAAACCTGCTTAATTTTAATTGTCGATTATAAAATTGCATGAATTCAAACAGATCAGATTCGTGCCAAATTTATCACCTTTTGCTATAAGATGACACGGGACATTAATTCCATTGCATAAAAGTACTGCCAACTTGTGACTATATCATATTCCAAAATATAAAAAGTTGATATGGATTGATTATACCATATGCTAGCCATTTAAACAGATGACATTTACAGTATGTTAAATTACAGCCAAACAAGATTTTAGATAATAGAACCTACCCTGAATAATACGTTATACCTTACAATAGAGATATATATCCGACGGCCGATATACATCTGTTTTTCTTATTTCCACACTTCCATAACTTACTTACAAATAAAACTAAACATAAATAGGTTGCTTGTACAAAGTACTAGAGTTGTAGAAACGGGGAGTAAACTTTTTTTGTTTATTATAATAGCATCCATTTCTTTTATAACCCTTCTGATTTATCCGATGATTTCGTTTGATAATGTTCCGTAATATTTGAAATCAAATTGACAAAACTTAATAATTTTCTATCATGCGTAATTTTCAAAGGTTATATTGAAATCAACAGTAGATATAAATCAAAATTATCTCGATAATTGTACTTTATCGTACTTGTATAGCCGCGATATTCTGGAAGTAGACACATTTTGATTTATTAGATTGTGCAAATGAATTCACCAAGCTTGCTCAGTATGAAATATAGTTGCATGTCTTGGTAAAGAGTCCTTGTATAACAAATTACATTTAATTGTTCGTATTTTTTGAAGTCTTAACTTCTTTAAATCAAAGTTCAAGTTTACTGTCATGTAAAAATATTGCGGCCTTTTCAAATATCTATTAAAACAAGCATAGACTGTTCAAAACATAACCATAAACTATGTTAATGAATCGTTTACATCTAATAAAATACTTACAATATCTTATGTTTATAAAATGCCTTACCGAATTCCGAACTGCGAACGGTAGCCAGTTCTGTCACCCTTCTTGTCTTCCGACACTATTTCATTCCTCCAGCAAATAAACAACCATTTCTCATTTCATCATTATAATACGTTATCTTGTCCGTCTTTACTTGCACATTTTGCGATTGAAAAAAATAACTCAAAAGTATTCGTATGTTTTTTGTATAGGTCCCACACAAATAATATACGGCAAGTTCTTCTTTTTTATTCTAAAGTGTGTTTTGTGTGTTTAAGCACAAAAAAACAATTTATTGACAAATAAATCAGTCTGTATGAAACATTTAAGTGTCTCAAAAGATACTTTTATTACGCACTTGAATGATCTCTATTTAGAAAGGGAATGCAGAATTTTATTCCAAAACTGAATATTTAATCAAGTGCATTACGTCTTTAAAACGATATCGTTTCATATTTTTTATCATTTAACTGCTCTATATCACGATGTCGCCAGATTTTGATCTGTGATTACAGTTGGTTTATTTCACACTTGCACGTGTATGTATTTCTTCAATCAGTAACTAATCCATTATTCCGTTTGTAAGTTGATGGAACCTTTTTAAACTAGTAGCCTACTGGTGGACGAATATGTCTTTTAATGAATTTAGATCAGTTTATTCCATCATTACTTTCTTACTTAAAATAGACTTGAAAAATTCAATTCGATTCTAGTCCGAAGTATAAAGCCATTAACATTACCATGAGAAAATGTTCAAACCAAAACAGTTCAGAAACTAACCCATGATCACTCGTATATCTAGAAATCCCCAGTATCAATATTTATTTCTTAATATCCAAAAACAAGATTTGTGAGAATAACACATGATATTAGGTATAATACCTTTTGAAAATATCATTATTTTCTTTTAACTTGTTATGTAGACACTCCTCATGGAAAAATATTTTCACTTTTCTTATTAATTTTCATCATATTTGTAACAGAACTTCAAACATAAGAGTTCAAAATCTCGTTTATAGCTTCGGCTACTTATAAAAATTAATCGTTTCCTCATATCAATAAAGATTTTATAACGGAAGCAAGTCTTGTCAATTTGTTATTTTATTTGGACAACTATCGAACATTTAATTTACCCTTACACAAACAATTATTGTACAAGACTTTGTTTAGATAAGAAAATGAATGGTTACAATTACATTGTGGGATCGATGTTTTAAACCATTATCTATAACCTATTGGACATTTAACTGTTCAGCGGTAGAATAATTACTGTAATCGTTTGTAATTTGATCACAAATTTTAAAGTTCGTTCATAATTTTGTTGAAATGCTGCAGACATTGAATTGCAATTTGCCACGAAACAGAATGCCAATGTTTTCCATCAGTATTTTATGACAATTTTCAACGTGTCAAGCAATTTAAAATTAAAATGAAAGTAATAAAGAACATGTGTTAGGTTTATCCGTCTGAAAATCTATCGCATGAGAAAAATCTACATCGTGTTTCAAGACATGGCAAGTTTGCGAAGAACAATATATTTGGAAAACTCTACTTTTTTCGTTCAATTTTGATTTATCGGTTGGAAAGCGGAAGGCATTTTAGTATAAAAATGTCCACTTGATTTTTCTGAAAGTGAAGATTAATTCATTAAATCATTATACAAACAAAAATGTTAAGATTTAACGTAATAGAGAAGTCTTACATTGCCGTGGACAAACAGAAAAGTTCAGCGTTAAGTTTTCTGATTGTTATATATTTTTGTAAGTCCGTTTCCATAAATTGTAATGACACTCCTATACTTGAATATATTTAGCTACTTAAAAGATATTGAATAACTATGAATTATATTTGAATACGTCTTTTATCAAGCATTTTCTTATTTGAACTATTTTTTGTCATAGAGACACTTGTAAAATTAGCAAGAGGGCCACGATGACCTATAATAGCTGTCAAATAAGTATGACACTTTCCTGCAGATTCAGAGACGATTTTTCAAAGAGCCATATAGGGAAAGTTATACTCTTTACGTACATGGTTACTAAAAGATCTGTGAAATTACTTCAAAATCGGACCAACAGTTTTTGACAAGATCATACGATATACATACAGGAAATTTGGTAGCAGTGATTTTTTTTAAATATCAGAATAATATGAACAATCTTAGTCAAGGATCACCCAAATATGATTTATATGAAATTGTTTTGAATTGAGCAAGCAGTTTTAAAATTTTCCACTATTCTACGCGTACAAATCCGAATAATTTGAACAAACTTGGTAGAGACTAACCGAAGGATTATTCACACGAAATTCAGGATCATAGCAGTTTCTGACAAGAAGACTTTTAGCGTATATACGAATAGCGAAAAGTGACTACGCATTCTGGCGACCTAATTTTTAACGAATCGAAATAATTTGAACAATTTTGATGAAATTACTTTAAGGATAGCAATTTCTTACATTTCTTACAAGAAGACTTTCACTTTATACATAGTCATACATAGTCATATAGTGAAAAGTGACCACACCTTCTGGCGTCCATACTTAATAAATGGTCAGTAAAGGTCACATTGTAAAGTTCTTTTAAAATTGGGCATAAAGTTCTAACAAAACGATTTTTTAAGTTGCTAATGTACGTACGTATGAACGTACGTATGTATGTAATTAAAAGTGACCACGCTTGCTGGCGGCCAAGTGTTTTGAGGAATGAGAAAAATTGCAAACTTTTGGAAGAGAGTTATTAAAGAAACATTTTGTGAAATATTTTAATATGTAACCAGTTGTTAAGCAGAGATGTTGTTTGTTTTTCTAGTTCTAGCTCTGGGAAACTTTAACATGCTGTTAAACTAACCACCGGTTAAATTATTTCAAAATATTAGTCAAGGCGGGAAACACTGGTATGATGTTTTGATTTTACAGTAAAGACATTTTAGTGCTCATACATTTGTTTTAAGTCTTCCATAATTTCGTAATAAAGTTAATCAACCGTTCGCTTAATCGCGTGTTAAAGTTTCGAAGAACCGGGTGCTTGTGGCCATGTGTTTGAGGAATCAGAAATATTTTAACGGTCTTAGTGAAAGGTCACCAAAGGATCATTTCTATAAAATAATTCTTCAAATCACTTGCCCCTCACCGATGTGGGTTCGAGCTTCTCTCGGGGCATTGAATTATTCATGCGAGGAAGTCATCCATCTGGCTTGCGGAAGGTCGGTACATGGTCCTACCCAGGTGCCTACCCGTGATGAAATAATGCACTGAGGGGCACCTGGGGTCTTCCTCCACCGTCAAAGCTGGAAGGTCGCCGTGTGACCTATAACTGTGTCGGTGAGACGTTAAACCCATTAACAACACAGATAATAGCTTTTTATTCGATAAATGAGTGTCATTGATTTTCTGACGCCATACCATTTTCCCTTAATTGTTCCCCTCCCACCCCCCGCCGTTAAATGATATATTATATAATATACTTTGTTTAATATTTGTGTATTATCCAGGATTCTGTTGGTCCGTTTGAATAAGCACTTCAGTTACATATATTTTGCAACTGTATACGCTCATTAACATCTGCTCGCCCAGCTACCTTAAATTGTCAGCGTGCATGCTGATACAACAGCAATGTTATTTGGCATGTATCAAACCATCAATATTATGAAAGATCTGTACTACTGAACAAAACAAGCAAATACCTTGTAAGAAACACATACAATTTTAAAAGAATCACATAGAACTAACATTGGTAAATATATATCATACTGTCTCTGTAGACAGACTGACTAAATATATAACATATTTCTAACAGTACTAACACAAATTCCCAGAAATGATATCTGATTTGTTTTCCAGTAACACAGAGTTAGTCATATATCACATAGAACTGGTACTTGTGAGAAAAAGAAGTGAGCCTTTAACAGATTGAACTGATATGAGTCGTGCCATGAGAAAACCAACATAGTGGCTTTGCGACCAGCATGGATCCAGACCAGCCTGTGCATCCGCGCAGTCTGGTCAGGATCCGTGCTATTCGCTTTCAAAACCTATTGCAGTTAGAGAAACCTGGTCTGGATCCATGCTGGTCGCAAAACCACTATGTTGGTTTTCTCATAGTACGGCTCATATATGTATTCTCCTTTAGAGAAACATTGTATTTACTGTTATCGACCTTGGGTATTTTATGTATGTTATAACATAGATATATTTATACAGATTAATCATAATAATAAACACGTTTCATTGGTTTCAGCACTTATTTCAGCTTTGAAAAATACTATTCAACGCAATTGACATTCTAAAGCACTCGTTCTTCTTTTTGTAACCCTTTCGTACAGTATTTCATTCAGCTCATTTTAGGTCCATTCAGTGGAGGCAGTTTTCTTGGGGTATTGTTCTTTTGAGTTGTAAATACTTGTGAGTATTTTTGATCCTTCTCCTTTTCGGCAATTATTTCATCTTCGTGTTCCTTTATTAGATCGCGTTTTAGTCGTCGTTCCCCGTTTATGAATTCTCTGCAATATACAGATAAGAATACAAATAAGAATGATTAACCGAAGAAAATCATTTCTCAAATTAAAGCAGAAAATTTCCCTGCAGATCATCTTTATAAAATCTGCAAAAGGAATGACCAGTTACTTCAGGGTCTTAAAATGTAAAACACTAACTGCCAATTATGAAAAAATGATTATTTTCTGTATTAAGGCATGAAAATTGTCTCTTAAATTAAAGCCTTGAATACGGATAATTGCAATTACAGAACTGTTTGAATACTCGAATGCGAGACAGATATATGTACTACAGAAATAATTCGTATTGTAATGTCGCTACAAAAACGAAAAGGTTAGAGACAGCATCACTGCACTAGAAGGTGATTACATACACCAGTTTCTATCTCTGTCTACTGACATAAGCTGAAAGCAAAGTATTTGGAAAAAAAAAAGACATGCAAAGAAAAAAATAACATGGACTGATATGCAATAGGGAAACATTTTATAAGAACACATACCGCTCACACAGCAACCCCAAAACAGTGCATGTAAGGATTTGTGCACGATAAATAGATCAGTAGAAGATACAGACATCGAAGACGAAACGATTTTATATTGAAACACAGAGCAAACTGTCATTCTATATAAGGTACCTATTTGTCAGAGCATGCAAGACAAAAAAGCAAGCAGCAATATTTTCTGCTATGTAATTATACTAGAACCTGTGCTCATCATTTCTGAGGGAATCCTCTAAGGTACTCATTTCTGTGCTTATTTTACCACACAAAAGCCTGTAATGTATAATTACTTCTAGCTGTGTAATTAGAACAAAACGATAAATGTGTCTAAATTTCAGTCAACGTGAATTTCATGATTCTGTATTACTAGTACAAACATAATGTTTTCTTGAAATGATTATGCTTTATTTCATTGAGCTGATGGAATGGACGCAACACTCGTACATCGAGTTCATTCAATCTTTCAGGGTAAAGGAATCTGCGTAATTCTTTGCTAGGGGGACGAGAAGGGAGATACATATCTAATTACCTCTCAATGAACAAATTCAGCCACACCATGTCTATTACTTTGCTAGGGTGCGTTCTCTACTTCCTAAGGATCCTCTTAAAGACTTTATGGATTTATTTACTACCACAACAACAGTTAAAGTTCCATATGGCGATCAAAAACGTCTCTAGTACTTTGACCCAGAATCATAAAGTCCATTTAATCTTTCTGAATGATAAAGCTCCGGTACGAGAAGGGTGTTGCACATTCATTACCTCTCATGAAAAAAAAAGAATCAGTCAAAGCGAGTCTGCAATTATCTTGCTTGGTTACGATCTATGCTTTCAAACGTTCCTTATATAAACTTTAATAGACGTATATGTGCTTATTATTATTATTATTATACCAGATTTATATAGCGCCCTTTTCATGATCAATTTCACGTTCAAAGGCGCTTTACATAGTTCTAGATTACTTAAAATGAAGTTGAGTTTTTTTCCCTTATCAATGGTAGGTTGCTCGGGGAACCTGCTTGAGGAAAACGATAAGGACACTAGCTTTGCGTAGAAATGTCATTTTGCTGAATATTTCGCCGTGATATACCATGGGCTCATATGCGTCAATGCCAAAGTCTTAAAGCATTATACTGATAGTTGTGATTCATGATACAATGTATTTTACAGTATTACACGGGTTTAACATTAATTTCAATCCAAGTAAAGTAAAATTTAGTTCATTAATATATGTGAATTGTTCAGTCCAAAATCGTACACACCTTAAATCCGGATATGATAATAAGTTTACTGGTACTTTTCATACTTACAAGAAGTCAACTTCTCCATCTTTATTGACGTCTAGATAATTCATGACCGTATCTAGAGCACGGTCACTTATTGGGAATCCTTCTCTCTGTAAATATGCATTGGTAATATAATGCAACTGTCAGTTTTTACTCTTTGCTTACAGAGGGAAGAAAAGAATATATGCCCATAACAAGTGTAATTGTGGCAGCGGCGAATAACTTTGTGAACAAATGTTTTTCTGATGTCAGTGGTTGACGACAGAACACGATAAACGTATGGCTTTACGTCCGTAAAATTTCACCGTATGATTTTTCACTAGAGTGCAGAACGAACATTTTTATCTATACCGCACTTAAAAAGGTTCGGACAGAAGATTTAACGCTGTCAAAGTTCCGCTGCCGCCACTTCTACAATTCGAAATAAAATGTATAAATCTTCACTACACTATATCTAAATGTATGCTTTTGTTAGTTATATTAAAAAGATCCAACCACGCACAGGTCCATTTACCGAATCTACTAGAACATATTCCATCTCCATTTACTTTGAGCATATATTATTCAGTAGTAGCTTTTCTTACTTTCATGAAGGTGCTTTGAATAGCAATTTAAAGTTAAGATTATGTAAATGTCTTATCAATTCTTTACACATGTTACACTAACATTATGTATAAACATTTACCAAATATCTTACAATGAAGATGAACATATTAAGCACGTCATCTCTTCATATCAGACAGAGATACAAGATATTTCCTTTGTTCGGCCAAATACCCAAATTTTATATCAGCTTTAATGAATTAAGTTTCAATCAAGTTTCTTAACTGACGAAAGAATGTAAGATAAGAAATCACATATCAAGTATTGTTGATTCTTAAAGGCTGTACTGTTTACGTTTTCTGTAATATCTAAATACTTAGCTCTTAAGCGTTTTAGACAACCAAAGTTCAACATTGCATCTCGAGGAGGCAACACAACAGAAATAATTTCTCCTCTACCACGCACTATTTACTATCAATTAAAGCTAAAAGCACAATGAAGGTATATAAAAAAACTACAACAATTTATAAGTTTATACTGGTAGTATATATTGTTTCGTTACAAGATATACCTCAAAAGCAAATTTCATCTCGTCCCTGGATAGACTGTTGCTGCCGTCCCGGTCCACCTTCAGGAACAGGTCGATTGTTCGCAGGTGCTCTTTCATATAGAATAGAATCCTGATGGGGTCAATGTTGAAAATGTTTTTGGGATCGACGTGGGATATTTCGCCCTTGTTAAGCGGCAATGAATGATCATAACGGACTATCAGCAATCGGCTTTCCTGAATTTGCTTTAATATTCCTTCAAACTCTTTATCAACTATCAGGCCCTGTCAAATAAATAGATATCAATTTTCATTACAGCAATAGTAAATATATAAAGGTAGATGGAGAATGACTTATTATTAAAGGGACATACACGTTATTCGTATAATACCGTTCAGTTGAATATATAAGGAATAAGGTCAGTAATTCGGTCGAAAATGTGCTTCCGTGGTGTAGTCGAAAGAAGTCCATAATAAATAGATCCTAATTTTCCCATTTTTTGCGCAAATTCGTGTAGAACGAGTGCTTTAATCACCATTTTTCACTACTAGAATACATTCTGCATGAAATGAGACGGTTTTCATGTTCATACACCCCACATGGCAAGTTTTGCAGATCAAAACCGGAAGTAGGTGTTTATTGCGCGGACGAGAGCAAACATGCGCCATTTTTAGGGTAGCAGACCACAACTGACTGGCATTTCACTAGGAACTACATAACCCCCTATTTTCTTTTCATTTTTTCGTTAATTTGTGATAGAACTTCCATAAAAAATAGGTGTAGGAAAAAGTGATGTTCTCTAAAGATACGTAAAGACGACCTGAAGTTGTCGTTTTTTATATGAAACAAAGAAGGATTTGAATTACTGACCTTTAACCTATAACAAAGTCAAGGGGACAAACTCGTTTTTCGAATATACCGTTTTGAGACTAGGCCAGTTACTCCCCTTCCATCGTTCAACAAAAAAGGTTAATTTCAGTGATATTCTTACCGCGAGATCCAGTTCTTTAATGTTACTTTCCTTTGCTTGATGTAGTTTGGTCAGCAGAATGCTCGTCATACTGGCAGTTATTGGGTTATAACCAAGCTGAAATGTGAACAGTTGTAAAGTATTTTGGACTTCGAACGCATTGAATATATCATGACAAAATGGTTCCTGACAAGTTCATATCCTATTTACATAACTCAGCTATGACAACAGAAAAAGATGTTATTTCAGCTGATCAGTAGGACGAGGGCAGTCACATCACTTACAGGAAAGGGAAGGTGTAAAATATAGCAAACGTTTAAGATGCGTTAAGACTCGCTGCAAAAGTGATTCAAAGTTTTACATAACATTTCCCCGCTTGACCAGGGATCATGACTCCTCCAACTAAAAATCACTAACATTGGGACAGAGTCCCGTGTATGGGTGTTTTACACCTGGAACGCTAAAGAACCAGGGAATCTTATTGTTTTGGAGCATCTGATGTATCTTGCACTATCCTCCAACTAACAAGGAGGCCCTTGAACAGATACAATTAAAGGTTTGTGTTGTGAATACTAAAACAAGTATGATATATACCTTTAGTACCGACAGTGCTTTATTCTGTTCTAAACCTTTAATGAGTTCAAACAATGCTGGTGGGTGAATTCTGTTGTTTGCCAGGTCAAGTGCTTGAAGAGTTGTGTTTTCCTTAAGTGCATAACCCATTGCGGTACATCCCTCGAACCCAAATCCATTCCAGGATAGAAGTAATGTCTCTAGTCCTTTATTTACCTAAATTGTAGCAAAAAATGAGTGAAACTGTCACCTCTTTAGACGAATCATGAAATACATAATGTAGAATTACTTCTTTCATATTTGAAAATGTGCTAACTTACATCAACAAAGCTTTGCTTATGTGTCTGTGTAAACGTACTATGTGTTGGGTTTAAAACAGGGTGGCCAACCCACGTGACTTTTGGATACTGTACACACGGTGTCCAGATTCAGGTAGCCGTTTGCCTATATTTTCCTTATTACTAAACGGATCTTCATCAAATACTAGTAACCAGCGCCGAAGACAGATAAGTTGGGCGGAGGTTTTGAGAAAAGTACTGATAACTGATTGCAGACGCTTTGCGCGGTTGAAAGCACTCATGTTGCTGTCTTCGACGCACTTTACATTATAAAAATCCGACAAGTAATGAGGGAAATATAGGCAAAATGTTATCTAAATCGAGACGTTTTCTCCATGTGTACGGTATCCAAAAGTCGCGTGGGTTGGCCATCCTGTAAAATAGTACACACCTAATACATGTATAGCTAAGCACAGTGTAAGTGTGTAGTACCTCTGAAACAACTGGAAGACTGTTTTATATGCCTTTTAATTGTGAATTGTATTCTACACAGTAGTTAAATTAATTTCATTTGATCATCAGTGACAATTTTCTCCATTTGAAGTTAGTATCTAAAACTCTTTATAGAATTATGCGCATTTGATATGTTTAATTATTACTTTTCATTACCTGTACACCTTTACAAAGACCTATTGCACCATTTCCCCGTATATGATTCCAGGAGAGGTCCAATACTTTCAGTGTGTCGTTTGTTTCTGAAATGAGTGAGGACTACATTAAAGTTATGTATAAATGTAACCATGTTCACATGACTTTTAATCTTATGCCATATCAGTTGTACCTTTAATATCAATGAGACAAAAGACCTTACTTTATTTTTAAAAATGCATTTTGAATCACTATAATCATACTATGGATAACATTATAATGCTACCTTCAATATTGACTTGTTTTATGTGTCAGTAAAGTTTTTATTCTATCTGAATTGAAACGGAATGATATCGGTACATTACCAAAATTTACTGGCGTACCGAAATAACGTTGGTATAGAAAAGGGATACTCCAAAATTTGGCTAAACACAACACTTACTCAACGCCTCCCCTATCGTTGTTCCACATTCTGCCAGTTTGTTACCTCGGAGGGCGAGTTCTAAAACGTTCTCGCCATTCTGTGAAGAGAGAAATGAAGTTAAGTTCCATTAGGACATGATGCATACTGTAGTGTTGTGGAACCTGCGGTCCTGAACAAAACGACGAATACTGACAACAAGTATAATTATTTTGAGCTGATGGTGCAGTATTTTGAGCTGATGGTGGTGTATTCAAAATCTGCAGTTGTTTTATTCGTGGTTAGGTGTGATTAACATACATTGATCACTATTTATGGATTGCAAGGATTAATAGCATCACATTTTATGTATAAATCCAGACCGATATTTAAAGGCAAATGACATATCCAACACGACAAGAAGTTTAAAGACGATAACCCCTGCTCTGTCTTATTCAAACAATTTGTAAATATAATTTAAGTATAAGACAAACATTACGATAAAGACCAATATAACCTCACAATACGGGAGTCAGTTATCTTATACCTCAATTATTTGACTTATGCTTTCCCCTGCATTGTCTGTAAAGTTGTTATCTGAAAATAGAACAAACACTTTCCTTGAGAAAGAGAAAAGCATTGGAGTCTATGACCCTCCGCATTCTAGTGGTTAAGGCCGCTAACTTCAATTCACTTGCCCCTTACTGCCGTGGGCTCGAAACCTCGCCCTGTGTTTATAATTCATTCATATGAGGAAGCCTTCCAAGGTCAGTGGCCCGTCCATGCTTGAAATAATACACGGAGGCATACCTGGGACATTCCTCCACTATCAAAAGCAGGAAAGTCGCGATGCTTAAACCAAACATAAAATATAAGACCTTTGAATTTATGAATTACATAAGAGCTGTCAGTGGACAGCGCGCTCGACTATTCTCAGTGCCTGACAGTATAATATAAGCAATGAGTAAAACTTTAACATTACAATAAGCATATTCTAAGTCGAAAAGGGGCCATAATTCAGTCAAAATGCTTTATAGAGTTACCTCCTCCTTTTTACAGACTGGGGTCATGATGGTAAACAATTATGCAAAATATGAAAGCAATATCTCAATGGACTTTGAAAATATTTGGGGTGGTACGCAAACGTTAACATTTATTCTAAGTCGAAAAGGGGCCATAATTCAGTCAAAATGCTTGATAGAGTTGTCTCCTCCTTTTTACAGACTGGGGTCATGATGGTAAACAAGTACGCAAAACATGAAAGCAATATCTCAATGGACTTTGAAGATATTTGGGGGTGGTACGCTAACTTTAACATTTATTCTAAGTCGAAAAGGGGCCATAATTCAGTCAAAATGCTTGATAGAGTTGCCTTCTCCTTTTTACAGACTGGGTCATGATGGTAAACAAGTATGCAAAATATCAAAGCAATATCACAATGGACTTTGAAAATATTTGGGGTAGTACGCAAACTTTAATATCTATTCTAAGTCGAAAAGGGGCCATAATTCAGTCAAAATGCTTGATAGAGTTGCCTCCTCCTTTTTACAGACTGGGGTCATGATGGTAAACAAGTAGGCAAAATATGAAAGCAATATCTCAATGGACTTTGAAAATATTTGGGGTGGTACGCAAACTTTAACATGTGTGTGACGCTCACGCTCACGCTCACGCCGACGCCGGGGCGTGTAGGATAGCTCCCCTATTCTTCGAATAGTCGAGCTAATAAACAACAACAACAACAAATACTTTTATTTCCAGTCAGGTTACAACATGGTAACAACATGACAGAACAAAGCAAAACATTTCAACAATAAATGTGTTATTATACTTATGTGACTAGATTTAAATTTAGATCGTGCATCCTCTTTTCAATATTGTTCAGTACTTAAACAATAATAACTATATTTGCATTTTTCCCCCAAAAAATTGCGGTAATGCCTACTATGGATTATGTAGATCCGACTTAATTCACATAAGAAAAGAAGTGTTTGCCTTTTAAAATTTAAATGCTTTAATCTCCAAAGAAGATTAATTATATATATATGTTAATCCATTTAAGGTTACGGAATCTACTTTTTAGACAGGAAAAATTAATAACTTGTTTACAGATATACAGACATACAAAGGTTTTATTACGAAAACAAGTCACTTGACATTTTGGTATTAAATTGTGTTAATACAAAGCACGGACATCACAAGGCAAGATTAAGTTATGAATAAATTATGCCAAGAAGAGAGGATTAATTATTTTTAATATGAATTAACGTATCCGTAATAAACGATTAATTATTTTTAATATGAATTAACGTATCCGTAATAAACGTAGCTAGAAAACCAATATTCTATTACCTCTCAGATAGAAACATTGATCAATGTTGAAGGCACTGTGTAAAAGGTAAGACTTGTACAAAAATGGTCAAACCTCATTTGATTCCGAATGACACTGACCTTTCAGATAGAGTAAAAGCTTTACAGGGCTCTAGTAATGTGATATATTATTAGCTCGTCTGATTTTTGAAAAAAATCTACGCGGTATTGTCGTCACTTGATCGTCGGCGTCGGCTTTGGTTAAATTAATTTTTGTTTAGGTCCACTTTTTCTCAAAAACTATAAGAGCCACAGCTTTGAAACTTTGTACACTTGTTTATCATTATTAGGGGACTATGTAGGCAAAGAACCATAACTTTTTTTTGCATTTTATCGGAATGATGGCCCTTTTTGTATTAGAAAATTTCTTGGTTAAATTTTTTGTTTAGGTCACCTTTTCTCAAAAACTATAAGAGCTACAGCTTTGAAACTTTACGCACTTGTTTATAATTATTAGAGGACTATGTAGGCCAAGAATCATTCATAACTTTAACCTGCATTTTGTTAGAATTGTGGTCCTTTTTGTAGTTTGAAAATCTGAACTATAACTCTTTTCTTACATATTGTCCAGCACTTGCAGACGGGCGATTGCACCCGCAAGCGGTGCTCTTGTAGTTCTCTAGATATAACTAAAACAAGAAGTATCTTTAAAAACGATACACGGCCGCATTAGTCAATGCACAATTTAAACTACGAAACGTGCATGCAAAACACATTCGATCGGGTATTCATAAATCAAAACAAAATGTATTTTTAATGTAAAATCTTCATGTATTTTTGTTTGTTTGTTTTTAGGGTTTAACGCCGTTTTTCAACAGTATTTCAGTTATGTAACGGAGGGCAGTTAACCTAACCAGTGTTCCTGGATTCCGTACCAGTACAAAACTGTTCTCCGCAAGTAACTGCCAACTTTCTCACATAAATTATCAGAGGTGGAGGACTAATGATTCCAGACACAATGTCTTTTATCAAATCGTCACGGAGAACATACGCCCCGCCCGAGGATCAAACTCGCGACCCCGCGATCCGTAGACCAACGCTCTCCCTACTGAGCTAAGCGGGCGGGTCGTTTTTTTTATGTAGAACATATTTTACAGAACATATATTTTGCATAACAATTATATTAATCATTATCTAGGAAACTTTGACAAAAAATAAGACTAAAAAGGAGGGGCCGAAAAGTGGGGGACGTCAAGAGATACGAAAAGACCAAAATTGGGACGAGTTGACTGGGGGACGAGATGACTGTAAATAGTTTACAGGAGATCACTCCGTATTAAATTGGCAGAGTTGGCAGGTTTGTAGTTGAACTCAAGTTGGATTCAAGTTTATGACTTAAGCTACTTCCACAGGAGTCTTGCAACGGATTATACTGTCAGAGCACCTATACACCCCTTAGGAAAACATTATGTATTCTATTCGAAAACTTGTGGGATTATTCATCCACCAATCAGTGTACAATTTTAAGCAACTGTTAAATGACCTTCACCCGAGATATTTACAGGAAGTAAAGGTGAAATCAATACCGGCCTGTGTCCGGAAAAAATGATGTACAAAAAAAAAAAAACAGACAAGAAAAAGTACAATATGTGACTTCAAAGATAAATAGCTTAATTAGAAGCATCTCATTTCACAATTTTGTGCTTTATAACGGATTATGTCCAGACAATAAATAAGTATCTATAATGGTTTGACCACCTCGTGACCTTATCTTTGTAGATCGCCCGACAAAATATATGCTGTATACACAATATCGTGATTAATAGTTCTACCAGGCCTAAAGGGTAACAAGGTTATGTCTAAAACAAGAATGTATAATATTTTGACCTTTCCTGACCTTGACATTTAAGGTCGGCCTCTTTACATCACTAAGTGGTCAAATAGACTTTAAATTATGACAGATACTGTCTGCAAGAAGGTGGCTGGACAGATACACGAACATACAAACAGACCTACCACTGAGATCTAGATGTCTGAGTGTCCTGTTTCGGCTCATAAAGTTGGCAAGTTGCTTCAGACCCCTGCAACACAACTCACAGTCCACGAGCGACTGCAATGAAACATTGACAAAACGGATACAAAGCAAGAACTCATACTATCAACCGATACGCTCGGAAGATAGAAGATTTTTCTTTACATTAAAAGAGTTCAAATTGTATGAAAAATGCATGTTGTATGCAGTTTATATGGACATGTACTGTAACCATGTTGTAAATGATAGAAGGGTCTCGAACATGATTCCAAATTAAATAACACGTTGAAGAATTAAACATGAAAAATTGCATTTACGAACAACTCAAAAGGTCATAATAAAGTAGTATCATACTGTGTCAGAAAAAAAGAAATATTCAAGTACGGCTTAACAACATGTTTTAACCTCTTAAAGTAAAGACAAAGGACGGACTTATAGAAACAAACAGGAGAAACTCCGGATGACAATATCATCTTGGCAGCAAACATAATTATAATAATGAGCCGTGCCATGAGAAAACCAACATAGTGGGTGTGCGATCAGCATGGATCCAGACCAGCCTGCGCATCCGCGCAGTCTAGTCAGGATCCATGCTGTTCGCTTTTAAAGCCTACTGCAATTAGAGAAACCGTTAGCGAACAGCATGGATCCTGATCAGACTGTGCGGATGCGCAGGCTGGTCTGGATCCATGCTGGTGTTGGTTTTCTCACGGCGCGGCTCATATGTTCTCCCAAAAGAGAGACAAAATGGATTATAACTATACGCACGAGTTTTACAAGAGATCTGTGGGCATCAGCAAAATCTGTTACATAGGACATCTGTTTCTTGCCTATCTTATTTCCACCAAGTTCTATACTCTCTAGCTCATCTGTTTCATCTGGATTCTAAAAATGTTGTAAGGGAAATGTTATTTTTCGTTGACAATGCAGTACCTATATTTTTAGACGGAAACTCCTTGAGATCTGGTACTTTTAGCTCTTCTCAGTACGTTCGTTACTGAAACGATTATCTAGGGGGAGAATGCGTATGTTATGTTTTCTCAGACTGCATTTAAATCGCATGCATGATGATAGCGTGTTTTTGAGTTATAAATCAGGGCTTTTGGATCATGGAGAACATTCAGTTTAACTATAATAGAATCCTGCTTAAGCTGGTGCTAGAGGGCGTGAGGGATGTTGCAAATGTTATTACCTCTCATATACAGACTCAATCAAACCAAGTCTGCTATTATGTTGTTAGGTTGCGTTATATGCTTCCATAGGATGTAATCACAGATTCATTTTGTATAGCAGAGTTTTAAATGTTATATATACATGCAGTGCATATGCCTAGAATTTAAAATGCGTACAAAACAAGTAATAAACAAAAACTACTTACCGGTTCTCCTCCCTCTCTGTTTACGTAATATTCCTGCAAATAAAAGAAATAGCAAATATACAGTATCAAATGATTTCTTAACGGTGATACAAATATAACGGTTCACTATACTAAGCTAGAAGGCTTGTTCAAAATAGGGGAGTTAATGAAATCAAGGCCTTACAATATAACATAAACAGCATGGCAGATTATTTAAGTAGAATTTTATCTCTCTTTTTTTTTAGAAAATAAAAATGTTGCTCAGCACGATAGGCAAAACAAATAAAGAAACAAATTTTAAAGACTAAATGTGTGTGCGTTCAAACTGTTTTATTGGTAATTTGTATTAGGTTTTCATGATGTATATGTTTGCTTTTTACATTTATATTGAAGTGTTTCTTCATGGTTCATAAAAAGTATTTATATTGGCATATCGTATAATTCAAGTTGTTTTCTTCATTTTATTACATGCCCAAGATGAAAAAGTTGAACTGTCTTTCATTTAAAAATGGATACATACATGGAAACTGTATTTGGCCGTTTTTAAGTTCGTTGACAACAATAGTGACATTCCTATTTCGTAGGAATGATCATGCCCATGTAACAGTAAATTCGTACAAGTTGAAAGTAATCTTACAACATATTATTTCACTTTAAATATTTGCTTAAAAATCATATCTGTTGTATTTGCAGTAGTCGCGTTAACATTTTTTTAAAATCAAAATGCTGCTTTTGCTCCAGACAACTCTTTTTTTACATCGTTGTCTTTAATGTAAAGATGTGAACATAATGACTTTCCGGAAAAAGAGTTTCTCCAAAAATTTGAATGTTGCATAAATACATTTAGATACGAAGCTTGCTATTGTTGTGCTTACGGAATTTTGATGCGTAGTTTAAACATTGACTTCAGAGTTTAAGTGCATTCTGTTTAAAAGCGAAGTTTCCATATTTCTCTTTGCGTTTTGTAATAATTCAATACTGTTCATATTAATATTTAACAAATTCATCTTTTAAGCGTATGCATACATGAAATCATTTTCATATACAAATACATAGGTTATGAAAAGTAAGGGTAATCTACGATAAAGGTAGAATATAAAATTTACGAACCACATTGTCAGATCCTTCAATACTGAATATATAAATAGCGTAAACAATGCTTTTTATTTTCATTTCACTGCCTAAAAGATAAATGGCAAAAATCTTATTGTAACTTTATCAGTACTGCATATCTATAGCAATTTACATTGAAATGTTTGCAATTAACTTGGAGTAGATCAGATACTATTCTATTTTGTATTTTAATCCATGCATTATTGGTTGAACATAAAATTTATTTTACTACATTACAAAATCCTTTATCACCTTTGATCTTATTCAGTAAGAAAGTCTCTGGATTATGTAAAAGTTTCTAGCGGATAATGAATGCCATCATAATATTGACAGTCATTGATGTTTAAGATACTAAATCTTTGCTTTAATTCATGTAAAACGAACTGAGTTTTGGACATAACAAAGAGGAATTCAAGCATTTCTTTCGGCATGGACACTTTTTTCCTTTCGTTCTATAATTCATCTTGTATCAACGTCAAACAAAAGATTTTATACACTTGCAGATGAAATAAATGCAATGGTTTTAAGAACCTGAAACAACGAGTTCACTCAGAACTACTGACATGGAAAAAGAAAGGAAACACAACCTCAAACATTGACTTGTAATGTACAATTTAAGTTAAAATTTTAGTTGACTTCAAGATATAAATCATATTATAGCCTTAAAAAACAAGCGGTTTCGTTTTAGAATTTAGTACACTGGTTGCCTGAAACTGCGCATGTTTCTTTTCAGAACGCAAAAGTACTACTTTTTCTAAGTGATTCTATATGAATAACCTATATTACAATGTATATAGAAAATAATACATGTTAATGTAACACAGTATTATTACACATCTCTTTATATCAATTGCCGTGTTTCATGACAGACTATATTTAACATAAGTCATGTTTGCTGGTCTGAAAAAAAAAATATCCGTGAAACTGTATTTCTAATGAATGTAATAAAACGTTTAGAGAATAGCATTCATTCAAGAAGTATAAACTGATTGCCCTCCTACCAGTAAAGCAACAAAGAAAGCTTTTAGTTCATTCCTGCTGAGGTTAAAGCCTTTCAGTGAGATGGAGCCCTTTCCGAATTGTTTCATTACGTTCTTGACAGGGATCTTGCCGTACTTTCGGCACAGTTTCTGGTACACAACGGCTCCCCGATTCAACTGCTTTGAGCTATCTTCCTTCGGTTTTGTAACTGAAGTCTCTTCTTCATCTGAAAATTGTAAACGACTGATGGTTATTTATCATATTTTAAAGGCATTTCAGTTCGAGCTTCCTTGTGGTTTATGCCGATTTATTGTTCCGTTTTTGGAAATCTAACAAAAACCCTCCGCAGTTAAATTAGCTTTAATGCAAGGAAGATTTCTTTCTCAATCAGTTACCATTATCTTTTTATAACTTTTACTAGTAAATGATGAATGTAATATCAAAAAGTATACAGCAGGCATCGCTACAAAGTGATATGAGATATTGAGTGAATATTTGTGAATAATTCAATTGAAATACAAAAAATAGAATCTATTGTTGAAAATGTTTTAATTTCATAAATGACTTAAGATTTCTTACCGTCTGTGCTGTCAAAGAAATATTCATCCTCAGGGTCAAATGGTTTCGACCTGGGCTTACTGAGCCGAGAGCCAGTTAGTCTAGCCGGGACTGTGAGTCCCAGGTGGGAAGAATGGACTTTTGACCCACTCTTATGTGGCGTTTTCATTGGTGAGTCTATAGCAACTCGAGTTGTCTTCCTTGAGAGCTGTCTTCTTGTATCATCGGTTGTCATGGTTTCTGAGTAATAGTGAGCATTACAAAATTAATTAAATAACAGTTTTAATGAAAATAAATGGATACTGATTAATAATACAAGAGTACGTATGGATTTGTCAGGTGTAAAGCAGAATGTTTCCTGAACATATACAGACTGTAATTTCGGAGGAATCAAAACAGTCCTAGATTTGAAGCAGGACTGAAAATACCAGTGTATGTTGAAATATTGTCTCAGTCATGTCAAAGCTTCTGAACAAACAATTGAGTTTAAGAACTATATCATTTTAGCCTACATTTATTCGTAATGGGTATATGGCATATAAAGATAATATATTAAGTATGCACATCAATACCAAACACTTTGCCAGCTTTTAAATCCAACAAAATTATCTTGAATTTAAGGCACTCACATTTTTTTTACAAAACAGTATTCCACACTTTAAGTCCGGTGATATTGTAAGAGTTCAAAATGTGTCATATCATTACATTTT
This sequence comes from Mercenaria mercenaria, assembly GCF_021730395.1. Lineage (NCBI taxonomy): Eukaryota > Metazoa > Mollusca > Bivalvia > Venerida > Veneridae > Mercenaria > Mercenaria mercenaria. Next base: position 35,699,407 of record NC_069365.1, on the reverse strand, counting down.
TATTGAGCCACCTTTATCATGAAGTTGTGAAATTTTGTAACCGTACCACCTTAGCTGCGACCAAGTAGCTAATCATGAAGCCCGTTATTCCGTGTTCTATCATTCCTATATCTAACCAGTAACACAGGATTATCCGGATTTCTCTGATCCAAATACATTAATCCTCTCGGGTTAAATTTTCAGTTATTGCCAATACGGCAGTTTACTAAATTTCAACAACAATTACATCATTTAATTACCAATAACAACAATGATAATCATTGGTGTCTACATAATATATATTCCGTAATTAATCATTCCTCATTGAAAATGGTTGTAACAAATCTCGCTCACAGTTATGAAAGAACTTTCATATTTTTGCAGTAATGTAACCTGTATAAGTCTTACTTTTTTTCCTGTTCTGTGTTTAACAATAAAGACTAAGATGGTACTTAGTACCTGCGGAGTGGATTACTCAGTACTAATTAGTCATAAATTGCACCCACTAGACCAAAAAAAAAAATATATATATATATATATATAAAAAAATTGATGTGTAAACATAAGAAGTAAAATTTAAAGGCGCATGCCTCCAAATTATTGTTAATTTTTATATTAGAAAGCAATCTTATTTTTTGGTAATTATGCAAAGTAATTAATATACATAAGGCCGCTCGCGTGGGATGGAAACTAGAAACTCTCTGTCGCGTTTGATACAAAAACACGTGAAATTAAGCAATATTTTTTGTCTGACTCATAAAATGCAGATACCTTAATTTATGACTTTTATCTATTTTATAGTCGATGTTTTCTGTTTATAAAATGTTGATAACAGTTTGACATCTATCTGGTGGCGTGCCCCTTTAGTAACTCCTATATATCAATGGTTGAATAGAAAGATATTGTAAAATACTAATAATTTCTTTAATGCGTGCCATAAACTGAATTTTTATGGGGGACAAACAATAATCATGTATAGATCATCTTTCCAATTAAGGGGGAATTATAGTTTTCAGTCAATATTTGAAAATATTGACTTTCATTAACTATCTTGTTTACCAATATATTCATGTCTAAAATTGTATTAAGATATTAGATTTGAATAGGATCTTGTGACCTACATAATTTCTTACGAAAAAAAAAAAGAAAAGAAAAAGGTTTTAAAGGGGAAAGATACACAAAGGCCTGTTTACATTGATATTTTAATATATATTAATTGCACTTCATTCAACATAAAAACTTAATTATCATGTTATGGTTGCGCTGAAATGAAATTAGACAACGGCATTTATTTACACGGTATAACTTTTGTAGAAGAAAATCACAGGTCAAATGACGATGAGATATGGAATTTGCTTAAAATGACATTTTTTTTTCAAATGAAGAGGAGTTACGAAATGTGCAAATTTCTTTGAATGATATCGTTAAACAATGATGTATTTTACAGCCCAATGCTGCACACTTGCTTCTTAAATGGAAATAGAGAACAAATTTGACGAATCTCTCAACAATTCATCCTACTTCCCCGTCGTTTAAATGACTGAAAAATTGTTGAAAAAGACGTTAAACCCGAACACACGCACGCACGCACGCACACAGACACACATCCTACTTCCAGAAAAGTTGTTATAGTCCATGAATCTAGATTGCACAGTGTATGTCGCTATTATTGGTTATTCGGTCCATTTTTCGATGCTCGCAACTCAGTACTATAACCAACGTTTTGGAAAAGTTTCACGAAAACCTTTTACATGTTTATTAAATTATGCATGTAGTACAAAAAATGTTTGCGGAATACGAGTATATAAGAGTACATATGTTAAATATGTGCTAATCCTACGCACTCCTAACAAAATGTCCTCTTTATTGTTCGTACTACAAAAGTAAAATGCACCGGAATTGCAGATATTGCACATATATCTATCAATAAGGAAAAAAGGGAAGTGAAAAGTATCTTAAATTGAAACGGTAACACCAAGATTAGAGTGTATCATCTAGGGAGTGAAAATCGAATAGTGACCTGATATATTTCACATTTATTTCGCTTTCTCAGGCTTAAAGAGATTACCCAATATTTGATTAATTATAGTTTCTAAATCTCTCTAATCTTGTATTGTGTTTGCCCTTATCGCTGACTGGTCTGTGGATTTCTAGGTCTTTTAAAATCAATGAGGAAGCTAACAGGATTTTCTTGTATAAGGTCAATTTATTATTCTTTAGTATGTCACTTTATCGTTTACATTATATAACATAAAAATAAATGTATTTACAGTATCATCAGATATTTAGAGTCTGTTAGTTAGAATCCACATTTAGTGTCCGCATTTTAAATTCCACGCTTAAAATTTAAAATGCGGTCACTAAATGTGGATTCGATTCTATGTGGATTCACTATTCGATTTTCACTCCCTAGATGATACACTCTAAACTTGGTGTTACCATTTCAATTTATCTGATTTTAACGCAATCCATTGTGTCCCTACTAACGCGGCTCTATCACAATCTCTTTACCAAGATGCAAAGTCAGTCTATGTCAGGGAAATCACGATCATCATATTAAATGCATTCTCGAATGGTAGAAAAGACTGTTGCATAAGCGCTAGTGCACATTTTACCACCGTATGTTTAATATATCATACCCGTACATTGTTTACATATCGTGCTACTGGAGCTTAGTGTTGTTGTGATCAGACATTTTGATACATATTTACAGGTATAAATCAATAATATTTAAACCAATACAGAGAAGATATTAACGAACAGATGTTAAAACATTGTCAAGAAAATGTTACAAGCAAATGTATTGATGTGTTTCATACAGCGGCTTAAACATTTCTGAAATGATTGTAAATGCTCCACAGACATCATGTCAGTTTTTCCACTGAATGTTGTGTTATTTTATGGACGAGTGATGGGTTTGGCGACGACACATCAATTTGAATGGGCCAATAGCAAAGATATATGAATGTCACAACAACAGCAACGAAAAGTAGAAAGTAACTTATAAATGTGAAAGATAAATTAGATATAGTTATACTCTTTTATTCTATAGTTATGTCCAGCTGTGTTAAATAGCAAGACAAGAGGTCACTAGAAAGAAAAGAGTTCACTCATTCAGAAAGATACATAAAAATTATATTACAGTATATTAATACACATTTTTGGAGGGTTGTGAGTACAAGTCCCTATGGTGATTGTGCTTTTGGTTATAAGTTTGTCTGATCTATTATTACTGTTTTCAGTTATGTAAGATTATTACTATTAGATAATTATCGACAGGTTTCTATTTTTGATTTACATTTAATTACGATGCAGCATAGAAATTACTTCATCAATGCTTTTCCTTTATTCCACGTCCCTTTAAAGATGTACTATGCTCATTTTTACATAGATATTTCATCATTGCATATTGATCTAAATCTAGAAAATTCTCATTAAACATCTTTACCTTGGCTAAATATATTAACTAACTGTGTATACTGCAATCACAATTAAATGTCTGTAAAGTAACAACCATTTGTTTCAAACAAACTTCCAGAGTTTTAGTAGCGTAATATATTCATACAGTGTTTACTTACACATTAACTAGTATGTAGTATTTAAACCTTACACACTACCTTTCATACTCACAAACATGGTTATTTTATAATTCCATAAATGATATGCGATAATTGTTCATATATTCAAATATGAAATTTGGGCATAATATATCTTTAATATTGTATAAATCACGTTCCATTTATTTCAGATAACAAAATGCTAAATAATTATGTATGTGTACGATGTAAACTACAACAAACTTCACTTTCAGCAACAAAAACAAACAACTCTATCAATCATTTGAAGATTATGATATATCTAATTTTTTAAAAATGGCCGCCATTTTGATAACGTCATAACACGGTCCAGTCGCATAATTCACACTGGCGACATGGCTTAGAATGAACTTCAGACATTACGGAACAGATTGGTATATGTCGCCACTGATCTTTTTTCCAACCGCACGGGACCCAAAATATGGCTCTAAGCGAATAAACTAACGAGGTATTGTCGTCACTTGATCGTCGGCGTCGGCTTTGGATAACATTTTTGTTTAAGATATTTTTCACTTCCTTTTTTCCTTAAAGATAGATATATAATTGCAATATCTGCAATTCCGGTGCATTTTTAATTTTGTAGAGCCTACAATATAGAGTCCGAAATTTAGTTTCCGCAGGTGTTTAGAGTCCGCATATTAGATTTAGCGAGTATTTAGAGTCCACGATTAAGAGGCTGCAATGTAGAGTTCACTGATATAATATTCCGTCCGCAATTTAGAGGTCGCAAATTAGATTCCACAAATATGTTATGTCCGCATTTAGAGTCTGCGGGTACTTAGAAATATTTTTTGAAATAATCGCTATATTGCTGTAACAAAAAAAAAAATAATAAATAAAAAAAAAAAATAAATAAAAAGGCGTCATTTTCTTGCCCACAAGACATGAAATGAAAAGGGGCGGTCTCCATAAGGCTGTTTTCCTGGTACAAACAGATTTTGATAGATTTTTGCTAACAGCTGGCTTGATGAATGGGCCTTACATCCCGGATCGGAGATTTAGTTTTGAGAGTATGGATGGGGTAATTCCATACCAGTCCTGCCTTACCGGACAAATATATATAATAACAAATATATAGTACATTATATCAGCTGAACTAAAAGTAAAAGGGTATAATGTGTACACTATAAGACATTCGATTGTGGGGGCAGGTGTGGGAGGGGGTAACCCCCTCCCGCAAGTGGGGGTATAGGGACCTCCCCAAGAAAACTTTTTAAATCAAGAAGTCAATTCGTGCGATTTGGCTTGTATCTGTAAGCTTACTGATGGGTAGATATGTGACACTTTTTTTTAGTAAGATAATGATAATATTACTAGAAAGACATAACACTTAATTTTTTTTTAATATATATTTGACAGATGCGATGGGCATAGGAAAAGGCCAGTGTTGTTTATGAAACAAAGTTTACATTGTACCATTTATTAGAAAATTAATGTAAACTTAAACTGTCTTTTTTATATATTTCACTTCACTTTTGTGAAAAAGGTGTATAGCTATACATAATAATTTTCGCATAGAAGTAATGCTCTGCGCTATCTAAAAATCGGATTTACCGGCTCCGCAGCCTCTACGATTTTGTTTAGTGTGCGTGGAGTCCTTGCTGAGACAGGTCACTACGACACCCTGATGCACGAGCTGATGCGGGAATCACATGGGACTCCTAAGCGTACCTCAGAATCGAGCCACCCATGTTACAGACTGACCCCCAGAAATCCTAAGCACCTTAACTGCCGTCCAGACTTGTACCGTCACCGTATCATCTCTGTGCAGCATCTGCATGCATGGAAGCAGTACGGGCGTCGTATAATTTCCGTGGTAAGCTTGTCGAGACTGCAAGGCAAATGCACTGAAATTACACGACTTCCGTATAATCTCCGCGCAGCGTCCATACGGATTTCTCCCGGCTTTTCCCGAGAGCCTGTGCAAAAAAGGCACGATGCTCGAATATAATGTGAACACATACGCCGTAGCCCGTAGCCCCTTCGATGCCCCAAAATCCACAAGGAATTATCGTACGGCGCCAGGGTCAAATGTGAATTAGGCATCAACTATAGAAAGAAAAGAAATGGGTTAAAATACGTTTTTCGGTCAATTTAAATCTAATCCAAATTCACGAAAGCACAGGAAAATCTATGTCTATGAACGGAAATGTCGTCATGGTGTTTAAAAAAGCACGACAAAATAAATGTTCTGATTTTAGCAGCTGTAGCGTAATATTTTTCTTTAAATATATCTAATATGAAATTAGGTGCTACCTAAAAGGCAGAGCTCCCTTGAAAAATCACAGTGCCCCTTAAAAATTAAAGGAGTGGTGTTAAAATTGTCTGGAATTATGGATTTGTTAAGGAAGTTTATGTTCTATTGGATCTATTAAAATTATAAGTATTAATGATAATTCATGATTTCTGAATGCATGTTTTAGACTGCATCAAATTTAATTCTTCGTATTCTGTGTATAATTAAAAGAAAGTTCGATATAGATTAAAATCTGCACCAAGATAAAGAAAAAAAAAACGTATTTGAATAATTTCTGTTATTCTTATTAAAACGTACTGCATCGACAATTTTTCATAAATTATTATCATACTGGAAACCAGTCACAAATGATAACTCCTTCAAATTGAAAAGCTTCAAACCTAACAGAATCTTATTCGGCCAATAGCCAAAGGAATTCTGTCTCTTTGCGTGTGAATGTTTGGCAATAATGACTTAATGTAAAAAGTTAAAGTTGATAGAAATTAGAATTTACGTAATCCTGGAAATGACTATAATTGTAATTCTTTTAAATGTCATTATTGTCGAATTTTGGTTCTTTCTGAAAGGAAGAATGATTGTGTCCAACTTTCAGTCAAAAATATTACTATAATAGACGCCTAGCTGGTAAGGGAAAATTACAATCATTTACATGACTGTACAAAGCTTGTTTTAAACTCAAAAAACTAGCAATTTTTAAAAGTTAATGATGAGAATTTTACCTAGGGAAAAACAGTGTTTGCCGAAATTCTCGAAAAACCCTGTTTATTTACTGAACTTCTAAGTTAACATTTCTATGGCTTTTTTATGGTTAATCTTTTAGCACTATAAATTAGGGATGGTAGTAAGAACCTTTTTGATGTTTATTGATAATTCATCGCCAATAGTTTTAGTTTTTTTGATAAACTCTGGTCAGTGATTTTAAAGCTAACGGATGAAATATATGCGTACGGGGAGAAGAGCATTATTTGCTTTTCACAGTTTAATGCCTGTATATTTTGATCCTAAAGCTGTTTTTTTAAAGTTATGTCTACTGAATACTGCACAGGCACTACATTGGAACCTGACATCAAAACTAAACACTTGTTAAATTTCACATGAATGACTTTAGTTATACAATATTTTCAAAACTCAATAATACAAAAAAACTGAAATTAAACAAAGGAATTGAAAAAAAAAATCTGGTCCAGGTGAGGTTCGAACTCACGACCTCTGGTTTTCAACGCGAACTCGCTAACCACTACACCACTGTGGAGTTATGACGTCATCATGACAAACATAAGTATATATAATAAAGTTCGGTAATGGCAGCGTGACGAAAGTCGTTTCAAAATGAAAATATTATATTTTATTTCTTTTTTCTTCGTAGAAAATGTATTAAGCACTAATTTTATTATCAAACGCGCATTTACATTTTTATTCAATATTCAAAGCAGTAAGCGAGACGCTTTTGTCAACCGTAAACAGTAAGCGTCTACTGACGTCTTTACTGATTAATTACTATGTGCATAGTGCACATGAAAAAATCCGAACAACACCGATTCCAAAAAGTACCACGAATTTTCAACTCGATAGTATACACAGTTAGATCTCTCTATTCGTTTTCTTGTTCATACGTCTAACCGTAATGCGACGCTGTCGGCGCCGCTTCGCGGCGCCGGTAGCTCTGCTATAATTAAAAAAATATACTGAAAGGAAAGGGGTACATTTATAAAATTTGATTTCATGTGCAGTGCATACTTGTAAAAACACAGAATTTCTTATGTTAGATTAATTCCTCAAAAGTCTAGATATAATACTCGTACGAATCCATAATAAAAACAAACACTTATACCATATCAGCACCTAATCCATATTCACTTATTTTTTCGCACTTTCAGTAAATAAGACTTTTTAGGATGAATGTTGGCAAATCTGTCAATTATAGCATATGGTGGTTGTGATAACAGTCCTCTGTATTGATAGATACATCCAACCTTCTGTAAAACCGGCAGATTCAACATTGAAACTTGGGTAAAAATCTGTAAAAGCTTCCGGGCAAAATATATTGCTCTTTTGAGATATAGACAGCTAATAAGAGACTTTATATAAAGGTTACCGTGAATGTCAATTTTAATAGTTAGCATATGCAAGTTGGCGAGCGCAGCGAGCAGAAAAAAATCATGCAATGGATATTCAAGGGTAAAATGCAAGCTTTGCCCCCCTACCTGGTTACGCCCTTTAATCATTAAAAGTGGGCAAATATTGAACCGTTCCACATCACACGTTTAAACACGAGAACTTAAGATAGTTACGTCCCTTTTATATTCCTTGTATACATATATACACAATTCAATTTACATCCTGGTTTGTGCCTTTAACAGAAAAGGTAGCAAATTCGTTTAATCGACGCGTGAACTGTGTCTTGGAATTTTGGTTTGTACTTTCTGTTATTAATTAAATGAAGGTATATATGATATGATTTGCAATAACAATTTAGGTCTTTTCTACTTTCGGTTTCGTTAATCGCTTTGCAGGTGTTGTAAACAGAAATATAGTTTACAGAAGATTATATTGAGGATTTATTGGGTAATGTTATAGTTACAGTTTTCATGCTGATATGTGTGCATGATTGATCTCTTCGTGATTTACATTTGATATAAGAAACACACTTAAAGTTATATACCATGTCAACGATTTACTTCTTTTTGTACCAGAAATTGTACATGTTCCGATATAAATATTTAATATTTGTACAAAAACTACATATATCAGAAAATGTCTCTATTTAAAACACGATATAAGCGATACCAATACTTAATTAGTGTATTTTTACATATTGTGTATCCATTTGTTGTAAAGGCTCGCAAGATAAAAGTTCGCTGTTCTTCCTAGATTGGAACTAATGATATGGGTAAAAGGAGGCCTGGCAATAAACAAAAGGTACTTATTTTATTTGTATGTACGCACTTGATTAAAAACATTGCAGCCCTTTGTAAAACATAATATCATTAGCATGACATTTAAATACACATCAGATACATTTGAATAAATAGCCCACAACGACTTTTAACTGTTTGACTTATATAATGGGTCATGAGTGCACCCGTCACACCATGTAATCACAACGCATATCATCAGTTTTCAGACACTATAGAATTAGTAATTGTTTATATGTTGCGACTTCTCAATTTTAGTGGACAGAAAGCATCTCAAAACATGTATATTCAATACACTTAGTTTGGACAATTTGGTCCTGGATGAAAACAGGTCAACGGGTACAAAATAATATCTGTAGATGTTTTATTTTCTAGCTATAAGTATGATCCTCCGCATGTAACAATAGCATAAATCATATATTTATCGTTGTACTGATTTCGGCTCCTTAAATTGTAATCAGTAATAATGTAAAAATGCAAAAAGAAAAGTAAGTACTTTCATTTCTATTTTTTTTTCTCCTGCAAAGCATGAAAATAAAGACAACAACATCAGCAGTCTGACCAGAGTCTTTAAAGAAGACCTTGTAATTACAGCTAGCAGTATTTTGGAATTAGAATGATTTGTATGAAATCAAAGCTGATACTCGTTCTTACAATTTGTAGAACCTATTTTTATTTAGCCGCGCCATGAGAAAACCAACATAGTGCGTTTGCGACCAGCATGGATCCAGACCAGCCTGCGCTAACGGTTTCTCTAATTGTAGTCGGCTTTAAAAGCGAACAGCATGGATCCTGACTAGACTGCGTGGATGCGCAGGCTGGTCTGGATCCATGCTGGTCGCATATCCATTATGCTGGTTTTCCCATGGCACGGCTCATTTATATTTTGTCATTTAATGGGCACAAATTTTAACCATCCTTCGTTTAAAAGGGTAAAAAAGAAGGTAAAACCACCCCTGATCCAAACAGATGGAGATCTCCCAGGAATTCTTCGCGCACGAGTGTAGAATCCGAGCCTCCTCAGAGTCCACCAATTGGGAGACCACCGAGAAAACGATCACGTACTTCGTCATTTTATCTAGGCGAATCATCAGAAGAGAACAGTGTATTCTGTGGGCGGTGTCAAGAAAAAGACAAGGAACTGGCACTGTAATTTAACTTTTAAATTATTTTTAGCTATGTGGTGGCTGTACTTAAAATAAATATTGTTACTTTTCTTTTTCCTTTGGATCATAGGTCCAGGTAATAATCTTTATAACAGAGTTCCGCTTATGTCGGTGATAGTTTACTTCATAATCGTCCGTTAACAGACTCAGTCAAACCCAGTCTGATATTTCATGTTTTTGCTGGTTTACGTTATAGGCTTCAAAACGATTATATTGTAAATTGTATTTTTGGTTATGACCACTTACTTCGAATCATTTACCTGTCACTAAAGTGCGTTCGAAACTTCATTTGGGTGTTAGGGGTATAGGAGTCTTCATGTGAGGAAGACATCCAACTAGCTTACAACGTCGGCAGGTTGATGATTCTGCTTAAGTACCTTATACTTCATGATGCTGTCAGTGTAATCATCATGAAGATTTTTCCGCTTGACACAGTTAAGGCGGTTTGAAGGGACATACAAGTATTTCACATCTTCTGTCATTTTATCCTTAAGAAAAAATATAATCCTTTTCAGACTGTTAGAGGAATTGTCAATTAAAGATAAGATAAAAGAAGAATATGAAGAGATGAAAGCCAAATATGAGGAGGAGAAACGACAAAAGGATGAAGCCCTGACGAGGTAAATTACAAATACTAAAGAAGTGTGAAGACTTAATTTAGAAACAGAAGACAGTTTTACAATTCGTCGAATAGATACCCTGCAATAATAAAGAAGTATCAGATTTATCATTTGAGAGCACTGAAAATTGAAATAAATTTGTCGCAAATTTTTGGTTTCAGGAACTAAACTCATAGATTCGTGTCACTCAAATATATATATATATATTTGTTTTAATTCAAGATGTATTCTTTACAGATTAAGTGCCATGGCGTCCAACAAACTTCGTGATAACAATCCGAATATCGCCGACCTTAGTGACCAGAACAGACCAACTAAAATAGCTGAGAAATTGTCAGAGCTGTATGACAATGAATGGACAGATGCGTTTGATGCCTTGAATGATGAAATGAGTGAAACAGAAACAATAGATTTCCTTTTAGATATTTTAATGGTAAATACTATACGTAAGATCTCAGTGAGAGTTTTTAGAAAAAGATATACCATTACACAAATCGACAAAATAATTGTATATGATGTTTTTTCTTTATATTTTTAGCTCGACTATTCGAAGAATAAGTAGAGCTATCCTACTCACCACGGCGTCGGCGTCGGCGTCGGTGTCGGTGTCGGCGTCGGCGTCGGCGTCGGCGTCACACCTTGGTTAAGTTTTTCGTACCAGTCCACATTTTGACAAAGTCTTTTGAGATAAAGCTTTGAAACTTTCAACACTTGTTTACCATCATTATGGCCAGTTATAGGCAAGAGCACATAACTCCTTCAAGGATTTTGGCTGAATTATGGCCCCTTTCGACTTAGAAATCTTGGTTAAGTTTTTCGTACCAGTTCATATTTAGACAAAGTCTTTTGAGATAAAGCTTTGAAACTTTCAACACTTGTTAACCATCATCATGTCCAGTTATAGGCAAGAGCACGTAACTCCATCAAGGATTTTGGCTGAATTATAGCCCTTTTTGACTTCGAAATCTGGGTTAATATTTCGTACCAGTTCATATTTTGACAAAGTTATTTGAGATAAAGCTTTGAAACTTTCAACACCTGTTAACCATCACCATGTCCAGTTATAGGCAAGAGTACATAACTCCATCAAGGATTTTGGCTGAATTATGGCCCCTTTTGACTTAGAAATCTTGGTTAAGTTTTTCGTACCTGTTCATATTTTTTGTAAAGTGTTTGACATATGGCTTTGAAACTTTTATCACTTGTTTAGTATAATAGTCTCTATCTGTAGGAAAGAGAACATATTAACTCTGTCATCTATTTTGGCTGAATTATGGCCCTTTTTGGACTTTGAAATTGGTTCTGTTTTCATACAAGTCCATGTTTTGTCAAAACTATTTGACATATGGCTTTTAAACTTTGAACACTTGCTTATCATTATGATTTACATCTGTAGGCAAGAGTACATAACTATTTTGACTGAATTATGGCCCGTTTTGGACTTTGAAATTGGCTCATATATTGCCATTTAATGCAAGACTTAATATCGAAATCAAAGTAATACAGGAACATTTTTTGTCTAATCTATTTATTTCTTTTATCTGAATATCCGTGGAAGTATTTTGACGCCATTCTTCAATCAATTCTTCGAATAGTCGAGCGCGCTGTCATCAGACAGCTCTTGTTTAAGTTTTTCTTCATTTTTTAAGGTTGCAATTTTCAACCGTAAATTATCCTTTGCGTTTATGTTCGTATTACGTATATGTCATGTTTAGGTGTTTAGGGATCAAGTGCTTTGTCTACTTTGTTCAGATGTTCGATATCATCTCATGGTAATGTGTTTGCTGTTTTGTTTTAATCCATCAGCCAGTTCCTTAAAGTATGTCAAAATACAGACGTAAACGGGGACTAACTAACAACAGATAAAATGTCTATTGCAGAGATCATACAAGGCATGTAAGGCGATTGCGTCGGAAAACTATTTCGAGAAGGTTCAACGCATCATAGAATTTCCCGTTCAGGTATGTCTGTTTTACAAAAAAAAAATGTTTTCGTAAACATATTGTAAAACATTTTACATGAAATAACTTGCAGATTTGTGAATTCTAACTTTTAATCTGAACTCTAGCCTCTGACCTTATCTTTGGCGTCAAGCAAATTATGGTAGCACCAGTATCAGGGAAGCCCATACTCAAACTGAACACAATTGATTTTAACAACATAAAATATTGAATAAAGTGGCATAATTGACAGCGAAAGCAATCAGTTGTAAATGATCATATATTATATTTAAGGGGGAGTTGTCAGTAACCTCGTCGTCTGTGCTTCCAGACGAGAAGAAACAGTCTGTGCTTCCAGACGAGAAGAAACAGTCTGTGCTTCCAGACGAGTTGAAACAGTCTGAGCTTCCAGACGAGTCTATGCTTTCAGACGTGTCTGTGCTTCCAGACGAGTCTAAACAGTCTGTGCCTCCAGACGGGTTGAAACAGTCGTTGCTTCCAGACGAGTTGAAACAGCAAATCAAGGAGTTCAGAAAACTGAGAGCCGTGCATGTTATTGAAGACGTTCAAAAGGTATTACCAGTCTAAAGTAACAGCAAATTAAGAGTTAATCACAAACTTTACTTAAAGGGTGCAGTATCAAGTCTGGAGCTTAAAACAGCTTTGCCTTCTTCATTTTGGAACAAACAGGTGGCATAAAATAGACTATGAAGGAATGCTTTGCTACCTATTCTGTTCGAAATCCCCATCTTCGGCCATGGAAGCCATGTTTGAAATATATTTGGTGAATAAACTTAAGAAAATGTTTACGGCAGGAATATAAAGTAAAGTATAATTTCAGAGGAACCTCTCATGATGCGGCAGTGTACATTTTTTTTATCATATTATGGCATCATCATAAAATGACAGTAAAGATGTAATAATTAAGCTTAAAGTTTTATTTTCTTCAGGCAATTCGAAGCAATCAGCAGTCAAAGTTTGACAGTGTAGAAGAAGTTAAGACATATAAATCTATGTGCGAGGAGCTCTGCTGGTTGATGGCGGTACAGGACCCACCACTTGTTCTTTCTGAAAACAGTCCGCAGAAGTTTGATACAAATGTCTTTAAGGACTATACGAAGCGAGGGACGTATGTACAGTATGTAGTGTGGCCAGCTCTATTCTTGAATGAAGGAGGTTCACTCTTAACAAAAGGTGTTGCTCAAGGGTGCAACAACCTCCCCTTAGATAATTAACAATACCTCTTGTAAATCTGACTATAGAAGTATAGGTTTTTAGCTGAATTAAATGTATATATCTCTTCTACATAGATATACTCAGAAAATATATAGTTTATATTATGTTAGTGTGATCGTTGATCCCTTGAATAATTTACCAAATACTAAACAGCATGTACTTTAAGCACCAATCTGTAACTCTCCAACAATTTGGAATAATAATCTAGACAAATATTTATGTACAAAACTGTTACGTAATAAAACATTAGATGCGTTTTAAATCGCAGTAGTTTTTGTTGCCGTCTGTTCTCAAGTAACTAACGTTTTGTTAGAAAATAGACAGTATATGGGTTATATTCATACGTAGAAAATATCTTACTTGTCTGAAGTAGCAATTAATTTTATTGATTACATAATCCATAGTGACTTGTCCTCCTAAATAAATATACAAGTAGAATCTTATGGCAGCGGTCGGTCACCAGTCACTTGAGTCGTTACAGTATTCCGGTATGCCTTTAAAGCGTAACTACTTGTGAAACATTAGTTTGACTATATTTTATTCAAATATTGTTTGTTTTACATTTCTTCCAATGAGTACACGAACTATAACATAAAGCTATTTTTTAGGATATTTACATAATCGTGTTGACATTTTGCTAATTATTCAAGAGGTCGCTTATTAAGTTGTTTGGGATGTAGTCGTTTTCATAACTTGAAGTTCAATTTACACAGACGTGATAAAAGCATATCAAGTGATTGGTGTTTAATGGTTGTAACACATACGAACAGATGAAGGAGATACAGCAGTTCGATATGTATTAATGCTCATGAAAACTTAATGGGAAAACAAACAGCCAAAGACATGTTAAATTATTTGAACCTACTCAAGCATGCATGTTGTGTCACCTTAGTTTTTCTATGAATTACTGCTTAATCTACATCTTTACCAGAATTAGCTTGTGGTTTTATTTTATACAGGATTTTTTTACAAACTGTAATATCTTTGTCAATGTAAATGGAGTTATGAGACAGTCTATGGGACCCAGACCTGTGTTTTCAAGTTTTAAATACATCACTTCACCCGCAGTACATTCAGTCATAGATATTTGTAGTGCCATTTGATAATAAAATAAAATGTTTACGCCAAATTCATACTTTTTGTTACATTTGCTTTCATAGTCACCCTTCATTATCGTATAGAATAATGTGATAAAAAAAATGATTTCTTTGCCGGTGTTCGGGACTTATTTAAAAGTGGTTTATAGGATTTTGGTCGTGTAATGGACTTTTTCATATGTTCACAGAGCACTAAATACAAAATTTTCACTAGAGGTAATTCTAAAATTCGATTTTCCATCCTGGTTGCCCAACCAAGGTAGAGTTATCATAACATAAGTATAAACTTGATATACATATTTTTCCTACGGAATGATATGAATATAAGAACAATTGTATTACATCTATGGAAGTTTTGCTGTGGCATTTATATGTCTAGCCGACATTTATTAGAAATGCAAGTTTAGGGATCTCAGTAGCCGAATGGTAAAAGTCGCTGACTTCAAATCACTTGCTCCTCACCGCTGTTAGTGTGAAACCTCGATAGGTGTACAGAATTCTGTCACGTGAGGAAATCATCCAGCTGTTGTTCTACCTAGAATCTAACCTAGGCCTAAATTAGCTCAATCTGGGGTCTTCCGCTATCACCAAAGCTGAAATATCGCCATATTGGCCGAAACTTTAACCGGCTGTTAAACTAATCGCCGGTAAATTTCTTATTCAAAATATTAGTCTTGGTTGGAAACACTAGTTTTGACGTTACTGTAAGCCTGTTTAGTATTCATAATCCTTAACTCATATATTTTATTAAGTCTTCCCTTTGCCCATCTTGGTTGCGCAACCAGGATAGATTGGAAATACGTGACTTTAAAACCTGCATTTTGGTTCAGATTGTTATAGTATCCCAATATATATCAAAAGTTTTGTAACACTAGAAATTATATTAAATTTAAAAGATTTAGTTAGTTAATTATATTTCGTTCCGACACGTCTCGACGGGACGGTATTATGGAAAGACTTTTCTTTAAAACAACGAAAAAGGCCGAAGATTAAGACTTACCTTGCTTTCTCTGTGAGCAAGTGCAGAGGCAGTGGCAAGCTGAATTTACCTTGCTTTCTCTGTGAGCAGGTGCAGAGGCAGTGGCAAGCTGAGAAATCCAGATGTTGCAAAATAATACCCAAGGAAATGAAAGTTTTTATTTTCATAACTGGTCGATATTACCAGTACATGTACTTCGAAGATATTTCAGTCTCAGTTATGTTGAATAGTTGCATAATAAACAGCCCGATGAGTAGTTTTTACGCAAAACTATAACTTAACTTTTATCTAAGATCGTAAGACACTGTGTCATTATTAGTATCAGAGTGTATGACAATCGGAGCTTAGCGTTCCCTGTTATCCGGATATGCATTAACTGCTCCTAGACTGTGGTACTACGACGATAAAGATGTCTGAAAAAGCTAAGGAACAAGCATGACACACATCCATGTGAATGATGTGAACATAACAAAACCATTTGAAACGTGCAAAAATCGAATAGGAACATGCCTGTCATACATCAGTCAGAATAGAGGTAACATAACATCACCGTATAGAAACTGGAACAAATATGAAATAAGGGCATGCCTGTCATATGTCAGTGAGAATAGAGGTAACATAACATCACCATATAGAAACTGGAACAAATATGAAATAAGGGCATGCCTGTCATATGTCAGTGAGAATAGAGGTAACATAACATCACCATATAGAAACTGGAACAAATATGAAATAAGGGCATGCCTGTCATATGTCAGTGAGAATAGAGGTAACATAACATCACCATACAGAAACTCGAACAAATATCAAACAGGAACATGCCTCTCATATACCAGTGAGAGTACAGGTAACATAATATGACCATATAGAAACTCAAGCAAAGATCAAATGGGAACATGCCCGTCACTCATCTGTGTAATAATGATAACAACAAAAAGAGAGGGCAACATGCATGTTCGATGAACGCAGTCTATAGCAAAGGATGTATAGAGTGCATATCTTGAAAATGTAAGACCCTCTGAAACATGTAGGTAAGAAAGCAAAAAAAGATAGGAACACAGTGGGGCACCGCCTTGGATCGATCGATGGCGAATACATAACTGTGGAGTTTAATTCGGCCAAAACCAAACATCACTCTAACTCCCCAACATACTCCAAAACTTGCAGGACAGTGTTAATAAATATGATTAACGCCGAATGAATCTCATACACAAGTAATGGTAGCACAAAACACAAAATGCTCTCGCAAATTTGCTTAAGCGTCATCCATTGCACCGAAGTAACTTTATCACATCTAAAAAACCCATCAAAGACGTCACCACTTTAACTACTAACCGTTTAAAATATAAAACAATGGCAAGGCAACTGACACAAGTTATCAAACCATATTATTTCCTCCGTAATTTCAACTTTCAAATAATAATAATTTCATATTGTAAACGTCATTTAAACTTTGCCATGGATATATATTTCTTCAGTAAAATGTCAGTTCTAGACTTTAAATTATTTTCACAATGCAAGTTTCAGTTTTTCACTCAAAGTAATAAAGTCGCCTTCGACCAATGTATTTAATGAAAGTTACAGTCGCTTTAAAGTCCTACAAGCTTCCTCGTTCACTGACGTCTGGAGAGGATTAAAACAATGTCCAGGTTTTATATTCAGAGCCGTAATTTTGTTACGAAAAGTTGTAAAACTATCAAAAGTTGTGAAATAATAGAAAATTGTAATGCGAAAAAGGACATAAATCTTAAGTATTACATCGAGTCTTGACATTAAGTAGTCTCCCTTTAAGAATTATCCCATTTGTATCATACATCCTGGATTTCTTATTTCAAAGAAAACAAGGATTTTTTCCATATATTAGTTTAATGAATTCGTAGAAAAAGGCAAGTTGTTATTTATGTCCTTGTTTATTGATTTCGAGGAAAAATGACAAGACTTTTTATAAAAGTTGTACATGTATATTATTTGCATGAGTGGTTTATGTAAATGTAAAATATTACAACACGTTTTCAATTTCTGTGCTTATGATATCGTTTCAATTTATTATCAGAATTCCATTTAATATCGAATAAGGAGAGTATTCAAAACTTGTCTACGTCCCAGTAAGGGGTTTGACAGAGTAAGGTAAACAGTTCAAATTTCATTTTCGGTCTGCGTTGATAGTTCTGACTTGATCTACTTTCGGTTTCATTTTTTTCTGAATCTTTTATTAGCACATCTCGTGCATTTAATGGTTGTAACATGCAACCACATACTAAACATACATAAGTCATAACTAATGTATCAAATGTTTAGTAAGAGTATCAAGATATTGTTACGGAATTTATTTTCTGGTTTCTCTCTAGCAGGTCACATATTGCACCCACCCTCTTAGCTCAGTAAGTAGAGCGTTGGTCTACGGATCGCGGGGTCATGAGTTCGATTTCCGGACTGGGCGTATGTTCTTGACGATTTGATAAAAGGCATTGTGTCTGAAATCATTTGTCCTCCACCTCTGATTCATGTGGGGAAGTTGGCAGTTACTTGCGGAGAACAAATTTTTACTGGTATACAGAACACTGGTAAACACTGGTTAGGTTAACTGCCCGCCGTTAAATACTGTTGGAAAACGGCGTTATACCCAGCACAAACAAACAAACAAACATATTGCACATTGTAAAAGTCCACAACTGATTTATTATCTAAAACTGCATCTATGGTCAGTCTGTGAAGTATTGTGTTTTACGCAAAGTATTTCAGTAACTATTATACGCCATCATTGTGCATTTAAACTTATTTTATCATATTTATATTGTGTTAAATAATTAAATGTCATCAATTCAGATAAAAAACTGCAACACTGTGTGGTATTCTGTACAATAAGCGGCCAGTCAGAATTCAGTCATATAAAATTCAAGTAATAGCTGTATATCTTACATAGGACCTGCTTATCAATACGTGGATATATAGAAAATATCTGACTAGGAACGCTATGGGAAACTCTTGGTCAAAGTATTGGCAACGTGATGATGGACCTCCTCCTGCAAAGAAAAGAAAGCTGTCAGACAACATAAGTGTACCAGGAGGGGCATACACGGAGATATTTCAGGAAAAGGATCAGGAAATAAAACAGTTACAGTCAACAATTAAATGGTAATATATTCAAAATAAAGAATAAACAACAATGTTGAATGCAATGAAAACGTTTCAAAATATATATTGCAAAATGTTAAAATCCATTTAATTTGATCACATTATTTCTTACTTTGTGACTTCCCCTGGTCGTTCCGATCAGCTTATTTTGTATATCACCTAACTGAGACTGGACGGGAATACCTCCATACAGAGTGGGAACTTATATAAGACAATAATGCTACATGCTTTATTAAAATAGAATTTTTAGTCCGATTTTTCCCAGCCTTGCAAACCAAACATTCATAATGGACTTTAGCACTATGTATTATCAGTTCTTGAAGAACTAGAGTTCTATTTTAGGCTTGAAGAAACACACATCCCGAAGAACGAATACGAAGAGATGAGACAAAACTATCAAAGAGAAAAAACTGCCAAGGACGAAGCTTTACGAAGGTATTGATGGAGTAAATAATAAATTGTTGTATTAAAGATATATCTGATGTTAATTGGATATGAACGAACGGAATGACCATAACCAAATAAAATAAAAATAAATCACAGTTTTTGGCGTTACAATAGGTTATTCAGCAGAATAAAACTGTCACTACATATAAAAGGCAGTTATCACCACTGTTATTATTCAGATTAAGCGCCTTGGCATCCAGCAAACTCCGAGATAACAACCCAAATATCGCTGACCTTAGTGACCAGAATAGACCCACTAAAATAGCTGAAAAGATGTCAGAGCTATATGACAACCAGTGGACAGATGCATTCGATGCCTTGGCCGGAAACATGAGAGAGACAGATATCATAAAACTGCTACGGGACCTTCTAATGGTTTTGATTCTCTTGTCTATTGTTAAAAATAAGGGGTAGAACGAACATAATTATGTTTTAATTTAAAATTAAATCTTAAGTTCTTTTAAAATGCTGTTTGTGAATGAAAAGAATGATATGAGTGGAGGAAATGCCTTCAAAGTATAACGAATTGTATCTGTATTGTTGAAGCATAACATAAAAGTTGAGTTATATTTTCTGGTCCTTTGGGAACAAAGAATGCTGATGCAGAAATAGAATAATAAAACTGGAATGTGAGGGGTGTTTTAGATTTTATAACAGACTCTGTCCAATCAAGTCTGCTTCTATTTTGCTTGATTCTAAAAAGTCAAAGAATCAAATTTTATCTTAATGTCAACAGTATTTAATGGTAAGCTTCTCTTCCAGAAATGCTACCATGAATGTAAGGCCATTGCTACTGGCCATTACTTTGAAAAGGTCCAGAGGTGCATTGAACTTCCACTGCAGGTATGTCAGAATAAAATATGGAAAGTTTAATCGGCATCAAAATCTTTATTCTTCTTTGGACATTCCTATCTTTCTACTGTATCATTTATGGAAGTCAAATGTTAGTAAAAAAAAAAAAAAAGATACTGTGCGTTCATGTTTAAAGTGGGCAGAATTTTTCTCAATAATAGAATTTCTTAAAACTTACTTTTATGAAATACCGTTTTCAAGGGCAGATAACTCTTTTTCAATACTGGTGACATATGACTTTTATTGCATATCTTTGCTTCTTAGATGACTGATCTTTAGTATCCAAAGTTTGAAGAAATTCTATTTTTGGGAAAAAATCGCCCATCTCATATACAGAGACTATAGCGTACACCTAATACTTTAATTCGTTACCTGCATTTTTACTGAAAAAAAAAAAATTCTATGATTGCAGGGGTACACGCCTGTCCCACCACGAGCGACATCCATGATGCCAGATAGTTTAAAACAGCAAATTAAGGAGTTCCGTAAATCCAGAGCTTTGCACGTGACCAAGGAAGTTGAAAAGGTAGCTGCTTACAGTTATATATCCATTATTTCTATATTTACTACATATTGGGGAATCGATTCCTTTATGGTTACATGCGATATGCGATATATACCGAATGAGATTAAAAAATATGGTCATACGGCACATGCAGAGAGCGTCTTACTTCGGATTGTTTTGGAAGAATAAACTGTTTCCTTGTGCGTAATAAGCGTCCACATAACTTGTCTGAACCGCAACGTCTTGCACATCAGTACAAATATGAGCAGCAATGTTCTTGTTTTTATTCCAAAATCTAACTTTATATTGATACAAACGTATACTAGTATTTCTGGACAAGCTGATGGGCTGTATCGATTCCCGATTGAGGCATTGCCTTATTTCATATTCGCATAACATTGTCTACCAATATTTATAAAATTGATTAAAAGATTTTCTAAGCCAAGTAAAATATTTCTAAAAATGGCGTTAAATCTTTATTTTACCTGAGATGAGGTAAAGTAATCAAGTAATCAAACAATCTCGTGTTTATTTTTAAACAGGCAATACAAGGAAGGCTACATACATCATATAATCATTACGAAGCAGTTCGGAAATATATCTCTAGTTGTGTGGAGGTAACGTGGCTGATGGTTGTGCAGGATCCACCCCTTGTCCTCTCAGTACCGTCATCATCAAAGTTTGATAACAATACATTTAAAGACTATACCAAGCGAGGACCATATATGGAGTATGTGGTCTGGCCAGCTCTATACCTTCACGAAGGAGGGGCTCTCCTAGCCAAGGGTGTTGCCCAAGGATGTAACCAACCTCACCGAAGACATTGAAATGTGTTATGCTATCATTTATACATTAACTAAAGTCATATTTGTAGAGATTGCACTATTCTTTTTATTTATCATTATTCTGAAGGCATGTAACTTTTTCAGACTGGAAACAAATTGTTAACTTTACCGGTAAACTAATTTTTATAGTAATATTTAATTTACACAAGAAAAACGTTTTCAAGCATGATTTCATGTTCAATGAAATGGTATAATAGTTATGGTTTTATTGACAAAATATTTCTAGATAATATATATTCTCAATTTTGTAGCATTTGTCATTCAAACATCTTCTTCAGGGAAGTAGACATATATTAAAAGTTTAAGAAAAATCATATTTATTACTTTTAATCTTTTGGGAAAAGTCAGATTGCCATCCATTAGCAAAGAGTGGGTTTTGAACTATTATGAAGGGCTAGGAATTATAAAGTGTTATTCAACTATTCAAATTCAAAGTGTTCTCTAAAAATATCTTCACACTTCATTCTTATCTCATACCAGTCACAATTACTTGCTATTTTATCTTTCACTTTATCGAGGACTTTGTCTAAATTCTTACATTTGCTATACTGAAACGGGACCGGAGGGTCTTCGGGTGAAGAAGCAAACACGACTGTAAGAATTGTTTCAATCAATTTGAAGTTGGACACAATGTCATCTTTCCACATCTGTGGACAGGATATAACTTCGAAAAAGTTCCCTTGCCTTTTTATCCAGATCTTTTGTTCTTCGAACTGACTTACTGGTAACTGACTTACTGATAATAAATTATATTCTGTATCAACTTTCAGCAGGTTAACAAGTTTTAGTTTCTCTGACAAGAAACAAAGTACCTTCTGTAAACAATGGGAAGTATTAGACTCTGTGCAAGATTTCATATGATGTAAAACAGCAGTTTTGATATGGTATCTATTAACAAATGAACCCAACTTGCAAACTATATTAATTAATTCAAGCGCAGTGAAACAAATTTTGAGTTCTGTGTTTGCATTTTCAAATGCATGGATTTCTGAAATACTGCGAAAAATTCGCCAGCAATGTTTGTGAAACATCTCGCAGTTTCATGGAAAGGCATACATTCCCTCTGTTGGTTTACTATTTGTTGAACACTGCTTCCCGTGTATCACCTGTGCCGTTGTCCAAACATTTTCTACATGTATCTCTATTGCAGGATTTAAGTCAAGCAGAATTTTAACTTTTGATACTTTTCCATAGAAATGTGTAAAAGTCAGCATTAATTGTAGGAAGTCTAAGCCCCTTTTCTGTACTTATCCAGTCAAATTTGAAATGGAATGATATTGTAGAACACTGTAACACAAACTGAATCCAGCGTGGTCCTTAAGAACACCTGTGCTCATTTTTACCGTACCACAGCAAGGATCTTCAGCATCTCTATCAGCTGTAAGAAAGTAGATGTCATCTTCTTGTTTATAGAACTCAAATCTCTAGCATTTGCATAATGATGTTTTAGCCTGGAAAACATTTATTTAGAAATTTTCAATACACACCTCTGTGTCGGGATATTTTGAATCTCTAAATTGTACATGTTCTTCACACTTTTCTTCACATGCAATGCCTTCTGACATAGTGCTGTCAACAGCAGCTAGGTAATCAAATTCTATTTCCTTGGCAATAGAAAATTTTGATTATATAATTTTCCCCATATTCTTGTACCTTCAACCATGATTCCGCATGGCATTATGTGTTGAATTCTCCACTCGTCCGTCACTTTACTGAATTGATTTACGACCTTATTTATTAAGATGTTAACCGCTTCACTTATATCCTGTTTTTCCTTGTAAGCAGGTGATTTCAGACACAATGTCTTTTATCAAAAAGAAAGTACGCCGCGCCCGGGGGTCGAATTTATGATCCCGCGATCCGTAGATCTGCGCTCTCCCTATTGAGCTACGCGGATGGGCAGGTTCTAGTATAAAACTAGATCGGCAACTGACCGACCTTCTTGTTACAGAGCAGATAGTATCTAATAATTATAGTCCTATATGTAAACACCTTAATTACGAGTTAGTAAGTAACTCGACGATTTTAAATAACCCTTCTATATATGTAAATGTGACCTATATGTAAATGTTTGATATAAATACCTCAGCTGTGACCGTCTGTAACAGTATACATTGATATTTACGATTTTATACTACAAACTGAACAAACACTACAGATTCTTATGTCCTATTTGTATGCATATGAACGAGACATTTATAACTATAAAAGCATTATATTTATTTACTCACAATGTTAAATTTCTTTCTGGGTGGAGGGGTGTAGTGGGGATGGTATAGCGATTTTCCTTGGTGCAAAGATTTTTTGTTTGTTTGCTTTCTATTGAAGTAAGTTTTTTTTTCCGAACTTAAAGGCAGATTCCTTTTTAGAGTAAACAAAAGAAACTTTCTGTTTCTTTTTCAAAATACGTTTTGTAATTCTTTCGTTATCAAAAACTAATAAGCACATTTAAGATATACATTCTGTATTGAATAATTTGCTTAAGTACATGAAATAGCTAAATGCAAGTCTCCTTGATTAAATTTCAAATAATGAGCAAGTATCAGAGCTTCTGAAAGCAAAATGGTTCAAATCTGCTATTAATGTAATTATATGTAAATAATATGATGAATGCTTAAAAGATGAATTTGCCACAAGGAGCAAAGCCAGCAAAAATGGATGTCCAGTGACTCGTTAGGAGGGTTCATGGAATTTTTTGATGCATATTTTAGATATTATCTCCTCCTTTTTAAAAAATTTAATCCTGTAAAAAGTCATGTACATGCCTGGGTCTTTGGACCTAATAGGAAAGTATGCTATTGGCTACCCTATACACTACTTTATGACTTATCTGATGAAAAATCAAGCAAATTGTTTGATTAAATTACAAACAACTTGATAGATGATTTTATTTCCTCATCTCGACAACGATCATAACGATCTAGACCTAATGCAAGCAGTCTGATGGGATTGAAAGGGAAAAGAAGCAAAATATCGTGTCTAAGTAAGAAACAGTGGCTCTGATGTCTGACCCTCCTGTACTTCGGCTTATTACAATATTGCTCGTACCATGTCTTGCAAGCAAAACGAGCAGAACATTTCTTCTAAAATTCTCTGAGCTTTCAAAAATAGATGATTGTTGTTTTTTATGTTTGTGCGTTGGTTGCTTCCCTGAATCAGCACCATATATGTAAGTATACCATGATGGATTTACGGGGGTTCTCCCCGAAAAAGTTAGGTATTTTAAACGATAAATCGTGCATTCTGCTGAATTTTGAGAGAAATATATTTCTGTAATAAACTGAAGTTTCACAAGTGTTTGCGGTTTAATTCAACTAAAGTAAAGTTTGTATTCTAACTGGTTTCTTATTATAAAGAGTTAATATTTTTCTCTATGTGACTGAGAGCTGTTTCCAACAAAATTATCATCTTATTTCTAGAAAGTGTTTCTGTATAAATGTAAAATACGGGGGATCCACCCCCGAAAAAAATACTTTTCAAAATTTCATCCAAAATCCTGAATTCTAGAGAATCGCAACACTAAAATACTCTAAGTTTAAGTTATGTAATGACAAGTTAGTCCGGGGAAGAAGATATTTTTGTGTAGGACTTTTTATTAGGGTGCGAGACTCTTGTTGGAAATAGTATCAAACTGGGTATATGATTTTGAATATTTCAAGAGCCAAATGCTGAAAGAAGTATGTTTTAGGATAATGTTGTCGGCAAGGTTTTATCAAAAAGAAGGAGAAATATACACAGCCAAAAAATGGTGCTCCCCTTCCCCAGCTCCCTGCTCTTACGCTTATGTATAGTTTATTGTTCATATATTGAAAATATCAGCAGTAAAAGTTACACCAAACAACTCAAATCAATCTTGCACTCTTCTATAAGCAGTATGGATGGAGATGCTGCTCTTCATTAATAACAAAGAAAGAGTAATATCTAACCATACTTTATATTTTGAAAAGCTTTTAAAATTAATATTTTAGCCAACTTTTTTTCAATAAGATGAAGCCAGAGTATTCGAGTATAGTCTTTACAGCCTTTTACATTTTGTTCTATTTCATCTTTCTGACCACGATGACTTTATATCAATGAAGTTATCAATATTGTTTAAAATATGAATTAAATCATTTAAATGCCTCTTCTGTTTTCAGCTTTACACCAAAAGGGGAATAAATACGATACAGCTACGCTCCTTCCAATGGATAAATTGATTACATTTACCTGTCTGTTTACCTTCCTGGTTTAAATATTTTGTAAAAATATGGCCGGATATCGTGGTCATGAGTCGGCTGCAACGAGTACCGCTGTTTTAAAAAGGTTTGTTTTCATTTTCATCTAAATGATATTTAAGCATCTTTCAAAGAAATTAGATTAAAATTTATTTGTAAATCGAAAACGAAAGTAGTTTGCTTAACGTCAATATGACTTCTGCAAAATGTTTCCTTCTATTGTTATATACCGTGTGTGTCGCAAAACTTTACGTAATACGATCTATAAGGACTAAAATTTGTTCGGATTTATACGAAAGGATTTCTGATATTTCGTTAAATCCTTCATATGAAGCCATTACACTTTAGAATGTAATGATTAAAATGAACCTACTTATATTAAATACATTTATGGGAAGCACCTTTTTTGACCTCAATAGTGTTCATGAAGCAAATCCCTGAAGGACAAGTCGTCATCATCAGGCCATTTTGTTTTCAATCAAAATATCACTATAGTGGCCTGATCGTGAAATGAATAGGTCGTAAGTCATTTGTTTACCAGTTGACCTAAATATTCTTCAGATAAATCACTGATCCAAATTCCTTTAGATAAATTTTGATAGTTTAAAATCAGTACGTCAGTTGTATTTAAAAACTCGACCAATATTATTTATATAAATTGTCAAGTTATTTCAAAAGTCAAAATTGTCATTGTTCTTCTGACAAGATTAGAAAATGAAGGTTTGTTTTTATTTTGTCTTTAATCTGTCAATAGCTATTCACAGCTTATGGCTGTACTGTGCTAACTACCCGACCTTAGATAGACAGTGTACGTTGTATCTTCTATGAACAAGTATACAATAAACTTTTAGATTATTTCTAAATGGGATAGGGGTAAAATATCGTCAAATATTGAAAAATAAAAGTCGGTGACCCCTAAGTATTTATATGTCTGTTAGACGTCTTTATTTATAGCAAAACTTGATGTGAGGACGTCAATCTTATTTCGCTGAATTTCATACCATTGAATAGCATTTTTCTTAATGCAAAATGATAGTTATTATTTTGTATTTTTCATTAATATGACATTCAGAGGGCAGGAAAGGGAAAATGCCGAGGGCACACGGAACTGGGCGTTGCACGAAAAGTGATGCCAGGGGCCATGTTTCTGACAGGATAGCAAAAAACTCGAACAATATGGCGACAAAGTAAAACCGGAACCTAATCGCATATATCCTGAATTTTGTACAGTAAAAATTTCAGGACGAAGTTCGGCAAAAAAAAAATTGGGGCGCATTCCACCATAACTACGTCCGTTTATAAAAGTATGCATGTATTAACGGTAAATCGGAAAGTATTGAGAGACGTAAGGGGAGATTCTCTAAGAAACTGTTAAAGAAAAAGTCAGATATTTTAAATTATTTAAATAAATTGAAACATTCAGTGATTACGGACATGTTCCGAGAATACCGGTATCTTGGTGAGATATTCGATAAAGGGTGTAAATCATGTAAACGACATTTCTTATCTGAGAATATTATCGAAAAATTATAAACATATTTTTGGTTCATATCAATGTGTGTGTTGCCCTAGCGTCATGTATATAACACTGTTACTGTATGCAAATTGAGTTAACCGCATTCAACACTTTCTATAGTCTTCACACATGTATATCGCACGCTATAGGTGAGTAGAATAAGGAACTGAATTACATATTTTCGAACAAACATATTCATTAACAAAGGCTTGAACCCAAGACATTGCTATTTTCCATGGAAATCTGAAATGTTGAGTATTTTTTACACTGTCATGTTGCGGTTCAAACTCCACAGTAGTAGTTTCACCGCAGACCATTCCAAAGCTCTGTCCCAGTTTTTTTTCATTATTTTTTATTCTGTTAAGTCTTCTATGCCTATTTTTGTTCTTAGTCTCTGTATATAATTACCGTTTTGTACACATCAATACATAATTTGCCGTTAGGTAATCTTTCTATTCAGCCTGGATCGATACAGCACGCTATAATGGGGCATACGTGTTTCACAAACAGCCCTTATTATTTTGTTTATTTTAGAATATTTGTTTCATTGCCAGCGTAAAATGCTGCCACTACAAAAGGTGGGACTGCTCGGATTATTAGCAGATGCATTATTCGTCAATATATAACGCCGCTTCACCTTTATATAAAGTCAAATTTGATTTGCCGTAATTTAAAACGGTATTACAAAAAGCCTAGAATCTATACATAATTTCTCGCTGCTAATATTAATTGACATCTTGGAGAGAGGAACTTGTTAACTTGTTTTGGTTAAGAGAAACCTATTATACAGTTGTCAATTTAAAAAATATATTCACAGAACAAGAGTACATTAAAACAGAAATTTTCTACTTTGTTTTGTCGTGCGCCCGAGTTATCAGGTGTATACAAACAATCATTATCACTAAATCAAATTTTTTCCGATAGATATATCGGCATGCCTATTTTACACACAGACTGTCTGTTTCAGTTCCGCCTATAAGGAACAGTTCGATCTCGAAACAGATACATTGCGCATTCAAGCAAAAATTGTGAACGAGAGTGCAAAGGTAATACATAAAGAACAGAAAAATATTCAGAGGAAGAAGAGGAAAGCGAGCAGCAAAAAGCTACCGACATGTATTGATAATTATAACAACGCTTTATTGGAAATCAGAGAATCACTACAAGTGATACAGACTGTAAGTAGAGATGTACGTCGTAAAGTCAGTCTTCAAATGACGCAAATCCCCAATGCGTTAAAGTCACGTGATAACTCTTTTTAGAAACGGTATTAGCGAGGAGTCTTTGCATTTTTTCATGTTTTGATGAACCACGAATGACCACAATAGTACTGTAGGAAAAATGCCAGAAAAGAAAACATGTGATAGGAGTGATTGGTTTACAGATGTCGAATTCTATAAATCTGAATAAATTGAAAAGTTATAACTTTAATTTAAAGCTTCTTTCTTATTATTTCATATTTTACTTTAGTTAATAGACACTGACGACGCTGGGTTCGCACCTCCGAAACAAAGGGCACACAAACCCAGGCGTGTCTCATCCTGGAATGAAACAAAAGAAAGAAAACGAAAAAGGGAAGAGGAACCATTCAGAAATATCGAGACAGATTGCCTTCAATGTTTGAGTAAAAGTCAACAAATTCAAAAACTTGAAGCCAAGCTGAAAAGGTAAAGTTACTTTATTTTATACTGTATTATTTAGATAAAGAACATGCTTTATTTTTTTAAATCTACACGGTCGCTTAGAGTTAAAAAGATCGAATGTAGTTAAGATGTGGAGCTAACAATCCGATATTTTGCTAGTCAAAGTATTTTCATTTTTACTTCATTTTCATATATTACACTTCTGATCATAAAATTTCTTTGGTTAGAAATAAATTTAGTGACAAGTTGGCGACAAATGGGTCTGGTAAATTTCATTCATTTCCCTTCTGATCAAATTATTTCTTTGGTAAGAAATAATTAGAGTGACAAGGCGGAACAAAGGGTCCGGTAAAGTTCATATATTTCCACTCTAATCATAACATTTCTTTGGTTAGAAATAAATTTCAGTGACAAATTGGAAACAAATGTGTCCGGTAAAGATAACATCACATGATTTTTTTGCAATCTTCGTAATCATAAGATGACTGGTGTTAAATATATTATTGAACCGTATACCATTAAATGTTCTTGTGATTTGTGCAAAAAAGTTTCGAAATTTAAAGTGTAGGACTTTCTTTATTTAAATTGCGATGCATTTACTTTGTTTAGCTACATTTAAA
Source organism: Mercenaria mercenaria (assembly GCF_021730395.1). Lineage (NCBI taxonomy): Eukaryota > Metazoa > Mollusca > Bivalvia > Venerida > Veneridae > Mercenaria > Mercenaria mercenaria. The sequence goes on along the minus strand of NC_069365.1, from coordinate 35,669,845 downwards.
TTGATAAATCAGGACAGAAATGTTACTGTAGAGAGGATAATGGATAAATGGTCATATCAGAGTCTCAAAAAGTTGTTACCGACCTTTTACATAACATTTCTTCGTGTCTAATACATAATACCTGTCACAAAATACAGCTCAATAAAAACAATGCTGGTGGAATTCGTAAACAACACACATCAGCAAGAACTGTAGCAAGAAATGATAATAGCTAAGGGTAGATTTCTCGGAAGCACAGAGCACTTCAAACACAGCCTCAGAGCCACGCATTTGCAAAGTAGGCACACAACAAAAAGAAGCTGTAACGGAAGAAACCAAAAAGCAAACAAGTACATTTTAGTGTAATGCAAAATGTAGAAAAAGGGGGAAGGTTTAGGGGGTAGAAAGGAGGAGTGGGGATGGGGGTGAAGTGGAAAACGAAACAAGTATGAATGTTCAAAGGAATCAAACGTTCCTTAATCACAGTTACCCTACAACGTATACCAAAGCAGCGCAGAATTATGTATAAAAGACACGCACGCACGCACGCACGCACGCAGGTACATACGCATGTACGCACGCATACACACAAGTAACTTACATAGATAAACAGACAAGTAAGATATAACAACACTGTAGGACACACAAGCACACAAATGCGAACACATAAGCAGGAAAAAACAATAATCGGGCACCGCCTTAGGATTCCGGCAGCCAGAATTAATGTGGGCACGATAACTTACTCATAGTAAATGGGTAGGAGATGCCAAAGCAAGGGAGCGCAAATGCGAGGGGAAAGAATGGCGTGACAGGGGGATTGAGGAGAAAGAGGACAGAAACGTTAACAACAAACAAGACAACATACGTAAAATAATGTTTGTTCACCAAATGTCGCGGTGACATATTGCTCAACACTGCAAGTGTTTGTATTACACAAATAGAGTTTATTAAAAAGCAAATAATGTTTTCGTTACTCTTTTTTTTTTTGCATTCCAGAATTCAAAGAGAAAACGAGGATAAGTGAGTACTTGTTGACTATTTTAAATATATATATAAATATTGTGAAAATAGCCATATATATTGACAAAATATATTGCTCAAATGCGTTTCTCGCTTTTTTTAGCTCGACTATTCGAAAGATAGGGGAGCTATCCTACTCGCCCCGGCGTCGGCGTGAGCGTGAGCGTGAGCGTCACACAAATGTTAAAGTTTGCGTACCACCCCAAATATTTTCAAAGTCCATTGAGATATTGCTTTCATATTTTGCATACTTGTTTACCATCATGACCCAAGTCTGTAAAAAGGAGGAGGCAACTCTATCAAGCATTTTGACTGAATTATGGCCCCTTTTCGACTTAGAATAAATGTTAAAATTTGCGTACCACCCCAAAATTTTTCAAAGTCCATTGAGATATTGCTTTCATATTTTGCATACTTGTTTACCATCATGACCCAAGTCTGTAAAAAGGAGGAGGCAACTCTATCAAGCATTTTGACTGAATTATGGCCCCTTTTCGACTTATAATAAATGTTAAAGTTTGCGTACCACCACAAATATTTTCCAAGTCCATTGAGGTATTGCTTTCATATTTTGCATACTTGTTTACCATCATGACCCAAGTCTGTAAAAAGGAGGAGGCAACTCTATCAAGCATTTTGACTGAATTATGGCCCCTTTTCGACTTAGAGTAAATGTTAAAGTTTGCGTACCACCACAAATATTGTCAAAGTCCATTGAGATATTGCTTTCATATTTTGCATACTTGTTTACCATCATGACCCAAGTCTGTGAAAAGGAGGAGGCAACTCTATCAAGCATTTTGAATAAATTATGGCCCCTTTTCGACTTAGAGTAAATGTTAAAAGTTTGCGTACCACCCCAAATATTTTCAAAGTCCATTGAGATATTGCTTTCATATTTTGCATACTTGTTTACCATCATGACCCCATTCTGTAAAAAGGAGGAGGCAACTCTATCAAGCATTTTAACTGAATTATAGCCCCTTTTCGACTTAGAATATGCTTATTGTAATGTTAAAGTTTTACTCATTGCTTATATTATACTATCAAGCACTGAGAATAGTCGAGCGCGTTGTCCACTGACAGCTCTTGTTGTTCTTTACTTATCTTTTTCTTGTAATGATTAAGGATAACGGAATTTTCTTCTTAAAAGTTAAACATACAGGTTAGCATACACTTTATTCCGAAAAGAGGATTTTATATCAATAAATAATTGGTTCAGCTATAATTGAGTTTGGAAAAAGTCAGCTAGATTGCTTTTATAAATTGTTTTAGTTTGAAGCAATTTATTCAATCAAATGAAGAGCTGCGAAAGCAGTATGAAGGAGAAAAAGAGTCAAAAGAAGATGTTCTACGCAGGTAATCTTTTTAAAGTCAGCTGACATACATTTCTGTGCAAATAATAGAGAAATAATCACGACTAGGAAGTCGGAGGCAAAAGCAATGGCTCTACATACTCTCATCGAAGGAAAGTAATATATTGTAGATATTGTGAAATGTATTGCATTGTAAATTGTGTTACATGTTTGACGGTTTTAATTTCAGTAATTTGAAATCTGACGAATCAAATTTTAAAAGAAAAAATATGAATATTTATTACGTTTGTATAATAAATATCCCAGGTTGGCTTTTACAACAGACTCGAAAACCGTGCTCTAAGTTTGGTAATTTTGTCTATTGTGTTTTACTGAACAGATTGAGTTCCGTGGCATCAAACAAATTACGAGATAACAACCCGAATATATCTGACCTTAGTGACCAAAACAGACCTACTAAGATAGCCGAGAAGATGTCAGAATTGTATGACAACCAATGGACTGATGCATTCGATGCGCTTCAAGGAGAGATGGACGAGCGAGAAATTATTCGGACACTGTTAGACACTATGATGGTAAACAATTTCATTTTTGTAACACTTGACACCATGGAAAACATGCAGTGTGTCGTTTGTATTATTGGTATATACTATATTTAGCAAGAAATTTTTTCTACATGAATACGAAGTTATCAAGAAAATTACAAATTAGAAAAGGATTGAAATTTCGTTTCATTGTTGTCTGATTCTTTTTGACGCCTTTCTTGTGCAAATGTATGTTAGTTTGCTCAGTTAAGGATTAAATATTATTTTTGTGCTTTGTGACGGGTATAAACTACGTTGGGACTTCTTGCAAATCAGTCGATCCCGTTAACATACAAAAAGGTTCAATTCTTATATGTTTTATATTTACGGCAGCTTGTTAAAAACGTTGTAATCACATTTGATTGTAATTCGCTTTCCGATAAAAACATAGTGCCTGAGTTTTATTCCTATTATCCTTAAAGCTGGTAAAAATCACACAATCATGTCGATTTAATTTTGATATTTACATTCATTCGGAAAATAAGTTTTAGCCATAATTCATGCTAGATTTTAGTGAAGTTTTATGGAACGACGCAATTTTCATTAAGTTATTTTTGTGAACGATGCAAGATTGCATGGGCAATCTCGCGGAAAATGCCCCCTTAATATTATTGATACATGGTATTTATACGAAGACAAACTTTTTTCTTTCTACAAGAAAATGTCGTAGCAAATGTATATATTGTAGACTTTATTTTATACATTGCATATCATATACAATATTAAAGTGAGTTACTTTCGTTACAATAGTTGTAACTAAATGGAAAATTGAATTAGTTGTAGAGTATGACATTCATACGTGTCTAAAATTAACCAAAACAAATAACAATTCGAATATACACAGCTATTGATTAAGCGAGAATAAAAAGAGTTGGTCATTGCTCCCGACCATTCTGTAGTTACATAAACAGGTATATCGAAAGGTGCAACGGAAACGGAACTGCGATTAAAAAGTGAAAAGCTCCCGCTTGTGGTCTTCAGAAACTAAATTCCTCTCTTTCTTATAAAATACAATACGTCTATATCATTCCTTAACATTTTCAGGCTGTCTACCATGAATGTCAAAGGATGTCGACTGAAAATTTCTTTGAAAGAGTTCAACGAAGTATTGAAGTGCCAGCTGAGGTATAATATGTCTCACATTGGTAAACCGTATGCTAACAAACGTGTGACTTTTTCAATCAACGTGGCAATTATTTATTGCATAAGATAAGAAGATTTTAATTCCACATTGCATACTGGATAATGCCCATAACACAAAGCGTTCAAATAACCTATGGGTCAGAAATGAAGTACAGCAATTAGATACTTTTATTTTAAAGTGTTTTAATACCCCATACAATTTAATACTCAAGTTTACAAAATTATGAAATTAAATCGTATAAAGTGGGATTTTTGTTGATGTTAAAGTTTTTGTAACCTTTAAAGTATATTTGTTGTTTGTCTTGATAAGCTGCCACTTCAAGTAATATCGCAACAAGTAGGTTACAATCTCTCATATTTTTCATGTACATTCAGTGTTTTATTGTTAGCGAAAGAATCCATTGAAAAGTCTGTATATATAATTAGCTATGTCTCTGATACACTCATCAATAATTATTTTGTTTAAGGTAACGGGAAGATCAAAAACTAAGCTTATAATGTCAAACGAGTTGAAACAACAGATCAAAGAACTTCGGAGAAGCCGTGCAACCTTTGTAGTCAAGGATATTGAGAAGGTATTACATGTTTTCTTATCATATCAAATAGTATCCAATGCTTATATGAAATGTGCCAGTATCAATAACACGCCCATTCTATGACAGTGTTTTCTTGACTTTTTCCTAGTAATATCAGATAAATGTCTTTTACATGGCTGCATGAACAGCAGAAGATTTATTTTCAAGGGCCATGTTCTTAAGTTTACAAGTATATTTTAGTATTCTGTTTCTATTCTGATATATTTCTAAAACTTAATGAGCATTTTACACGAAATGTTAGTGTCACAATTATAAAATTATGTAGCCACAGTTGGCTGAACTGAAAATAACCGCCTCCACACCACCCCAACAAAGTGATAATTAGAATATTAAAGACAACGTTTTAACTTTTTTCAATGTGGTATACTAACAAAGTGAAAAAGAAATCGACGAAAATATTTCTAAGATCACAGGGGATTAACAACTCAATATGTACCAACAGGTTGTGAAGCCAAACATCCAGTTATCCAAACATCAGTTGAAAGAGATTCAGGAGTACATATCACGCTGTGTCGAGATTGGTTGGCTTTGTGCGGTGCAAAATCCTCCACTGGTTCTCGAGTCGCAACCTCCATCAAAGTTTAACACCAGTATGTTCAAAGATTATACAAAAAGTGGAAAGTATGTAGATTATGTTGTATGGCCAGCAATGTTTCTTCATGAAGGAGGCGCTCTTCTTGCGAAAGGTATTGCACAGGGTACCGATCACAAGTAAACTCCACCAAAGGATTATGAAGAATGTAAATAGCACGCGCTTGTATTGCGTCATCGATGTCCAGCCTAAGCAACGTTATTATCCACAAGCAGCACTCATGGCCAGTAAATGTACAAAGTCTAGTAAGGTCATGTATTCAGTGCAAAGAAAAAAACACAAACGAGTTGTATTCAATCCAAACAACTGCGTTAGGGATAGTTGTGTAGAATATATGGAAATCGTTCCAAGGACCTTTGACCATCAAAGAAGAAGACGCAATGTATAGATCACTGTTTACCTGAGTTTTGTGATTAACAACTTATTTCATTTTGTTAAAATGTTTGCAGGAAGAAATGTTTAGTAAACTTGATTTACAATGCCTGTGTAAACATATTTTTCATGTTACTAAACAAGTATGTTGAATAGATTCAAAGACTATATCAATTAACAATAATTGATATTAAAGTAGACTAAAATTTGAAAACACTCATATTTTTTCCAAAAAAGAAAGTCAGCATATTGATGTATGCTACTGGACCCTATATGGCTAAACAAACATCTCTCAATTCAAATGCATCTTCAAACCATAGGTGACACGCTCTGGTATATTTTTCATGAGACAAAAAACTTTTATAGAGCATATTAGAACATTACTTTTCTTTAGATATTTCTCTTCCACACCTTGAGACAGTATATATCTTTCTCTATTAACTACACATACAAACCATTTCTGTGCATTATTTTCACTGTCAGAGACATTGAAGAAAAATGTACACATCCATTTTTTTAGTAGACCGATGTTGCTTGCAAGGGATGGTTTAAGAGTATAAGGATTTTACATTCTCTACCGGAGGGACATCCCCATTCCCTACTGGAGGGACATCGGGAAATGAACAACCGAAAACTAGCAAGTTTTCTTATCCACGCCGTCCCAAGGACTGTATGAAAGCACGCCGTCCCGAAAACGGTCAGACACAGGCAGCACGCCGTCCCGAGGACTGTCTGACACAGACAGCATGCCTTCCCGAGGGTAGACATGTAAGACCCTTTACTGGCCTACCATTGCACGTTTTTAGTGATATAACCGGGATATCCATTCTTTTCCTGCAGTTTTTTTCCACACTTTCTTCAATATTAAGGAGGTAGGTTACCTTGTTACCAGGGTAAATTCAGATTAGTTGAACCGCAGTGATTTTTTGTATTTCGTGTAATTAAATGTTTTAGCTGCTACAATTTCAGTTCCGTTTATCTCTGTCCCTTCAAGTACAATTTTTATCCAGGTTTGAAGTACATGACCCTCTTCGGGTATTTTATATAGAAAGAAGAAGGAAAATGCGGATATTTAACACTTTTCAGTGTATTTTGGTTTCATTGTTATCCGTAGAAGTCTGCATAATTAATAGTTTTACTAGTATGCGCATTAGCTTTCTAATAAAAGCTTAAAATGTATATGTCGCGGGGCTCGTGTTTCCATGGTAACGCATTTTCTCTCATTTTTTCAAGAATTATGTATGAAAACGGGGTTTTCGACGGCTTCAGTGCCATTCTGTTATTGACCAACATGGAATATTTGGGTAATATGATTAGCAAAATACCAAGAACTTTACATGGTACTGTGTTTTTCTTAAAGTTTAGAGTAACCATGGCAACAGAGATGTTTAAAATAGCTTATATGTTGCTTTTTATCGTAATTTCTTATAAAAAATATTATATAAAATTATCTTTCTTGTTAATGTAGCTTTAAAACATCTTATTTCTAACGTTAGTAATATTTTCGTATGAATTGCAGTTAATTTAACAAATTTCACAGCTTAAAATAGGTTACCATGTACCGTGTTAATTATTAGTTGAACGTCGCATCTTTTTTATTTCTGGATATGAGTTTTGAAATGATAAAATCCAGTGTTCTTTAGTCCTGTCCCTTGTTGCAATTTTACCATTTGAGAACATGACCCTCCATGGTATTCTTATTGAAAAAGAACACATTTATACGAATTTGCACTTTTCGGTGTATTTTAGTTTATTATATTTCATAGAAGGTCCGCATAAAAATCTATAATTTTACTTAGTATGACGTTAGTTTTACTATAGCTTAACTTATATTCGCGGCTCCTAGTTCTATGAACACATTTTTTTCTCATTAAACATTTAATATATACAAAAAGAAGAAATATGATTTTTCGACAAGCTATAAAGTGCATTTCAGTTAATACAATGATTTTTAAATATTAAATTAGAAAAACCAAGCATATACTTACCATATTTTTCCTTAATACGTTTGAACGTCATGACGATAAGCGACATTTTAATGGCTTTTCTGCTTTTGCGTAATTTCTTATAAAATAATATTGAAATGGAGATTCTTTTGTCCGAGTAGTGTTAACAACCATATTAGTTTTACGTAAGTTATATTTTCGTGTTATCTGCATTTATTCAAACAAATTTCTAAGCTTAGAATACTTACAGCAGTGCCCCTCGTCTGGCATTTTTTCATGGAAAAATCGTTCAGCATGCTACTATTATTCTCATGGATATTGTTGAAATGAAAATAAAAAGCCGAAGCTGTGTTTCTTAAATAGACTAGTGTCAACGCTTTTGAATTTTACATTTAGATACATAGGTCACGGGCTTCGTTTCCATGGTAACATCAATTCATTATAAGAAACCACAATTTTTTACAGAAATTTGAACAATTTTAGATCTTAGTTTTGTATATAAGTAACAAATATCAACGGAACCTGAAAAATAGGTATTACAAATGAAACTGCTAGATTTTTTATTTGAAAATGGCCGTAACAAGTAACCTCTCACCCAACTATATTCCAAATAACATTGGTTACCATCATCCATTTTCTTACATTCCGCATAACATTTCAATATAACTACATAAAAGAAGCAAAATATTGATTATTATTCAGAGCAAAAGACTCCTAAAAAATATTTCAGCAAATAATGGTTATTTGAAAATAGTTTGAATAAAGAAAATGCACAGAATTACGTACTTTCAAGATAAAAGCTATTTATTTTGCGCGGTAACTGACACGTAACGTCATGACGTCAATGACGTCATTTTAAGGCAACATTGTTTTGAAGCGTTTCTGCGGCAATTTATTCATTATTTCTGCATTATTAAACCATAAAGCGTCAGATCGAAGACAGGTCTATGATTTGTTTTTAGAAGAATGAATATACAAACACATTTAGTTTGTCGTAAACGTCGTCGTAAATCGTCACGTTAGCTTCCGGTTGGACATGCGCACATACAGATATAAAGGTAACCTACCTCCTTAAAATACTTACAGCAGTGCCCGTCGTCTGACATTTTTATTGAAAAATCGTTCTGCATGCTGCTATTATTCTCATGGATATTGTTGAAATGAAAATAAAAAGCCGAAGCTGTGTTCCTTAAATAGACCAGTGTCAACGCTTTTGAATTTTACAATTAGACATATAGGTCACGGGCTTCGTTTCCATGGTAACATCAATTTAATTCAAGACACCACAATTTTATACTGAAATTTGAACAATTTTAGAGCTTAGTTTTAGTATTTAAGTAACAAATTATCAACGGAAATTGGGAAATATGTATAACAAATCGAACTGCCCAATTTTTATTTGTAAATTACCGTAATAAGTTACCTTTCAGCCAACTATATTCCCAATCACATCAGTTACTATCACACATTTTCTTACATTCCGCATAACATTTCAATATAATTACATAAAAGAAGCAAAATATTGATCATTTTTCAGAGCAAAAGACTAATAAAAAGTATTTCAGCAAATAATGATTGTTTAAAAATAGTTCAAATAAAGAAAAAGCACAGAATAACGTACTTTCAAAATAAAAGCCATTAATTTTGCGCGGTAACTGACACGTAACGTCATGACGTCAATGACGTCATTTTAAGGCAACAATGTTTTGAAGCGTTTCTGCGGCAATTCATTCATTATTTCTGCATTATTAAACCATTAAACATAAGATTGGAGGCAGGTTCAAGATTTATTTCCAGAAGAATGGATATACAAACACATTTAGTTTGTCGTAAACATCGTCGTAAATCGTCACGATAGCTTCCGGTTGGACATGCGCACTTACAAATATCAAGGTAACCTACCTCCTTAAAGGCAATTCACTTGGTCGTTTGCAGTCTGAACGCACAGATAATGTGCACGTTGTACATATTATAGCCAACAATTCCTATTACATTGCTTTTTTAATAAATAAATTGTACAAAATGCTATAAAGATAGTTATATTTGTAACCACCACGGTTCATTTCTTTACCCTTATTTAAGTTGGAAAAAATCAGATTGCTGTATAACTGAGTTGATCATCATTAAAGGAACATATTGTATTCGATCTTTTAAAACTCTTTGTTTTGATGATTCTACTCTGTCTTATGGTAGAAGTTTAAAAATAGATTACCTGAACATTAAGGTATCGATATAAGCTAAAGGTCTTCGATAAAATTGAAAGTAGCTTTGCAGATTTCAGAAATAGTTCTAATACTGGCAAATCTGCTACTTTCCTTTATTGTTTTAATGTCTATGCCCATTAACTTCAATTAGAAATTACCCTTACATTTGATTCATTTCATAATTTCACATACGTTTGAATGAGCCAAGTAGAGAATCTTCAGGTGTATATATTTTATCAGCCGCTTTTAGATAAGAGTTAAAGTATCCATTGACACATATTATGAGAATCAAGAAGTGCAAGCTTAACTTTCTCACTAACAGAGGAGCCTGCACTACTAATTTATTGACATCGCTCCCGAGGGATCAATTCGAACCGGACGTCAGGGGCTAACCGGAAGTTATGAAAGGACCGGATATTAAATCAGATGTAGGAAAAAATCGTGATCGGCGACATTTCGGTCATGAAAAAAGAAAAAGAAAAAATAACTGGTAATTTAAACATTATGTAACAAGAGATAACTTTATTTCCCAGTCTAAAATCAGATAGAATGGACTTGTAAATACAACTGATCCCCGTCCGGCTGGTTCTGTATCAAATATAGAAGGTAATAAGGTACCGTTGTCTGCCTCTCTCTACCCAGTTAAAGGAAGTGTATCCGAGAAAAAAGCAGTCCCTGAAAGATTCTGAAAGTAACACAGTTTTAAAGAAATGATTTGAATGTAGAAAAACGAGTAAACGTTTGCTGCAAAATCAAGATTTGTTTTTGCAAAATTGTACAGCTCAAACACAATGTACTATTCATTCTGTAGCATATCAGGGTATGTTTAAAGAAGATTAGGTTTTGGGACTATAAATTATTGAACTTAGGTTTATTATTTCTATTTCTCCCAAGAAACGTGTTTACCTGTCAAACATGTCAAGAAGTAATAGTGCCACAGGATTTTTATTCCTTCTCTCTTTAATTTGGTAAGTTACACTTGACTGAGAAGCTGACCTACAAACCTGATGTAATGTTACAATAGAAAGCTGATGTAATATTTCAAGCTGTTCAATCAAACTCCTTGACCTTGGAATACTTACAGGATTGACCAGGCCAATGTCTTATTGCCGTATTTACTTAACTGAAAGTGGTAACGGATTTACTTTGTTGTTGGATTTAACAATTTATGTTAAATAACTAGCGTAAATACTTACTTGACATTTTTTGTCAGTATAAAAACATAGTTCTTTTTCAAAATTTTAGATTTTTTTTTTGTATTTTGGTACAGAAATAAACGCACCCTTGGTGCAAAATGCACAAAATTTCCAGTCAAGCCCATGGCAGGCGTCATATTTATCTCCCCAGCATCCAGTCTAGACCGATACTGTTGGAAACAGTACCAAGTAAAGTAACTCACACAGCACTGAACACTAGTCGGGTTATTAGCCACAACTGGGAATTGATCCGGGTGCGGGAATCGAACCCGAATCGCTGTCGTTGTAGTCCAAACTGCTAACCAATGCGCCACTGATTCCTTGATTAAACAGGGGGGATACGGAATGTCAATAAGGTAGAATGGTCTTGTTCTTGTGTCTGATCCTGGCCTGGGGTTCCACACACTGATTACCAACAGACATTGCAACCAACATTTTACAAGATGATCATTATATATTTATATAAATGTGCACTAGAAGAAACTTTTGCTATGCTTTAACATGTATTATAATTACAATTCGATGAAACCGATATACCCAGACGTAATGAGCAGTCTAGCATTTCTTCTACATACAAACGTATATTTGAGAGAGAGAGAGAGAGAGAGAGAGAGAGAGAGAGAGAGTTTAGGGTTAGATAACTGTCAAAATGACATGAAATACTCTGTCAGTTATATTTGGTTAAGATACTGCATAATGAACAAATTTATTGTGAAAATAAATTAATGCTGAAACTTTGAGATTGTGTTCTTTCGTTCAGATGACACGAGAAATGAAGCAAGTCAACGGGTAACTTAAAGGGGCCTGAGTGTTTCTCTCTAATAGCTTTCTAAAGAGAAGGTATTTGCTTTTGTCTCCAGAACATCGTTCGTTTTAAAGCATTTGATTGGGATATTTATTATAATATATATTTATTTGTAACTCTATGGGAATTGTTTTTATAATTGTACTTTTCGGCCAGAATAATTGACAAGGGCTGTTCAAAGGACAGTTTCGTATTGCGACCCGGTACGATTTCTGAATTAAAGGAGTAGATGTATTTTAAAACCATTTATATTCAACTGCTTATTTACTGTGTTGGTTTAACTAAGGAAACTGACCCCAGGAGTTTACTGATACAGCTGGCGAAACTACAAATACCGTTTGCAAGCATTGACAGTGAAAAATATAATCAAAATAATGTAATGAATGTAACTGCATCTTCCATTGTTTTCAATGAAAACAATATTTCATCACCAAAACCACCTGTGTGGCAACGTGGCAGGCCACCGTGCAGCAACGTAACTATTTACAACAGGCTAAATAAGGATAATTTAAATCGTGCCGATTTTCCTTATCGACACATGAGTGGATATCATAATCATTGACTATACTTATGGCGTTCCATTTGGGTCGAAAGTTTCCAGGTACCACATGTAGTAATAAAATTATACCTGCAGGTATAAATTTATAACTGCGGGTATAAATTGGAAATGTATCCGCGGGTATAAAAATTGTACCCGCGGGTACAATTTTATACCTATAGGTATAATTTTATACCCGCAGGTATACTTTTATACCCACGGGTACAATTTTATACCTGCGGGTATAAAAGTGTACCCGCGGGTATAAAAATTATACCTACGGGTATAAAAATTGTACCTGCAGGTATAATTTTATACCCGCAGGTACACTTTTGTACCCGCAGGTATAATTTTTACACCCGCGGGTACACCCGCAGGTATAAAATTATACCCGCAGGTACAAAATTATACCCGCGGGTATAAAAGTGTACCTGCGGGTATAAAAAATATACTTACGGGTATACAATTATACAAATTTTATACCCGTAGGTATAATTTTTATACTCGCGGGTATAATTTTGTACCTGCGGGTATAATTTTATACCTGCGGGTGTAAAATTATACCCGCGGGTATACGAATTATACCTACAGGTATAAAATTATACCCGCGGGTATATTTCCAATTTATACCCGCAGGTATAAATTTATACCTGCAGGTATAATTTTATTACTACCTGTGGTACCTGGAAACTTTCGACCCAAATGGTACGCCATATATACTTTCGTACTGAAGTCTACGCCAGCTATGCACTTGAATATTATATCTACCTTACTTCACGGTTGACTGTTTAACTTCCTTGTCGTAGAAATACAAGAAAATGGCTACGGCGTATTATGGTCAGGGATCGACCCCTTCAAGAAGCAGTGATTTAAAAAGGTTTGTTTTACTATCTTTGTAATAAATGATGTTTTGATCTTGTATCCAATGTATTTTGCTTTTTGTTAGGTGGCAGGGGAGCGGTTTCGTAGTTTGGCCCCTTTCGATTTTCGGTATAAACAGGACAGGGTAGATATAAAGGCATATCTATCTTACTGGTTATTTATCATTATTAATTCTTTAATATATCTGGGAAATGTGAAACGATTAATGATTCTACATGACGGGTGTTTTAAAATTCCTAGCTCCGTACTTCCGGTTGAGGCTTAAACATAAATATCAGAACAAAAAGTTGGCTAGATGCGCGGCTGTCATCCATCCACTTTTTTTCAAGTGAAAATTCGGGAAATAAAGTGGTGGTTGGCAGACACATTCCACACCACCTGGGTATGCATCTATGTTCGTACTATACATAATATGCTACGAAACTGGATTTAAAAATAGAAATGGATGAATGGCAGAGTTCAAAGTGAGGCCCGGTTAAGCTATTTTTGGTCTATAAAATTTGGGTGCTGTGGCCGATTTTCACTACATCTGGCGTGGAAAGCGACAGGTGCATAGGACCGGAGAGGCGTCCTTATGTAGTCTATAGTATCTGCAATGGTCCATAGTAGTTTCAAAGAAAAATAAGCCAAAACGAGATGTCTATGGATATTTCAACACTGGTACCCACACGGCAATGTGGAATTCGCAAATTTGCACTCCCCTGCCACCTTATTGACGTAAATCGAAAACGAAAGTAAACCAGTAAATTATGTATGAATTTTGTGTAAATTATAGAAATATGATAATAACCCTGGGCTGATAATGGTTGGAGGTTTTGAGTGAGAAATATACACTTCAGCGTGTGGTCGCTATAATCACACGGGCGATGTAAGTTTAAAGACATAAATACCAATACGACACATAAAATTCCTGTATTTACTTGCATAAAATGTTTGAATATTCAGGTGCATAACAACTTAAGGGCGTGCATTAAAGGTGGATAATCAGATTTTGGCAATTTAACGGACTTGTTCGAAACTTTAGCATCTGATCATTTACACTCATTTATGTTCACTTAACACTTAATACAAATTAGATTTTCACTGGAGGTATTTTTAAAATTTCATTTTCCTATCCTGGTTGCCCGACCAAGATAGTTATTTTATCATAAGTATAAATTTGATAAACATACTTTGCCTAAGGAAATGTGTAAATATTAGACATATTGTAATATATTTGTAAAATATTTGCATTAAAAATTATGTATTTAGATGGAATTCATTAGAAACGCAAGTTTGAAAAATTATTATTACCTCCCTTTGCCTATCTTGGTTGCGCAACCAAGATAGATTGGAAATAAATGAATTCAGAAGCTACACACAGCTTTTAAACTTGCATTTTGGTTCAGATTGTTCAATAGTTGATATGTCTATCAAATGCAAATGTAAAACTAGACATTGTATCGAAATAAAAAGAAATACCCAGCTTTTTATATACTTTCATATTAAAGGGGAGTAATTACAAAATTTTATAAAAATAATAAAATATACATTTCAAATAGGAATCTAACCTTATGTAATCGGTCTTTTTGTTCCTTAAATAATTCTCTACCAGAATATACAAACAGTAAAAAATGTCATTAAATGTTGTTAAAATGTGATTGACCACCTTTAAAGCATCCTATTTTGAAAAACATGAGAATCTTAATGAAAAATAATCATGTCTTTCCTTTTATGATACTTTAACAAGGGTGCAGAATGTCACAATATACGCCCGTCACAGCAAATTTGTTTACACTAGCACCTGTATTTGCAAATGGAATTTTAATTTTCTAGTTGTTTACAATGTTGTTTTTTTTTAGAATTATTGTAATCTTTATTTTTCTAAGTCCACAAAAAAATCCTTACCAGGTAGAGATACCTTAAATACACCCAAAATTTGAAAGTTAACATCAATGTGTACCACAGAAAGTGGTCTTGGTTTTTCCCTACGGTCAATTATAAAAAAGTTACATGTAAGTTATTTATAGTAACAACTAAGGGAGTTAATCTTTAAAGTGAAAAAAAAAAAAAAAAAAAAAAAATCGAAAAAATAAATATTAACAAGTCCACACAAAAATCTTACAGGTGAGATAGCTCAAATACACCTAGAAATTGGATGTAACATGCATGTTGTACTACAGAAAAGTAGGTCTCGTTTTTCCCTACGGACTTGTATGAAAAAGTTACATTATAAGCTATTTATAGTAACAGCAAGGGATGTATTAAATAGAAGGGACCAGTGCATGACACTCCGTTCTCATGATGTGTACAATGTGCCAAGTTACATCAAAATCCTCCATGCATGAAGAAGAAATGCTCCAGACAAAGTCATTCTTGTATCTGACCTTTGACCTTTAGTGTGACCTTGACCTTAGACGAGGGACTGGTTCTTGCGCATGACACTCGTCTCATGCTTGTGAACATTGGTGCCAAGTTGTATCAAAATCCTCAATGCATGAAGAAGAATGCTCGGACAAAGTTTTCATTTTGTATCCTTTGACCTCTAAGTGTGACCTTGACCTTACCTGGGACCTGGTTCTTGCGGGATGACATCCGTCTCATGATGGTGAACAATTTGCCAAGCTACATCAAAGTCCTTTCATGCATGAAGAAGATATGCTCGGACAAGTTTCATTCTTGTATCCTTTGACTCTAAGTGTGACCCTTTACCCTTAGACCTAGGAACCTGGTTTGCGCATGACACTCCCTCTCATTATGGTGAACAAACTGTCCAAGCTACATCAAATCTTCCATGCATGAAGAAGATATGCTCGGACAAAGTCATTCTTGAATTTTTCATTCTTGTATCTTTGACCTTAAGTGTGACCTTGACCTAGACTAGGACCTGGTTTTTGCGCATGATCATCCGTCTCATGATGATGAACAATTGTGCCAACTTTCATCAAAATCCCTCCATACATGAAGAAGATATGCTCTGACAAAGTCAATCTTGGGATTTTGACTTTGACTCTAAGTGTGACCTTGACTTAGACCTAGGGACCTGGTTCTTGGCATGACACTCCGTTCATGATGGTGAACAACTGTGCAAGTTTCATCAAAATCCCTCCATGGCATGTAGAAGATATGCTCCGGACAATGGTCTCTGGACGCCGCCACCCGCCGCCCGCCAGCCATCGCCGCCAGGGCTTCCATATACGTCCGTTTTCAAACGGGCGTATAAAATGTTTTAGTACATCTTATTTAAATAGAATGTTATTATGTTGCACACTCAGGGCCGAATAATGATGGGATGAAAACAAATTAGAATCACACGGTTTATGGTATGGATTTTATAAAAACGCGGTTTGATTATGTATATATCTAATAATTCAGAATGGCTTCTGCATCTATAAATCTGGTAAAATAAATGAATATATACTGTTAAAAAGATTGTTCAGGGGCATACCATCTCAGGGATTATAATATATTTCAGCCCGCTCGCTTAGCTCAATAGGGAGAGCGCAGACATACGGATCGCAGGGTCTTGAGGCGATCCCCGGGCGGGGCGCTATATGTTCTCCGTGACGATTTGATAAAAGACATTGTGTCCTCCGCCTCTGGTTTGCAGTTACTTGCGATGAACAGGTTTATACTAAACACTGGTTGGGTTCACTGCCCGCCGTTACATAACTGAAATACTGTTGGAAAACGGTGTTAAACCCAAAACAAACAAACAAACAAATATATATTGATAAAATTGTGATTTTTATTCTAAAAATATATAATTATTCTATATAAGTTCTTTGAGTATTTAGGGGCGTTTACAGCACCCAAGTAAATTTCAAATGCTTTTTGAAGAAGTGTTACAAAATCTATGAATCCGTTGTTGCCTAAAGGTTTAGAAAAATGAGTTTTAAGACTTATTTAAGTAAATGATATATCTTTTTATATAGAAATGATTTCTGCATCCGCTAGAAATCAATATTCGGGTATTTAGACACATAGCAACACAGAGCATTTAAACAACATATTTTGAATAAAATCAAATTGCAATAAACAGGTTATAGTATAACCGTTATAATCACACGGGTGTAGCGCATCTAGATGTTTACAACTACATTCTGCATTTAATGACATAAAATACTTATGTATTTAGAGGCGTGTCAACACATGGTATTACCTTGAAATAAAATCAAATTATAGTACAAAAAGTCGTGGTATAGTGGACGCAACTTGACCCCGATGGTTGACCTTTGTATTATAATACATAATGAGGCACAACTTATTATTGAAAAGGAGTGTACGTAAAACACGAGCTGCACGCAAAAATGGAAATATAAATTTGTGTGAATATAAATTAGTGTATTGGAAATTTTTAACTGATGAAATGTAAGTATACATACTTTGATACTGCACTGTGTACAAACTTATTCTATATAAATATACACGGCTACCCTAATGTCCCCTTATTTCTACAATGAAATAATCGATATGAATAATCAGGCTAAGGTCAACCATCGCGGTCAAGTTGCGATTACTATACGTGCATGGTACAATAGATTTCTACATATTACAAATATGTGTGTACTTAAGACCTAAAAAATATTCTTTGTTCCCGGTAACATGCTCAAAAAAATTAGGGTAGGTAGGTCGGATTTTTTTTTTTAATTTCTTTTTATTAAGGGAGACTTTTCGGAAATTATTTTTTGTCAAAAAATGAATACAAATAACGGGTTTATGCATTTAGAGCATCAGTAAGTTGGTTTTTAACATCACTGACAATGTTTAAAGCATAATAAGTGCAATTTTGCAACTTTTTGTCGAAAAGTTGAAATAATTATTCTTCAAGGCCATAAAAACATTTCGGGTCGGGCCAAACATTTAGGGTAGGTCGGGATACCGGAAACAAACAATTTTTTACGCCATAGTATTCAGGCGCATAGCAACATATAGGTGCACCTTCAAACAAGATAATATCAAAGGATTTCAAATTATATCTTTAATTTTAGGGTATGATTTTATACATAGATACTTGTATGCTACAGATAAATATTCCTGAATGAATTCTGCATCTACTGGGTATTTAGGCACGTAGCAACACAGGGTTGTACCTTGAAACAACATTTTTGAATAAAAAGTACAGTTTAAAAAAAGATGTGTTATAACCGTTATTGTATTCCCTCTTAGGGAAATGACACAAACATAATAACAGACATATTGTTTTAAACTATGTATGTTATCATTTCGTCCGTTTCATCAATCTTCTGCCTAGATTCCTGCAGAATGTTTAAGAAATAATTTATAGCAAAAGAGTGTTTTAACACTATTTATGCACGATGGGCGGTTATACGTCGGGCGTAATAATTTCACGAGGGCGCAGCACTTAATCTGAAACAGTAGATAAAATATAGTAGCGCTCTTTCTTGGTTGCAACTAAAACATGGACGTCACCGCACGTTAACATAACATCATTCTAGCGTAAGAATGTTTTAACGCAGAAAAGCATATTAGAATTGATTGTATAAAATGATCTGCCTCATCTTATGCGGTGCTTATCTTAGAGTCGTATATGAATTGCTCGTTACCAGTTAACATGCTTAAAACTTAATTCATTTGTTCGAAAATGGAATTTCGACTTAACATTTCTACATCACGGTAGCATGTTAACCTGTCTGTGAGCATAGAAGTTTTTTTTACTTTGCTAAAAGGTTTATACTATCATACTATGCTCCGTTTTTTTAACTGTTTTGAATTTTACCGATCACCAAATTAGGTTTCGCCCGTGGTGTCCGTTGAACCGGCCTGGAACTATGTCGCCGCTCAGCGTGAATCTCTAGAACTTATTTCTTGTCGTCAAAAATACATTATCATTATTATCATTATTATTATTATTCTTATACCACATTTATATAGCACCTTTTCATGAACATGTACACGTTCAAAAGTGTTGTACAGAATTAATTGCAAACAATACAAACAAATATGCATTCAACACAAACAAAAATGCATTCCGCATTAACAAAAACCATGAATGTAAAACATGTAGATAAAACAAGACAAACAAACAGACATATTCAAAAGTATTTTAGTGACTCTAGGATAAAATACTGCATTTTTTTTTATTTTGTAACATATCTCGAATCGCTCGAGCATTCAAAACAAATTGAGTAATAACGCATGGACACATTTACCCCGATATAGATGTACAGCGGACTAAATCAAATTCACAAAACAAAGCGCCATGCATGAACTCTTCTTTTTGTACAGGTTTTCTATCTCTGCCAGAGACCGCCTCGGTAGCCTAGTGGTAGAGCGTCCGCGGGCGGGAGGTCGTGGATTCAATCCCCGGCTGCGTGTTACCAAAGACGTAAAAAATGGTATTAGCAGCTTCCTCGCTTGGCGCTCAGCATTAAGGGGATATTGCTATGACTGGTCAGCCCGGTGTCAGAATAATGTGACTGGAAGGGGTGTCATGCCACGTGTCTACGGCGTGATATTCCAGTGAGGCAGAACTATAAAGTTGGGCATTGTGCTCACTGCTACAAGTAGACACCGTCGTTAATATGACTGAAAAATTGTTGAAAAAGACGTTAAACCCGAACACACACACGCACGCACGCACGCCGCACGCACGCACGCACGTACACATAAACACTTCCACCAGAGATAGATCTTATACTGATAAAGCGTTTCGTATTAAAATACAGCTAAGCAATATATTTTAAGAACTATTGACGTTCTAAATACACTATCTGTTATAAACTGGAATCTGTCTATAGGCCTATCTGTGTTTTGTTTGCATGCTTGTACCTGATTAAAAGATAAGAATGGTCAATGAAAACTAACACAATATACACATACTAATTTTCAGTAACGCCTATAAAGAACCGTACAACCATGAGGCAGAGACATTACTTGTTCAAACAAAACTTGCCTACGAAGCTGCAAAGGTTGTCGGCAAAGAACAGAAGAACATTGAAAGGAAAATGAAGAAGGAACTCAGTAAAGAGCTTCCTGGGTGTATCAACAAGTATAATAACGGCATAAAAGAAATTAAAGATGCATTTGCCCGGATCGGAGATGTAAGTACCATATCAAAGTACTTAGATGCATTTAGAAAATTGCAATATGACTTTATAAAGATATGTGCCTAATTCATACTGTTTGTAGGAAATGAACTGTTACACTATTCATTAAAACCTCAAAGTGGTTATCTCTGGGCGCGGGTATAAGCCTGAACTAAATTTTTGAAGGTTGACAGACAACGACACACGGTCAATATACGTGTTGTATAAACTAGTATAGATCTATCTTTAATTACGGTACACAATAAGTCAATGGCAGTAATGACAATAACAATTATAACGGTTATCTGAAAATATCAAATGCTACAATGCAGTTATGTAGAAAATTTAACATGAAATATAACAATTTACTGCAATTAAATGAGCCGCGCCATGAGAAAACCAACATAGTGCATTTGCGACCAGCATCGATCCAGACCAGCCTGTGCATGCGCGCAGTCTGGGCAGGATCCATTCTGTTCGCTAACAGTTTTTCTAATTGCAATAGGCTTTGAAAGCAATTATATAGATATTTATCATGTCCATGTACCAATACTTCAGCAATAAATAAATAAAAAAATCAACACCAATATATCAATATACCTTAGAGTCGGAGAAATATGTACATAACAATAAAGATATCATCTGTCTATCCCCGAAAACGTAGCTATAACAGTGACATAGAAATATCCTCCTAGTATAAATCTCCTTATTACTGAAGTTAGCGGGCTTCCTGAATATGCATGCGTGACGTTTCTTGACTATTGTCCCGTAACATATACATTTTATGGAATGTTTCTCATTTAAAAGTCGGCTTCCAAACAATAGAGCGCAGATGTAGCAAAATGGCCAGTCAGGTGTAATATGTATAAGATGGACTTAAATGGACTTCCCACCGCTGAAGGAACCGTTCGTCGGAGATCATTTAAAACCGGTACGGTCGTACATCATTTTAATTGCATATGAAACACTTTGTGTTAACAAACACATCTTGGTTATTGGTCTAACCTTTTATGAACCATTTACCCTTTCCCTACAACTTGTACAAAGTCGCACAAGCCCATCTCGTCCTTTATTTCCCTCAGCTTCCTTTCTCCTGCTGTCAGATTTTAGTTCCGTTGTCCAAGTCGACGACCCTATTTCATGTACGCACGTATTTGAGTGTACTATATACTGAACATTCAATGCTTGCGTACACTCAATGCAGGGGATTTAATGCCGACCTCCAGGTCGACCGAAACGGATTGCAAACCGCTGTAATGCACATATGAATGAGTTTGATGATTTTAATTTCAGTGTTACCCTGGTAGTCAGACAAGTCAGGTAATGGTACCTTTTGAAATATCCTACTACTCTTTCCGTACATAGAACCTGATCGTTTGTTTTCAACGTATGTAAACGGCGTTTTGTCTGGCATAAATATCTGCCTAAAATTGTCCCGCCTGTTGATTTCCGGGTTGTTGTTATCGTAACTTTCAAACAACTCATCTGCTCAATGAAGACTTGGATGTTCGTAAACTTTGAACTATCTAATCTCTCGTATGATAAGAGAGCAAGTATGATGTGCGCAAATGTGTTAAGTTTTGTAATAAAAATCCTAGTAATAGAGTGATCGCTTGGAAAATAATGGGATACTTGACATCATTGTATAACGTCTAGCTACATTCAGTAGACCTTACGTATAAACGAACCTTAATTTGACGACCGAAAGTGTTCGAGTCATCAGTGCCAACATGTTTTATATCATTGTCTTAATCATTGAACGTAAACAGCCAACCAACGGCACGTTGTAATGTATGCTAGTCAGCATACTAATTAACCAAAGCAGGTAACCTAAGGTACGTTGTAATTTATGCCAGTTAGCAAATAAATTTACTTTATAGATAGACTATCCAGTCCCGTATCATGCTTATATTGTGTCGCGTGCGTACTAAGCACGGACTTTATTTCAGTGTTCGTTCTCTATGATGAATTGGTAGTCGCAGTACTTAAATTTTCGGCCAGTTCGAGCCTCCTTCCTTAAATAATTCTGGTCCATGTTGCAAGTTTATCTGTGTTGTAAGGGCGTAAGCCTCCAGACGAGAAGTCGTAAGTATTTATCTTGGTATGCATGTACTTCCAGTCGTCCGTCGTTGTGACGTCATGTATAATTGCCAGCTTGATAGCGACAAATGTCCTGAAATACATTTTCTCATTCTTGGATTAAACTAGCACAATAGAAGAATCAGTCAAGAAGAATTTTTCACTTATTTTCAAATCAAATTCTTGTGTCACTAACTGATGCAGTTTTACAGTCACTATTGCTGCTTCAAGCCAAGGCATTGACAAAGCCTTTATTGGTGCTAACATAAACTTTCCCAGGCGAGACTGCATTAGGCGTCGTATATCTTCACATGTACTGCAGACCCATAATTTAGGTAACATGCATCACCGAACGTGCGTAAGTTTAACATTGACAAAGTGTGGTCTGACTTAGTCGGCCAGAAACTCATATCAGCACTAATTTTAGCACAATTCAGGACGGCAATGTAACAAAATGGAAATTTTTCAACGTCGGCGTGTGATATTTTCTCATTCTACTGTAACATTTATCTGCATATATTCTGCTAAACCAACTTGGCAATAAGAGTCACAAGTGCAAATAATCCAAGCGGATCATACAACGAACTACGACTGACAGTATACACTTACTCGTACAGTTCTTCAACCGAAGCTTTTCATCTAACACCAGTTTATCCCTTTCTACGCATCATGTTCATTAATTAGGGCGCTCAAACTGTGGGTTATTCTTAAAACCAATCTTTGTAGACTATTCTGCCCTTTTCGTGATTGAAATCGAAACAGGCATTTTGATTATTGGGAATCCATTTAGCTAGCTTGAAATCACCTCGTGAAATGATATCCTAGAGGTCAGAAGAAAATCTTGTATACCTTGTGTCAGTTTCTGAGCAGAAGGTCATAATCATAGACGTTTCTTTCTGTCGTTGTCACGATATCTTTACTAAATGTCTCTGAGAGCTCCCTTGTACACCACACTTTAGACAGTATGCCGCGCAGCTATGCGATGACGTAGTTCTGAAGAAGTGAATGGTTATTCTAAACTGTTATCTGGCCACAGTAGAAATGGAAATGTATCCCTATCATTTTCACATACCCATACGTAAAAGGACATTGCCTCAGTATCGATTTCTAATGCCACAGGTTTCTCCCAAAAATGCAGCGGTACACCAACAAAGTTATTCATGAAATCAAGTCCTTGTAAAGTGTTTTCATTTAATGAAATACCTCGGAGTCAAACCCTTCTTTTACCTTGTCTGAGGACTGGGTGATATGGAAGTTATACCCCTTCCGGATTTGTATTAATCAGTGTTGTTCAGTATCGTAAAAACATTTAATCGTATTTCTCTGTAAATAGTAGCTTTATATAACTTTCAAGGTTTTGGTGTTATTTCCCAAGTCTTGTAGAAACCATCGATCTATATCTGACAGGAATACGTTCTTGTCTCACCACGGCATGCTTGGTTTGTTGTGTTCGTCATCATTTTATGTTGTACTTTCCGTCACTGACATTGTAGTACAATCATTTTTTGACATGCTTGTTATATCAGTAGGAAAATAAGTTTCCTACTCTCACAGTCTATTCCTGTACAATAAGGTACGATTAGGTCTGTTGAAACGGTGAAACAGTTTTCCCTGTCATGCTACATATACAAGGGAAAACCTTTCAAAGGGCGAAATACATAAAATAATTCTAAAACATGTTGAAATTTTAACAAATCATTGATGCTTTTGAGATGCTGAAATATGTTGGCTAACAGCTGGCATGGGCCAAGAGACAGGTGACAGTTCCCGGTTCCATGTGTCTGATGATTTGTCCAGTTTTTGATGTTGAAGAAAGGCCCGAGGTTCCACTTAGATCTATCGGAAATCTAGGTAGAACCATTGACTTTCCGTAAGCCTACTGGATGGCTTCCAGCTGGATGGTTTTCTCACATGAAAATTAATGATAAATTCTATACCCATACAAGGTTTCTAAGCCTCGTCGGTGGTGAAGGGGATGAGGGTTGGGGGTTGGGTGGTAGGCAAATGATCCAAAGTCAGCGACTTTAAGCGCCCACTACAGATGTTGTTTATGTACGATGAAACAGGGAAAGGCTTGAATAACCATTTAGATCGTCTATCTTTATTTATCCGTAAGAAGAATGTCATAAAGGTACTGATACCTTTGATAGTACAAATTAGTACAGGTGTTTCTTATTTATTTTTAAATTAGAAATACCTTCAAACCTTTCTTCTCATAGGTTTATAAGGTCCTCATCCATTTTGATTCGAATGGGGGCGCTTGGCTTCCGTTAGGATTTGCTAGAGCTAAATTTAGTGCTATTGTGATCACCTCCGCCTGCCCGCCAATACCTTTTTCTCAGGAAGATAATGAAACGTTGCCGTTATGTCCTTCAGTTTTTTTTACCAAAGTTGTTCAAAGAATTTTGGTTGCCATGGCAAAGGAAAAAGGAGTTAAAAACTGTCTTCTCAGAATTTTCAAACTAATTTGATAGAATGTTCCTTGTATGACTATCGAAAAAGCATTGTCGCTAGAGGGCGTGGTTCCTTTTCCCCATTTTGACTGCACTAAGTTTGGCGGTAGTTTATTTTGGTTGTTTCGGCTGTACTGTTTGAGAGCGCCAAAGTAATTCCATTGTCAAAATCATGTACAAAAGTTATGAATAAAAGAACTGAATAATCAAACGAACTTTTTAACTACGTGCACATAAATACGGATGGAAAACTTTTTGAAAGAAAATTACTAAAGTTTAGGATAACAGCTCTTGCATAAACATATCTAACTTATACTAGTAATGTGGATGTTCCCCTTTAATGGCGTTCTCTAATTTAAATTAAGCTATTATTCCTTGGTATTTGAACATGTAATGGATTTAAATTTTGGCAGATTATGGTCTTGAGCGCCAAAATCTGTCAACGCCAATAAAACAGACATTGACAAAAATTGCCAAATGACATAAAATCCGCCAAATTAAGTACTTGGTCAGTATATAGCAGGAAATTTGAAAAAAAAAATCTTCAGAAACTGTTTGCTTATAATAATTTGATAGAAAAAATTTCATTGTCTGACAATATCAAGTGTGTTCAGATTTTTCTAATTCCTGAAAAAAAAAATAAAAAAAAAAAATGACGGCCGCCAGGGGTTGTGGTCACTTTTCCCTTTATGTATTTTGTGAAAACTTCAACCAAATCTTCCTATGGGTAAGTCCTGTGCCGATTTTCAAATATTTTTATGCAAATACCATGGATTTTATAGAACAGATAGCAATTCATTGAAAAACGGCAATAACTGTCTTGCACTTAATATATCACAACTTTTTGTGTGTGCATTTATTTCCTTAGTTAGATCATTTATAAAAAAAAATGCGGTCATTGTCTTGTCCAGAAGTTCTTGAAAAAAAACTGTTTTCGAAACACCTTGGGATGAGAGTCAGAACAAAAAAATAGTTTAATCGGAATACAGACTGTTAATTTCATTATTTTCTTAGTTTGATACACGATTAACTATTTGCAAAATAACATGCAAACATATCATAAAGTGAAACGCATTTTATTCACCTTTGCTGTGACGTTATGATGTTGCAGCTGCCGTTATGATGTATCACTACGCTGGCGAGATGGGTCAATTATGTTAAAAAGACATCATATAAAAATACAGAACACTTATGAAACATCAGATTTTACACCTAAACCCGAGGCTACACGACTCGTGAAAATACTGTTTGAGGTGTTCACTCGACGAAAGAAAGATTTACATTTAAACACTACTCCGTTTATTACAGATCGTAAACAGCGATAAAGAAGACTACAGATTTGCGGATCAGATTAGAGGCGTGGACAGACGAAGACCAGTTTTTTGGAAAAAGAAAAAGGAGCATGAAAGATCAAGGGTAGAAGAAACATTTACAGGCCACCAATCGGAATCTTTTCTTTGTTTAAATAAGGATGGAGAAATCAAACAACTTCAGGACAAAATTAATGAACTTCAAGACAGTTTGGAAAAGTATGTTATTTTGATCATTAGGTAAAAGTAGATTGAAAAAAAAACCAAATGATTGCGAACAAAATAGTTCCATTTTTTATTCAAACATTCGAATACGTACATCTACGGACTTCCGTAAAGAGAAACTAGTGATAGAAATACATTAAGAAGCGCTTCATTTGAAACATCTGGGTACGATGACTGTCAAGCAAGCATAATTTGAAAAAAGGGAAATGACAAAAAATGATTCCGTTTGATATGTATTCAATATTGATTAATTTCTAAACAATTTTATGTTAGGTTGAGACATTCATATGTATCTCATACTCTCACATATCGCAAAACTGCCCTAATCAGTATACTAGATTTATTTGGGATAGGTGTCAGAGCAATGGAATTGGTAGTGTTAGAAATGAAACACGAAAATACATACTCTGAATATTAATAGTTACTGCAATAGCGAGAATTCCTTTTCATTTCTTCTTTTTGTTTTTAGAAACAAAAAGGATTATGAATATGAGTAAGTAATTTTAAGACATAAAAAGTATTACAACATTATCAGTTGTGAGCTTTCAGAAATGACAATATAAATATCAGAATTTATCATTTAATAATCATACTAATATAAATATTGCAAGTATAATCTGCACAATAGAACCAACATCTTATGATATGTTTTAATATTTCCTTGGTATGATATTTGCAATTAAAATGTTCGCATCCGTTCATTCGTCATGTGCTAATTAAATTCTTGCATTTTTTACTTGTCCTACTACTGTAAACAGTATCTACATCGTCTATTGTCTAAGAATGCGAATCATTTGATTTATTTCAACTTTATCAAGGACAAAACATTCTATGGTTTCATAGGTTTGTTTCTGTAGGTGTAGGGTAGTGGAGGGTATCTGTTTGTTAATATGTTATCTGGGTGAAATTTCGGATTTTCAGAACTATGAAAAAGCAATCTTCTTATACTGTCGTCTGATGAATATCGTTCGGGAATATGTAATCAAGTACAATTTGTCCACATTAGTCCATTGCATTAAGTAGGATTATAATCAAGTTTTTTGTTTCAGTTTAAATCAAGTCATTCGATCAAAGGATGAGCTTGAAAAGCAGTATCAGTCTGAAAAACAACATATTCAGCGGTAGTACGAAAAGGAATTGCACGCTTTGAGAAGATAGTAAATGCTTATATAAATTTTGATATAACGTCAGAATATGCCATTTTCTCTAAATACATCTTTCTATTGATGATTTGCATATCCAATTCATTTTAGCATTGCTTCTGATTTGCTGAAACAGGTCACGTCTTTAAGCCACTTTTCAATGTTTTATATCATGGAAACTACTGCTTAGTTTCCTTCGAATGATAGAATAAGGTCGTAAAACTAGGCTTACATCTTTGCAAAGTAATTCATAGCTGGCAACGGGCTATCCATGCTTATTTTTTTTTTTGATTTAGCGTCGCACCGACATATGATAGGTCATATGGCGACTTTCCAGCTTTAATGGTGGTGGAAGACCCAAGGTGCCCCTACGTGCATTATTTCATAACGAGCGGGCACCTGGGTAGAACCACTGACCTTCCGTAAGTCAGCTGTATGGCTTCCTCACATGAAGAATTCAACGCCTCGAGTGAGGCTCGAACTCACATCGATGAAGGGCAAGTGATTTTAAGTCAGCGACCTTAACCACTCGGCCACGGAGGCCCCCTATCCATGCTTATATTAAGCTGAAACAAGACACATGATCCAGCACAGATACCCGCAATATTCTCTGAATATATCACATTGCTATTTAATAAATGTTTTTACCAAAATAAATGCCTTAGGTCCAAATATAAAAATAGATAAGTACTCAAATATTATCTAAAATGCCCAAATATAGTCACGGACTTCGAAAACGCAACAGTGGAGTAAGTTGTTTTTTTGCCAAAAAAAAGCAAATTCACTGCTTGCATTGTAATACATTATGGTAAAGGTCAATCAAATGTAGTGCTTTTGGTACTAACCTTTTTTCAAAATTGAAAGAATAATGAAGGTATCATAGTCTGGTAAAAGCCTTGCTCCAGAAAATGAAAATAATGAGCCAAATGGTAAATTCGTTTCTATGTCGAATATGTTAAACCGGTGAGCGGGTCGGGTGATTTGGAGCTGAAACCAAAAGAAATATTTAAAGTGTTTTTCACCATTTTAAATGTGCATTCAATAAGTTGATGATATATCAAAATATTTCAAATTCGCCAAGTAATGAAGACATTATTGCATGATTCTTTCATTGAAGGAAAATGACACTTTTGCCAAGTTGTTTATAAAAATGTGATTAAACACACGCCTGAATCTCTTTTATGTTACCAATTAATTATATACTATCCCAGCCGCTTGACCACAAACCTTCAAAATTGACAATATGATTGGACATGTAAAGTAAATTAGCCATTTTGTTTTTTAGTGTCGATAGGTCAGTGTCACAGGGACCTGACCATTGAATACTATTCCAGCACGGTTTATTCAGACCCACTTGACCCAAGACTTAAAACTTAAAAGCATAATTGGGCTGATAAATTTGATTACCCCTATTGTTTTGGAGGTCACACTGAACCTTAAAAATGGTTTCTGCTCGATAATTTGAGAACCACCCGGCCCATTATCTTCAATCTTGATAGTTTGATTGGGCTTAATAAGTAAACAACCTTTATTGTTGCTGGGGTCAATAAGTCAAAGGAAAGGGCACAGATACCTGAACCTTGAAAACGGTTTCCGGTCAGTAACTTGAGAACCTTTTATCCAGTTTCTTTAAACTTTATAGCATGACTGCGCTTATGGAGGAGGTAGATGACACCTAGTATTTTGGGGCTTAGCAGGTCAAATGTCAAGGTCGTAGTGATCAAGGAGCTGAAAATGGGACATACCCTCAAAGGGCCATACGTGTCCTACAAACAGCTTTTGTTGTATTCAAACTTTCGAATATGTTTATCTAAGAACTACAGTACAGAGATACATATAGTGTAGGAAATTAACCAGCATATCATGCTTATTTTGGGGGTCAACTGGTCTACGTCTGTAAACAGTAACTTTTATATACCAAAATGATTGTCAGGGTCTGCAGAATACGAAACAAAATTTCATTTTAATCAAAATGGTCGGATACTCCAGAAATTCAAGATGGCGTCCAGGATGGCAAGGTCAAAGGTCACCTTTATGTCAAAAATATTATTAAAAGCGTGTAATATCTGCAATTTAATCCTCTTTTTTTTCGATTTTCACCCTATAAAAACTTTTGATTGAAAGAAAACAATCATATCACTATTAAACATCAATAAGGTTGTCCACTGCTGGTAGGGGGATACAGATATGGTAAATTCGAAGTGGTATTCACCAACCTGCGAGGTCACGAAAATCAACATGTACGTTAAGGGGACGCATACTTTGAAATTAGAAAAAAGTGGGTGGGGTATTATAAAATTTACCTGCAAAAAAGTACAAGGTTTTGGTAAATGAAATGAATACTGTTTCAACTGTTATAAGTACACAAAGGATTGCTCACTAAAATAAAAATGAGAAAAACTGAAACAAGAAAGTTATTGTTGAATTACATAAGACTTCTTGTGTACATTCAAAGTCAACAATTAAGACTTTTTGGTGCGAAAATAATAGTGCTTCACTTTGTCCAAACATTTATCAATGTCCTACAGATTCTAATTTAAAGAAAGAATGTGAAATAAGTTCACTGTCTTGCTTTTCATTTGGCATATGTGAGCTAAAACACATTATTTAGTTTGTTTACAAAGTAGTGCATAAGAAAAGATACGGTGGTCAAGGAATGCCACATTACAAAACTAAAAGAGTATATTCCCCTTAATACATTAAACATTTATCATTACAGAAGTCTAGTGGCTTACAATAAAGGCCTAGAAATGTTGCCATTATTAAGTTTTAACTTGGTATTCATGAATTGCAATGCACTTAAATATCAAAACACATTCAACAAACTTTTGGAAATGTACTGTCTTAAAAATCCCTAAAATAAGGTATGAAATTTTGTTGAGAGGTCCGATCAATGTGTATATGTGCAAAAGCAACATTCTAATCTTGTTCACAAAAGTTACTAATACACAGCAGGAATGTCAATGATCAAAACTGGACGAATATACAGTTATCCTCATTTTAATGTCATTTATAATTTGTCCTTGAATTCTCCACCATACTTTTCATAACTCTGTTTGCACGAGTTGCACGAGAATGCTGTCATTCACGTAAAAAAATGGGGTCAAATAAGTTGTAAATGCAATATCATGTAAACGTAGTTAATGGATTATGCAGTTCAAGATAAACTTTATCTCATAACGTAACGAACATGTATAATGTTGTAACAACAACTTTACTTACACTAATTTAAGTAGCAGTCGGTTTATAAGTGACTTTATCGATTCATTTTGTGTTTTGTTATTGTTGTCAAAAGTATAACGGAAGTGCCTCACAACTGAAGCGGAAACCAGTTTGATGCGCAAAGTAGTCCACTGTAGGTAATATTTTTTGACAAATGTCCACAGAAATTAATAATTTTCTAATATTAAAGACGAATATCTGAATAGGATTCATTATTTGATAAGAAATTATAATCATCGACATGTTTTTTTTAAAAAGCGTACACGTGCTGACACCTAAGTTGTCTCCCGTTGTTTATTAGAGTAACCTTTCGTCCGGCGCAGTAATACATTTGCAGTGAATCGCCGAGAAGTCGTGGGAAAATTAAAAACCATGTAAACAAACTAAAATTAACCACCTTTTCAAGATGAATTTCAAGTGATCGGCATTATGCATTTAACCCGCCTGACCTGTGTAGCATTTTAGATATCTGTTCTAAGGTATTCATTGTGTAGAATGTCATGCTATGCCCTTGCAATGCTAATCCCACTCTGTTTTTTTTGTTTACATTTTTTATCAATGAGAAATATGGCGTCCATCCCGAGATGAACTGACGTGGCGTTAAATTTTTACATGTTTAAGCAAACCTGGTGTGTTAGAAAGAAAATCTCATCCCTTCAACATTATTTGGAACACTGTTATTGTAAAAAACCTGTTTTTTCCTTATACAAAAGCTTAATATTTTGTGTTGAATGTACTTTCACAAACACCTCTGTTTTCCTATTACATTCATAGTACCACATCCTTATGCACAAAATACTGAATATTACAGGTGTCCATCAGTATTATATCAGTTTAGGAATATGTTTTTTATTTTCCCACCATCGATTTCTTGAATATGCACCCCTTCCGCATTGCTGTATGAACTGTGAATGTAGCAATATGCGTCCCCTTAATTAGATATGTTTACTTTACGTCACAGCCACAGATAACAGTTACTACAGTGCATTTACAAATTAAACTGAAATATGTCGAGGTTTTATACCTAGAATATTTCGAAATACTGGTCATAAAACATACATTTAGGATTTTAATTATTAGCTAGAAGGTTACACGCCACTAAACTTGTATTAGGGGTGCATGATGATAAATTTTACACGTGACTATTTTAGTTAGCAAATCGACATAAAATAACTAAAGAACCCATCTTATTACCATTATTCTTTTCATGTTACTCACAAAATTTTGTACATATCATTTGTTACATACTTTCATGTATACATATTTAAAACATAAGACGTAAGACTGAACATCAGCGACAGTATTTGGTGAGAACATACAGTACTGAAAATGAGTAATTGTAACTGATATGAAAACATTTAGTTTATACTAATTTATTTTGGCTCGATTGTGATGAAAGCTTTAAGCTTATTTGAACCCCTCTCGAGTCCGCTTCCTGGAAAACCCAGTACTGGTGTCATATGAGAAGTCATGGTCGTAACCCCAGTGGGGCTCGAACCCACGACCCCCGGGTTGAGCGGCCGGCACCTTAACCACTCCCCTCAAAAACATGGAAACATTAAATGATTATATTTTTAGATAAACAATTTACATATTGATACAAACTTTCTGTAGTGGTTTGTGGCTCATAACATGTGATAATAGCCAGCAGAATAAAGTTAAAAGCATTTTTTGCGTGTATTTTCGCTTGCACAGTTACTCTCATTCCGCTGTAGAAGTCATACATTAAACACATGGATATAAAATGCAACTACAGTTCAATTGTTTTGGAAGGTGATTTATTAAAATCACATTCTCTATGTAACCGCGCAGAATTTAATCAGGAATGGATTGTCTCACAACTATTTCATATCTACCAACTGTCAATGTAGTCCAGTGAGTAATGATTTACCACCTCTAAAGTCATTATCGTTACAGACCGGAACATTTGGCCTACTCTAACACCTTATTTGAGGCAGCCGTGAACTTGGTTCTTATGCCAAGTAAAAACAGTCCATCATACTTTGAATATATACGAATAGTGCATTGATTAACTAATGAATAATTATCGGCTGCATGTGTTAAATGCACAACTTTTTACTTTATGTGAGGTTTGAATAACTGTATATATCACCAAAGTAGAGTACTTATCTTATTGACAATTTGGTTAGCCGAATCAAATCCTGAATATATTTAGTTTTCTAATTGTTAAAGCGCTCGGCCATTTTTGGAATAGATTCTTTGCAGAAATCATCTTCCATCTGTACTGTACTTTGATTTTGTTATCTACCAATATATGACGGTGCTTACACGTCGTAATTAGATTAACAGCATTTTCTGAATAAGACAACTTGCACCCGCCATAATGAACATACTTTTAGGTGATATAAAAACATTGATTCTCCACTAAACATCCGAATTGGTGAAACGCCTGCCCCACGCTCTGGCACCAGATCAGAAAGAAAATGCCTCCGTACGTGTTATACTCTACCCCTAGGTATTCTATAAGAACCATGGTCATGAACGGGAAAGTGCACTAACCCGTTTCAATCGTACATTGCTCAACTTAAACGTGCAGTTCGGTGAATGGTTACCTAGTATATTGAACAAGCGATAATTTATCTTCCATCGTGCACCAGTCACATTGTCTCAATATTTCATATTGCTAAGATTATCAACATATTTCATACTTTCGTCAACGTTACAGAAAAAACTTGCTTGAACTTCCCTAATGAACATCCGGTCTAGAGGTCACGGCAGTGCGCACATGTTTGGCGAAACGTAAACAAACAAAAACAGATTTTAAAAAAATCACAATTTTACACTAAAACTCGAAATGATGAAATTTATCTTGTATATGATCTTTAATTTGAAATCGTACATTGGCCTGCATCTGTTGTGTTTTTTTTATTCATTTTGCACATTTTGCTGCATTTTCACATTTTAGCGAACACGTGTAGTAAAATGACGATTGACATACATTTTTACAACAGCCAATCAGAATGGTTTTGTAATCTAGAACGGAACTTCACCAGGGAAGTTCAAGCAAGTTTTTTGTGTAATGTTGAAATTACTATAAATTACGCGCTGTTTTTCTAAGATAAGATGTATTGAAAAAATGTGACCGGTACACAATGGAAGATAAATTACCTCTTGTTTGATATCCATAGTACACAATTACCCCACTGCGTGTTTTAGGTATGAAATGCGCGATTGAAACGGGTTAGTATATTTTCCCGTTCACGACCATGGTTCTTATAGAATACCTAGGGGTAGGGTATAACACGTACGGAGACATTTTCTTTCTGATCTGGTGCCAGTGGCCCCACGTGTGTATTTGCTAATACAACTTAAAAATATGTTGAGCCATTTATATGTGTCTCACTATCGTACAGGAAGAAAAAATCGGATTAAATATGTGTTTGACACAACTGAGCAAACTACATCTTCATAATGATCTTCATATGGACGATTTGGACGTATGTATGACAAACAATTAACTTAGTTTTCCTATTACCTATTACTTTCAAAAATTAAGTAGAAACGAATTTTCCTGGATAAAAAGACTTTTGCATAAAATGCGACTGTAAATTGTTTGTCCCTTGAACATCAGACAGATTATAAGTTATCAAACTCAGAGGAAGCCAGAGAACCACATACATGAACATAATATGCTTTAATATTATGTTTTAAAATCCATAAGTTGTTATATTTCACCATGCAGCGATCAATATTTTTACCATGCAATTGAAAAAGCAACGATATTGTCTCATAGGCGACATTATATGTATAGTACTCTAAATCAAAATAGATACTTACTACCTTTTCCAACCGAGTATCATTAATATTACCATACAAGTTTTTTAGAAAAACTCACACACATTAAACAGTCACACGTTTTTTATATCACTAAATGTATTGTTTTATGAACGTAACGATAAAATACGGATTATCAGATTTATGTTTGTCTTTTCCACAATAGATGCGCTATATAGACATATTCTTTACCAATTTTAATTGATCAAGCCTTTGGTTGACTTTTCCCCATGCCTTAATGAAGTTGTGTGATTACTGTTCTATCACACTATGAGAGGCATTTTTATGATTGTTTTATTAAAATTGTTAGATTAAACTGATATGAATTGGGATGACGTGGTAGGCGTATTTTTTCTAAAGCTTCTTATACAATAATGAAACAAGAGCTTTCATTATTAGGGACAAATGCCTGTGGACCGGACACGAACAAACCATGTTAACCTTTAACCTGTGTGTATGGCCTTGACATTGGAGCTAGGAGTCTGGTACTTCTGCATGGCATGGCGTCTTATTATGTTGAACATTTATGTAAAGTCATTTTTAAAATCTCTTTAAAGATAGCAGCGTTACAGCCCGGAAAAGAATTCGGACAACGGACGGGCGGAGCAGACATTGCAATTTTAGAAAAATAAATAATGTGTTTTACTGCAGGATACGGCAATATATTCTTTTATATCTCTGTCTAGATTATAAAACCGTAACAGTAGTTCATTTTCTGATATCAGTTATATTTTTGATTCAGAAGCAGGGCCATATTAGGGGCTGTAATTGAAATATACATAACCATTCTTTGCGTCATGTATTGTTATGTATATACAATAAAAAATAAACCAAGTATAATTTCTAAATTTTCATAAAAAGATGGCAAACTCGAGGGTCAAATACATTGACAGTCCCGTTAGAAAAAGAAACAATTAAACGTCAAAAGTCTTCAACAACAAATGGTTTATAGAAGAAGTCATGAATAGATGTTAAAGTTTGTGAAATTTTCATCATTTCCTTCGCTGATGTGGTCACCGAGCATGGTGTGATGTAAAAGTAGCTAAACCTTGCTGATGACTTTTGGGTTTCACTAAATAATATTATTTGTGATATAGCATCTTCGCATTTATTGGCATACCACAAAGGACCATGCACTTGAATTAATTGAAGCTAAGTTAACGTTTGTACAAAAATAGACAATAGATACGTTACCGCCACTTGAAACATTACAAATGACAGCATGTGTCCGTTTTTCAATCTAAAACTACTTTTAAATACAATGTACTTGAATATTTTCAAAGTGTTAGCCACTTAATTTGTTTTCATTGTTTATGTTTTTAATATTTCATACCTTTCTAAATTAATATTATTTTTTGATTAAATAAGTAACTATGTTATGACTTTTGATTACAAATAGTGATTTGAAGACTTTACGTTTTATAAGCCTAAATTATGTCAGCATCTTGGTATGACATGTCAGTTGTATGATTGAATGATGCCGCTGTGACTCGTACATATCAAACCAACAAAAACGTTACTGATCAATTTGAAAGTAGAAACTTAAACATTATTATGTATACTGACAGAAATTGAAATATTTCTTCGAAAATGTGCATTTATTTTAATTAGTGAATCAATTTTGCAATTCCTTAATGCAGAATAGTTGAGTGAATGTCAGTCACAAACTAGACAAGATGTATATAATTATATGCTCACGTTAATAAACATGTGATTTAACTTGATATCCCAGTCACACATACGACGCGGATAGCTACGTCTAGCCACGGATAGAAACGTAGTAATCATAGTACCTAAGTCGTACCTCAAAGTAGTAATCAATCCGTACCAATCTGTAGGGCTCAGGTACGGATCGATAGGGATTACTACGTTTCTATCTGTGGCTAGACGTAACTATCCGCGAAGTATGTGTGACTGGGGAATAAACAAAAAATAAGTAACGTGTCTATTTAAAAAGAAAATTTGAATTCAGGATGACTTAATATCAATCTAAATACCGACTTCATCTACAAAAGCAAAGAAACTCTAGTATTCATTCCCTGTTATAAAAGCATTAAACCGCAAAATAATGTTCTTCCAAGTTCAGAGTTAATTTTGTTAGTTACCCAACATTTTAATTTTCAAATTTAGTTGAGAATCAATGAAATGTTGATTATCAGCCCGAAAATAGCTTATTGCATTTCGAAAAATTTACCCGGTATCTATTGGCGAGTACAACATATATGTGTATTACAATTCATGTACATAAAATAGAAACAAAACATCACATACTAAATTCCCAAATCTGTATTGTGTTAGTAAATTTGAACTAAACGATAGAAAGAAATTTAAAATCACTAACTTATTCTCATTTTTAATGTTTTGCAGCTTTACAACATTTCAACATTTCAGAAGTGTTAAACGATGCTTTATGTACATATCATTAAGGATAATGTGACAGCCACGTCATTCATTATATTCTCGTTTTGACAAAATTTAATGCTTGAGTTAGGTTGTAGCTGGATATGTATTGTACGACATAAATATATTATACAATGGATATGCAGAATGTTTTATTACCTAAATTTAACTATAAAACAAGTAAATAAGTAAATATTGTGTTACGTGACTGCCGCATTATCCTTAATGAACTGTAGCTGATTACATAAAATTATCATGAAACTGTGAACAAGTATATATTTACCAACACATTAAATATTAGACTTTATTGTAATACATGTCCAAACACACTTTATAAGATACTGAATTACCTAATTAGGTCTCTGATTATACATTGATTTTTTCGTTCTGACCTTGTATACCTAGTCTTCATCTGAGCTTAGGTCCTCAAATTTAACTAAAAGCATTCAAAGCGTTTCTTTCTTAACAAACGCACTTTCCAATTAGTTACTGTAGAACAATCATTTGCTGTCTTACAAAATGAAAACATAAAATTTATAATAAATACTAAGATGGTGTTACTCAAGAGCTTCTTACTAAACAATTGGTATAAATGTGGTTATTTTTTTGCTACAGACATGCAGTCCGCCATCTAGGATATCTCCATAGAAACTAAAATTTGTACATTACTAATACATGTTTTGTAAACAGCATACTTCGGTCTACATTTTAGTGTAAATTTTCTCCAATTTAGCATGGAAGCTTCCGCATAAAAAAGAAAATAGCCAGATCACAGTCACATGTTTTCTCAAAAATTAAGTTTGACCTTGAATTTGACCTTGACCTTGGAACTATAACTAATATCTTTATACATCAAAATAAAGGGCATATAGTAACAATATACAGAAAAGAAGATTGGTACTTCTATCTTTTAATCTGTGAGAGATATCAATGAAAGATATATATTAAAGCATTGTCTCAAAACTGGCGGCCATCTTGGACGCCATCTTGGATTTCTGGAGACTCCGACCATTTTGGCCAAAATGAATTTCAGATTAATATACCACAGTCCTTGACGGATATGTTGTTGTATAAAAGTCACTGTTTACTGACGTAGACTGGTTGGATCCAACTAACTGGTCTTCGTTTCCTACACTAATACTGATAGACATAGCTTAAGAAGCGCAACGCCAGATTTTTTTATTATTATATTTTGTCTTATTTGATTTGAGAGATGAAAAAGATCACAGTAGAAATATATTTATATAAATATTGCAAGAATGATCTGCACATGTCAATAGAACCAACATCTAATGATATGTTTCTAATATTTCCTTGGTATGATATTTGCAAATCAATATGTTTATATCCTTTTATTCGTCAGAAAACACAGACTTGCAATTTTTACTTGCCCTGCTACTTTAAAAAGTATCTCTATCGTCTTTTGATTAAGAATACGAATCATATGATTTATTTAAGAAATAATAAGTTCCCAAACATGGTTTGTCGTAGAATAACCCTTGTTTTGAGTTCTTATGCGTAAGAATATATCACATGGGCTGTATGCCTAAGTGATATATTCTTCCACATAAGAACGAAAAACTCGAGTTATTCTACGATAAATTACACTTGGGAACTTGTTATTTCGATTCTAAAACGACACACCAGTATCAACAGTTTTAGAAAAAAATGGTAACTACTTTTTATGACCGTGTTACGCACCTGGATCGGATGACGTCATTGCACGCATTTGGTTTATTGCAGAATAACCCGAGATAGATTCTGCTCTACATGTACGTAGGTTATTTGCTGGTCGTGTTAGAATTTAACTGAATAAAGGACAAAACATTCTATTATTTTATAGTTTTGTTTCTGTAAATTTAAGGTAGTAGACCCGTAATGACAATCGAATTTTCCGTTTGTTAAAATGTTCTTTGCGTGCGATCTCGGCTTCCTTAGTTATGAAAAAGCAATTTTCTGTCACGGCCATATGCCGAATTGGCATTCGATAATACGTTATTAAGCAGACATTGCCGAGTGTCATCATGGGTCCATTACATTAAATAAGAAAATGTCTATTTGTTTCAGTTTAAACCAAATTATTCGGTCTAAAGATGGGCTTGAAAAGCAACATCATGCTGAAAAACAACATTTGCAACGAAAATACGAAGAGGAAATACATGTAAAAGAAGAAGCTTTGAGAAAGTAGTTATGCTTATATCAGTTTATGATATTATTCCAGAATATACTAGTAACATCTTCCGAAATGCTTCTTTCTATTGATGGTATTCATATTTCTATTATACCAACTCATTTTGACGTTCTTTCTGATTTGCTTAAAACAGGTCATGTCGTGATGACTTAACGTAATTGCAGAATACTATTATTAACTTTTACTTCCTCCAATATCGGCGAGTATAACATATTTACATCCATACAAAGATATTTACATACAAAATATTTACATACAAAACAATATGCGCAAGCATAACAAAGTCAAATGTAATATAGATATAGCATTGAAAATGAAACATTGTAGTGCAGCATCATCCTTTAAATTAATAAGACATCACGTATTACACGAATTTGCATGTTATGTTCCAACAATAGACTTAAATCACGAAATTAAACTTAAAGCGAAACCATTAAGTCTATTGTCAAATTATAACAACTTTTATCACACATTACGTGAATCTCAAGTTACTAGAAAACCCAACATTGATAGTTCAGAACTTCTTTTTTGTCACCTAGTAGGCGAAAATCCATTCTCGCATACCAGAGGTCTACCGTGGTTCCCCGGATGAACCTCTGGCATATTTCGCCGATATTTGTGGTTTGGTTACATTACAGGTAAAACGTTCCAGCCAATCAGCGTCGTTTCGCGACAAAATGTAGCGAACCAATCAAAATCGTCCGTGAAAAGCGCGACCGCGTCCTTTCATATCGATGCCGACTTACGAGGAATATTATTATATCTTCAGGTAAATTTCTTAACATCGAATAACAGAAATAAATCTTTATTAATCGCAATCATGGAATATCGCCTTTATCCATCGTCAGCAACTACCTTGCTTACATATTGTTTGAAATTTCAATTCGGCGTGCCAAATAGTGGCGAACATTGATTGGCTGAAACTTCTCCCGGTAGTAATTACGAGTGCGAATGCTCACCAAATAAACGACAGAAATAAATCAGAGGTTCGTCTCGGGATTTTGAAGAACATCTGATGGATGAGAATGGCGAAAATCGAAATACTAGAAGCCTTAAGCTCTAAAGCTATCGTAGATGTGCATGGATTATATACCGTGTGTACATATCTATAACTGATATAAGGTACTGATATTATAGGTATTCACCAAATCACTGTTAGCGTTCAAATTAGCACATTTTACAAATTTTTATAGCACATGTCGGAAACTTGAGTTTATTTTCTTCTACTTCAACAGCCGTTTGTAATAAAAAGTCACATTGCTCCATCGGTGTCAATTGTATAAATGTCAGGTAGGCATCAAATCCCTTACTTTGCATAATAAAACACCATAACATTTTATGATACTCGTGGTTTTTACTGCAAAAGCAGAGTTTATGAAGCACTCAATCATTTGTAGCACAGTCG
Organism: Mercenaria mercenaria; assembly: GCF_021730395.1. Classification (NCBI taxonomy): domain Eukaryota; kingdom Metazoa; phylum Mollusca; class Bivalvia; order Venerida; family Veneridae; genus Mercenaria; species Mercenaria mercenaria. The sequence goes on along the minus strand of NC_069365.1, from coordinate 35,629,422 downwards.
CATTTGAGGCATTTTGTGATGTATTTTCTTGACACATGGCGAGATATTAAATTAAGAAGTTTTTTGCAAAGGGGGAGTAATCTAGGGTTATTTTTGGCAACAATCCATAACTTGCAGGACTTATCTCCCTGCAACAAAGCGTTCCTGATGAAGGGACTTTTGACAGAAGCACATTCCAGGATTTCTAAATTTTTGGTTTTTGAAACACAGTTAAATAATTTACGTTTCCATGCCCCTTTTGATGGAAAGATACCTTCAGCAAGATAACCATCTAATATATTGCACAAGTTGTATTTTTGAAGAATTCTATAGATATCTGGAATGAATCCGTGCGATTGACAATCATAGTTCATAAAATGAGTCAGTCTGTTGTTAAAGATATGTTTAGCAAGGTAGGCATCCGACAGCCTACACAGCTGTCCAAGAAACTGCAATTTTCGGATTTCAATAATAGTCTCTATTGGTAACTTATTTATGGCTGACATTGAAAAAATGGTTGAAGTACCAGCAGGAAAAGATTGCATGTTTTTTAGACAAAATCGATGAGACCTTTCCAAACGGCTAATGTCGGGAGCTGAGAGCGAGGTCCATAGTTCACATCCGTAAAGGGCCTTGGGTATGACGTTAGTCGTGTATACTGTCCTTGATGTAATCGGGGTTAACCCCACTGGACTGATCCCGCTGTTAAGGATACTCAGATAAGTTCCCCTCAGTTTGTTGCAAGCATCATCAACTACGTATTTGGTTGTAAAAAATGAATCGGTTTTAATACCGTGATGGACATAACTCGTCGTTTCGCATAGTATGGTGTCTCCTTATTTGAATGTACGTTGTCCACCAGATAATTCACTTTCATTACAAACGAGTGTCATCATGGGTCCATTACATTAAATAAGAAAATGTCTATTTGTTTCAGTTTAAACCAAATTATTCGGTCTAAAGATGAGCTTGAAAAGCAACATCATGCTGAAAAACAACATTTGCAACGAAAATACGAAGAGGAAATACATGTAAAAGAAGAAGCTTTGAGAAAGTAGTTATGCTTATATCAGTTTATGATATTATTCCAGAATATACTAGTAACATCTTCCGAAATGCTTCTTTCTATTGATGGTATTCAACTTTCTATTATACCAATTCATTTTGACGTTCTTTCTGATTTGCTTAAAACAGGTCATGTCGTGATGACTTAACGTAATTGCAGAATACTATTATTAACTTTTACTTCCTCCAATATCGGCGAGTATAACATATTTACATCCATACAAAGATATTTACATACAAAATATTTACATACAAAACAATATGCGCAAGCATAACAAAGTCAAATGTAATATAGATATAGCATTGAAAATGAAACATTGTAGTGCAGCATCATCCTTTAAATTAATAAGACATCACGTATTACACGAATTTGCATGTTATGTTCCAACAATAGACTTAAATCACGAAATTAAACTTAAAGCGAAACCATTAAGTCTATTGTCAAATTATAACAACTTTTATCACACATTACGTGAATCTCAAGTTACTAGAAAACCCAACATTGATAGTTCAGAACTTTTTTTTTGTCACCTAGTAGGCGAAAATCGAAATACTAGAAGCCTTAAGCTCTAAAGCTATCGTAGATGTGCATGGATTATATACCGCGTGTACATATCTATAACTGATATAAGGTACTGATATTATAGGTATTCACCAAATCACTGTTAGCGTTCGAATTAGCACATTTTACAAATTTTTATAGCACATGTCGAAAACTTGAGTTTATTTTCTTCTACTTCAACAGCCGTTTGTAATAAAAAGTCACATTGCTCCATCGGTGTCAATTGTATAAATGTCAGGTAGGCATCAAATCCCTTACTTTGCATAATAAAACACCATAACATTTTATGATACTCGTGGTTTTTACTGCAAAAGCAGAGTTTATGAAGCACTCAATCATTTGTAGCACAGTCGCATTTGAGGCATTTTGTGATGTATTTTCTTGACACATGGCGAGATATTAAATTAAGAAGTTTTTTGCAAAGGGGGAGTAATCTAGGGTTATTTTTGGCAACAATCCATAACTTGCAGGACTTATCTCCCTGCAAGAGAGCGTTCATGATGAAGGGACTTTTGACAGAAGCACATTCCAGGATTTCTAAATTTTTGGTTTTTGAAACACAGTTAAATAATTTACGTTTTCATGCCCCTTTTGATGGAAAGATACCTTCAGCAAGATAACCATCTAATATATTGCACAAGTTGTATTTTTGAAGAATTCTATAGATATCTGGAATGAATCCGTGCGATTGACAATCATAGTTCATAAAATGAGTCAGTCTGTTGTTAAAGATATGTTTAGCAAGGTAGGCATTCGACAGCCTACACAGCTGTCCAAGAAACTGCAATTTTCGGATTTCAATAATAGTCTCTATTGGTAACTTATTTATGGCTGACATTGCAAAAATGGTTGAAGTACCAGCAGGAAAAGATTGCATGTTTTTTAGACAAAATCGATGAGACCTTTCCAAACGGCTAATGTCGGGAGCTGAGAGCGAGGTCCATAGTTCACATCCGTAAAGGGCCTTGGGTATGACGTTAGTCGTGTATATTGTCCTTGATGTAATCGGGTTTAACCCCACTGGACTGATCCCGCTGTTAAGGATACTCAGATAAGTTCCCCTCAGTTTGTTGCAAGCATCATCAACTACGTATTTGGTTGTAAAAAATGAATCGGTTTTAATACCGTGATGGACATAACTCGTCGTTTCGCATAGTATGGTGTCTCCTAATTTGAATGTACGTTGTCCACCAGATAATTCACTTTCATTAAAAACGAGTGTCATCATGGGTCCATTACATTAAATAAGAAAATGTCTATTTGTTTCAGTTTAAACCAAATTATTCGGTCTAAAGATGAGCTTGAAAAGCAACATCATGCTGAAAAACAACATCTGCAACGAAAATACGAAGAGGAAATACATGTAAAAGAAGAAGCTTTTAGAAAGTAGTTATGCTTATATCAGTTTATGATATTATTCCAGAATATACTAGTAACATCTTCCGAAATGCTTCTTTCTATTGATGGTATTCAACTTTCTATTATACCAATTCATTTTGACGTTCTTTCTGATTTGCTTAAAACAGGTCATGTCGTGATGACCTTACGTAATTACAGAATACGGACGTGAGACTAAAGTTTATTTCGTGCAAAGTAAGTCATAACTGCCAACAGTATATCCATGTTCCAGTCAAGCAGAGATGATGACTGGTCACAATTACAGATAATACAGAACACAAATACCCGCAATATTCTTTGAAGACATCACCTTCACCCATAGTGTAATTAAAAAAACAACTAAGGTCCACATACTAAAATGAATAAGTAATCAAATAAAGTCTAAAAGTCTAAAAGCTTCACTCTAAATTTGGCTTTACAAGAAAGAAATACATTGCAATGCATAATTTTAAGCCAATTAAATGTTGTGCTTTTGGTACTTGACTAATTGAAAGTGGATAAATATTTATGAAATTATTACACGGTAAAGACCTTGGTCCGGAAAATGAAAGTAATGTGTCTATAAGTAAATTAATTCCACTATTGAATATGATCAACCAGTGAGCGGTTCAGATGATTTTGCACGGAAAGCAGTGAGCGGGTGGGGTGATTCTGTACAGAAAGCAAAAGAAATGTTTAGTCTAGTACTGAAAATACTTTTGCACGATTACCCCAGTGAAGGAAATTTACACTATTGCCAAAATGGTAACCAGAATATGATTAAACACAGGCTTGAATCTCATTTATATTCGGCCTGAAATTCATTTATATTTATTCCATGAAATATGCCCTATCACAGCACACGATTCCATGTCTGTAACAGTGGCGCATTACTCTTGGTGTTTATGCCATAGGGTCGGAAGACTTTAGTTTGATTTTCCATAAGTTCTGTATGATTTTGACGTGCTACTTGTAACATCGCTAACCCGTCTTACTGCGAAGCATGCGATTTATTATAACTTTATAAGGGACAAAACATCCTTTTTTTGTTTCAAACGTTTAAGGTAGTGGACAGCGATTGATACTCGCCATTGTTTGTTTGTTAACATGTTCTCAGTATGCGATTTTGCATTCCCTGATAACTTATGAACGAAGTATGCAGAATAATCAAACGTAAAAACTGTATCGAATAGAAATTGACAATTGCTCATTACCTTTTATACGATTATAACCATGTGATTTCTTTTAGTTTAAATGAAGTTATTCAATCAAACGATGAGCTTTATCGAAAGCACGACGTGGAAATGCAGGCAAAAGAAGAAGCATTGAGAAGGTAGAGCTTGTTTATTTCAATATCTGATTTAACGCCAGAATATGCTTTTTTCTCAAAATGCTTCATTTCATCGATGCTGTATAAATATACTCATTTCAACATATCTTCTGATTTGCTTAAACATGTAACATTGTATCGTCTTTTTCATTGTTTTATATCTTTAAAACTTTTCTTAATTTCATTTGAATGACGCCATACTGACGAAAGTGTAGCCTTACATCCCTGCAAAGTAACTCATAGCTGCCGACGGGATGTTCTTGTTAAGGCAGACATGAATAATCAAAAACAAGAATACCCGCAATATTCTCTGAAGATATGAACGCAGGGTAATTTAGTGCGTGGAATTCATTGTACCATTTTTTTTTGATAAAAGAAATGTCAAATAATTATAAAACACAAAATAAAACTGTCAATATCACTTTTCTAGGGTGCCTCAAGTAAAAGGATTTAATGAGACAGAATTCTAACTCCAACATTGATAATTTAGGTTGAATCCTGTGGGACTTTTGTTAACTTTTACACACTTCATCCAAAACCAAGAGATCACAGAGTGATTTTGGCGCCCACTATTGAGCCATTTTTGATTGTTCCAAATTTCAAGACTAGCTGAAGGTCAAAACAAGGTCAGATTTCATTTCGGAACACAAAACTATGCATGTGGTCCAAATTTTAAGACTGTAGCTTGAGAAATGTAAAAGTAGGTCACTAGGTCAAAGTCAAGGCTGTAGCTTGAGAAATGTGAAAGTAGGTCACTAGGTCAAAATCAAGGTCAAATTTCATTTCGGAACACGAAACTACGCATGTGGTCCAAATTTGAAGCCTGTGCCTTCAAAAATGTGAATGTAGGTCACTAGGTCAGTATCAAGGTCAAAGTTTTTTCCGGTGCACAAAACTATGCATGTGGTCCAAATTTGAAGGTTGTAGCTACAGAAATGTGAAAGTAGGTCACTAGGTGAAAATCAAGGTCAACTCATGTCAATGTTCATCTTGCCACTCAAAACTATACGAGTGGTCCAAATTTGAATGTTGTAGGTTATTGACAAGAAGATTTTAAAAGCTTTTCCCTATATAAGTCTATATGAACTTGTGACCCCCGGGGCGGAGCCATATTTGACCCTAGGGTGATAATTTGAACAAACTTGGTTGAGAACCATGAGGTGATGCTACATAACAAATATCAAAGCCCTAGGCTTTGTGGTTTGGACAAGAAGATTTTCAAAGTTTTCCCCTATATAAGTCTATTTAAACAACGTGAACCCCCAGGGCGGGGCCATATTTGACCCTAGGGGGATAATTTGAACACCCTTAGTAGAAGACTACAAGATAATGTCACGTACAAAATATCAAAGCCCTAGGTCCTGTGGTTTTTGACAAGAGGTTTTTCAAAGTTTTTTCCCTATATAAGTCTATATATACCATGTGACCCCCAGGGTGGGGCCATATTTGACCCTAGGGGGATAATTTGGACAATCTTAGTAGAAGACCACTAGATGATGTCACATGCAAAATATCAAAGCCCTAGGCCCTATGGTTTTGGACAAGAGGTTTTTCAATATAAGTCTATATAAACCATGTGACCCCCAGGGCGGGGCCATATTTGATCCTAGGGGATAATTTGAACAATTAGTAGAAGACTACTAGATGATGTCACATACAAAATATCAAAGCCCTAGGTCCTGTGGTTTTTGACAAGAGGTTTTTCAAAAGTTTTTTCCCTATATAAGTCTATATAAACCATGTGACCCCCAGGGCGGGGCCATATTTGACCTTAGGGGGATAATTTGAACAATCTTAATAGAAGACCACTAGATGATGTCACATGCAAAATATCAAAGCCCTAGGCCGTATGGTTTTGGACAAGAGGTTTTTCAAAGTTTAAACCATGTGACCCCCGAAGCGGGACCATATTTGACCCAAGGGATATAATTTGAATCTTATTGGTAGAAGACCACTAGATTATGCTTCATACCAAATATCAAAGTCCTAGGCCCTGTGGTTTTGGACAAGACGATTTTCAATTTTTTTCTCTATATAAATCTATGTAAATTATAAAAATAAACAAAGAGCCATAACTCACTCAAAAATTGTTGAACCAGTCTGATTTTCAGGGGGACACAACTATGGTACTAATACATCATTCTGACAAAGTTTGGTCAAAATCCCCTTTGTAGTTTCTGAGGAGATGCGATAACGAGAAATTGTTAACGGAAAGACGGACGCCGGACCACGGACGCAGAGTGATTTGAATAGCCCACCATCTGATGAGGGTGGGCTAATAAACTTGGGGCAGAAGTAGAACCTAAGGACATTTCTTTTCTTCCACAATACCGTTATGTAATCTAAAGCGTAAAAGCAAAATAGTTAAACTTTTACCGCATGTAACTCGGTATTTTTATAGACCCTTCTGTGTCAGAGGTAAATTCATTTTGAACAGCAAAAAATCACTTTTCAAATGATTTTTTTCCACTTTTGTACAATAAATCAATAATAAGTAACATATTAGAAAAAAAAAAGAAAATAAGTTTTCGTCGTTTCTGTTGCTGTTCGAAACTGGTTGGGAATATTGATATCTTGAATCGCTCCTTTAACCAGACGTCTGCCGGTCTTAGCCTTATGCAGTAGGTTGATAGCGTTGATAAAATCAATAGATAAAATCAATAGATTACTGACCAATGACCACGGAATGTAATTTGCCCCCCCCCACCCCCCGCAGAAAAAACAGGAAAAAATTTACTGTTACAAAGATACTATTATTGAACAAAACTCATGGGTTTCTTTGCACATATACTTATATGAATGCGACAATACAGCCAACATCTTATGATATGTTTCTTATTTATTTCATTTGTTGGGTTGGGTTTAACATATGGCGACTTTCCAAACTTTAATGGTGAAGGAAGACCCCAGGTGCCCCTCGGAGCTATATTTCCTCACGAGCGGGTAGAACAACCGACCGTCCGTATGCCAGTTATATGGCTTCTTCACATGAAAAATTCAACTCCCCGAGTGAGGCGCGAACCCACATCGGTGAGGGGCAAGTGATTAGAAGTCAGTGACCTTAACTACTCGGTCACGGAGGCCCCTCTGAGTATTAAGATACATTACAATATGGTATTGTCCAGTATTACAATGCATCTTTTATGTAAACATATAAACTGAAGTACATGTATGATCCTAAATATAGTAGGTGGGCGTGAAGTAAAGTTTTAATGCATATTCGTGTTTTTCATTTAACGGTATCAAAATATAAGAGGTATCAATTTTGTCATAATTTTGGTGTGTGTGGTCAACCAATAAGCTGTTCTGTGCGCCTAATGAGTTATTAATCGATTCAGAGTGTATGAATTTAAAGTAACCCCGTTTACTCCAGTCCCTGGGGACCTCCCGTGTGCAAAAAAGTCTACCGGCTAATTTTTATATCAATGTTTAGATAAATGTCTGAAGTGTCAGAACATTTTGGGTGGAGTTGCCGCATCATGGTACGTTTTTAGGAATCCAAGATGGCGTCCAGGATGGCCGCCAAAATTATGAAAAAGCACTATCTATTATTTTTTAGTCATAATTTTATGAAAATCCAAAGTTTTTAATTTTGATGTTCACAATATATAGCAAACACATTTTGCCACCCACGTAAGTCAATTTCTCTCAAGTACTATAAAAAGGATTTTCTATATTTTAGCATGATAGTTTGTGGCAATTCTGGATTCTATGTTATTGTGAAGCGGAATTTTCAAGAAATGGAATTTTAAATACAATTAATATTTTACAATCAAATTATACTCCTTCCCTTTTTTGGCATGAGCTATCAATACATCTTACGCTTTAATCTATGGTATCCCAAATCTAAATAATGTACTTGTTATTTAAGTGTTTTTATATCAACTTCGAGTCACTAAATATGAGGTAATGTTTAAATGTTATCTAAACTTTTTGATCATCCGAGTACTTATTAACTTTTGAAGAGGAAGATTTTGTTTTTACTAATTTTATAAGATTTTGTTGTGAAATATAATTTGATAAGATAAAGAACTTACTTAACATAACTTTTTTCATAATACAAAGCTCATCAGAATAACAACAATAACAATAACCCCGGCCTATTATCTAAAATTTCAAATACCCGAGTACTAATACACTTTTTTTAAATATAAATTTCTACTTCTCTTAGCTTGAATTTTTAGGTACTGGCATTGGAAAAAATATAGATTACTGGTTGGTTATTTTGTGAAAAAAAAAAACAACAACACCAAAACAACAAATATTGAAACATTTTCTCTAATTTTCTTCAAGATGTTACCATGGCAACGATGATACATGGTCGAATTTCAAATCATAGATATATATGTTAAGATTACACCTGCATCAGATCAAGGCAAACATCATATAAATACCACATATTTTCAAGAATATTTGGGATAATATCATAAAACTATCAGTAATTAAAGCAAATTATTAATACCTTTCTAAATCATTCAAAATGATATCATGTCAACTATGATATTTCATATTTAATATAACAAAACTATAATACAGATTACACTCATGCTTTTCATATTAAGAACATCATTTATAATGACAAATATTTGAGAAATTGATTGGTGGCAATGATATGAAACAACTATCATATATTAGAGCAAAATTTAGTTTTTTAACTTTGTCTTTCTTACAATTCAATTCCTTATTTATTTCATATTAATAACAAAACATTCAGACCTCATTTTCAGCACTTTAGAGCATTTGAGCATGTCAATGATATGAAAACCATATATGGTCATTTAGTATAACATGTCTTCTTATCAAAAATAGAAAAATATTGACATGTTATGTTGTATATAAGAAAAATAATCTGTTCTGAGAAACATCACCCTCTAAAAATGCCCCCATGAAAATAGCCGTTTAGCAGTTACGCGTAGGTAGACATTTTTCGCAAAGAATAAAACTTATTCCAAGAAATTTACAATGAAAATGGTCTAGATCTATTCTCAATACTATAAGCAATAAACATAAGCCAAAAATTTAATTGTCACCTACTCATGTCACTCATTATACCAGGTTTCATCCATAGCATGGAACTACATTTTGGACTACTTCACATGTAACACTGAGTAGTCACTTCCGGTTTTGGTATAATCCGTCCTAAAAACGGACCATGATGCGGCAACTCCACCCAAAATTTTCTGACACTTCAGACATTTATCTAAACATTGATATAAAAATTAGCCGGTAGACTTTTTTGCACACGGAAGGTCCCCAGGGACTGGAGTAGTTCTGTTCTGAATGATGCAAAATAATATGTGGATATGCCAGTAACATTTCCGTGTTTTATTGAAAATGAACATGCCTTTTCATATAGGATTTTTCGCATTACGCGTCTAAGGTGTCAACATTCAAAACACTTTCCATACCACTGAGGGGCACACATTTGATATATACACATGAATTCGTAAACATATGGGGCAACTCGGTTAAGTTTTAGCAGACCTATACTTTTTTTTATTATTAATAGATAGTCTCCAAATGTACGAGTACACCGCTCTGTTAAAACATAGATGATCGCTATATTTGATCTACTAAGTCGTGGCCGAACTTCCCGTTAGGTTAGGATTTGTTTTTAGTTACCTTTAACTAAACTTAAGGTAGCTTTTCCAGTTTACTCCTAAGGTATAAGTTCAGACTGTGTCATAAGTTTGCTTGTGAAACGAGCCCTTGGACCTTTTTTTTCAATTTAACTTCAGATCAGTTGAAAAATTAAAAGATAAAACCCCAAATAATTTCGATTCAGTTTATAATAACTCTAGAATCACTATACTTCCTGTTTGTTTACTTCCTAGAAGTGCTAAAAGAAAGGACAATATCGGAAGTCAGTTGTTGTTTCGTTTTTGTTTTATAAAAATGCATATATTTTCTTTATTAGGCTCAGTTCTGTTGCATCCAGACAAATGCGAGATAGAAACCCAAATATAACTGACCTTAGTGATCCGAATAGACCTACTAAGATAGCCGAAAAAATGTCAGAACTGTTTGACAATCAATGGACTGATGCATTTGATGTCCTTGAAAGAGAGATGGACGACAGGCAAATTATTGAGACATTGTTAGATACATTGATGGTAAATAGAAACGTTTTCATGTAGGACATAGAAACATGCATGCCACTTCATTTACTAATAAATGTCCGTAAAAGAGAACGAAGTGTTTGCATGAAGGAAAATATTATTGCAAAGCGTGTTTCGTGATGTCTAACATGTAAATACACCCTTGTTACCCGGATAATACAAAATGATGTTATAACTCCAACATGCTATAAAATGGCCGATCAACAATTTTGAAAATTTCACGTTTTTCGGTAAGTTGCTGTGGCTTGATAAGGGATTTTAACCCCCAGGTGTTGCAAAAAGAACGAATGGCGATTTGTTTCCATGGAACTCAAACTATTTTACTGTATTTTGTGAATACAATACACAATATGTTAAAAAGTTTACAAAAACCATGTAAGTTTAGGTTGAAAAATCATACAAAAAATATTTAGAATTGTATTTCATGCTTGTAATGCACTGTATATACGACTCTACCATTTCACTATCTGACATAGTTTACAGTAAGTTGTTTAGTTTTGCCGTTTTAATGTCAAAACAATTTATATTGATCTGTGTATGAAAAATGGGTAATAGCCAAAAATGACCATGGATAATGCCCTACATGCGTTGTCTTTGAAAGTGGATAATAGCCAAAATTGATTTTTTTCATTGACATCTCATTACAGATTGACCAGTTTTGTGTGCGTGGACATGTTTTGATAAATTACTTTGTAACAACATATGAATGACCTGTAACATTTAGCTTGTAAGGCCGTGTAACTTGCACCTCTGACAAGACACATGTGCATAAGTATTATTCCCACCCCCCCCCCTCCACGCTGTCCCTTTTTACCCCACGGTCTCCATATTCCATATAACATACGTACATGTATTTGATTGTCAACTACCTTTTATAATCACTAATAGCACAAACCCTGTTCACATTCTGAATACCAAGGTGTACATATTGGTACACCAAGATCTCTCTTACACGCACACGCACACGCAATCCACGTCACATGTTGTAACTGGAAATCTCGGACGACCAATTCACCGTGACACAGTCATAAATTGTTTGCATAAACGCGGGATTCATTTCCGTCGTCCAGCTCGATGTCAGGCTCTTGTCATCGTCAAGAAAAGCAACGCTGGGCTCTGAATAACCGACGACGTCAGTGGGGAACTGTTGTATTTAGCGACGAATCAAGATTTAATCTCCATCACGCTGACGGATAGGTCAGAATATACAGACGCCGCAACGAACGATTCGCAAATAACTGTGTGCGTGAGGTTTATCCGTACAATGGTGGCAGAGTCATAGTATGGGCAACAATACATTCCACCTTCAAGTCCACCCTTGTATAGGCTGTCATACAGAGCAATCATGGCTATACGCGTTATTGACTGCACTGACGTTGAAGCATGGAAAGAAATATGATCTCAGGCGATATTCATTTTTTGATGATAAATTTTTTTTTCTGTTATGTTTACTTTGATTACACATATAAATTTGTATGGCTAAACATCAGTAGGTTATAAATATTGACTATTACAATACTTGTTGCGTTTCTTTTTCGTGTCAGTTTACAATGTTGACTATTATCCATATAACATTTTGGGCTTTATCTTCGAAATTTCTGTGAACACATTGGTCTGTAGCCATCGACTAATACATATGCTTATATATTTGTAAATTTGGGTTATTTGATCTAAGATAAAAACTTCCTAACATGTTCATATCATTGTTTATATAATAACTGAAAATTACAAAATAACATTTATTACCAAAAGTCCATTAAATGAGGTTGACAACGGTTTGAATCGCCAAACTCGTTCTGAAAAGCAAAATGTAAACATTGTTAAAAGGTTTCCAAAGTGAATAATATGTCCCATATGCAAATTGTTTAGTGCAAATGGTACAGCTTGTAAACTATTTTGAATCAGTTATAACACTTTAAACGATCATAATGAGTAATTAGAAAATATTGAAATAAACAATGTCCTTACCAAGTTTGACAGTTAATCCATTTTGTACTATTTTGGAATTATCATATCATTTTGTATTATCCGGGTAACAAGGGTGAATACTAACTGAATATAAGATGCACAACGAACTTGTGTTTCTGGTGATTTTATCTCTTTCGATAAAATCTATATGGCACTCATATGCCACATCTCTTTAGTAAATTCCTCGATTCAAAATAAGTGATTTTAAAGAATAGCTACGGAAGCGGTTATTCTATATACAGTTCCTTCGAGCGTAGCATTAACAAGTACATATACATGTAACTTCAATACTACTGGTAAGCAGTGATTTTTTGTTTTTACAATATAATATGAACTGTCAAACTAATAACAATTAGAGAAGTCCAAAAATAAAAAAAAAACAAAGCATTACGGATAATTTCTGTCTTAACAATACAAAAACAAAACGTTCATTTAACTTTTCAGAGGGTTTCCGATGAATGTCGCAGGCTGTCGGACGAAAATTTCTTTGAAAGAGTTCAGCAAAGCATTGAATCACCAATAGAGGTATGCCAGTGTCCAAGCATTTCAACATGTACATTGTACGATGCGTCTTTTATGTAAACATATAAACTGAAGTACATGTATGATCCTAAATATATGTATATGTAAATAAATGTTGTAAAAAGTTCGAAATTCAATGTCCCTTTGTCTTTTTGTCTTTTAATATGTCATGAATATTTACTTCGTTTTAGGCAACGGAAATACCAAAAAACAGAATTCTGTTATCGGACCAATTGAAACAACAGATCAAAGAATTTAGGAAAATTCGTGCAGCAGCTGTTTTAAAGGATATTGAAAAGGTATTCTTGAATAACATTTTAATTTCAGTTTGATACAATTTTCTTTCTTTCTGTGTTTCTAAGTGCCAGAATAAATGGGCATCCGTAGCTGAGTTGTAAAGGTCGCTGACTTAAAATTGCTTACCCTCCGCCCACTGTGGATTCGAATCCTCTTTGCTTTGTTCCTCACATTTGTAAGACGGTACTTTTATCGTTCCTGAAATAATGTCCAGAGTGGCATCCTAGGTCTTTATCCTCCGTTTGAAAGTATAAATTCGCAATATTGTCCAGTAGAGTAACATAGAATAGAGACTACAGTAGGGTATATAAGCCGTTATTGCAATTTTCTGTAATTTATTTTATTTTGAACCAGAAAACTGCTGTGCTACTCTTTGTCATCATTAGTGATTTGTTTTAAATCTGCAAATGTAAACGGTCTAATTTTCATTAAGTTAACTCTACTATAAAAAAACTTCTTTATCTGATGCTCTAAAAAGCGTTTAAATAGAATTAGACTGTTCTACAATTTCAATATAAGGATCTAAATGTGTGGCTGTATTTTTTAAAAACACTTTATTTTATGCTAAATGTCCTTTCTTATTTTCGTTCCTGTAGACTATAGAACATGGAAGTTTCATGATAATTTTCATTCTGATTACATTTCACCTGTGAAAGAATCTTAAACTGATCGGATTGTATTCATGTTTCTTAGTTAAAACTACTTTAACATTTTTTCCCATTCATGTGACTACCTTGCCAATACGTTATAACCATTTGACATTTAAATTTCAACTTAGACGAAGTATGATTATTGTTGATGTTGTAACTGACTTTTCGTACATTTTTTAAATATTTTCATTTATATGGTTATTTCTTTTATTAAAAATGATATTGCAAATAATACAACAGCATTTGCAGTTGTTAAACATTCAGTTGAAGTAAAAATGAAAAATACGCTATCTAGTATGGTTCTGATGACAGCTATTTTTGATTATTTTGAAATAGAATGGCCTATTTATTTATCTATTTTGTTCGGTTTAACGTCGCATCGACCTACATAATTATAGGTCGCATGGCGACTTTCCAGCTTTAATGGTGGAGGAAAACATCAGGTACCCCTCCACCATTATTTCATCACGGGCGGGCACCTGGGTAGAACCACCGACCTTCCTAAAGCCAACTGAATGGCTTCTTCCCATAAAGAATTCAACGCCCCGTATGTGGTTCGAACCCGCATTGGTGAGGGATTTGAAGTCAGCGACCTTAACCACTCGGCCACCCACTCGGCCACGGAGCCCTATAAAATGGCCAAGGACCATGGAGTAAAGACATTGTGTATTGTGTATAATGAACCTAGTGAACACATTTCGCAATATAATCTTGAACAAACCTCTCCATAATGTTCCTCATTATTTGTTTCAAGTAATAAAGAAAAGGAAACTGAGAAAAAAACTAAACCTAAGTCAGATGTATTACTGGACAGAAATATGACGGAATTACTTTAGGCCTAAGAAAAATAAAAATGAAATAATAGTACATAGAAAGGTTCAAAATAACTAGAAGATTAAAAGATATAAGAGCTTCCGTTCAGTATATTTTAACTTCGTCACTATAGGAATGATATATGTTATAATATATATTGTTTCAGTAACAAAGTTACTATAAAATGGAGAAGAAAAAGTCTTAATAGCAACCTTGTGTATTTTAACAGATCATAAAGCCAAGGATCAAGTTAGTCAACCATCCAGAGGTTCAGGATTACCTATCCCGCTGTGTTGAGATTGGCTGGCTTTGCGCAGTGCAAGATCCTCCACTCTTTCTTAAAGCACAGTCACCTCTCGAGTTTGATACGAATGCGTTCAAAGATTACACAAAACGTGGGAAGTATGTGGAGTACGTTGTATGGCCAGCGCTGTACCTTCATGAGGGAGGTGTTCTACTCGCAAAAGGTGTTGCACAGGGTACTGATCATAAGCCAACACCCGTAAGAAATTATGTCGAAGGCAGACAACCTCCACCTGCTTTGCCATATTCTAAAATGCAAGCAGCTTCACCCGAAAACAATGCCGCGCAACCAGGGCGGGCAACGTTGGCACCCAGCAACAACACTTCCGGGCCAGCGAAGACAAAGTAGTCATATCCAAAGTAAATACGTCGCTACTAGTAAGGTTAGGGCACCAGATTCCACATAACATAGACGATGTATCAAACACAAATACCAAACGTAACGAATGTAAGTCGAACTGTGGATGTAAGACGTGGAAATGGGTTAAGGGTTGACAGTTATTCTAGACTTATAACGTATAATTCAACTTATAACAGATACGATAACAAAAGAGAATGAATGTATACTTATTTCAGTCCAAATGGCACATAAAAAGAAATATATATCTACAGCAGATCTACAACACACATTGTGATTTACAGCATGTTTGTTCTTGTGTAGGAAACGTTTAGTGAATTCTTAGATATCATATGCAGAACCTGTGATACGTACACATTTTATTTAAATTTTATTTCATGGATGAACTTTTCTACACACGATCATTTCTGTTCACATTTTGCTTCTCCTAAATGAACTGCGAAAATCAGATGAAAAAATCGTATGAGTTGGTTCGTCATTTGTAGGTATTAAATCATTTATACAATAAGCAGGCATAATAGATATAGAGAATCCATCATTGGTCTTCGGTTAAGATCAGAAAATCCCAACCCGAGGGCGCACCGCTCAAGTCTTAAACGAGGCTGAGCCGAGTTTAAGACTTCAGCGGTGCGCCCGAGGGTTGGGATTTCCGATCTTCACCGAACACCAATGATGGATTCTATTTCTCACTTACCACAACAGAAACAATAAAAACAAGCATAAAAATATGAAACTACTTAAAACGCGGGAAATTGGCGTCCGTAAGCAGAAGTGACGTCGTGATATTTCAGTGACGTACAATAACAAAGTTCCGCTTTAGTTTTATCGTTTGTAACGTAACAATATTCTTATCATAAAGTAATGAATTTTGAATCGAGAAATACACTATAAGGAACGGAGAGAAAAGATAAAGGTACCTGATTTTTAATTATTTTACATAAATAATATGTATATTCAGCGCATGAAGGAGTCCGTCACAGGAGTGTGGGATAACCCATGTGAGATATAGAGAATCTATCATTGGTCTTCGGTTAAGATCAGAAAATCCCAACCCGAGGGCGCACCGTTCAAGTCTTAAACGAGGCTGTGCCGAGTTTAAGACGAGCGGTGCGCCCAAGGGTTAGGATTTCCGATCTTCACCGAACACCAATGATGGATTCTATTTCTCACTTGTAAACCGCAACAGAAACAACAAAAACAAGCATGAAAAAAATGAAACTATTTAAAACGCGGGAAATGGACGTCCGTAAGCAGAAGTGACGTCGTGACATTTCAGTGACGCACAATAACAAAGTTCCGCTTTAGTTTTATCGTTTGTAGCGTAACGGTACGTTCTTATCATAAAGTAATGAATTTTGAATCGAGAAATACACTATAAGGAACGGAGAGAAAAGATAAAGGTACCTGATTTTTAATTATTTTACATAAATAATATGTTTATTCAGTGCATGAAGAAGTCCGTCACAGGGGTGTGGGATAACCCATGTGAGATAAGATTTTGCAGCATTTCTAAAAATAGAGATTTTTCTGTCCGATAAGTGAGAAAAGATTTTCCAGCACTTCTAAAAATAGAGATTCTTCTGTCCGATAAGTGAGAAAAAAGAATTTATTACGGTCCGATAACAAATAATTCAAAAAGAAATGACGTCAAAGTGAAAAAGTAACACGGACATTCCCCCGCACTACAAGTTTTGACGTGTTTTATACTAGAATAACGGTTAGCGCATTGATTTTGTGCAACAGCACCTTTAGAACCCCTCGTGAAACGTTGGTACCCACCTTCAATCGGGTTCGGGCACCAACCAATCCCTCGGGATTCTGCAGATATTATAACACGAAAAAAGCATGCGTTGTCCCTACATTATTATTTAACGTATTATCAGATACATCAGCTGTAGGCGTGTTTGAGAATAGCATTTCACTTACTATCATGAAAAAATATTTATCATTTAATATCTTACAGTTTTTACGAAATGTAAATGTAAAAGTATCCTTAAACTGTAATTGATTGCTAATTAAGTGTTTAGATATCTAGATTTTTTTTTTGCTTTAAAAAGCGCATAACCTATTCTAGCAAACTAAAATCTGAACATATTGCCCAACAAGATCATTGATTGATTGATCACGTTTTGAATTATACGTTATCTGGTATACGCTTACCTATATAAAGATCTACAGCTGTAAAAGACATTTGTTTTTGTTCAACATTACAAATTTGATTATTTCAAATTTTCACCTGTAGAATTTACATAACAAGATTGGTTTTAAAGCTGTAGATTTAAATTCACGGCTTTAAGGTATTAGGCCCATAATAGTGTATCTCCTTTTAGAAGAGTATTCAATTTCTACCATAAACCTACTTTGACTACAATTTTCAGGGGGGCGTAGGTTCAAGCCCTACTGGGACCAAATTTTTTTTTCTTTATTTTTCTTTTTTTCTAGTAAGTTTTTACTTCTTTTAGGACTTGTTATTGATTTATTGTACAAAAAGTGGAAAATACTCATTTGATAAGCGATTTCTTGCTATTCAAAGTGAATTTTCCTCTGAAGTAGAAGGGGTAGAGTTAGACATCTTTAAAAATACTGAGTTACGTGCGGTAAAAGTTCTCGATTTTGCCTTCATTCTTAAGAGTACATATTGTGAAAGAAATGTAGGTATGTTTTACTTCTGCCCCACAGTTATTTTTGAATGAAGTGAGCAAAATTCAAAACAGACCCGCAGGATTCGACCTTAATTTTTCAATGTTGGAGATAGAATTCTGTGTCATTAAATCCATTTACTTTAGGTACCCTAGAAAAAATGATACTGACACTTTTATTTTTTAGTTTTATAATTGTTTACCAATAGTTTGATGATTCTTTCATAAAAAATAATGGTATAATGAATTCTCTGCAAACAATTTGGATAAAGGTCGCCACTTTGAAATTTGTCTCTACTTGAGCTCGAGGAAATACCATGAATTACACAAAATTTAAAAAAAAAAACGGCATGGTAAAAGTGTTTAAAAATTTGCAACATAGTGCGAATCACGGTCAACTTTAAAAATATACCAAGTAAATGCCATTTCTAAAACATTACTATTAGGGGCCTAATACCTTAAAACGACTCTAAGACATGTCGTATTATGCAAGTGACATACAGTTGTAAATTGAAAAAGTTACAGCTGTAAGTATGCCTAAATTGTAGAAACATACATGTG
Source organism: Mercenaria mercenaria (assembly GCF_021730395.1). Taxonomy (NCBI): domain Eukaryota; kingdom Metazoa; phylum Mollusca; class Bivalvia; order Venerida; family Veneridae; genus Mercenaria; species Mercenaria mercenaria. The sequence goes on along the minus strand of NC_069365.1, from coordinate 35,610,879 downwards.
TCGGAAAGGAGAGCGTTCTTTTAAGAGACGAGAGCAGAGGTACAACAAATTTTTGGATGAATTGTAATTTTGCTAGTAAGGATAGCAATTACTACACAGGTAAAGTTAATGATCTAGTAAGTAAAGAACAATATGAAATATGTTTACAGTATAGCAATTGCATAATCCAAGAGTTGGATACAAAGTAGAATCTATGTATCAGATCTTGTTTATAAAGCATCCATTGTCACGAATATATATGAAAACCTAGTCATTGCTTCAGATATGTGTAAATCTTTAATGCTTTCGCTGACACATGTACTTTTACAACTATATTAGATAATTAAACATGTACATTTACTCCCTAACTGATAGAATGATGTTGTGTCTCTGTGAATTTCAATTATATCCCACAAAATACATTAAAATGACTGTAATTTTGAGACATGACCATGTTACAGCTTAAACATTTAACTATATATTTTAAACACCTGTATTTTTTAGAACTGCGTGGTTTACAACTGTAAGTAACAACCGTTCTTCTGGTCATTTTCTACAGGTAATTTACACTGTCAGCTGTATACGACACCACCCAATGAGAACATATATTAGTTCATTTAAATGGTATGAATGCAAAGTCATTGTATAAGTTCTCACAGTAACTTTTACGAGAACTGAAGTGTCTCGTATTATGAGTATGATGTTGAAGTTAAGTTTTGCACTATTATATACTACCTGTTTTATATAGTTACGTAACCTTTCTGTATAATCTTAATACTATCAAAATTGTTCAGTTTTAATTTTAAACATGTTTGTATTCTAATTTATTGTAAATATAAATATTTTTATGACAACGTTTTACGAAAACAACAAAATGCATCTTAATTATTACCTCCCTTTATTATATATAAAATTTTGATAAAGACAGTACGTACCGTCTGCAAGTTTTGCTTGGAACGTAATTTGATTAATTCTGGCATATATATTGTATTTGCTAAATAAATTAGCGAATAATATTATAAACAATTAGATTAATTTTTTAAATGTTCAATTATCTTGTTAATAATTTAATGTCTTTCCTTCATATATATATAACAAAGTGTGCCTTTATCGTGGCTTTATGAATTTTGAAATGAATCTCTGTTAGATGCTACCTTTAAAACTTTTGTATTTGAATCTTCAATAATTAACTGTTATTTCCACTTTTTTGAATATTTTACGGGCCGAGTCTCTGTGGAAATTCATGTATCATTTGATCCAGTTAATTAATGATGAGTTTATGTGTATTATCTAAAATTATAACGACTACAACTATTACATTGAAAACTAGAATAATAATGTATATTATTTAACATTCATAGACGTATTATTTCATGATGCACTTTTATCAGCCATTTATGGCGTCTAAACGTCGACGTCCATTTGGCGCGTCAACGTCATTTCCGTATTTCACGTATCATTGTGTATGTTATTGTCAACTGAAGAAGCTTATTAAAGCGAAACATGTTTTGACAAAACTGTGTTGGTTTATGAATTTTCAACATTATTTCATTTAAAATGAGCATTTATCATCTAAAACGCGCGGTACTCTTCAAATATTACTATGTGTAATGTATCTTCCATTCACAGTTAATGAATGTTACTTTAAGCAGAGACATTTTTTTTTTGTTTTTACACTGTTGTGAACGGGGTTTCATGCTCAGTTTATCTACTGAGACACAATTTGAAATTATTGAAGCTTTTAATGGAACCTCAAAGTATCTTGAAGATATTTTAAATATGGACAACCAATATTTTTCAGAAATGGTGAAATATATTTACCCCAAAGAGGAACAGCTTAACAAGGTTATAATACTATAGATTTAGAAGCGTCATTTCTGGATTTAAATTTAAGAATTGTGAATAATAATAGAGAAACGAAAATATATGATAAAAGGGACGATTTTAATTTTGAAATTGTGAACTTTCTCCATCTTGATGGAGATGTCCCTCGAGCAACATCATATGGTGTCTATATTTCACAGCTTATTCGTTTTGCAAGAGCTTGCTCAAAGATAGATGATTTTAATGACAGAAATCTTCATATCACCACGAAATTGTTACAATAGGGTCACCGTTATCATAAGCTACGGAAAGCCTTTAGTAAATTTTCTACAGATCGTCGGAACTGTTAGAAAAATACAATACGCCCCTTAAAAAACTTTTAAAACTTGGACTTGCACACCCGGGATACTATGGAGATGTAGTTTATAAAACTCGGAAAATATTTGTAAGATTGGTTAAAAAGTGTATCAAAAGAGGATACGATGCGAAAATCGTGAAGCACAGTGCATGTTTAGTGATTGACTCCTCCTACAGTTAATTGCTACGCTTTTATGGTGCGATGACTAATAGTGTAAGACTCCGTGGTGCTTTTCTCCTAAGTCCTACATACAACGGACGGAGTGAGTTGAATTTTGTCTTACAGTTGTCTTAGTCGTGCCCTTTTAAAAACGTTAGGCTCTTGTTGCTCTGACTTCAGACAAGTTGTTGAGTACATTGGTGTAAATTTACCTTACATTTACCTTAATTTTATGTTTTGTTTAATTTATCTGTTACTTTTGCACTAATGCCTTTCTCTGCGGGGATTTTATATACATTGTGTTGTTTAACTTGATGAAAATAGGGTAAGAGCGAGGGTGGCATGCCCTAAACGCGTTCAAACCTCCAGTTTCCTTTATATAGGTTACAGACTGTTCCAAGGCGGTGCACCTATTTTCAACTGGTTGTTTTGTCTGTCTTATATTGTCTGTTGCGTATGTTTTCTTGTTTTTGTAAGCGTTTTTCCTCTGCCTCACCCTTATTGCCTGCTCCTTTCCCTTGCATTTACGCTACTTGAATTATTAGAAGTAGTCTGCGAATGCTCTTAATCTATGTCGTAGTGTCATGTTTGAAGTGGCGTGCCCATAATAATCCAGAGATAATTACAATGTGCATTATGTGATGTGTCGCCGTACAAAACAGCGGGGAGGCGGTTGCAGTAAAGGACGGTCAGTTTATAAGAATAGTCTTTTATTACCGAAAATGTTTTGCAAGAAGCAAGTTAAATGAAGTCATTTAATCCATGTTTTTATTTTGTTGGATATATCGGTAGCATACACTCTCTACCCCATTCCACTTGTCACTCTTCAATTATATTGCGTTCATATAAATATTTTTAATAAAGTGCAGGCATGTGCCTACAGTGCATATAGAAAGCTACACCAGTGTATCAGCACATAAACATAATTTAACGGAAGCGCATAAGCAAGTCTTAAATGAAAACAAAATCACTCAAAGCGTTAGAGAAGGGCTTATTATTATATTTTGAAGAAATACGTTTCTGAATTAAAAACAATTTGGCAATGTCTTTTACCAAGATCGAACACTTAGTTTCACTCACTTGATCATTTTACTGGCATATGTACATTCTATAGCACAATTATTGGGCATGAACATGGTAAAAAATTCACTCAAACTGTGGGCGAGTAGTTTTAACGGACAGTCATGGTACTTGAAGTGACATTTTAAGTCCTTAGTACTTTCAAAATATTGCAATTCATTTAACCCGTCAAAATATTGTCGTGAAATGTATGCTCTCTTGTTTTAACACATATCACCGCGGTTCAAAGATGACCATCGTATACCACCATCTAAGACCGCCGCGTGCTAATATTTTTTGTTCAAGGTGTACACTTCTAGGGTGGAAAAGGGAAGAGCGACAACTGTATGGCAGACGATAATACAACGTTAGCGTTTCAACAACCTCCGTTGTGTTTTAGAATTTCATTGTACATTATGCGTTGAAGAGCTAAAACTATAAGATTATCTAGGACTAATAATGAAATATACTGCTTCCAGTCAGATTAGAATATCTTTTCCTACACCAAGGAACAATTGACAATTGAAATTCTACTTTTGATTTGTAAATATAATTTTATAGTAAGCAATCTTTAAAATGAATCATTGCCATGTACCTTCCGAGTGTTTACTATGACGAATTAAAAGACTTTTGAATTAAGTCTCTTGCGTGACGACCGCCGCATTATGTGATTTTGGAATGCGGCAATCTAAAGGTTTATATGTTGAACAGAATGAATATCAAAATACAAAACCTCTTAACTATAACATTACTCTTGTCAATCTATGACAAGTCATTCAGGTTTTGTTAACACTAAGCATTCTATTGAGAAAATAAGGTCAGTGGAATATTCTTCACAACAGAAATCTAGTTAGATTTAAAATTGGACTTTCAAAGATGAAATCATACAATCATTAGTTTTTAAGAAACCGTAACAAAATATTACAATTATAATATTACCGTCATATATTATTATAGTACTATACGAGCCTAGTTTTAACATGCGTAGAATCATAGCTACATTGACTTTCTGATTGATTTTCTGTTGTGAAGAAAAACCACTGATATTTAAGATATTTGATAGGTAATTTTGACAATGGTTTAACTGGGATATTCTAACAGAAGAAGGTAAGTTAAAAATCCATTATCTTAATGTCATATTTATGTTATTTTCTCAAGTGTAAATTAAGACATGTAACTTGACACTCACTACCTGGGTTAATTTTTAGATATAAAAATATCTACCGTATGTAATTGTTAAGATCAATCAAGCGGTTTTAAGGTATCCGGTAATTTTTACTCAGAAAAAAATGACTTCCGACCTGATTGCTTTTATGCATAACCATCAGAGTTTATGAACGGCGTTCAGATGTTGAATGATATGGTATATTTGTAAGGATTTTGACATTTAAGGTATTCGATCCACAAATAACAAATAAGCAATTTCTATATAACAGTGCTATCAATTTAAAAATACATCAAATCTTGATGCCTGGTAAGCTCATATAAATTTTGTATCATTTGAAAATGTATTTTCTACTGAAAAATATGACTTAAATTACATGTAGAATTCTTCTTATTTTTTACTTTGTAGATTGCAATGATACTTCAACAGAAATTCAGTTTATTACAGTGTGAGATTTACTACTCAAAAATTGACTGTAGTGATTCGCGCATATTTTAAGATCATATTATTTGCTAATTCTTGTTCAGCAGACACAAGTCTTTCAAATGATACAAAATAAGATACCTTAACGCTGATTTTCCCGATATTTAGAAATTGTAAAAGATGACATACATTTGCAAGATATATTTCACTTATTGTTGAATACTCTTTGCTGTCTCAATAAACTCAGTCTAAGTACTTTTCTCCGTCACTTTTGAAAACCATGCAACAATGAAAAATCATGCGAAATATGAGGCGAATGCTCAAAAGTAAAAAAAAAAAAAAACACTATTTCCAGTGACCTTTCCGCGGTAAGACACAACACACGTACTTTCGGAATTTACGTTATAGACTTCATAACATGTTTTTGTCACACTCGATAAATTCAATGTCTTGAACGATTGATAAAAGGCCATTCCTGACCAAACTGATTAGTAGCGTAGGTTTTACAGAATCAGTCACTGAATAATAAAATTAAGAAACGTAGGTGCGGTGAATGTTTTTCTTTGACCGTTTTTATCAATTTTCAAGGAAACATAACTTCCTTCATTAAATGAATCATAAACATTGATAAGTATTTGTTGCACTTAACTGTCAGCCGGAACAGCGGGATATTGCTAACTCGTGGATAAATAGATGTAAATGCAGACGTTCTTTGCAAGTAGGGTCTATTTACAGATTTTTAAACTATCGAAATCCAATCCCTTGTAAATGCTACCTAGATTGCAGTCTTCATATAAAGTTCTTATAACTAATATCCAAGTTAAGGGACATAAAATGGATTAGCTTACGGTACATTTGTTTGGTCATTAATGATGCTAAATGTGTTAAAATACACTCATAGACAGTTGAGGACACAAAAATAAACCCAGCACATACTTAATATATATTAATCAAATCAAATTATTTAATTTGGTAGTGTTGCATTTCACCGCAACCTTAGTTTCACGCTCTGTCATGTTTCAACCAAAAACATATGACCAATTGTCCGCATGCCTGCGTATCTTTTAGTTCCCGGGTACATAGGTATATCATTTATATCAAAATCACTTGTGATAAATCAGGTTTTAAAAATCGACAAATTCCTAAGTTAGAAATTTTCATCTCCAAGAAACAATGGTGGGGATGCGAATATTACATGCAAACAGCCATTCTATAGCTTGTCCAGAAGACCATATAAAGGTAAGTTATCTTATATATTATTACTTCACACAGCCTAGTCTTACTTTAAGAATCTCTAGTTAATGCAATTTTCCTTTGTTAAAAATTTATGTTTTTCCCTTTCGCCACAATCCATATTGTCTAAGTCGAAACGAAGCTGCTGTCTGAGAAGTTGTGGCACATGTCTTGTTGGTTTTAAAGGACGTAATTGGTCGATTAACACATGTTGACATATCGCGGATCATCGTCACATTCACTATGGACGCGACATATTTTTTTCATATTTTCTCGGAATAAAAATGGCTAAGGAATGTTTTTAATACATAGGACACAATGCTGCTGGTAAAGTGCATACTTTAGTCTAGTAATATATATATAAGGCCTATGGTTCAGATAACGCCTTTGTAGTGCATTCAAATGTGAACACTTCCAAAGAAGAAACAATATATAATTATATTTTGGCAATGCTGTTCCATATGAACAATCACCCTAGATCCGCCACAAGACAAGTACACTAAATTAGCTCACGAACTATTTTACAGAGACCTACCAGATACTCTCTTTTTTATGAATGTTTGTGTACAATTCATTTTGCAAATAACTTACATATATATTACGAAGATTATCAACAGATTATACAAATTTCATGCATTAGCATTGTTTAACAATGTGTGTAGGAATTAATACCTCAACAATTAACATAATAGTAAAGTATTTACATTGCAATGTATTGAGAGAAAGAGACATGGTATTATTGGCAAGTAAAGAAAAAATAATCGCACAAATCTATAGTAAAGTATTACAAATGACACATTTAAGCAGTTTAATTGAAACCCAAAAGTATGTGATCTCTTAAAGGATGACATATGCGCATGAGTTTTTGAAACCTAACTGTTTCATAATTTTCTTTATCTGATGATAGTTGGCTTTTTAACAACAATATCAATTTACGAAAACGTTTAAAAATTCACTATAGATGCCTTTCTATTTATTTTTGTAACTGCATATGATTAAATTAAGAATGGCATGAGTCAATTCATTGTTCCTCACCTAATGTATTTATACTGTGTTCAGCTATACATGTTTTGAGTGTGGAATCATCGTCAAATATATTTATACTGTGTTTAGCTTTAGCTATACATGTATTGATTGTGTATTATTCTATACTGTTAATACAAATGCACTTATCAATTTCGTGCTAGTATAAACTGTAACGTCCTAAATGATTTTTTTTAATTATAGAATTTGAGTCTAGTATACCTTTAACATAATATCATTTATCCTCTTCGGCAGAAAAAAAAATCACAGTGTCAGTCAAAGTAACTGATTTCATAAGATTACACTAAGCGTCCATAAAATCCATTAAAATACAAAAATTTGTGACGGAAATTTTTATTCTTCCATTAGATTAACTTCTGCTGGATTGACACCGCTACATTCTAGTTTCTATTCAACCATGACATATTCTGTTTCCCGTTTGTATTTCGGATACAAATTAACATGTAATAATGTTTCAATATTCAAACAGAAAGTTTTCCACAGACTAAACTGATTTGTACATCATTGAATTTTGAAATGAAGTTATTGGGTCTTAACTGTCTTTTTATTTCTAAAGTGCCAAGATATCCACGTTTAAATATTGCATAATTTATTCATTTATGTATGGAATTAAGCTTCACCTGAATAGTACTTTTTATTATCATTTAAACATTGAAGACACAAGCTTTCAGTATAAAACATGTCCGTTTTCATGTTAATGTTTCTAAAATTGGTGTAAATGATTTTTCAGAGTGGAGTTAGATGTTTTCAAAAATTTTCAAGCTGGACTACTTGGAGTTGCCAAGTCCAGAACAATGACTGGTAATGGACTTAGAGTGGCAACCATTCACCCACGATATCTAAGGTGAAGAAAATGTTACAAATTTCACAGAAAAAGACCCTCTTGACGCTAAGGAGGAAAAAGAACTGTTGTAAGGATAAAAAAGTATAATAACATGTGAATATGTGAATATTATAGCCTCCAATGGCGTGGGGCTGGGGCTGCTTTTAAAACTTTACAAACGTTTACTTTTCTGAAGGATCTTTAGAACTTATTATTATGCAAAAAATAATTTTGAAAGACTTAAATTTACACCTTGAATCTCTATTTTCCCAATAGGCACTTGTATCGATTACAGTTCTTTTGAAATAGGAAGATGAAGGGAAATATATTGTTTTACTGTTTTGAGTTTTTCAGTATGCTGTAATCTTTCCTTTACTATTGTTTGTGTTCACAGTGTTTATTTAGTCTGATAGCCAATAAAAATATCAATAATGATCTAGGGAAGATACAGCAGTTTTTTGTCTTGAGATGATGTAGGTATTATTAAGGCATTTGAACCAAAAGAATACGAACTTCTAGTAGACACTAAGTGCTTTGGATGTATGTGTAGTTATCTGCACCAAAGTTCAAAATCTGCAAAAATAATGACAGGAACATTTCCAGAAAAAGAAGTTTTTGAGGCGAAATTAGTTTTTCTTGTCAAAATAGTTTGAACAAATATATGCAACTCTACTGAAATTTATTAAAATGCTTAGGTGAATAGGTACTTTCCATCTCCTTCAGACTATGCAATATTTAGCTCACCTGAGTCTGTCCATTAACGGTCCATCAGTCGTCAACACTTTCCTTCTAAAGACATCTCTGAAACCATAGGATGGAAGTTGATTAAACTTTGCTTGGGTGTTCCTTACTTGGTCTTCTAACTGTGTAGCTTGTTCAAAGAAATCAAGATCATGCAGAAATATTGTTGCCATATGCAACCGAAAAAGAAACAAAACGTCTTTATTTTTGTTTCTTAGAAACCATTAGGCAATGCCCAGATTTGGAACTTTCCCACAAATATTTAATGGTTGACCCGATGCCGAGTTTTTCTTCAAATTCTTCGGATTCTTTAAAAGAATGTTGTCACAAGTTGGACTGATCACTTTTTCATACATGTATATAGTGAAACCGTTGAAAATATTCCTGTCAGAAACTGCTGGCCAGATTTTGAAAGAATGATCCTTCTGTGACTGTACAAAAAGTTTATTAGAATTTGTCATAAAACATGGCTGTCAGGAATGTGATCATTTTCCCCTACATGTATATCTTCTTGCCAGAAACTGCAAGCCCGATTTCGAATTAATTTTACACTAATTACCTTTGATCTAAGACATATTAGAAACGAAATAACTTATAGCAAAACCGTGTATGAATACTATTTATACGCTCGGGCGGTAATCCTGATGATCCTTTATTATCATTGTTTCTTTAAATAACATTGTAGCTAGAGGTGCAATATAAAAATCATCAAAGACAATCTCATGAACCACTTTTAGACCCTTTCTTAGATAATTTCATACAAACGTTCCGTTGGTGACTTCTTTCTTAAAATTGATGAAACACTTACGCAATGCTATAAAGTAGCTATGGGCTTATAAAAAAAATAATTCAAATAGTTCAGATTGTTCAATCTGTTTGCCTCCTATATGCACTGGGATAAAAATGTATACTAGAAAAGGACATGCATCCAGATCAATAAAGAATTTCAAAAAAAAAAAAAATGAGACAAAATAATTGATATAAGATCTCAAAAATGTTAAACCATTGTTACCAAAAACCCCAGATATGATACAAAACAGTATTGTTGAATTCCGTCAATTTTTTATAAAATTTCTATATAGTGAAATGCTTTACAACAAGATTGTGCTATGAAACCCTGATCTTTCAAGGCGTCTAACTATACTTAGAGAAACTGACTATAAAAATATGAGAGTGCTTGATTTTTGCTATACCTATTAGAATAAAATGGACCTTACACAAGTTTTCACAATGGAAATGTATGAACAATCATAATTCATAAAATGATTTTTGATTCTCACGCGGAATCCAAGCTGTATTCTACGTTTTTCCGGTTAAATCACGTTAGGCAATTACTTCTTGTTTATCAAACGTGCAGAACTACCTAAACTAATTTGAAATAAAACTTTCATTTGTACCTTGTGGAATGCTTAAAAGAAGGCCTAATGGATTTTGAGTAATTTGCTCGTCAAATTTCAAGCAAAATTATCATTTACCTTCAAGAGATTTCAATCACATTTGCTTGATTTTAGAGAATAAAAAGCATCCACTCAGAATGTCTTCCATTATCTGCTTCTTAGACATGAATATAACGTAAACAATGAACTAATTTATAAATATTACATTAAGATATAGGTCCGTGTTTCGGAGAAAAAAGTTCGCTCGTCATAAAATCATAGAAAGAAAGCATTGTTTTATATGAAAATTTAACAGTATATAAAACATTTATATTATTCTACAAAACCATGGTCAATTTAATCATGTATATATTGCGTTCCGTAAAAGGACTGCATGAATGGACCACACTTCTGGACAGTTCAGCGTTTTGAAAACTCACCATTTTGGAATAAAAGCTGTTGTATGTCTTCGTTTTGATGCATCTGCAAGTTGCAACATCGTGCGAGTGTTTAAACGTTACATAACCAGGTAAAACATCGTTTTTGACAATTGTTTACATTTATTTCTTTACAAATGACATTCTTATTTAAAGGGGGATAACTCATTTGAATATTCTAAGTATCCAACTCTGTTGGACAGAGCAGTAAAACATGTATTGGACAGATTAGTTGTGCGTCAATATGCTGTTTATGTACTTAAAACTATGTTGTTTTGAGATATACTGCTAAACTTTAAAGACACTTGCTTTCAACATTTATTTACAAAAACAAATTTAGGATTCTAATAAAATCTCATCATCTTTGATAAAAAGCTTAAAACTTTTTAAAAGATATTTAAGAAGAAAAATACATATTAACTCAGAAAATTGTCTGGAGCCCTTATATGTATTATATATATATCTATGGTGGGCCGATGGACAAGTGGTAACATACTCGACTGTCAATCCAGAGGTCCGGGGTTCGAATCCCGGTCCAGGCACTGGATATTTCTGAGATGCTCTTGTCAATGAGCGTTTCCCACCTAACTAAGAGGCCTTTGCCTTTGAACGTGTTTGTCCTGAAGAAGGCGATATATAAATCTGGTATAATAATAATATAAAAGTATATAGATTTATGGGTACAGTCAAACCAGTTTATACAGACAAAATCTCAGAGAAAGGAAAGAGGCTTGACAGTTAGATGGTCTAAGAGGCATAGCTTAACATACAATGTTAAAATCAGGAACACAACTACGAGTATATATAGTCAGGTGGCCTCTGTTCAGGTTTAGAACATAAATATCGTTTTTATAGATATATGAAACTTCACTATGTCAGTATTTCAGTATGTGTCTTTTGTACATATACATTGTAAACACGAACATCGGTACTTTGGACGTTAAAAATAATAGTAAGATTACTTTAAATTTGTCCAAATATACTGATACATCAGCTAAAGCATTCAGATGAATTAGAAAAGTGTTCTTATATTTGCATTCCTTTCAAAAGTTATTGGTCTTTAATTTGTGCAATTTAAGTATTTCCCAAAATCTACTCTCACATTGCTTACACATGTCCTTGTCTGTGTCCAAATAAAGCCCGGCCATGAATGCGGTTTGTCCCTTATTCATGGTAATAAATATTAATCATTTCTCATCAACAATATTTATTATAGGATATGTGTTGGGATAAGTCAGAATCCGGCTGAAGATTTCTAGTTCAGTCCAGATTTCGACAAATTCAGCCTTAACTAACAAAAAATTAAACGAAAGAAGATTCAGTTCAAAGGCAAAAAGAAGAAATCATCAAATCATTAGCTTAAAGGCAGCTTTTCAAGAAAATGAGGAAAATGGGTGATATTAACGGTTCTTATATGATTAGCTCTAGCTAAGTTGTTTTTTCTATATTTTATTAAGATCAGCCGAACTGCAGCCAAAATCTGTTACTAAACTTTGATAATTTCCATCACTTATTCCTTACCCAGTTTAAGAATTTATAGCTTATATTTTTACTTACAAATGTATATGTATAATAAGTTTACAGGAAAACAATTTATTTGTTCTAACGGCATACATTGTCTGCGTTTAGTCCTTTAAAAAGTATATGTTAGTTGGGAGATCTAGCACTTATTCATTTTACAAATATTACTCTCTTGTTGCAATGATACTGATGCGGTATATCAAAGATTGTATCATATCAAGAAATACTTTATCTTTCCGTATAAATACATTCTTTACCAGCTTTCGTCCTATAATTGCCGATAAAACGCTGTACTTTTCTCAACGTGTTCCGTTTATTTCAACACTTGCCTATTACACAAGGAATTTTATGCATAAAATCGTATATCTATACCAATACTCGTGTTTGAGGTGTTGTTTGAATGCATTTCCTTTACTAAACCGGCGATATATAACTACCAGAAGTGAACAAGGCGACTGTTTGAATACTGACCCCGTCTTGCAAATATTAATCTAATGATCTGCACCTCACTTGTGAAATTATAGTACACTTTGTCACAAGGGCAACACAACATCATATGGCATTTTATTCTGCAGTCATCAACAAAAAAAATATTGTTTATGCCTTTAATATATGTTTATCCATGATAGTTATATAGAAAATCAATTTAGTTCTTAATCTTGAACTTTTTTGTCTTTGGTATAAATTCTCGTTAAGCGTATTCCATGCTTGTAATATAACAACTATAGACAATACATTATGACCGTCTTGTAAAAGAAATAAATCTGGTGTGTTTCAACATACTTTTTATGTGATAAATAAAAGAGAATTTAAAATTGAAGTTAAAATGTTACGCTTTTTCAATTGCACTTGGGACAAATAGCTGTCATTTTAAATTATCAGTTAAAATTATGTTATTAAATCTGCATTATTATTTAGACGGTTGAGATGCATTTGTTTTACGTTAAAGCAATTTCCGCCTTTCTTGAAAACTACCTTTTTTTCTACTTTTTAAAAAAAAAATAAAATGTATTATTGTACACATAATAAACCTAACAAGTAATAATCATGTTTGATCTGTTGCGTACTATTACTTTTGCAACGTATATCAATATATATCTGAAAATTATTTCCTGAACATTTTTAAATTTGGCGGTCGATACAATATTTGTTTACATTTCACGGGGTTGATTCCAATTTTAACTACAAAGTACAGGACAATGTGGGGAACTACTGTCTAGATAACAAAGGAAGAACACGTGTAGTCATTAGCCATTGCTTCTTACTGATCAGATCTGATAGCAATCACGTTTCGACTTTGACAATTTAGATGGTGGCGAAGAGAAAAACAATTATTTTGTGACGAAGGGAATTGCATAAACTAGATATGCTTTAAGTAAAACGAAGCTGTTTGAATGAACAATATACCAGTAAGAATACTTACCTACATCTGTAGAGGGGTATGTTTTCTTTCACTGCGTTCAGCCAAACATAAATAATTCAAAACCTTTACTACCCAATTCAACCAGGCTGAAAATAACCATAGCCAACTGAACACAAAATAGGAATGGTATGAGCATTTAATGATACAACATCATTTCAGTAAAAAATTATCATACAAAAAGCCCCTTTAAAACTTTGAACATTCACAGTTACTAAAATTAAACACGAGAAACACTTGGTTGGAATCAATGCTATTCTAATTAATTAAAGCGTCTGGAACATAACCCGCTCTCCTGTCAATGTTGTATGTTATACAATCATTATGAAAATATCCTGCGCACAACACACATCTGTCTCGCTTTTAAACATGAAACTGGCAATAAAATATCGCCAGCACAGATAAAATATGTCTTGTACGTAGTTCACAAAAGCCTCGAATGACCTTAAAATAACTTCGTTACTAGAAATGTACACGGGCTAGAAGAAGCTAATACGGACGAAGATAAATACATTTACTCTAATCCTTTTTTTTACACAAGGGAAGATTGGCATTGTTGAGTGAACCTCGTTTGTCAACCATAATCCTGTCCATGTTATATCACTGGAATTAAAAAGTAAGCTATCAATGTTAAATGCTGTGCAGGATTATACAATCATGCATCAAACAGTCTTGAAATTGTTTTCTTTGATTTTTTCATATTTCTACACATTTTCCATACTTTGACATATATATATGGGTAGCAAAGATCGGCCTTTCAGCAGTAGCTTTTTCAGCATATTTTACTTATCCTTGTAGTACCTATGTATATTTTTCCATGGCTAGAGTTAAAATTTGCATGGTTTGCATGACGTATTAGGTCAACAGCAACATAAGCCTGCGTTAAAGGCTTAGTGGAGGTGTCTCCATTTTTCCAAAATAATTAACACAGGACTTTTTTTCAGCTGGAATAAATCATTTTTATTAAATGAAATGTTACTTATTTTGCAGTCTTTGTGCTTTGGTGTAGTTAGCGACACATGTATCTAAAATAGGTTGTGCCTACTTAAAGTTTGTATTTGTAGTTCCACTGCTGAACATTTGATCTGCTTCTATGTGGACAAGCTGCAGAATGGTTGTTTGTTTGTTACATTCACATCAACACCATTGTTTCTTAGAAGAAACGCATTTTTCTAATTTGAACAATTTTTAAAAAGTAATTTATCACAAATAAACATTGTGATATAAATAATCTACCCGGAAACTAAGATATATGCCATGAGCGTTGTTAACGTGTAAAAATATGGGCATATCTATTTTTGTTGAAAAAAGATAGAGCGTGAAACGAAGGTACTCGTGAAATACAACACTGTCTTAGGGCGTGCTGTATATAAATGTTTTTTATCATTTATTGCATCATTATTGACAAATTAATGTGTCGAATGCCTGTGTTTTTAATATCGAACGTCACATCACGGCAACCTCTAGTGTTTATATATACTTTTAAAATAAACAAGGTTTTCACGTGGTTTATGGTGGGAGTTGTTTCAAATATTCAAGTACCGTGATACATCCGACTCCTAAGCACATGGAAACTTTGTTTCTGCTCAGTATGATATCATAATATTATACAAGTCAAATGGTTTATCGCGGCCAGAAATTTGTACAAACCGGACAGAAGTTGCGAAATTGTCATTTGTGCAGGAAAGAAGCGTTTACCATAATGTCCAGTACTGGACAGGTATAGTGACCATGCACTGACACAGCCAATTTTCTCAGAGGGGATCCGATCCCCTGCCCCCCCCCCCTACCCCACCTGGAAATTTTGAATTTTAGCACTTCATTTTTTGATTCTGGGACAGTTTTATGGACTAACCTGTTAAATTGGGGAAAATGATAAAATCAGCTTTCTTGAAGGTAAAATTCTTAGTTTCTTTTAGATAAATAATATGAATTATGTCGGGGTCGTATGTAGCAGCAGCCGTATATACTTTACATGCAGTCCTAATGTTGCCTTTTTCGAAAAACATTTTCTTTCATTTTTTAAAGATTTTCCAGAAGGGGTCCGGAACCCCGGTCTCCCAGCCCCCCCCCCCCCCCCCCTACCCCCGCCTCTGGATCCGCGCATGGTGACATATCATGCTTTCTGTTTATGCAGGTAAACTTGTGTCTGGTTAAATTTCAACAGAGCACAATTGTCTGAACAGTGTACAAACTCATTACTGTTTTTTTCAGGCAAGGGTGGAAAAAAAGTGGTAGACAATGAAAGCAGTAACATTTTTATTAAAAAAAAATTAACAATGAGACAAACATTTCCAACATCTTTGGACGGTTCAAAAATCCCATGTTAAACATACGATAAAACCCGAAACGCGTGAAAATGTTCCGAATGTAAATCGGGTGAAGTAAGCGCTCTATGTATAGTTAGATTATGCGTCTAGATTGATTAAACTGGGCGAGTCTACTTACTTATTACTTGAGGTTGAAAAAACGTGTTTTTTTAAATGTTGCTCTTAAACAAGGGTGGCGGTTGAACTACTAAAAGTACAACAACAGTTAATTCACAACAAATCGTACGGTATGTTTTATAATCAGTAGAAGCTAGTCGTATTTACGCTTATGAGACCTGTTTCACCCACAAGTAAAGAATTCACAGGTCCATCATGAAATATTTTCCCCAGCGCGCATATACTTGTCCTATGCAATATCGACCGCGATCAATTATACTTAACGTTCAACAGCTGAGTTTTCCTGTGGCAATTTGTACATGGTGTTCCTTCACCGGTCAGCGCAACAATCTAGTTTTTGTTTATACCCCAGTCACACATACGGCGCGAAAGCTACGTTTAGCCACGGATAAAAAAGTAGTAATTCGTATCTATCCGTATTGATACGTACCTGAGACGTACCTTAACGTAGTAATCCGTATCAATTCGTACCAATCCGTACGGCTCAGATACGGATTGATACGGGTAACTACGTTTCTATCCGTAGCTAGACGTAGCTATTTGCGCCGTATGTGTGACTGTGGTATTAAATACTAATTAAAACGTTACTGTTATAGAGTTAAATATTTGAAAATTTTATTATGTGGATCAAAGCAGTGTGGTAGAAAATTTTGTTTCATATATTTTTTTGTATAACAGACATATTGAGACAACAACAAAGGCAACATGCAGAATGATTTGAATGTGTGACTACGTTCTTTAAATGTAGATTCTCCTGTTGTTTAAAAACTTGAATGGAAGTGTCAATACCAGGCCTTCCAAAATTGTTTTGTTTGGTTATTGCATCTGATTTGTTGTTCAGCAGTTGTTTCAGAGAGAAAGAATAAACATTTTATAGTATCTATTGTATATTTTGTGCCGATATAAGATATAAGAGTTAACAAAAGCAGAAAATAGCTGGTAATAAACATCAATTCTTGAATAAATTGAAGTCGACATGATAATAAATATCATCCTCCACCCATATCTATTTTCAAATTTACTTGCAACATATATATCATGACTTCATATGCACAGGTGCCCGTCCAGTCTTGGTGCCCACATGGATGCCGCCCACTTAGAAAAAGAGAAAAATATAAGAGTTAAAAACCACTTTTAATCCTAAAACAACAACAAAAATGATTTTTTTCCCTATTTACGCTTACATGGAAAAGGTACTTGTGTTGCCGTAATACTGTCATGGAGGTTTACTAGGACACGCTGTGGAACAACCAAATGTCAAGTTCAGTAACAGTAGCTCTAATCTTGCTGCCATTTACACATCATGCATTTATAAAATAGTCTTATTCTGCCTAGTCAAGAGCCTTAAATAACTTACATTTAAATTCGAACAATCCGCCTTGCCTGGACACATGCAAAATAACAGTGACGATCGGCCATTTGTTGCAAAACGAAAGTAGAAAACCTATGCCATTCTTGGCGTCTTTAAATTTACATGTAAGTAATTAAAGGTTGTAAACTAGGCAGAATAGAATTGTTTACTGTTTTCTAAATGTCCGATGTGTAAACGGCAGCAGGGTAGCTTGAACTGGACATTTTGGTTGTTCCACAGCGGGTCCTAGTAAACCTCCATAGCGTTACGACAACATAAGCACCTTTCCATATAAGAGTATATGTATAGATAATTCTTTTTCATTTTCTTTTTCGTTTTAGGATTAAAACAGTGGCTTGGAACTTTTGTATAATGGGCGGTACCCATATTGGCACTAAGACTGGACGGGCATTTGTGTTCATATCTGCCTTTTTCACTTGCCAGAGAAGATAGTTAACACACATTTTGAATCGTTGGAACAATTATAGAATTTGGATTGAGCTTCAATTCGTTTTGTAGATTGTCCTTAGATGCTAGAACTGTAGATACATATAACTAGTGATGAGAATCGGACAGCTGAAGCAGAATCGATTAATCGGTCCGATTCTGATCTCTCTCCGATTCGATTAATCGAAAGAATCGAAACCGAAAGATCAATACAGACTTTTGTAATGTGGCAATATGGTAGTAACAGTAAACCTTTCTCAAGACTTCCAGATTATTGTATGACTACTTTTATTACTTTTTATGAAGAATTCTATGACACAGCTGCTGTACTGTACAGCCTTTAGCATCTGTTGGGCAATCATGGCCCAGTTGTTCGAATCTTTCACCGGCTGTTAACCTATCTGCATGTTATATCTTGATTCAAAATATTTGTCTTGATGGGATTTTTTTTTATTTCACTATAAAGGCAGTCCTTAACTCAAAGATTTGTTTTTCAAATTCTTCTAAAATCTCGACATATAGCCTTAAATATTAACCAACCGATAGCTTAACCGGCTGTTCAAAGGTCCGAACAAATAAGTCCAAACTGCAATCTGGAGGAACTATTGGACCAAATGCAAAAGTAACTAGATTTCATCTTTTCTCTATGACTCAAGGCCTGGGATTTAATTCATGCTAGATGCACTGCCAAATTTGACATGGAATATATGCTGGGAACATTGCTGGCAGGTCTGGAATTAGTTTATCATCTTTTTTTTTTTAAGTAAATCCGCTATTTTGTATTGAAGGAATAATAAAAGCTTGTCAAATAAAATCTGAAAATTATTTCCAATTAGAAAAAAGTGGGTGGGGTACCTTCGTTAATGTATGCTTTAAAGCATATTTTGCAAATAGCTCTAGTAGTATCAAGGTTTTCCTTAAAAGGAGCCAACACCCGGCATTCAGGCTTCATGCAGAACTCGAAATATTTCAAGGCGTCTGATTTTGTACTGCCAGGGCAACAAAAGTTTTATTGTTACGATCATGACAGCTGGCCTGACAGCGTTCTCAAATTTAAAGAGCAGATATTTTGAAATACTAACCCAAAGATTATAAAAGAGCAAAAGTATTTAAGCTAAACAGCGAGAAGTATCTGAAAAAGTCATGAAAGCGGGATTTTAATTTTTTAACAAAATCAGCGACTAGAATCGATTCCTTTTGGTCAGAATCGATGTCGCCGACTTTGAAACTTCGGCGATGATTAATCGAACATCGGCGACAATCGGAACATCACTACATATAACCAAGTTCTTGATACCTTTATAATAACGGGCAATTATTTCGGCAATTTAAACGAGATAGAAAAGATCAATTTTTATTTCGGCCGAGCTTATACAAGGTACATAGATGTGACATTGATAAGGTGACATGGCGTGGTCATCAAAAAATCATTTTTATTGATCTTCCAGTGACCTGAATTTATTAAGTATGGAATTAACATGTTACACGAATATATAGGTAATATTTTTGAAGTAGTGATATTATATTTCGTAGGAAAGTTCTGTCGTTTTCTACGCAAACATTCCATTTTCCCCTCTATTTCCGTATGATTTTCCGAAGTAATTGAGAACATGGCTCAGATTTACAAGAAATTATATAACGTGTACTTCACAATACGAAAAATACAAAGGAGGAATGTTCTTACCAGAAACCGTTAAATTTGCTATTTTGATCCGCTAATGGTCAGATTTCTCATAGTATATAACGATTGGGCATGGTAATATCCATTTTGTAAAAG
Source organism: Mercenaria mercenaria (assembly GCF_021730395.1). NCBI lineage: Eukaryota > Metazoa > Mollusca > Bivalvia > Venerida > Veneridae > Mercenaria > Mercenaria mercenaria. The sequence continues at coordinate 35,591,295 of NC_069365.1, read as the reverse complement.
GGTACCAAAATAAATAAGTATCTAAAACCATCCACCATCGTTAAAGCTGGATAATGAAAAGCTGTTTGTGTATTAAAGTGGCAACAAAGCTGCTCTAATAATAAAGTTTAATTCTGAATAATGTTTTACTTTTGCACAGACGATTTATCAAAGATGATACGTGCAAGGCGGTGGCGGTCCTTTCACCTGTGAAAGTTTAAGTTTATATAATCTATTAATACATTGAAGCAGCATGTGAGAAGGGAGTCAAGTGTGTACCTTACAATAAAATATCGTAGATAACTACTCATTGGTACTTCTGAGACTTTCTCTGCGAGGTACATAGATGTGACATTGATAAGGTGACATGGCGTGGTCATCACTGACCATCATCTGTACTAGGTACAGCATATCCGTACAAAAATGAACATACTCGAGAGATCCCGCGTATATAGTGCTTTATTATTATATGATGGTTACATATAACGCTTAAGTGGCTTTTAAGTAGCGAATCTTGGTTAGTCTCAATTGACCCAATGAATGACACCCTTCAGCATGTTCCACAATGTGATTTGTACGATGTTTGGAATTCAGAAAAACAAATATAGAATTGTTATAACTAATTTCTTTACCCTCGCCTATAGAACATTTGCAATACGTAGAACAACGTGTACAAAAAGCAAATAGTGTAACATACAATAACAATTGTCTGATTTAAAGGAAATGGCAGAAAAGGGAAGTGATGAAGTGAGGGACGGTATTGTTGACCCCTGCTCATACTGCGCAACCAAAGGAAAACTTCAACCAGCCACGCATTTCTGCTTCGATTGCGGCATGCATGGGAGATATATCTGTAGTGAATGTTTGCAAAATCATAATATGTTCGTTTCTAACCACAAGGTGGGAATTATTGCAAGTCAGCTAAGCTCTATAATGTATGTATATATGATACATTTTAGGCCATTGCAAATGCCATACAATGTAAATTTGGGGGCTCTATAAATGATTTTAAATAATATTAAAAAGATGAAAACGACAGTCAGAATATTGTTTCAGTTCCTGTATGTCTGAATTTGCAGTATATGTCTTCGTTTCACTTATATCTTGCAAATGGTCACAGATGATTGTTTAATTCGGTCCAACACCACTTTTAAATCGCGATTAACTTGAGTCACTATCCCTGATCCGTGGCCGAGTGGTTAAGTTCGCTGACTTCAAATCACTTGCCCCTCATCGATGTGGGTCCGAGCCTCATTCGGGGCATTGAATTCTTCATGTGAGGAAGCCATCCAGCTGTCTTACGGAAGGTAGATGGTTCTACCCAGCTGCCCGCTCGTGATAAAAGAATGCACGGAGGGGCACCTGGGGTCTTCCTCCACCATTAAAGCTGGAAAGTCGCCATATGACCTGTCATAAGCCGGTGCGACGTTCAATTCAAAAATAAAAAAATATGATTATTAAATTAGCCACATTTTATGCAGCTGATAATATAAATTAGATCATTAAAATATCAATTTCAGCTGTACAACTTCTTAAAGTAAAACCGACTGCCAAAATAATTGTTTTATAAATAATATCTTTCAATATTTTGATATTTTAAAACATTTCAAGCCATTGAAGTAAAACAAGTTTGTTACTATTTTCCGTCTTCTATTCTCTTGTCATTTATAGCTATAACTTATCTAAAAGATACAGATGTTGATGATTTTTGTAGGAAACAAATTGAAACGGATCTTGTGGCAGAAAGACGGAAGTCTGAAAGCATAACTAAAGACCTTACAGATGCACTGCAGGAACTAGAAATTCACAAAAAGAATAGGTTGGTATTATCATACTTTGTGGTGTATTGAACACTAGCACTGTGTTCATATTTTTAAACATAACGCTGAATACTATTTTCGATAACAGCATGTTAGTCAGGTTTAGTATATGTATTAGGCTGATGTTACGCATAACTATGTATGCTTTGTCTAACCCTGGACTCATTTTTATACAATAGAATGTGGGCAATGAAATTATGATGTTTCTTTTCAAAAAGAGAGTATGAATAAAATGAAGGTTTGGACCGTCTTTTTCATAAAAGACATAAACAAGTGTCTTAAAAGATCAAATTACCTGACAGTTACTTTGTTTGATACGCCACTCATTCTTATTGTTTGTGATAATTGGTGTCATTTACTAAATATAAACGTGGAATAACACTTTAATTTGTGCCACTATTGACTTACGGTTTGTAGATGAAATAAACTGAAATCAAGATTCGGCGATTAAAATAATTTTAATGATCAGTGATACATGTTCGAACGTGATTTGTTTTCAAATTGTATTTCATAGTATTATGCCGTCTTTTATTAAATAAATAATAAATCATTATCTGTATAAAGTAGATATAGACTTCAAGCACCTGAGCCCATATCAATCAGTATTTCAAATCTTAAACCTATTATTAAATTTAAGAACGGCGGATAGTCATGTTTTTCTAAGCTGAAAGTTCGGTATGTCATCTATAGCAAGAGGATTCAGATTCAAACAGAATTTTTAAGAAGTCCATTAGAAGTTTAGAATGCAACCAAACAAATCATTAGCACCTAGCCATATCCATTCCGTTACAAAGATAACAGGTAAGATAAAAGAATCGTAACGGAAAAACATTATAAGGGTTGCTCAAATATCCAGCAAGTAAAATTAATTTTATTCAAAAGATAGAAAGGGGGAGGTAGGGGTAGGGATAGCAATGAGAAGTGAAGGGAAACTGCCAAGTTGAACTACAAGGATTGGCTTCGTATCAAAATAATAAACGAAAAAACTATGCCTATCTATTTAGAGCAGGGTTATTGTTCAGCGTTTTTTTTTTTGTCCAGCGGGCGGCAGGATAGCCAGTTATTCAGTGTGATGTATAACTAAGGGTTCTTCATGTACTTAAATGCCTTCTAGATAGTACATCTGTCATGAGGTCATGTCTAAAAGGGCAATGTAATTACAGAAGTATAGTGAAGTGATATAACCTCTGTATCTTACATAATGACATTTGTAGTTATAAATGATTACAAAATACAGAGGTTAATGGTTTTTGTAGGAGATAAATCAGATAAAACATATTATGAATTTTCATTACGTTTGTATACACAATATCCAGTTTGGCTTAAAAATTAGACTCAACGAGAGTCCTCTAAGTTTGATATTGTAACACGCTTGACTGTCAATCCAGAGGTCCGGGGTTCGAATCCCCATCCAGGTACTGGAAATTTCTGAGATTCTCTTGAGTGTCTCCCACCTAATTTAGAGGCCTGTAGTATGGCTTTGCGTGTATCGGTGCTATATACCGGGCACGTTAAAGAACTAGACTGTCTACTCGCAAAGAGCCAGGCTAAGTTAGCCGGACTAGTCTGTATCTAAAAAGGATTTCTCTCTATCTGTTCTGGTTTTTTTTTATCTCACTCCGTCCCTCTAATCAGATCGTTCTGTGTCTGTACTAGTAGAGGATGAATTTCGCGCCTCGTGTGGCTGCTTTTGTAAAGCGCCTTTGAACGTGTTTATCATGAAAAACGACGCTATATAAATCTGGTATAATAATATTTTTAATGTATTTTACTGAAAAGATCGAGTTTCGTGGCATCCAACGCATTACGCGATATAAACCCAAATATAACTTACCTCTGGGACCAAAACAGACCTACTAAAATAGCTGAGAAGATGTCAGAATTGTATGACAATCAATGGACTGATGCATTCGAAGCGCTTCCAGAAGAGATGGACGAGCGACAAGTTATTCGGATACTGTTGGACACTATGATGGTAAACAATATAATTTCCCTTTTTACATCTTACGCGATGACAACCATGCCGAATTATAGGTACATTCTATACGTAGCAAGCTTTTTTACATGAATACGAATTTATAAGGACAATTACGAATTAGGAAAGGATAGAAAATCCGTTTAATTTTGTCTGATTCTTTATGACGTATTCTTTATGCAAACCTATGTCAGTGTGCTCAATTAAGGATTCAATGTTACGTTTTGTGCTTTGTAACGAGTATAAATTTCACTGCAAATCAATGGATCGCGTTAACATAAAAATATGTTTTATTTTTAAGGCAGCTTGTTACAAAAAGCTGTTCTCTCTCCACGAGTATCAGAAAAATTCTTACTTTTCAATAGTTAAGTACAACAGCCATGAAGACCTGTCCACATTTTGTAATTCGCAGTCTGGTCTGATAAAAATACAGTTCCTGAGTTTCATTTCAATTATCCTTAAATCTGGTAAAATAATATTATAATCGGGTCGATTTAATTTTCATATTTACATTCATTCGGAAAATAAGTTTTACCAATACTTCAATGTAACGGTTGCTTTTCTTCTTAGATTTAAGTGACTTCTTTGGAGCATTTATTTTATTTTGTTGGGTTTAACGTCGCGCCGACACAGTTTTAGGTCATATGGTGACTTCCAGCTTTTGATGGTGGAGGAAGACCCCAGGTGCCTCTCCGTGCATTATTTCATCACGAGCGGGCAACTGGGTAGAACCACCGACCTTCCATAAGCCAGCTGGATGGCTTCCTCACATAACGAGCCCAACGCCCCGAGTGAGGCTCGAACCCACATCGATGAGGGGCAAGTGATTTGAAGTCAGCGATCTAAACCATTCGGCTACGATGGCACCTCAATTTTCATCATGCTATTTTTGTGAATGATGCAAGATTGCATATGCAATTTCGCGGAAAGTGCCTCCAATATTATTCAGCTCATGGCATTTACAGAAATTCCACAGCGAATGTAAATATACAATACATATACACTACTACAGTGAGTTAATTTGTTTCATAGTTGTAACTTAAATGGAAAATAGAATTACTCGTAGTATATGACCATGATACGAGTGTAAAATTTAATTAAAACAAATAACAATCCTTATATACACAACCATTGATTAAGCATCCCCCATTCTGGAGTTAAATAAACAGGCATTTCGAAACGTGCAACGGAAATAGAACAATTAAATGTTTAAATACTCCCGCTTGTGGTCTTTAGAAACTAAATTCTGTACAATTCATCTATACCATTCTTTAACATTTTTCAGGCTGTCTATCATGAATGTCGACTGACAATTTCTTTGAAAGAGTTCAACGAAGTGTTGAAGTGCCGGAAGAGGTATAAAATGTCTCACCTTTTCCATTTTATTTAGGTAAACGGTATCATAACTAACGTGTGGTTTTTTTCACTCAATATGGCATTATTGTAAAAGATAAGAAGATTTCAGTTCCACATTGTATACTATATAACAATACCGTATATAATGCAGTAATAAGGTTTACAAAGTAAAGAATTTAAATCTTATAGAAGTGGAAGTTTTGTTGATTTTATAGTTTGTGTAACCTTTAAATATATGTCTTGCTTGTATAGATAAAAAAGATTTGATAAGCTGCTACTTAAGTAATATCTCAACAAGTAGGTAACGATCTCTCATATTTTCCATGGTTCATGTCTCGCCATGAAAACTATAGATGAGAATGTAACTTATACTCAGTGTTTTATTGTTAGCGAAAGAATCCAGTGAAGAATTTGTATACATATTTAGCTGTGTTTCCAATACTCTCAATTACTTTGTTTAAGGTAATGGGAAGATCAAAAACTAAGCTTATAATGTCAGAAGAGTTGAAACAACGGATCAAAGAACTTCGAAAAAGCCGTGCAGTCTTTGTTGTCAGGATATTGAGAAGGTATTACATGTATTCTTATCGTATCAAATCAATGTCAGTATCAATAACACGCGAGTCTATGGTTGTGTTTCCGTGATTTTTCCCTTGTATATCAGTTAAATGGCTGTTAATGGCTTCATGAACAGCAGAAGAATCATTTACAAAGACCACGTTCTTAATTTTACAAATATATTTTAGTATTCTGCTTCTATCTTTTATCTTCCGAAACCTTCATGAAAATTTTACACGAAATGTTAGTGTCACAAATTATGAATTATGTAGCCACACTTAGCTTAACTGAAAATAACCCCCTCAACACCACACAAACAAAGTGATAATAAACATATTATATACAACGTTTTAACTTTATAAATGTTGTATTTTAATTCATTTTGTACTTACAATCGACGAGAATATTGCTAAGGGCACGGGGATTAACAACTCAGTATGTACCTGCAGGTGGTGAAGCCAAAACTCCAGTTAGCTAAATATCAGAGAAAAGAAATGCAGGAGTACGCTGTGTCGAGATTGGTTGGCTTTGTGCTGTGCAAAGTGCTCCACTGGTTCTCGAGTCGCAACCTCCATCAAAGTTTGACACCAGTATGTTCAAAAATTATACAAAAAGTGGAAAGTATGTCGATTATATTGTTTGGCCGGTGTAATGAAGTATTTCGACCCCCATAGAATAATGACCCCCGGTCATTATTCTATAGAAAAAGTGACCCCCCGGTCGTAGTATTATGACTCCAGATCATAGTACTATGACTCCCCCACGTGAAGTAAACTGAACCTCACGAAGAATATTGACTCCCATAAAAAAAACGTCCTCCGGTCATTTGGTCAAATTTAGTGATAACTCATGTATCTAAGGCCTAATTGCTGCATGTTATGCTCCCACTCGGGGGAGGGGGGCATATAGATTTGCCCTTGTCCGTCCGTCCGTCCGTCCGTCCGTTTGACCATTAGCCCTAGATACCATCACTTGACACAGAAATCAGAGCATTCCGCAACGGGAAAAGGGATTCTATTTCTAGACGCTGTATCTTGGTGTATACATTTTTTTTCAGGAAAATAACAATTCACAATACGTTCACAAAACACACCAGTGTCAATAATCCCTGCAAACTTCGGTATGAAATAATTCTTCAGAAGAAAACTGAATTAGAAACTGCTAGCATAGAACTTAGTATTAATAGAAGTTGCAGTACTTAGCAGTGGCAGTAAAGTACGGTAGCGGCAACAATAAAAAGTAGTAGTAGTAGTAGTAGTAGTAGTAGTAGTAGTAGTGGCAGTGGCAGTGGCAGTGGCAGCGGCAGCAGCAGCAGCAGCAGCAGCAGCAGCAGAGGAATAAGTGACAGCAACAACAGCAGCAGGAGAAGGAGAGATAGATGTAAAAGACGTATTAGTGGAAGCAGGTATAGTAGTATCAGTAGTAGCAGTTGTAGTAGTAGTAATAGAAGTAGTAGTAGTAGTAGTAGTAGTAGAAGAAGAAGAAGTACAGGTAGTAATAGCAATAGAAGTAGCGGCATCAGTAGTAGAAGTACAATCAAAATGTTAACTATTGGCAATGGAGGGTATTAGAGTTGTAGATCTAGTAAAATTGTCCGTTAGGTTTGGTGGGGATCACTTTTTAATAGATATTATCGTCGAAAGTCTTTTTAGGAGCCGGTGTTTTACACGGAAAGAGTAACTTTTTTAAACAGAATAATGTCCGGGAATCGATATTGTATGAGAGTTCGAATGTAGTAATTTCAGCAGTGAGTATTTTACATGAAAGGAGTCACTTTTTCTATAGAATAACAACCGGGGTCGTTATTCTATGAGATTCGAAGGGAGTCATCTTTAGGGAGTCAGTATTTTACTTGGAGGGGTCAGTTTTTCTATATAATAATGATCGGGGGGTCGTTATTCTATAGAGTTTTCAAAGAGAGTCAGTGTTTTATAAGGGGAGTCAATATTTTACAGGAAAGGAGTCACATTTTCTATAGAATAATGACCGGGAGGTCGTTATTCTATGGGGGTCGAAATACTTCATTACACCGGCAATGTTTCTTCATGAAGGAGGCGCTCTTCTTGCGAAAGGTATTGCAGAGGGCACCGAATGTAAATAAACTTCAACAAAAGATTATGACGAATGTAGATTACATGCACTCAGCAATGATATTATCCACAAACAACACTCATGACCATTCAATGTACCAAGTCCAGTAAGGCCATGTATTCAGTGCAAAGAAAGGAACGAGTTGAATTCAAGCCAACCAGTCTGCTATAGGCATAGTTGTGTAGAAGATAAGGAAATCGTTGCAGGGACCTTTGACAACCAAAGAAGTAGACGCAATGTATAGGTCACTGTTTACACGGCTTTTGCGATTAACAATTTATTTCATTTTGTTAAAATGTTTGCAGGATCAAATGTTTAGAATACGTGATTTACAGAGCTTGTGTAAACATATTTTTCATGTTATTATATAAAGTATGTCAAATAGATTAATATATTATTTCAATTAACATTTATTGATGTACATATAGACTAGATTAGTAGTATTATAATTTATTTGAACTATTTAAACACATCAGATAGACTTCAATATTATATAAAACAGCTTATAGTTGTGTTAAGTAAAATATAGTCAGTATGCATGTGCCAGAACAACATTTTATTTCTATGTAGATGTATGCTACTGGACCCAATAAAGGCTAAACAAACATCTCCATATTTAAAAGGATCTTCAAAATATAGGCGACACTTTCTGGATAATTTTCGCATGAGACAAAAAACTGTTATACAGCATTTAGAACATTACCTTTCTCTGGATATTTCTATTCCACAACTTAAGACAATATATATATATATATATATATATATATATATATATATATATATATATATATATATATATATATATATATATATAAAACTCTATTACGTACCAACTATTATTTCTACCATTTTTGTACCTATAACAGTGGTCCTTTCTCCTTTAGAGATAAAGCTATTCCTATAATTATGTTTATAATATTCACAACAGATTGCATTTGATTTTATAATGTTGCAGTCCTTAACATTTAAGTTTTATATTGCTTGAAAATGAGTTTAACTGGCAGAGACATTGGACAAAAATGTACACATCTAATGTTTAAGTAGACCAATGTTGTCTGTAAGTTATGGTATAAGAGTATAAGGATTTTACATTCCTTACCCGAGGGACATCGAGAAATGAAACCCGAGAACTAATTTCTTATCCGCGTCGTCATTAGGACTGTCTGACAGCACGCCGTCCCAAGGACTGTCTGACAGAGGCAGGCAGCCGAGTACGACCCTTTCACTAGCCTACCAGTATACATTTGGTAGGCAAGAAACCCTTGTATTTTCCCACTGGGTAGGCAAAACTGTTTTTGCATATTATGGTAGGTAAGGGTAAGCATTGATGAGATATATAGCTATTTATTTGATTTTTAATTTACATGGCTATGTCTTTACAGACAAAATCGTTTAATCAAGGCGTAAAACATGTCTTGGCACTCTGATTAAAATCTCCTAAAATGCTGCATGTAGGATCTTAGTTAAGTAAGACCGTGTTCTTGAGTCATATTGCGTGTCTTATGTTGGTAAATGTATATGATTCTTTTATTGTGTGTTCTCTAGCAATATAATAAAAGTTTCTTTTGCTACTGACAATTGGTGATACATACATCTGATTTACAGAGTGTGATAGCATAATCAAATGGGAAAAGTCAACTAGAAGATGCTTTTGAAGAAAGGCACATGTCTCCCCCAAAGCGTAGTAGTAATAGACAAGGAGTCGAGCAAAAGTCAAAGAGACACTAATGGTTTGCTTAATGGCTGAAATGCAATGGGGATCATTTACTCGGCATGTCCAATCATGCCATGAAGTTTAAGAGGTTCTCAAGCTATGAATTGGAAACGGTTTTCCAAGATCTGGTCCCTGTGCTTTGATCGAGTAATCCTAAAATCATACAGATCATTTACTTTGTAAGTCGTATCAGCCTATGAAGTTTGGAGGTTCTGTATTAAATGGTTTAGAAACGGTTTTCCATGTTCCGGCCCTGTGACCTTCACTTTTGATCGACTGAACCCAAAAGCAAAACGGGTCAATCACTCTGTATGTCAGATCATCATTCTAGGTCAAGTGCTTCTCAAGTAACAGAACAGAGACGGTTTCCCTTGTCAGTACCTTTACCTACACAGTCAGGTGTGAAATGTCATGACAATAGAAGGAACAATGACACCAGAGAAAAATCTTATAGATAATACAAGACTATATCAGGGTGTTATATGAATGCCTTTGTAAGACAGGGCTTTCTTGCCTACCAATGTTAAAAAGATGTCATATAGTGTATGAGCTTTTTTAACTTATGATTTCTTTGAAAATAAAACAATAATAATAAACGGCAGACAAGACATGATTTAACATCACTGCCTGAGTAAGGCAGGTGTTTTCCAAACGTTCAGGACACCCCCTCCGGTTTGGGTAAAACCTGTCTTACACAGGCAGTCAGATAAGATCCCTGTTTTCCCATACCTTGGGGACAGGAAGGTTTTTTTATGCACGTTGTCCCGAGGGTTGGGCCAACACCTGTCTTACTCAGGCGGACGTGCAAGATAATATTTCTTGCCTACAATCAGTATTATTGCAATAGTTTCAGAGATATTGTAAATTGTATATCTTCCATACACAATGACGCCATAATATGACGTCAAATGAGCAATGAGGTCTCTATCCGGGCGTGTAACTTGTTTTATCCCTATGGAAAAGATAGGGCGAGCTCCTACCAGGAAAGCATTGTCTTTCCCTGCTGGGTAAGCAAGGTAATTCGATGTACATGTAGTTTTGTCAATCGGTTGTAGATAAGTGTTTGATCCTATGCTATTGGATTATCTACCATTGATGTATATCGATATTACTGTATATATAATTCTATTCAGTTACATGTCACGTGCAGTGTTTGTACACAATTTATTTTAGCATAAAACTACTAATGTAATTTTCAAGTTTTTAACACGAAAACATACATACTGAGAGCCATATACATAGCTGTTCCTCCGAATCACACAGGCCTCAGTACTTGAGCAGGTATATTTCTCATGTAGCCATCATGCGGATCCGAACCTCGCTTTGGATAGAAATTTCTTTATGTGGGGAAGCTGTTCAGCGGGCTGATTCTAATCAGGTGCCCGCCCATATCTGAAACAATGCGCAAAAGATCTCCAACATCGAAAGCTAGACAAGTCACCAAACAGACTAGACTCTTAACCCAATTGGATATAAAATAAAATAAAATAAGATAAAATTAAATCATATTAAATAAAACAACAAGAACAACTAGTATGCCTCTACTTCCTTTTGCTGGATTGCGAGATTGATATCCGAACTAAGGCATGACAACACGAGCTACGGTTCTACTATACTCAATCAATGAGTTAGCAGAGAAGCAGGTATGTTATTTCAATAGTGTTATATTCTTTTTCTTATATAGTAGGTTTTTAAAATAATAGAGTGTCATCAAAATTATACATGTATTAGACAGGTTCACGGGTGGTAAACGTGCAATCCAGTTCCCGCTGGGAATACGCTTAACGTCCGGTGCTGGTGTTGCGCGGAAAAAAAGACGAAATTGAGGTATGTGAAGTTATGATTTTGCTTAGTATGAGACAAGAATAAACTTTCTCGAAAAATGCAAAATGCTATTCGACACAAATATGATAATACATCATATGTGTAAAATATCTGGTTTGTAATTTATGATTCGGCTCTATTATCACAAAAACTCAGGCGACACGAAGCTTGAAAAAAGTATGAAATCAACAAAAATGGAGGTTTCTGACCTCAAATGCCTTATCTGAGGATATCTGATGCTTTTTACGATAGCTCAACTACTATAAAGTAACGACTATCAAAATTATTTATTTCAAATCCTGCTTATGGGGACAAAATTGACAAAAATCATCAGGAATGGGATTGGGCATCGGGAATGGAGTTGCTCGTATACATCATAATGTATATAATGTATACGCGCAACTCCATTCCCGGGGCGCAATCCAATTCCCGATTATTTTTTGCCGTTCTTTCCCCCAAAGCAACATTTCATTCAAGTGTATGTAATATTCATGACAGTTTTACACATTTTTGATCATTAGAAACGTCACATTTCCAGAAATATGGCACAAGAGTTAGAAAATGTGCATTTGTTATGATTCCATGCTTTTTTGATAGTTCTAGCCAGCAGAGTTTTCGTGATAACAGAGCTGATTCTTAAATTAAAAAGTTGGTATTTTACACATATGATCTTTCTATATTTCGAATAGCATTTCTTTTTCGGAAACACTCGTAAATGTGTCATTATTTACAAAAACAAAAACCCATCTAACTCGACTGTGTATATATTGATGCGCAACACCAGCACCGGATGTCGCGTGACCCATTTTAGCGTATTCCCAGTGAGGCTGCAATTACTTAAATAGGCATTCTATAATATTTTTCCGGCGACTACATCTCTGTATATCCGAATACAACTTATGCGAATATAAGCTTCTTGGGAGGTAGTCAAGCTTCTTGTAGCAAAAATTACCATCTATTTTGCATATTTCATAAACACATGTACTTCAAAAATCTTTGTTAGTGTTTTTTAAGTGTTTTAATGAATCGTTTAAACTCCTTGAGTGTATATCTATTCCTTCGTTCGTCTGCCAGCCTATGTGTGTAGACACCATTCTATAGCATACTCGTATATACATTTAAACGTAATAGAAATCCATGAGCAATAAAGTGTAAACAAAAGTTTAGCTTATCTGTTATATTGATGCCTTTATTTTCATACTGGCGTGTAACCTCTTCAAATGTGTCAATACGCAATAATGAAAAGGCAGAAAACAGCCATTGCTTTGAATCATTTTAATGCTATTTTAACTGATCTTTTTTTTCAAATTTCTGACTTGATATTTAGAATGTTTATCAAGTTATGCGATGACCCGTGAGATTAGCGATATATGGGTGTATAACTGAGCTATCTTGGGATGTAGGAATTTGTAAAATTGCACGTATTGAATTTTTAAATTTTGTTAGGCACACCTGTGTTTACTCACCGTTTTATATCTCATATTCCAACACGACCCGATTTGTTTTCCTAATTTTTATTTTACAAAAACATAGATGGTATGAATACATAATTTCGCTAGGTTGAATAAGGCTGACACAAGAATCTACGGCACTAAAATGCATGAATTTAAAACAAATGTTTGAAAGAAAATGAAGTCAGCGTCAATCTGACTAAAGTACTTGATCTTCTAAACGAAGATCTGAGAACGACCCATTCACATTCGTCTTCTGTATATTTTGGATTTCCATTATTGCTATTTTTATGTTATCCAATCAGACGACTTGTTCGATTGTCAAAGGATAAGAAAAATATGCGGTCATTCCAGGACTCGAACCCGGGACCCCTCGTTTACAAAGCAAGTGGCCTACCGACTGAGCTAACCGGCTATCTGATACACTACGACATAAGAATTGTAAATATCAAAAGTCAATGCTACATGTAGATTTGCAAGATGTTGTAAGCTAGGCTCTGAATGGCTAGCGAAAGAGCCGTCAGAACGAGGCAATGAATAGGTCGTTTTCAGATCCTATGCGTAGCGTAATATAGGAGATGTACTTTAGTCAGATTGAGTCAGCGTCATAAGAAAACTTTGACGTCCCCGTGTATTACATAACCATTCAACTGTGCAACATGAGTTTTTAATGTTTTTTTTCCAATTTAGCGTATAATGGAACATATGCAATAAAAAGGTTATAAAACAGGACTGGTGTGCCTAAAGGCGATATTGGCATACTAGATAGGTATTTACCCTCGGGCTAAAGTCCTCGAGCCAATACCTCACATATTAATATGACTCCTAACCCGGGGATTCTTATTCGATGAAAGCCTGAATAAAAGCGCGAGTACTGTTTAGAAGGCAAGAAGGCAAAGATCGTAGTTGCCATAAGGGACAAGAACGTTCTCTATAATACAATTTAAATCAACAATCATCGTATTTTGTTTTGTTTGTTAACGCCGTTTTTCAACAGTATTTCAGTCATGTAACGGCGGGCAGTTAACCTAACCAGTGTTCCTGGATTATGTACCAGTACAAACCTGTTCTCCGCAAGTAACTGCCAACTTTCCCACATGAATTATCAGAGGTGAAGGACGAATGATATCAGACACAATGTCTTTCATCATATCGTCACGGACAACATACGCCTCGCCCGGGGAGGGATCGAACTCGCGACCCCGTGATCCGTAGGCCAACGCTCTCCCTACTGAGCTAAGCGGGCGGGCTACAATCATCTTAACAATTGTCTTAACAATTCTGATTGCGCCATATTCCAAACTATTGCACCAATGAAGCTAATATATACATCACTTCGATGACGGAAACTATTATAAACTTGGCTGTATTTCTCTTTGATTGTGCGAGGACGAGGCAGGTCAAGACTCCATGAAAATTAGGTTCTGAATCTGCTAAAGAAACGGATTGGTTTGATAACTGTCTCCTGTGCTGCTTTGTTGACATCTGTAAAGACATTAAATGGGTATGTACGTTAACGTTTCTTGGTGATTTGCTTTTTATTTAGTTACGTAAGCATATTTGTGTTTTCACAATCTAAAAGCTCGGTATTACGATAGGAATTTTGTCTAAAAGCAACGAAAAAGACCGAAGCCTAAGTATCCCACGGAGGACTTTTTATCTTGTTTTCTATGTAAGCAATATTGCAAACAATTTCATACACTATAAATGTTGCAATTTTCTTAATGAAAGTTCTTTCCTTCTTGTATAATTTCTTGATGGTACTTATCATATCAGACTAGCTCTTACATAAAGTTTACATTGTCTTTAGATTTACGAGCTTGGTGGAAGTTAAAAGTCGAGGTTGTCTGACCCCATCAGTGGTGTCACTGAAATGTTAAAAGCATTCCGTTTTGAAAATTTTTGCTATGTCAGATTCCTAAAATATGACAACTTTTGAATTGCATTATATTTCTATCATAGTTATAGCATAAAGCCTCGAACCTTGGAGCTGCTGGTGTTATGTATATAGCAAATAATTATCACCCTATATCAAGAGAACTTAGATTTATCATTTTAATTATATCTTCACACATTTGATCCTCTCTCGAAACCCGCCTTCTTGATCCGCCCCGTGAACTCAGGGGAAGTAAATTCTTCTAACGTTATTGATCACCAGGTAATAACACATATTTAATCTTCCTGGTCTGTTTGTCTGCAAAGAGAAAATAATATTCGAAAAATCGGAAAATGTCTTTGTCAAGGGAAAGAGGGAGACGCTACAATAGTGGAAATGATGTTTTAGCAGAAGATAAAATGTTTGTTAAACCTTTATTTCTTTCTCAGTGTTATTTTTAGCTCCTGATATTTTTAATACTTTCGTTTTTAAAGTTGTTTTTTTCTTTTTTGACATTTTGATACAAGGAAGGTTAAAATTTCTTCTTTACAATATTACACTTGTTATTTTTTTGTTTAGTTGTACATGTAATGTTAGCTAAGTTCGATTTACATGTAAATGCACATACAAATCAAATGTACAATTTATGTGTTTATTTGATTTATAAATGTTGTTTTGTCAACACGAAAGTAGATAACAGGTAAGATACATCCTGATTAAAGTTGACTGCATGCTTAATTTGAAATATATTATCAGGCAAAATGAGCGTACAGATGGATCTGCAGACTTCGATCACTCTACAGACAAGCTGAAAATACATGCCACTACGATTTCAGAAGACTCAAAAAAATTACATAAGTTCAGAGAAAAAATCAGAAAAAAGAAAAAGCAATCAAAAAGTAAAAATTTGGAAACTTGCAAGCTGACATATAAAGACACTCTAGAGTCTTTAAAGGAAGAGATTACAGAATTAACAGATGTAAGTTTAATCCCAATGTATTTAAGACTTACAATGTAGGGTTTACTGCTTATGATAAAATATTGTCCTGTACTATAAAGGGGGATCAAGAAAAAAATCCTTGTTTTAGAAGAGATGGACCGATTAGCTTCAATACATGTGTTTCATGCGGAAACTTTAATCTCTGTACTGTACATTTAACGGTGTCCCATAAGGGCCATCGCACACATAGTTTAAAAGTCGAAAATTAACGAAACTACGATTGTCGATAATACGATGATGAAAATCAAAACAACGAACTACGATTATAAATTGTTACTTTCGACTTTTCATCGTCGTATTTTCTTTGTTTCGACTTTTCAGCATCGTGGTTTCCTTGTTTCGACTTTTCACCATCCTGTTACTCTGCTCAAAGGATTCAAAACAATGAACGAATACAAGGGTAACAAAGTGCGTGTAACGATTCAAAACAATGGACGAATACAAGGGTAACAAAGTGCGTGTAACTTTAGACCACATAATTACTTTCTATCTCGTATAGTGGTAAACTGCATTGTGTGCATGGGAGACAGGAAGGTGATTCTAAGATTGAAAAAGTTGAAACTACGATGGTGAAAAGTCGAAAGCAATCATGATGGTGACAAATCGAAACTACGATTTGAAAAGTCGAAAGAACGATGATGACTTAACATTCTCACCATCTTTGGCACTAACGGGACACCGTAACATTTATTTTGTAGTGGTGAATTGTATTACGAGGGGTGTTCGAAAAGTTTCGGGACAAGGGCCTTAACATTCTTATTTTTTTAATTTTTTACACGATTGTTTAAACATACATAGCTCGATATACTCTTGATTCATTTTCAGAAGCAAATTTTAAAAAAAATAATAACACGTTAATTATTATTATTATTACTTTAGCCTCTCAATTCGTTCCTGATGGTGGAGCTTGTCGGCAAATTCTATCTTCACCATGACAACGCAGCACCCTATACGTGTGTCGTTATCAAGACAACGCTAGCTAGGCTTAATATTAAAACTATACCACACCACACCTAGCACCACATGACTTTCGACTGTTCCCCACAATCAAGAACGAATTGAGAGGCCCACGTTTCCCCGGAGTGTATCAGGGGAATACTAACAGAAAACTTCGACAGCTACTTTATATCTTGGGTTCGCATACACGAGAAGTGTGTGAAGTACTCTGGGGAATATATTTTGAGAAATTTGACATTTGTATTGTGTCCGACTTTACGACATAAACTTTCTGCAATTATTTATACATTTAGTTTCCCCGCTCACGTTTACCTAACGTTGCTATGGTAACGTGTTATTTCTAGTTTTGTAAATTTGCTTCTGAGAATGAGTAAAAGGTATATGGAGCTATGTATGTTTAAAGAATTGTGTAAAAATATTAAGAAATAATATGTTACGGCACTTGTCCCGAAACTTTCCGAACATCTCTCGTATATTATGTTAAACATCATGTAAAAACTGAGGTTAAATAAGATGTAGAATAAAGAGAAATTTTATTACAGTTTAATGGGAATCATTTCAGATCCTTTACAAGCGAGACCGAAAACTCGAAAGAACACAGTCACAGAGGCCACAGAAGAAAGAAGCGAGACCAGAAAAATGTATAGATTGTAAATGGAAAGAATCACGAATAAGCACACTTGAAAACCAACTGAGGTAGGCACATAGATGTTTTTAATTAAAACACCGATCTCCAAAATCAGCCGTTTACCTCCCCGCTCCCCCACACACAAACCTAGTTGTTAGATTCCTTCCTTCAATGAGTTTTTGTACATTATCCTTGGTTATTTTTACCCTCTGGTTAGTTTTCTCTTTAGCTTCAGTGCACAAGAAAGCAGAGAAATTTTTGCCCAAACTACATGTTGTATTTTCTCCCATAGTTTTGTACACAAAACACGGAGAAACAACTGACCACTTTTCCACTAATATTACTGGAGGAAAACATAGTTCATTGTTTGTTTACTAATCCCCTTCCCGCCGGTTAGGCTTTCTCTCTTTAGTTTGTTGATTTATTATCCATTTGTTTAATCTATAGATTTTACTGTATATTTTGTGCATTTCTTCCTAACTTTATGACATATTTAGATGGGAATCTAGAAATTCAATTCTTATCCTTCACCATTTATTCTGTTAATTAGAAACATATACACTAGTCAGTTTCATCTCTCGTCTTTGAAAGAAAAAAGAACATCTGATTTTTTTTAACTATGATGTGTCTATGTACAGACGTGTACATTCGTAAATAATTTAAAATAATAAAGAATTAGATTCTAAGTGTTTTTTACGATATAACGTGTATGTCTGGAAATGAATTCTATCGAATTGTCACAGTTGAGTAAACGATTATAGCACACTGGTCTAGAGATTCTGGTGATTTTACTGATGCCGGTGTAATGAAGTATTTCGACCCCCATAGAATAATGACCCCCGGTCATAGTATTATGACCTCCAGATCATAGTACTATGACTCCCCCACGTGAAGTAAACTGAACCTCACGAAGAATATTGACTCCCATAAAAAAACGACCCCCGGTCATTTGGTCAAATTTAGTGATAACTCATGTATCTAAGGTCTAATTGCTGCATTTTATGCCCCCACTCGGGGGAGGGCAGCATATAGATTTGCCCTTGTCCGTCCGTCCGTCCTTCCGTTTGACCATTAGCCCCAGATACCATCACTTGACACAGAAAGCAGAGCATTCCGCAACGGGAAAGGGGATACTATTTCTAGACGCTGTATCTTGGTGTATACATTTTTTTTTTCAGGAAAATAACATTTCACAATACGTTCACAAAACACACCAGTGTCAAAAATCCCTGCAAACTTCGGTATGAAGTAATTCTTCAGAAGAAAACTGCACAAGAAACTGCTAGCATAGAAATTAGTATTAATAGAATTTGCAATACTTAGCAGTGGCAGTAAAGTACGGTAGCGGCAACAATAGAAAGTAGTAGTAGTAGTAGTAGTAGTAGTGGCAGTGGTAGTAGCAGTTGCAGCAGCAGCAGCAGCAGAGGAATAAGTGACAGCAACAACAACAGCAGCAGGAGAAGAAGAGGTAGATGTACACGACGTATTAGTGGAAGCAGGTATAGCAGGTAGTATCAGTAGTAGCAGTTGTAGTAGTAGTAGTAGAAGTAGTAGTAGTAGTAGTAGTAGTAGAAGAAGAAGAAGTACATGTAGTAATAGCAATAGAAGTAGCGGCACCAGTAGTAGTAGTACAATCAAAATGTTAACTATTGGCAATTGAGCGTATTAGAGTAGTAGATCTAGTAAAATTGTCCGTTAGGTTTGATGGGGATCACTTTTTAATAGATATTATCGTCGAAAGTCTTTTTAGGAGCCGGTGTTTTACACGGAAAGAGTAACTTTTTTAAATAGAATAATGTCCGGGAATCGATATTGTATGAGAGTTGGAATGTAGTAATTTCGGCAGTGAGTATTTTACATGGAAGGAGTCACTTTTTCTATAGAATAATAACCGGGGGTCGTTATTCTATGAGATTCGAAGGGAGTCATCTTTAGGGAGTCAGTATTTTACTTGGAGGGGTCAATTTTTCTATAGAATAATGACCGGGGGGTCGTTATTCTATAGAGTTTTCAAAGGGAGTCAGTTTATTATAAGGGGAGTCAATATTTTACAGGAAAGGAGTCACATTTTCTATAGAATAATGACCGGGGGGTCTTTATTCTATGGGGGTCGAAATACTTCATTACACCGGCAAAATCGATCTGCATCCAGCACATGCTAGATGACTCTCGTGTTGTTACTAACAACCGATTCGTGCATTGATTGTAACTTGTTTAAATAAACTACGATAAAAAATTTAAAAAAACGTTCATAATTGCTCTCCGTTCCATAAAGTATATTTCTGGATTCAAAATAAGTTAGTTTGAGGCAATAAATAAATAAATAAATAAATTAATTAATTAATAAAATAAAATAAAAAACAACAACAACAAAACAACCGGTATGTAAGAAAAATGATCTATCTACGGCTATAGATGCAGATGAGAATATCCGGCCTTGGGTAACTGTTTTTGCGGTAACTCGACAGAACCCGGTTACCACCAAAACTAGACACCGTCGAACCGGATATTCCAATGTGCATCTACAACCAGAGACAACTTATTTCAGTCTTGATATAAAATCTAGCATCAAGAGGAAACCATGCGTTGTAAAGTAACGTGTACTGTACGTACTCCCACAAAGACTTCAGAGAAAAGTCGTACAAAAAGTTGGCTAGCTTCTACCGTCTAAAATGATAAAGTGTCTAGGGCTGGCAGTTTCTACTAAACATGAAAATCAAGTTAGCTGTTTGCAATAAATATACTTCAGTAGGATTGAAATTTGTCGTTATGTGTGAAAATACATTATAAGTGCTGCAATGCTGCAAGTTCTTTGAATTTTTTTTTCTAAACTAAAGGATCATTACAATTGTTCACAGAAGCTCACCAGACATTCATGTAATGAGCTGAGAAAATGTTTTTCCTTTTCACAAGTAATTTCTTCAAGGTGACATATAAGCGAGAAATACTGAAGGCCAATATTCGACATTTAAATTATTCAAACCTGTAACTTAACTTAGCGTATATACTTGCGATCTAATCTTGATACATCTACACTTAATATGCTCATTTGAGACAAATATCGTTAAATAATGTTTAAAATTATTCAACGTGTTATTATAAAACTGCAACTTTGCGTAATTCGTATGACAAGTTTAAAGAGCGTTATATGTATTCTGGCGGTTTAATTAATATAAAAACCGTTTCTGCACAAATTAAGTTGATTTATTTTGCAACATTTGACATGATAAAAAATAATATGCCTCGGAACAAAGAGAAATCAAACATAATTCACCATAATAGACTGTTTTCAGTGCTCAGAAGATAGTTGAAGTAAAATGGATAAGTCCTAACTTGTCAGCCTTTCAATGATTTAGGATTTCACCAATTATTGCCTATATAAAGAGTCGCTAAAGGTAATGAATTATATAGGGTATAGTGTCAGGGTAGTTCACTTTTCCTTGAAATGTCCTGTATTGAACTATACTTTCCTTCTCAGAAATAAAACCAGGGGTAAGCAGCTTTAGCTTAAAAGCCAAATGTGGGCTAACTAACAAAATAAAAATGTGGCAATCCACAGGTCGCCCAACATGACATAAACGAAAATATTGCAGGATCGGTTTGATTGAGCCTGTTCATGGACGATAATTTGCATTAAAGTTCTATCTAAGATTGTTTCTTTTTTGGACCGTTTCCTTCAATTAATTGGCTAACAGAATGTTTTTACAAGCGTGTAAAACAAATTTATTCGGATCACTTTTGTGCTGCTCCCGATGTTGGACTACTTTTTTCACTTTTTATTTATACTGCCAGTACTTAAAATGATTGACTTGATAACAATGACTATATATAAAGAAACAAAAGTAATAAATGTCATATTTTTTTCTGTTTTATACACTACGGCCGTTATCGGATATGTGTATTTCGGTTTCGGGTTTTACAAGTGTGTATAACAAAACAATATGACATTCATTCCTTTAATGACACTGATGTATGTCTAGTTCTAATGCACCTAAACGTTCTATCAGAGCCTCGGACATACTTATGAAATAAAAGTAATAGAATATGCCAAAGAGACAATGGGTTTTAAACAAGTGTACGTCGTGTTTTGTCTGCCTGATCAGTTGTCCCAAAATTGGCCTGTTCTGCTGAAATCATAAATCATTTTAGATAGGAACCGTCTCAACATATTGAGAAGTATGTATAACAACTCTGACTCTGTCTCTTTCTGATTGGTTTTGACGGTTTTATCGATTGGATCTGTAATCAAATAATTATACAGATATAAGCTATAGCGAAATTTATGACGGGCAGTGGGAGGAACGGCATCACGGTATTTATACAAGCCGGGAACCGGTCTGAAGTGTGGTTTGTAAAAATAAAGGAATGTTCTGACTTTACCGACCACCTACCCCAACTTCGCACTTGTTCAAATGCAGTTAAAGGGGTATCCCATAGTTTCCATAGTGCCAATGCCATTTTTTAGACCATTTCTAAAGAAACCTCCACATGTTATGTACTTGATTTACTTTTATAAATTTATTTTGCTTTGTAAAAAATTCAGAAACCCCTTTCTGTCATACAATAAGCAGTTGTTATATTTTTTTTTATACTTTTCTGATGTATAAACAAACAAGTTCATTTCATGACCATTTAACTACGTTTTATAAATGTTTGTTGATTTCTCCCAAAACTTGTTATAACTACATTCTAAATAACTTCTTCACGTTCACAAAAACTGTTTCTGTTTTCAGTCAACAACATATTCCGAACCAGGATCAACACAGGATACAGCAGTTAATAAAAGAAAGAGATGATGCTGTTGAAAGGTATTGTTTTTATAAATTTTAGTTTCTCATCTAATTGTTAGATTAATTACACTGCTTCTTTCTTTAGAAGAATATACCAAGAAGCGTATTTATATACATGGATAATACACATTTATTGTGTATGAAAATCTATGGAAGCCTGTGAGATTGATCGTGACCTTGACCGTCTGCAAAAGCCAGAGGGTTTGTTGGTGACCGAGACCAAAGATCAAGGTCCTCAACATACCCGAAGTGCATTTGCAGACGTTAATACACTAAAACATGTATTGTCGCTATTCTTGCATGAAAAACAAAACATGAAGACAACTATAGGACGTAATATCTGGTCAATGTAACGCCCGACTGTAAGATTCAGGCAAACGACGAAATTGGACAAAAACCTATGTATGATGGCCGTCCACGGTTACCTACCACTTTACCTGACGTGGATTCAGCTGTTAAATGACGTCTCTGACACGTCGAACGAGACGCAGTATTGTCGGACGAGAGACGTTAAAACGTTTAGCGACTTGTTCTTGCGTTCTCCCACATTCGAGCATGGCCAAAACTTGGACCCTCGCTTCGAAATTTAGCGTCGGTATTATCAAAAACTGAATAATTGTTAGAAAATTTCTGAACATTTGGTCGTATGTCGACTTACAGATGTATCTGTGTAAAATTCACTCAGTAAAAGCGCATGATTGACACTCACGGTCTGCACCAAAATCATCAGCAGGTCCATGAATCTAACAGTGAGCTGAATAAAATCGTACGAGTTTCATCTGGCTGTGATTGACGGTCAGAGTACATATACATTTCTAACATTGTAAAAAATAACGCCAACTTTCAGTGAAGCATTTCCTTATCTCGTCAGTGTACATTTCGACACGAATATAAGCAATAGGTAAGACCAAACTTAATCTTTGTTCATGTAGAATTTTGGCTGTCTGATCGGAAAGAAAATATATTGAAAAATAAACGTATTTTAGGAAAATCATCTCAAGAGTTATGTACTTTTCATTTGGAGAATAATATCTTTGTATGAAATGTATGCTATTTACACTTAGGTAAATATTTCATGAGTTGTAACGCTATCAGTTAGAAAATGTAAGAAAATGCCATGTCAAAGCTGAATCAATGTTGTTATTTTAAACCTAGCCGTTCCTTATTGTAATATTGTTTGTTTTTATAAATTCAGTAGTTTTTTTGTTTTGTCCCTTTGTTACACGGATTTTTCGCAGGAAGGGTGTTTAAACTTTAAAATATATTTTGTTGTTTAATTCACACTGTATTTATTTATACTGACTGGTAGGAAGGTATCAAGATGGGATTCAGAAGATAGAATAGAAATTGGTAGCTTAAAATCTAGAGAGACATGTTTCTTGTACATAAAGCATGAACGATGAAAGATGAATAATCAGTGAAACTCAAGTTTGGAATTTAAGTTTCTGGCGTCAAAATGTTCCAATTAAAATGACAGAGATCTACTTATGACAAGAACTGTTAGAACTGTTTTTTTATATCTTAACCCGAGCATCGAACTTAAACATCTGTTAACTCTAGTGCTCTGTAAGAAAAGTTATCATTCATTATCAGGGGCGTCCGATGTCCAGCGGTAAAGGTCACAGACTTTAAATCACTTGCATCTCACCGTGTAGGGTCGAGCCTCCCTCGGGGCGTTGAATTCCGCATGTGAGGAAGCCATCCAGTTGGCTTACTAAGGTTGGTGGTTCTACCCAGGTGCCAGCTCGTGATGAAAAGATGCAAGGAGGAGCACCTAGGGTCTTCCTCTACGATCAAAGCTGGAAAGACGCCATA
This sequence comes from Mercenaria mercenaria, assembly GCF_021730395.1. Lineage (NCBI taxonomy): Eukaryota > Metazoa > Mollusca > Bivalvia > Venerida > Veneridae > Mercenaria > Mercenaria mercenaria. Next base: position 35,567,461 of record NC_069365.1, on the reverse strand, counting down.
TGACCTATAATTGTACCAGTGCGACGTTAAACCCAACAAAACAGTAAACACAAAATCACAAAATTATTATGTTCTAACTTCGATAATTCAAGCTTGACTAGCCTGGTCATTTTTCACTATATGCTGCCTTTTTGCCAGTGGGACATGCACAAATTTATTACTGGCATTCCTGAAAAATTCCACAAACGACAATCAGTAAAGAACAGCTCCTTCTATATCTGAAAATGAAACCGGGGTGGCTTAAATATTATGCATATATAACATTACGAATTTTAGCTGGCTTAAAGGATATGTTCTTAATTTCCGTATTCCTCATGGCTTAATCATGTGCTAGATTCGTAATTACAAGTACGGAAAATACGATTTCACATGACAGGAATGTAAGATGTGTTTATCTAATGAAAACCGTCTCTCTTCTGAAAACTGCTTTCTTTTCCAGACAAAATGAAATGTTGCAGACACACATCCCGATACAGCGTAGGGACGAGTTAAGGCAACAGAATTCTACTGCGTATTAAGTTTGATATCTTTATGAATTTAGAGAGCATACACATATGGATGGTAGTAAATGAAAAAAAAGTGTTATCTATACTCTTTAAATTCAATCTAACGAGATTAATATTATGAATTTAATGTAAAAACACATAACGAATTACAGTAGTTGAAAATATCGTATTTCTCATTTTCTATCATCCATGCCTTAATCGTGTGTTGTATTCGTGAACATGTAAGGAATGTGAGATGTGTATATCTGATAAAACCCGTCTTTCTCCTGTAAACTTCTTTAAAATATATTTTTTTTTTCAGACTAAATGAAGTGTCGAAAACACATGTCCCCCTACAGCATTTTGACGAGTTAAAGCAACACAATGCCTGGCTGGACAGAGAAATAAAAAGTGTTCGTCAACAAATTCAAGCAGAAAAGGCGGCAAAGGAAGATGCCCTCAGAAGGTTGTATCACGAGTTTTAGAAATACTATACGTAGATAGTAGTATAACCCATTAAACAGCTAAGTGTTTGGAATCTCTAAAGGGCAATAGACAGCTCGTTTACGTGACAAAATGAATTTAAAAATGGTAACAATTTTGAAGAAGTACTGAACTGAACACATTTCTTTTGATAATTTCAAACAACTAATGTCGGCCCTCGCAAGTCAACTTTTATTTTACCATTTCTTAAACTTACTTGTATTTCCTGCTGTTCTGCGACCACTTCTCGTTCTTGAACACCAACAAATATCTGATTTTCTTTTCGTTCCATTTTTTTCATGCTCTCTTACGCGTTTGTGGTTCTCACATGTATCCACAGGAATATCTAATTTTAATTAAAGTTTACTACTATATAATCCGCATTATTAAGGGAAATTTACTGTGCAGACTAAATGTTTCATATTCATTTACGTGTTTGTGGTTTTCACATGTATCCATAGGAATATCAAACTTTAATTAAATTTTACTACTATACATCCGCATTATTATGGGAAATTAATTTCGAATAAATTTCGTTCTGCAGGTTAAATGATGTACCTAAAACACACGTCCCCGTACAGAGTTTTAACGAGTTAAAGCAACAGAAGGCCTTGCTGGACAGAGAAATAGATAGTGTTCGCCAGCAAAATCAAACAGACAAAGCGGAAAAGGAAGATGCACTGAGAAGGTTGTATTACGAGTTTTAGAAATACTGTACGTAGGTAGTAGTGACACGAGTATAGACCATTAAACAGTTAAGTGTTTGGAATACTGTCCTCTAAAGGGTAATAGACAGTTCATTACATGACAAAATAAATTTAATAATGGTAACAATTTTGAAGAAGTACTAAATTGAACATATTTCTTTTGATTATTTCAAACATCTAATGTCGGTCCTCGCAAGTCAACTTTCGTTTTACCATTTCTTAAACTCACTTGGATTTACTGCTGTTCTGCGACCACTTCTCGTTCTTGAACATCAACAAATATCTGATATTTTTTTCATTCCATTTGTTTCATGTTCTCTTAGGTGTTTGTGATTGTAACATGTGTCCACAGGAATATCTATTTTACTGACATTTTACTACTATACAACCACATTATAAGGGAAATTTACTGCGCAGACTAAATGCTTCATGTTCATTTACACGTTATTAGTTTTCACATGTATCCACAGGAATACCTAATTTTAATTAAATTTTAGCACTATACATCCGCATTACTCTGGGAAATTTATCGCAAATAAATTCCGTTCTGCAGATTAAATGATGTGTCGAAAACACACGTCCCCGTGCAATAGACAGTTCATTAACGTGACGAAAAATTAATAATGGTAACAGTTTTGAAGAAGTACTAAATTGAACACATTTCTTTTGATAATTTCAAACATCTAATGTCGGTCCTCGCATGTTAACTTTCGTTTTACCATTTCTTAAAATCACTTGGATTTCTTGCTGTTCTGCGGCCGCTTCTCATTCTTGAACATCAACAAATATCTGATTTTTTTTTCATTCCATTTATTTCATGTTCTCCTACGTCTCCTGGTTTCTTTTTTACGAAGAATTAACTTCATAAACTCTTTTCAGACTAAATAATGTGTCGAAAACACACGCCCCCCTACAGCATTTTGACGAGTTAAGGAAACAGAAGGCCTGGCAGGACAGAGAAATAGAAAATCTTCGTCAACAAAATCAAGCCGAAAAAGCGGCAAAGGAAGAAGCCCTCAGAAGGTTGTATCATGAGTTAAGAAATACCATACCTAGGTTGTAGTTCCACATCTATAGACATAAACAGCTAGATGTTCTGAATGTGATTTTGTAAAAGGAGGTAGATAATTCGTTTACGTGACAAAAATGAATTAAATAATGCTAACAATTTTGAAGAAGTACTAAATTGAAAATACTTCTTTTGGTTACTTCAGACAATTTATGTCGGTCCTCGCAAGTCAACTTTTGTTTAACCATTTCATAAACTCACTTGGATTTATTGCTGTTCTGTGGTCACTTCACGCTCTTGAACACCACCGAACTTCTGAATTTTCCCTTCATCCATTTGTATCATGTTCTCTAACGTGTTTGTGTTTTTCACGTGTATCACCAGGAATGTCATAAAGGTATTTAATAGCCATCCGCATTATTATGGGACATTTACTGCGAATAAATTAATGAAAATTTATAGATAAAGACAGCACACACATATGAATGGTAATAAATGAAAAAGTACGAATTGTACACTCCTCAAAATCAAATAACTAAAAAAATATAAAACATATAATGTAAAAACACATAACGAATTTAAGCTCTTTAAAATATAGTTTTTTCATGTCCATATTCTCCATGCCTTAATCGTGTGATTCATTCGTACTTACAATTATGAAAAATTCGGTTTCACACGTAAGCAATGTGAGATGTGTATACTTGATGAAACCGTCTGTCTTAGTTTTAGTAATACCATACGTAGGTAATACTTCCACAGGTATCTTCAGGAATATCTTAAGCTATTGAATGTTTGTGTTACTTATATGCATCCACATTATTATGAGAAATGTACTGCGAGTAGATTTATATAGCACACACATACATGTATTGATGGACGGAGTGCAAAATTGCGTATGGCATACCCCTCAGAAAAAATTAACTTTATTTAAACAATTGGTAATGCTGAGATCGTTGTCTCTTTTAATGTATGAGCAGCTTTTCTTATAGAATCTGATGCTTTAGCATAATATATAGAAAAGATAGTTAAATAACATCGTTTACAAATAGTTTATTCCATGCACGAGCAATACTGTGCTTATACCAATCACAACTATGCATATATACCATGCACAACAACATGCAATACAAAACTGCTCTTATACCATGCGCAACACATCTGTAATGATACCATGCGCAACACAGTGTGTAACGATACCATGCACAACTACTCTGATAGAATGCGCTACACAATGTGTGCCGATACCATGCACAACTGCACATATACCTTGCAAAAGTACGGACCGAGTTAGAGTACTAGTCTAGTACTAACCAATATAGATATATAGCGGTATACGAGTAAAATGCAAGACTCTTCAGATTTCCAAATAAATAACCTAAAGTAAAATTTAGAGTCTTGAGTGGCTTTAACATTCGTTATATACATATAAAATGTTCTTTAAATGTAAAGAAAAGTATGGTTATCTTTGCAAGAGCATTTGCGCCACAGAGGTTTAAATGAAAATGTTCGCCAAATTCTAGCACGCTAATTTGCATTAAGAGATATATAACATATAAACAGCTAGGGGTTCTGAATGTGATTTTGTAAAAGGAGGTAGATAAGTTAACGTGATAAAAATGAATTACGTTAGGCTAACAATTTTGAAAAAGTACTCAATTGAACATACATTTTTGTACTTCTTTTGGTTACTTCAAACAACTAATGTCGGTCCTCGCAAGATAACTTTTGTTTTACCATTTCATAAATTCACTTGGATTTCCTGCTGTTCTGTGGTCACTTCTAGCTCTTGAACACCACCGAACATCTGAATTTTCCCTTCATCCATTTGTATCATGTTCTCTAACGTGTTTGTGATTTTCACGTGTATCTCCAGGAATGTCATAAAGTTATTGAATGTTACTTTACTAATATGAATCTGCATTATAATAGGATTTTTAGTGCAAATAAATTTATAAAACTTGATAGATTTAGAGAGCACACACATATGAATGGTAATAAATGGAAAAGTACGAATTATACACTCCTCAAATACAAACAACTAAAAAATATAAAACATATAATGTAAAAAAACCTAACGAATTTAAGCTCTTAAAATATCGTTTTCTTCATTTCCATATTCTATTCGGTTTCACACGTAAGCAATGTGAGATGTGTTTACCTGATGAAACCGTCTGTCTCCTGAAAACGTCTATAAAGTCTACTTCCTCTTTTTCAGACTAAATGAAGTGTCGAAAACACACGTTCCCCTACAGCATTTTGAAGAGTTAAAGCAACAGAAGGCCTGGTTGGACAGAGAAATAGAAAGTGTTCGTCAACAAATTCAAGCCGAAAAAGCGGCAAAGGAAGATGCCCTCAGAAGGTTGTATCATGAGTTTTAGTAATACCATACGTATGTCTTTCCACTATCTTCAGGACTATCTTAAGTTATTGAATGTTTGTGTTAATTATATGCATCCACATTATTATGAGAAATTTACTGCGAATAGATTTATATAGCACACACATACATGTATTGATGGACGGAGTGCAAAATTGCGTATGGCATACCTCTAAAAAAAAACTTTATTTAAACAATTGGTAATGCTGAAATCGTTTTCTCTTTTAATGTGTAAGCAGGTTTGTTGTTATATTTTCTGGTCCTTCGGGATCATTGATTTCAACTCATTTAGATTTGAAGATTGAATACTGCTTAAGCCGGTGCTAGGGGGCGTGGGCAGTGTTGCATTTTCCATTACTGCTCATGAACAGACTCAATCAAACCGAGTCTGCAATTTTCACTGTTTGCCCTGTTCTCGGTGCTTCCGAGGGATCTACTTTTCAGATTTTTTTTTTCTTATAGATGCTTTAGCATAATATATAGAAAAGATAGTTAAATAATATCCTTTACAAATAGTTTATTCCATGCACGAGCAATACTGTGCTTATACCAATCACAACTATGCATATATACCATGCACAACAACATGCAATACAGAACTGCTCTTATACCATGCGCAACACATCTGTAATGATACCATGCGCAACACAGTGTGTAACGATACCATGCACAACTACTCTGATAGAATGCGCTACACAATGTGTGCCGATACCATGCACAACTGCACATATACCTTGCAAAAGTACGGACCGAGTTAGAGTACTAGTCTAGTGCTAACCAATATAGATAAATAGCGGTATACGAGTAAAATGCAAGATTCTTCAGATTTCCAAATAAATAACCTAAAGTAAAATTTAGTATCTTGAGTGGCTTTAACATTCGTTATATACATATAAAATGTTCTTTAAATGTAAAGAAAATTAGGGTTATCTTTGCAAGAGCATTTGCGCTACAGAGGTTTAAATGAAAATGTTCGCCAAATTCTAGCACGCTAATTTGCATAAAGAGATATCTTTTCGGATCAAATGTGAATTCAAGACCGACGTCAATCTGCATAAATGTCACTAGTCTGTTGTGAAACAAGAACATTTCTATCATATAATATACTATCAATGTTTATCTCTATGATTCCCTGACATAATCTTCTGAAACTTAAACTCTCCAACGTAACGGTAATTGCCTATGTTCTAAACCAACTTTAATAATGTATGACAATATCAAGCATACAACAAGCATACTCAACGACACCCCCTATACTACACGGGTATATCAAAGCTGTCTGCTTATAAAGGAAAATCTTCGTGTCTTGACTCATGTATGTTTGACAGATTATAATTTTTAATTATTATAACAATTCTCGTAGTTTGAGCAAGATCTTGCGAAGTTGTGTGAAAAATGGACAGCGTACTATGTTGATTCTGGCGGGACATCTCCATCAGAGTGGGGGGAGTTGACAATTTCAAAATTTAAATTGTCTCTGTAATCGTATATTTTTGTTTCTAAATTACTATTCACACAACTGTGCAATGTTAGTTAAAAAAATGACGCTTCTTAATTTGGGTAATAAGCCTTGCGAAGCTTTATTTCTTTTGGATAAACGATGTCGTCATTTCTGAAAAATATAGGTTGTTCATGTTTAAAATATCATTAAGGTACCTCAAGGTTCAATAAAAAGCTTCAATAATGTCCTGATTCAATTAACCACATTTTTTTCAGACTGAGCACAATGGCGTCAAGTAAACTCCGAGATAACAATCCAAATATAACTGATCTTAGTGACCAGAACAGACCTACAAAGATTTCCGAGAAAATGTCAGAACTATATGACAATCAGTGGACTGATGCATTTGATGCCCTGGAGAAACAAAAAATGCAAGAAAGAGAAATTATTTATGCGTTGCTGCAATCTTTAATGGTAAGGAATTTTAAAACTCCTTTATGGACCAGTGGACCTACTAAAATCGATTTATAACGAGGACACATTGATTCAGTTTCTTGCGGATCTACTGATACCAAGGCCGCAACACATGCCAACTGAATTCTGTATTATTTTAGATTGCTAACTAGTACGACACTACGACGTGCTGACATAAATTGTTGACATTGCTTATGAACCAACTACACTAATATCAAATGTTCAGCATTATCTTTTTACCAAACGACAACAACAAATTAGCTTATTTATTTGATATTATTTCATATTTTATTATACATACATGTAATTATAGATCTTCCGAGGTACCTTTCAGAAGGCTGCGATATTATCTTCCATAAAATATGTCTACAGACGTTCCGCGAAGACTAAAATTAACACATTTGTCTCGCCAGCTTAGCTCAGTAGGGAGAGTGTTGGTCTACGGATCGCGAGGTCTCGAGTTCGATCTCCGGACGGGGCGTATGTTCTCCGTGACGATTTGATAAAAGACATGGTGTCTGAAATCATTCGTCTCCACCTCTGATAATTCATGTTAGGAAGTTGGCAGTTACTTGCGGAGAACAGGTCTGTACTGGTACAGAATCCAGGAACACCTGTTAGGTTAACTGCGCGCCGTTACATGACTGAAATACTGTTGAAAAACGGCGTTAAACCCAAAATAAACAAACAAACATCACTAACACTGTTTTTGATGCAGTTTCAAGCATAGTTGTTAGACTGTTAAAGAGAGATTTGAGATATCTGAAAAATACATACAACAGTTATAATATTAAATTTCATCATAACTTCATAAAACAGTTTTTCTTAAAGATGCTTACTGCGGAAGTGCGTTTTAATAAATGAAAAACTAACTGCCCTAATTCAAAAAATCTATGCAAGGGGAAATGCTACTTTTCTCGCCTACAATTTTGATAAGGCATATTTACTTGTTTCCTTGTTAAAATAGATACAATGTGGACCTATGAGGAAGTTTGTTTAGCCCTTTCCTTTTCACTGAACAATATTTACATCAGGTTTGGGAATGCGGTTTTCTGACAATTAATTGGTTTTCCATGGGAACAAATTGTGCACCCCTTGTCGTAGATTTGTTTTTATATTGTAAAGAAAGATATTTTATGTTGGGCCTTTCTCCAGCTACAAAGGCATGCCTTATTACTGTACTTAATAATACATCACGCTATCTAGATGGATAATCCGTTTTATGCTCAACTGGTGGATGCTATTTATCCCCGGGAGCTGCAGTTAAATAAAACTAACAACTCGGATACTATTGCTTCATTTCTAGATTTATATCTCTCTATTTATGACAATTTTATACATACCAAAATTTATGACAAGAGGTATGATTTTAATTTAAGTATTGTAAAGGACATTGTTATATTTAGATTGCCTATCAAATTAGTGAAAGCTGAGCTAAGGCCAGACTTCTGAAAGAGCGTAAGAAAGATAGTAAAAGATCATTACTGGATAAATTCTAGTAATTTGTACAAGTTTTTGAACAAAATACATGACTTTATTGACATTTTACATTACGATTGCTATTGCAATGTGAACAATAATATTTTTTTCCCGTTTTAAACATCCTGTCCCCACCCAAGTGACGCAACAATATTTTACATGTGAGTACATTATTGTTACATAAAATATTTCTGACAATTATTGCACGCGTTTCCTAAACCTTATATATCGATAGTTGTATTCGTTTTTTGTAAATATTTCAAACATAGAAAACACTAAAGAATATATATAGAAGAGAATGTCAAAATATTTAGAAACCAGTGTATTAGCCTAGAATTCTGTCAAATGAAAAGAAAACAATAACATACCTAGAGCTAACTCCAACGCCTCTGGAACTAACCCCGACCTCTAGAGAACTAACACTGACGCCCACAAAATGAACATTGACAGCCTCAGAACTAACTCCAATGCCTCCAGAACTGACAGCAATGTCACCGGAACCTACACATCACGTCACAAGCACTGACACCGACACCCACAGAAGTAACCCTTGTAACCTTTTTCTTTTTCTGTATAACTTGCAAATGCAAGAGTTGCATCAGATTGAAGTTACATCCACATTAATGTCGATACTAGCTAGATACTAGCTTGATAGGTTCTGTGCCATTGATATACATTGATATGCTATCGTGTTCGCCCTCTAGCCCTTTGTTAAGCAGAACTCAATATTTACACATGTTATAAATACCAGAAACATCCGCAGATGTGTTCATACGGCGGTAGGCCTACACATGGAACCCCAATGTTACATTAGTGTGTAATTCCATGAAAAGTGGCGTATGGTCCCCAGTTAAAAATGGGCTTGTCCATAACGAGAAAACAATAGGCAGAACAATTTTTCATTAAACACAACTATCGTATCATTTAAACACGATTGCTATCATTAAAACATTAGAAAAATGTAGATAAAATGTACGTAGTTCTGTTTGATTTAAAAAGTTACTGTAGAGAGACAGTTGTAACTATGGCAACAACTACATTGAGGCGTACAACAATAAACTAAAACCTTTCAAATTTAACTCTTCGAACTTCCGTTCATTGTACTGCTTTTAGCATTACAGTATCTTATTACACCATAACTTGGATTCTTTTTTTTACACGCGAAAATTGCGAAATTGGTGCCAAAAAAGTGAACATTGTGCTTTGGCTTTCCTGTAAGAAAATGAAATATGTGGTAAACGGATTTGTTTATAACATTTTTATGGCTGATAATCATATATTCGTCATATTAAAGGGTGTGTAGTAAATTCGTTCCTATTCGTTTTTGTTACCCTATTTAACTGAATAGTGTCGAATGGATTTTGTTTCACGTCTTGCATTGTTATTGTAAACCCTGTTTGGTATACAAGAATGCCATCAAATGCAATTTGGCATGTAGACCATAAGCTAGATTACACATTGAAAAAGTGTGCCAAGTTTGAATTATGCCATTTCGGATAAAATCAAGCTGTTGAATATTTTACAGGCTAGCTTTTACGTTTCGTAGCTAATATTGATTGAACATTTTCATTTTCTGATGAACATACCTATAAGCTACTTTAGCCAGAATCATGAATTTATGTAAGGGACCAGAACAAGTAAAATGGGGGCAGTGAAAATATTTGGCTTTTCGAAATTGAGTGATTTTAAAATATATATGTTTTATAGACAAAGAATCCAGTTTTTCTGGATATTATAATATTTTTCATTCAATTTTCTAAAACTGATACGTGTTCTTGTTTGAATGTTTAAATAACAGCGGCAGTTGCCTACTCATTTGAAAATGAAGCCTATGGTGATAATAAAAACGAACTTTTTACACACCCTTTATTAGGTTACAGTGCTATAGGCAAAGTTTCGGATAAATTCCGGAAACATACCAAACATCGACTTAGTACTACGACATCTTCGACAACAAACCTAATGCTATTGCTTGTATGATCCCAAAAATTAATTAACCGACATATGGACGTATGTCAGACAAGTAAGGGGTTTCTGTCGAAAAGTTTATTAGTTTTATCTATGATTGGAGAGCAAAGCTTCGGAAAAAGCGGGGTTCAACAGTTAAACACTGTAATAATCAACAAACAACTGGCCATTTCCTAGGTGCTGCATGAGAAAAAACTGCAATCGGATAGATATCTGTTTTACATACATATAAAATCTTTTAGAAGATCCTTTAACAGCATTAAATGCAACCAAGCACATTGATCGATTCTGTTTTTGACCTAAAAAGAAAAAGCTTCCTAGCGGCGCTGGCTTTTACCAAGACATTGAGAGAGAATTGTTACGGGATCTGACCAGAGGGACAGAGCGAGAGATAGTACCAAGATTAGAGAAAGAGAAATCTTTTAGATACAAGCATCCAGCTCTTTGCGAATATACAGCTTGTACTTTAAGGTGATCGGTTTATACCACCGATGCACGCAAAAAGAACATTTTCTGGGACGAACCATTACCGGTCCAAATGTTTGTTGGGAAACACTCAACAGCATTTCAGAAATTTGCCAGTACCGTGATCAGAATCCGAGCCATATGTTTCAGATTTTTTTACACACTTACAGCAGCAACAGCGAAAGTTTCTCTTCAATGAACTACTATTTGATATTTTAACAATCGAAGGTCTGTCATAATATAAGTTTTAATATTTATCTTTAGGCCGGTTATATTACTGGACAAAATGCCCGAACCTCAATCTAATTCCAACATGAATTTCTATTGCTGATTTATAATAGTTAGCTCAGTGTACAATACAGGACAATGTCCTCTAATGAATTTTCAAGCCAAAGGTGATTATTTAAATGCAGCTTCCTTTAAATTTTAGTTAAGTATTGTAAACTTATCTTTAATAAAATCAGTTAAACAAAATATTATTATCATTTCTTTATTCACCTGCATGCAGTGCAAAATAAAGTAGTTCAAGAATCATGAATGATGGCGGACGTTGTACTTTATAAATAAATTTGATCTTATATTAGGACAAATGAAAGGAACTGGACGAATAAACTATAAAAACAAATATTCCATCTAGGTCTAAGCGTTGCAGAATGGTTTATTATTGTAGAAAATCTTAAATCGAACATTTGTAGCAACGAAATACTGATCATTGAATTTATCTAGGTATGTTTGTGAAGTATTCAAATATAAACTGTACACCTCTTACATAAACTTTTCTACAGAGATAAAAATTCCTCTTTTTGAACTAAAATCAAATATAAACATTTTTAAGTTATCATGCACACGCCATGTACCCGGATAATCTTAACTCTGTTCAGCGATCCTAACTCAGTGCCAACATGGCTGACAGAAAGACGATGTATGTAGTTAATTTCCTTGTCTTTTTTCATGTTTTTATGTGAGTATGCAATGTTAGCGTAAAACTTTTGATAGCCATAATATCCTGTATTGATAACATGTTTTGTGTACTAAATATTTCAATCGAAATGTCACATTATGTGGCTGGAATTCATTAAAATGTACTCAAAAAAGTCTTCAAAATGAACATGTTTTATGTTTCTAACTGTTTTAAAGTACCAGAAATTGCAGTAAGACCTTACTTATTAAATGTATTAGTTCCATAAATATCTCTTTGACAATGTTTAACAGTATCAAAGTTTGAAATTGATTTTTATAGCTTAAAATTTTTATTGATTATGAGGTGGGTTTAAATTTGCGGATAATTCCTAACTGGATTAGGAAACAGTCCTGGATAAATACGAACTTAGAATGGATAAACACCTAACCAAACGAAAACGGCTGTTCGTCTGTGCGTTTTTATGGACTGTTGATGCTCGAAGTTCTTTGATCTACCCACCCCTGCAGGGATGTGGGATTCCTATGTCCAACTTATCTGACTCGTGATTTTTTTGCCGGCGGACAAGTGCATTTTTCATTCTGTGTGTCCGCGGACAAGCATACTTTTTCAGGTATAAAATGAGAAAACATAAAATATCATTTAGATTGTGTGTTGCTTCAAGTGTATGGAGGTGATACAGATAATGGGTTCTTTGACTAGGTCTCGCGCACACTGTAACTCGGTGACTATGATAAAATACCAGAGAAGATTTAGATACAAGAAGATTTATCTAACGTCGGATAAGTATAAACATATAACACTAGCTAAAAGCTATTTTCCGGAAAACACATGTAAATAAGCTCAACATAAGTAAATCAGCTGTAATAAAATACAAATATGTTAAAGCACATTAAAGCAAATAAAGCACCTGGCGCTAAGTAGATAAGAAACAAATCACAAATTATCACATACATGTTACAGTGCATTAAAACAAAATAGCACTTAGGTACTAGCAAATAAAAGGGAAAAGTAATTTACCACATACAGATTTAGCACATTTAAAGCAACATAAAAAAAGATTAGCTGACACTACACAAAAATAAGAAGAGTCACATTTTACAACATGCATTTAAAAAAAAAAACATAAAAGAAGAAATCATATACATGCTAAAGGGAACATAAGAACTACTTAAAGTAGCTGAAGAAAAGTACATTTGTATTTGCATCATCAGCATATAGCATTCTGTAACTAAAATTCAAAAAAGGAAAACAAGGGTTACACACAGAGAACTAAAAGGACATTTAAAGACATCAGAAACGTAAACAACTTTAAAAAAGTATTATGACAAGTTTGTAAGTAGAATTCCAACTGCTGAGACAATAAGTCACTGTCAAAGGAAATATTTGAGCCAGTAGTCAGCCAAATTAAAATCAAAAGCACACAGAGATCGCAAGTATGACTAAAACAAGTCGGAACGTTTTAAGAGTCTTTCTTTGAATTCATCTGGCTTTGCACCATTGCGTGGGCAGGCAGTGTTTCGGGCATGATCTCAAAAGATCCCCGAACACTACTTACGCGATTTCAGACTTTTATAAACGTTAAAAGGCAAATATTTCAACTGCTTATTTTTTACCACAGTTACTGTGATATGCTTTTCTTTTCATTGTCCTAAATACAGAACTCGATCTCCAGTCTATTTGCGCTTTCATGAAGGTTTAATATTACAAATCAGAGCAAGTGAAATTTTACTATGAACAAGTGGATTTTTAAGTTCCGTGGACAAGTGAAAAAAGTAAGGATACCCACACCCCTGTCCCGTCAGTCCATGCATCACTCCCCCACCCCACCACACCACTCACACACACACACACCCACACACACACTTTTCTTCCCTATTTACCGTCTGAAAAAATATCATATTTAATAATTAATCATAAATCTAATCCCATTTAAACAATTTCAAAAATATTCCATTAGCACCTCTATAAAAATCTCTTACACTATACGATATACAAGATTTGAAACAAACACAGTTCTTCTGTGTGTGTGTGCGTGCGTGTGTGTGAGGGAGAGGGAGAGAGGGTTGGGGACTACAGAACTTCGAACATCGGTGGTATTAAATAATTTCTTATATAAATATAATAATTTTGACTTTTATACTGAGTTATTTTTTCAGGTTTTATCCAGATTTTTCCAAACATTGCTATTTGCATAATATTAAAATTATGAAAAAATATTTGACTGTAGTGGGCATACATATAACATCTTGCAAAATTAATGACAGTTTGAAGACAATACCGCTTATAAAGTAATGTTTACAATAATCACACCATGTACATGTCAGCTCATTCATTTCTATAGAATACTAGTCAGTTAGGTGTTTATCCGTCACGCAATTTCGTGTAAGTTAGGTTTTTATCCATTCCTCGTGTAAACTGAGTTCGGTTTTTATCAACTCAAAGTTAGGTTTTTATCCCTTTTCTCGCTGTCAGTACATTTGAACATGTATTGTGTCAACATGTAGTGGGTTAACAACATAGTGTAAACGGGCCTATAAAGCAGCATATCTTTGCTTTCAAACAACAAAATAGTCGAGGCATCAAAAGCATAGAAGTATTTTTAAAGATTTTTTGTAAAAGTTTTCATGGAAAAAGTTTCCTTGTTCGTCATTTTTCCACCTGAAAACACAAGAGTTGATATATTTAACATGATGCATTTTGAAATAAACATACACTTGATCAATGGAGATAGATATAACAACAGAAACATTCCTTTATACATCGTAATTACACAGAAAACAAAGTTGTATCGGCTTTACATCCGCCATGTTGGCACTGAGTTAGGGTCGCTGAACAGAGTTAAGATTATCCGGGTACATGGCGTGATGCATTTGCCTGTGAACGACACTTGTTTGTTATCCTAATTGATGAAGCAAGTTACCATTCATATGGGAAAATTAGACCCATCGTGAAAATCACCACAAAAACCGATAATACGTTTGGCCAGGTAAATCGGCTGTCGAGACTGTTCGCTAGTTTTCGGCCTACTCCGTATTTTAGGCCGATGTCTAACCCTTCTTCGCCAATGTACCGTTACATTAATACTTTTGATCATATGGATTTAGGGATATTGTTAAGTCTAATTTACAGTGATTGCAAAGATAGATTAGAAAATAGAAACCTAAATGGCTGTTGGTGGTTTAATCAGAATACCATTTATAACGGTATTTTCAACAAACACATTATTATAAAACCCAAAAGTAATTTCTACTTTCTTACAATCAGACGGAAACTCGCTTTTATAATACCTTCTTTGATGTTCATGATTATGAAATAAAGATTTTAAGTAGTTTTTTTATGTAATCAAATAACTGCACATTTATTATTATGTCGTGAGCGGTGTCCAACTAGCTTAGAATTTTATGCCAGCTCGAAGATCGAAATTCAACTTCATAACTTATCGAATTTTAATCCTAAGTACAACTGAAGATTGAAAAACGTCAAATTGCAAAATAGCTTTTAATTTCGGGCCAGCTCAATGATCGAAATTTATAATATTCCAAAAGCCAAATTTCGATCTCGTATTGAATGAACAGCCTGTTCCAAGATTGATATTGAAATGAAAAAGTCAAATATCGAGCAAGCAATTAGTGTCGAGCCATCTCGAAAATCGTACTTATACTCAGTATAATACTGAAACTGCGATCTGCTCAAGATTCAAAGATCAAAAATCGTGCAAGATCGGATATATCGAAATTCAAGTTTTTATGCCCCCGGCATCAACTGATGCGGGAGGCATAAAGTGATTGTCCTGTCCGTCCGTTCGTTCGTCCGTCCGTCCGTCCATCCGTACGAGGTTAACCAAATGGGACCGTTTCGTCTAGCATCAATACCCCTTACTAGAATGACTTGATACTAATGCAGATGTAACCTGTGACCATTCCTCATCTTCAGACTTCACCTGACCTCAGTTTGACCTTGACCTTGAACTTGACCTCGTTTTGGACTTAGGTTGCTTTGTATCGGCAAGGATGCCACCGGGGGCATCAAGTGTTTATTGAACACAGCTCCTTGTTAAAGATCTAAATAGATTATTCTCGGTATTATATTTCAAGCATGCTCGAATTTTCAAAGCAATCGAATTTAAAACTGGTATTGAATGTGAAACTATCTTTTAAACAGCCAGCTTCCGGGAAAACCCAGTACTGGTGTCATATGAGAAGTCATGGTCGTGACCCCTTTCACGGATGCCCGAACCCACGACCCCTGGGTTGAGCGGCCGACACATTATTCACTGGACGACCGCTCCCCTCAAAATATTTGAATTTCTGTCATCCTGCTGGATCTAATTTCAATTCTGCCTCGAAATTCGACGAATTCTTTTTATTTTAATTTCGATTTCCTAGTCTGTGCGAAATTCAATGTAAGCGAAATTCAACATCATCCTTTCAAAATTTGAATTTTGATTTTCTACTTTTAACTTGCCCAAAATATGTCGCCTAAATTTAAACGTTTCTTTTTTAAATTTTGAACTTCGATCCTCAAGCTGTTTAAAATTGACTATTAGCTGTAAACAAATCATATTATGGAGCGTCCACTAATTTATAAATCCGTACATGTGTGCTGGTTAAGCGGGTGAGAAGATATCAGCCTTTACCGTTTATGAGCTTAAATTCCGTAAGAATTGATGGAAACATACGAGAATGTTCGAGTCTTTCCGATAAGGAATAAAAAAAACCTATACTCATCTGCAAAATGCTTAAAAAAGACCATTTTCTTCTTCACCTAGAAAACTGAAATTAGTATGAAACAATAGCTAAATGAATACAGATTACTAAGTCGTTTGCAAAGGTCTTTAAGCACACATAAGAATCTATTTATTCTTTGTTAAACAGAAGAAATTTCAGCAAATTATCCATATTTTACTATATTTCTAATTGTAGATAGACAGACATAAAGTATACGCAAAAAAGACCATTTTCTTTTAAATTCATTTTTAAAATAAAATGTTCATAAGAAAGACAATCTATTGAATATTATCACATCTTTTGCAAAGCTAAAATATCTGTAATACTTTTTCCATGAACTTAAATAAAGTAAAGGGCTCCTTCTTTGCGCTATATAAAATATTTTCACTCGTGTGAAAAATCGATGGGTCTAATTTTCCCATATGCATAGATCATGAAAAGATAAATATATTTTGTCAAGATAAAATAAAAACTTTACAGACTGCGTACCATGAATGTCACAGACTGGCAAATGAACATTTCTTTGAAACGGTTCAAGCTGCAATAGAATGTCCAAGACAGGTAAGACAGTTATTTCTACTAACATTTGTGCAACAAATCACCATGATGACCATTTACTCATCAGGTGTTCGAGTTTGTTACTGAAGACCGTTTGTACTTGAGACGAGTACATCTGTACTGATTTCTTTTGCACAGATAGTAGGCTTATTGATTCACTGTTCTTAGTATACAAAATATGTCTGCAGCAAGTAACGGTGTATAATGATAAAAGTAGAATTGAAAATAAGTTCAATTCTTTGCTAACTTTTCGCTGCGCAATCGGTAATATGCTGTTAAAATATTTCAAACTTAACTATTTAAAATCGTTAGGTTATTTTTAGCTCACCTGAGCATTGCATGTTTTTGTGATCGCTCGATGTCCGGCGTCCGTCGTCTGTCTGTCGTCTGTCTGTGCTTGTGCGATAGAGGTTGTTTTTTTCAACTGATGTTCATGAAATTTTGTCAGAATGATTGCCTTGATGAAATGTAGGCCAAGTTTGAAAATCGATTATCTGGGTCACTAGGTCAAATCAAAGAAAAGCCTTATGTATGCGATAGAGGTTGTATTTTTCAATTGATCTTCATGAATTTTCGTCAGAATGATTACCTAGATAAAATCTAGGCCAAGTTTGAAAATGGGTTATCTGGGGTCAAAAACTAGGTCACTAGGTCAAAATAAAGGAAAACCTTATGTATGCGTTAGAACCTGTATTTTTCATTTTAACTTCATGAAATTTGGTCGGAATGATTGCCTTGATAAAATCTAGGTTGAGTTTAGTATGGGTCATCTGAGGTTAAAACTAGGTCACTAGGTCAAATTATAGAAAAATAATGTGTATGCGATGGAGACTGTATTTTTCAATTGATTTTCAAAAAAAATTAGTCGGAATGATTGCCTTGATAAAATTTAGGTCGAGTTTGAATATGGGTCATCTGGGGTCAAAAAATAGGTCACTAGGTCAAATCAAAGAAAAACTTTGTGTATGCGATAGAGGCTGTATTTTTCAACTAATCTTCATAAA
The DNA here is from genome assembly GCF_021730395.1 of Mercenaria mercenaria. Lineage (NCBI taxonomy): Eukaryota > Metazoa > Mollusca > Bivalvia > Venerida > Veneridae > Mercenaria > Mercenaria mercenaria. The sequence continues at coordinate 35,549,362 of NC_069365.1, read as the reverse complement.
AAATTTGATCAGAATGATTGCCTTGATAAAATTTCTAGGACAATATCGAATATGGGTTATCTGGGATCAAAAACTAGGTCACTAGTTTTTTTTTCATGGATCTTCATAAAATTTGGTTGGAATGATTGCCTTGATAAAATCTAGGTCAGGTTCAAATATGGGCCATCTGGCGTAAAAACTAGGTCACTAGGTCAAATCAAAGATAAACCTTGTGTATGCGATAGAGGCTGTATTTTTCAATTGATATTCATAAACTTAGGTCAGAATGATTGCTTTGTTGAAATCTAGGTCGACTTTGAATATGGGTCATCTGGGGTCAAAAAGTAGGTCACTAGGTCAAATCAAAGAAAAACATTGTGTATGCGATAGAGACTGTTTTTTTTTTCAATTGATCTTCATGAAATTTGGTCGGAATGATTGCCTTGATAAAATCTAGGTCAAGTTTGAATATGGGTCATCAGGGGTCAAAAAGTAGGTCACTAGGTCATATCTAAGAAAATACTTGTTTAAACTCAAGAGACCACATTTTTGGTCCAATCTTAATGAAAATTGGCCAGAATATTTGTTTCCATGAAATTACTAGGTCAAACATGTTTACACTTTTATGGTATGTTTCTCAGGTGAGCGACCTAGGGCCATCTTGGCCCTCTTGTTACTAAATTGAATTTCTTAGTTCTTTTACTTTTTGCTTTTATCAAAGTTCAATATACATAATAGGGTTTACAGCCATCGCGCTATCAGGTGGTGATGACGGATCAGCTGAAACAGCAAATCAAGGAATTCAGAAAAATTCGGGCACCAAAAGTAATAGAAGAAATAGAAAAGGTCAGTTTGATTATCAGATTAGATTAGTTATTGTTATATGATTCCAAATGAATCGTCTTCGATAAACATATATGCATTAATCATATATCAATTCATGATAAACAATAGTAATTTCCAAAGTCATAGGGTGTGGTTGACCGCTTTTGTTCTTAACAGGTCTGAGATGTACATGCAATAGACCAATGTGAAGACGGGCAGTATATTAGTGGAAAGAAGGAGAACTTTTAAACAAATGAACTTAAATATTTAGCTATATTTGTCACATTGTCAGTTTCTTCCATTTGTTGTTTTGCATGTTTATTTTGCACAGTGTTTTTTTTTTAGCTCACCTGAGCCAAAGGCTCATGGTGAGCTATTGTGACCGCTCAATGTCCGTTCTCCGTCGTGCGTCGTGCGGTGTGCGTCGTGAGTCGTGCGTCGTGTGTCCGTCAACATTTTCTAAAAAAATCTTCTTCTTGAAAACCACTGGACAGAATTACACAAAACTTCACAGGAATGATCCTTGGGTGGCCCCCTTTCAAAATTGTTCAAATAATTGAATTCCATGCAGAACTCTGGTTGCAATGGTAACCGAAAGGAAAAACAAAAAATCTTCTTGTCCAAAACCACAGGGCCTAGGGCTTTGATATCTGGTATGTAGCATCATCTAGTGGTCCTCTACAAAAATTGTTCAAATTACCCCCCTAGGGTCAAATATGGCCCCGCCCCGGGTGTCACATGGTCTATATAGACTTATATAGGGAAAACTTTGAAAATCTTCTTGTACAAAACCACATGGTCTAGGGATTTGATATTTGGTATGTAGCATCATCTAGTGGTCCTCTACCAAAATTATTCAAATTATCCCCCTAGGGTCAAATATGGTCCCACCCCGGGGGTCACATGGTTTATATAGACTTATATAGGGTAAACTTTGAAAATCTTCTGGTACAAAACCACACGGCCTAGGGATTTGATATTTGGTATGTAGCATCATCTAGTGGTCCTCTACAAGACTGTTCAAATTATCCCTCTATGGTCAAATATGGCCCCGCCCCGGGGGTCCCAAGTTTTACATAGACTTAAATATGAAAAAAAGTTTAAAGTCTTCTTGTCTGAAACCACAACACTTAGACCTTTGATATTTGGTTTGTAGCATTGTCTTATGGTCCTCAACCAAAATTGTTCAAATTGTACCCCTGGGGTGAAAAGAGACCCTGCCCTGGGGGTCCAAACTTTTATGTAGACTTATATAGGAAAACAACTTTAAAAATCTTCTTGTCTGAAACCATACGACCTAGGCTTTTGATATTTGGTATGATGCATTGTCTAGTAGTCCTCTACCAAAATTGTTCAAATTATGCCCCTGGGATTAAAAGAGGCCCCGCCCTGGGGTCACTTAGTTACTATGTGAGTTATATAGGAAAAAATGCTTAAAAAATCAATTGATCCTATTTCCAAGACTGTTTAATAATAATTACCTGATAACTCGAAATAATATGATGTCACTTAACTGTGACCTTGACCTACTGACCTACTTTCTTGTTTTTTAAGATACAGCCTTAAAATTTTGATGACATACACAGTTTTGCACACCAATCGTAAAACTGAATATCATTGACCATGAGTGTGACCTACTGACTTTCTTAATATATTATCATCAGTTTGATCTTTGAAACATGTAGCTCATATTACTCAGGTGAGCGATCCAGGGTCATCATGACCCTCCTGTTTCATTTTTTTATCTGAATGAAACTTAGCCAGAACGACTCTCTCCCAAAATTCTAGTTTGTGTTCGAAATTGAGATATCTTTGATTTAAACTTGGTGAGTTGGTCATATAATCTTGTTAGCACTCTATGTCTCGCATTTGTACATGAAAATGAAATGATTCTCATAAATTCTAAGTCGTTTGGAACAGGATTATTCATTGTGTACAACAAGGTCTCGACATCACTAAAATTAGATTTAACACTCTAAGAGCAACATAGTAACATTGTTTAGCTGTATAAAATCCATGATTAGTTTGGAGCCGGATCATAAAGTTCAAATCATGAAAAATCATTGTTTACTCTGTGGAAATAAAAATTCTAGTCAAAACTGATTAGAGTGTTAGTACGTGATACGTATATATATGTCTCTGTGCAGACTGACAACTGGCATTTATACGTTCCTGTATCATGTATTTGTAAACAGCACGCCAACTGCCTTGTTCGTGCACAATTTTTCTCCCGTTAATACATGGGCAGATCCAGTGATAAAAGAAAAAAATATGTCCATGATGTGACTGTAGTTTTAAAACCACCCGGGATATATGTATAGATTCTGTACGTAGTGACCGTTATGAAAATCAATAATTTTTTTTTTCATACAAAACATCTGTGAATTACCCTTATCCCTGCACTCCCTCCGATTGTTACTGATTTTATCACATATGGCAGTTTCAAAGCTGCCGATAGGCAGTTAAATTTGAAAAATTTTGATAGGCTTTTCATACTTCATATTTATACAAACTGTAATGCAATCATTTTTAGCTTATCTGAGCCAAATGCTCAAGGTGAGCTTTTGAGACCGCTCGATGTCCGTCGTCCGTCGTGCGTCGTTCGTCATGTCAACAATTTGTAAAAAAAACTTCTTCTTCAGAACCACTGAGCAGATTTACACCAATCTTCACAGGAATGATCCTTGGGTAGCCTCCTTTCACAATTGCCCAAAGAATTTAATTCTATGCAGAACTCTGGTTGCCATGGCAACCGAAAGTAAATCTTTGAAAATCTTGTCAGAAACTGTTAGCCGGATTTCAAAAATATTTTCTAGAAATGATCTGTAGGTGACCCTCTACCAAAATTGCCTATGCCATTATGTTTCGTTAAAAAAATGGCCGCCAGGTGGCGGGGATTATTTTCCCTATATGGCTATTTTGTAAATTTCAAAAATCTTCTTCAAAACCACTGAACAGATTTAAACTAAAATTCACAGAAATGATTCTTGGGTTCACCCTATCAAAATTGCCCAAGAATTGAAATCCATGCAGAACTCTGGTTGCCGTGGCAACCGAAAGGAAAAACTTTAAAAATCTTCTTGTCCAAAACCACAGTAGCTAGGGCTTTGATATTTGCTATGTGGCATCATCTAATGGTCCTCTACCAAGTTAGTTCAAATTATCCTTCTAGGGTAATTATGGCCCTGCCCTGGGGGTCATATGATTTACATAGACTTATTTAGGAAACACTTTGAAAATCTTCTCGTCCAAATCCACAGGGCTTAGGGCTTTGATATTTTGTATGTAACAGCATCTAGTGGTCCTTTACTAAGATTGTTCAAATTATCCCCCTAGGGTTAAATATTTCCCGCCCGTGGGGGTCACATGGTTTAATAAATATATAGACTTATATCGGGAAAAACTTTGAAAATCTTCTTGTCCAAAACCACAGGGCCTAGGGCTTTTACATTTGGTATGTAGCATCATCAAATAGTCCTCTACCAAGTTTGTTCAAAGTATCACCCTAGGTTCAAATATGGTCCCGCCTCAGGGATCACATGGTGAATATAGACTTATATAGGGAAAACCTTTGAAAATCTTCTTGTCCAAAACCCGAGGGCATAGGGCTTTGATATTTGGTATGTAGCATCATCTATTGGTCCTTTACCAAGTTTATTCAATTTGTCCCCCTAATGTTGCCGCGCCCAGGCCCGGGTCACATGGTATATATAGGCTTGTATAGGAAAAATCTTAAAACATCCTCTATTCTAAAACCACAAGACCTAGGCCTTTGATGTTTTGTATGTAGCCTTATGGTCCTCTACCAAGATTGTTCAAAGTATTACCCTGGAGTGAAAAGAAGCCCTCCCCTTGGGTCCATAGTTTTACATATACTTATATAGGAAAATTAAAAAAAAATCTTGTTTGAAATTGGAAATCATAGGCTTTGATATTTGGTAGGTTGCATTGCCTAATGGTCCTCTAATAAGATTATTCAAATTATGCCCCTTTGTTAAAAAGAGGCCAGGGTGCCCCAAGTTTTACATAGACGTACATAGAAAAAAAAATTTTGCCTGAAAGTTTAAGACCTAGGCTTTTGCTATTTGGTATGTATCATTAGTTGATTTCTAACAAGATTTTTCGAATATGCCCCTGGGGTAAAAAGAGGCCTCGCCCCGATCTAGTTTCTGTTTTTTTTAAGATACAGCCTTGAACTTTGGGTGTCATGTACATATTTGCACACTGATCTAAAAACTGACTTTCAGTGACCATGAATGTAACCTGCTGACCTACTTTCTTAATATCTTAGCATCAGTTTGACATTTGATACATGTAGCTCATATTACTCAGGTGAGCGATCCAGGGTCATTATGACACTCTTGTTGTAACAATACAGGATTTTAATTACCATTTAAAAGATAAAAAAAACACTGAAAGTTTTGATAGTTACTGATTTCTTATACGATTTCTAACCTCAGTTGTCATATGCTGAGTTATCATGTTTGGTTGCTGCTGCTACCAGAGTCAAAATGTATACTAATTTTGAGAAACCTGCAAATTCTTAAGACCATAATAACAACAACACTAAAATAGTTATAGGCTTTCCAGAGAATAATTATTTCCACAACGTACAATGCTACCAGGTATGCCATAAAACTATTTTAGAGTAAATTCGGCAACTAAAAGCAACATAAACTGAATTCTACGTTTTAATTAAAATATCAAAATGTATGACTATCAATATCACGTAAACAAAAGATGACCTCATGTCACCTGAACTGGAGCGATAATATTCAGCTTGTGGTTGTTCTTTATCATCGGTTCATACTATAGTACTGCCCCTAATAACGTTGAAAAATTGGACACCCACAGGTCGCCCGAAATGGCAAAAGTAAAAATGGTACAGGTTCGCTTTGACCGAGCCAGTCCCAGAAAGAACTACTGAATTTTATCAATTTTTAGTTTCGTGAAAATGGACCGTATATAAACCTAGCTGCAGCGATGATATTAATGATTGCCTTTCTAACACGGCAATCTGTAGCAAGTAATCTTATAACAGATTTAATCAAAAGATTAATTAAGAGATTTAATTTAATTTCAAATTTTAATCTCCCATGAAAACTATGCGATGATAAACAAGTACCTGTTTCGTCTTCACATTATTCCCAAATAATTTACTTTCCAAGATAAATATCTGTATTTACATAACTGAAGCCAAACAACTGCTGATAAATGCAAAATAAACTTGTAATCTCTTACTGCAAAAGTGTTTACTCGATCTTTATTATTCAACATTTTAGAAAATATTTGTACCCAAAGTGCCGATTAACGGTTAAACTTCTCAAAATGAAGATAAATTGCATACACACTTGACAGTGATGATAGAGGTTGGATTTGATTCCGTTTTAACCTCTTTTATATCATTTGAGTAATTCTTAATATTTTCAGTTCCAAGATTATTTTCTTTAACTATGAACATTTCAATTTCCATCAGCCTAAACCTGGGGCCACCAACACCTTTTTAATAATAGAAATATTGAAACAGTCAAGTAATTTAACTATAAGCAGTCTAGCGGGCGAAACAGGGCCTACATGACCCTCTTGTTATATCATCATTCATATTTTGTCATGTAAACATGTTTTTCACTTGAAAAATTACTTTCAATGAAAGGCCATGGATATATTGTCTTTGTTTATCCGCCATTTTTTTTCATGAGAAAAAAAAAACAGTATAAATTAAAGGAATGAAATTATCAAACGCAATTTTATTTTATTTTACAAATAGTATTTCCAGAAAGAATTTGTTTTTAAGAAAATGTTGTTTTAGATTTTTAGCATTTTTACTGTCTAACAAAATGATGTGGTTAATTTGCCATTTTGCATCCCACACTATCTATAACTTTGTCATCCATCAACGGGATTGGTCTATTACTTGGTACGAATGTTTCCCATAATGTGATGATGTGTCATGTTCAGTATCAAGATCCCTAGCTCAAAGGCTAAAGTCACATTTGGAGCCTCAGGTCAAAAGTCAACATTTACCTTTCCTTGTTATGTATGTAATATACCTTGGTCTTTTTTGTCCTGTCTGCCGTTTTTTACCCATGCATGGATTTTTAAGCTGCACCATTAGAAAACCAACATAGTGAATATGCGACCAGCATGGATCCAGACCAGTCTGGTCGCTTTCAAAGCCTATTGTAATTAGAGAAACCGTTAGCGAACAGCATGGATCCTGACCAGACTGCGCGGATGCTCAGGCTGGTCTGGATCCATGCTAGTCGTAAATGCACTATGTTGGTTTTCTCATGGCGCGGCTCATATCAAGCTTATGTGTCATATGAACCCAATCAAAAAAGAATTTTTGGTGTATGTTCTTCAGAATTACTTCCCTTTAATATGGTGAAATATTTCATTACATTTGTTCTCTTAGGTTCCCCTCAATTTAAAAATGAAATATTTTTAAATATCTTCTTTTTTTAATTTATAGATGTTTAAGCAGTCAATAACAGTTACTGTATATTTATATATGTGTACTTTTTAATCCAAACATTGTGTGTTACAATATATTGTATAAATAGCACAATATTATATTGCATCATTGACAGATATCAGATCATTAGGTTATACTGCAGTTGAGATAAATATAGTCACCATCCAGTCGTATATATTGTATGTCATTGGAATACTCCATTCACTTGTTTTGTCTTTGTCTTTGTAATTTTATTTATACATGCTCTGCTTTAATATGACCTTTGAGGGAGGCTTAATTATAGAAACTTTCCTCTTGTTATTAACAGTCTAAACGATATCTTTTCACAGATTGTAAAGCCAAGAATCCCACTCGCCAGCAATCGGTCTCAAGAGGTCAATAGCTATCTGTCAAAGTGTGTTGAGATTGGTTGGCTTATGGTTGTTCAAGACCCGCCATTAGTACTTGTAGATAAATCCACTTTCGGCTTTGACACAAACACATTCAAGGACTACACGAAACGTGGTCGCTATATACAGTACGTTGTTTGGCCGGCTCTTTATCTGCACGAGAAAGGTCCCCTTTTAGGAAAGGGAGTTGCCCAGGGTTGTGACGTTAAGCCAGATCAAACACGAAGCCTTGGAAGAGCAGTGGGCAAGAAAACAGTAGGTCAGAATAACAGAATGTTAGAGTCATGCATTCTGCAGACTAGTCCCAAGAGACCAGTTGTCGACGAGCGGTTCTTTCAAGCACCTGTTCAAGAAAATGCACGATCATCAACAAATGTATAAGCTTTGTACGCAATGAAGTGACATCCTATACATATCCGCACATTTTAGTAGATACGATATAGATCAAAGCTTGTGTTTCATAAGATTTTCCAAGTAGCCAAGGCATACCGATTTGATGTTTATCCGTGGAATGGCGTTGCGAAATACAGAAGACACATTTTAACAAGATTGGGTTTGTAAATGCATTTTATAACAACTCTATATCGCTCACTGGAATATAATGGTCTTACTGACAATGTCCAAGTTTGGATCACAGAAAACCACAATTATACATCCAATTACGGATTCACAGACCGAGTTTAGTATATTTATATGTTGTAATGTAGGTGTTACAATCAAATGCATTAAAGTTTATGCGTAACTCTTCACATATCGTATACAAATACGCATTCAAAATATTTATCATTTTAGAAGAAATAATGTCTTGATGAAACATTTTTTTAAGAATTTTAGTGAAACAATAGCACGTAAATCTTAACATGTTAAACGCCGACTGTACAGTCTGGTGATACTTATTCCATTCAGGATAAGGATAAAACATTATCTCGTGCAATATTTTTCACGAATCAACAGTTACGAGTGGTTTCTCTGGCTAGAATTTTTTATGTACTTTTGCATGGTTTCATTACGGCAAAATAACTTTAACATTAAACAACGAAAAATAGTTTTTCGGAGACTGAACCATGCAAACCCAATCCATTTCATAAACACAATCTATCGAATTTGACCACTGTAAATCCACACGTTTGAGAAAAGGTTTAGGAAATAGAATTGAAATCTTAAATAATCAATACAAATCAATCTTCATTACGGCAAAATGAACTTTACTACAACATGAATTGTAATCAAAACAACATCGATTTGTGTTGTTAATTTTTTTCACAAACACTGTCTATTCTGTCAAGAGCAACGTTTTTTGAACTTCACTATTTTCATTTTCCATGCATAAAACTAGCGGAAGAATATCAAGCATTGTTATATACGTTTGTGTCTTTTTTTATATGAAAATAGTGTTTTCTCGTAGACTACGTACTTTAAGATGTGTTATTATTTAACAGGCACATATAATAGGGTTGTTATTAGCTCCTTCTGGGATGCTGAATTCTGCTTGTGTGGATTTTGCCAGATCTGATCTCATGAAGCGCGCATGCGCTGAGTGTGGTCCGTCCTTGCAAAATCCACGAGAGCCGAATACAAAATTCCAGATCAAGCTACTGTTGTAATGACTCTTTTAAGTATATACCTCCACCTTTTTGTTTGTTTATTTGTATTCTATCATAAAACTGCTGTTATTGTCACTTTTCGGGGGTGTTTTAACAGGTGAGAAAACGTGTGTTAACAGAGAGATTCTCGCGCTCACGTGTTGTTATAACACCTTTTTGTATATGGCTGTTCCGTGGCAAAGCGTAAACGCATTACGGCCCCAAAACGGATAATTCAAAATGAAATGACGTCGACGTGACAAAACAACGTACACTTTACTGCGCATTTCCTGGAAATCCAATGACGTTGAGGGACAGTATATTAATTCACCTGGTTTTTTACGCGTTTTCTGCTAGAATAGCGTTAGCGCATGTCCTTTTCGTGTTATAACATTTTCAGAATCCCTCGGGAATCTTTGGTACCCTCGCCCTAACGGGCTCGGGTACCAACCAATCCATCGGGATTCTGCAGATGTTATAACACGAAAAAACATGCGTTATCCCTACAGTCGAACGAAATCTTAAATGTTTGTAGATGTTTAAATCAAATGAGTTATTTTTTTTTGTGTGCGCTATTTATATAACTGTGTCAGCTCATGCATATTAATGGAAGTAGTCCGGCAACATACAATAAGGAAGGTACAATACGGGATTTTTAGAAAGTACAATACGTGATAGTTTTCAGCCTGCTCGTATTTCCTTGTTAAATGCAAACTGTAACTTTGACAGAATTTATATAGGTATATAATAGATGGGCATACGTGCCGTCTTATGTTTAAATTCCGATTAGATCCTAACCATTCTCGTCTGTATGTGTTTCTGGACAAATCACTGATCAGGCCACTGGCACCAGAGCAGAAAGAAAATGCTGCTGTACCCTACACCTACGTGTAATATAAGAACTGTGGTCATGAACAGGAAACTATACTAACCCATTTCAATCGTACATTTCTCTCTTCAATCCCAAAGTTTGGTAACTAGATACTATGCATATTGAACATGTGCTAATTTATCTTCCATCATGCACCAGTCACTTTATCTCAGTCTTTTATATCGCGGAAACACTCTTTCGTCGACGTTACAAAAAAAATAAACTTGGACGAACTTCCCTAATGAACTTCCGGTCTAGACGGAACGGCCGTGTACACATGTTAGGTGGAACGTAAACAAACAAAAGCAGAATGTATTACATTTACAATTCACAATGGTACAAATACATTCGATTTGATGAATGAAAGTCATCTTAGAAATTATTTTGAATTTGAAATCATTCAATGGTACACATTTGTATTGCTCATTTAATTCCCATTGCACATTCATTTATACACTTTCTAACTAAAAGGCGATTGACATGCATATTCCACATCAGCCAATCAGAATAAATTTGTTATCTAAACAGGAACTTCATAAGGTAAGTTATCCCAAGTTTATTTCTGAACTGTTGATGAAAAAGTGTCTCTGCAATAAACAATATTGAGGCAATGTGACCGATGCACGACGGAAGATAAATTACAATCTTGTTTATACATAGAATTCATTACCAAACGTTAAAGGTGCGAAATTTCGTGATTGAAATGGGTATTTTTCAGAAAAGACGTTCATGACCATGCTTCTTATAGTATACATAGGGGTAAAGTAAAACATGTAAATTTACTTTTTTGTTTTTGTTGGCTGCCAGCGGATCATGTGTGTTATGTGCAACTTTATTACTTACAACAACATAACTTGAACATGATTGTAGAAGATATACATTTTGTAATATGTTTAAATCATATTTTTATGTAGAAACAGACCAAAAGTTTATGCATGTTAATTCGATAGCTCTATTTATGTACCAAACATTCTTACTTCAGTTATTCGCTGACTCACAAGTGGGGTCTACTCATAATATATTCGTCACCTTTTAGGATAGCTTAGTGTATTAGTGCCAGAGCTTTTTGTCATCCTCAGCGGATTGTGCCATCAGGTTCTGAACGCCCTGTTAAACACAATATAACTTCAATAGAGTATTACTTAACTGACATTTTGTTAATGCATCGTACATTTGCACGTGATTTTTCAAAGGCGAGCCATCACCACTTTTCTAAAATAAAATTGCAAAAAACTTACGATGTACGGTGGCACAGAAGTGACATAGATGTTTTTATTTTAATATGTGCGCACGTAATAACTAATACGTGCGCACGTACTAGTACAAAAAACATCATCGCACATACTATAAAAACATCGTCGTACGTATAAAGGCGCACGTAATAACTAATACGTGCGCACGTACTAGTACAAAAACATCATCGCACATACTAGTACGTGCGCACGTACTAGTATAAAAACATCTTCGTACGTTTATAGTAATACGTGCGCACGTATTACTTTATACGTACGAAGATGTTTTATATCAATACGTACGGATATGTTTTTTTAACTAATACGTGCGCACGTATTACTATATACGTACGAAGATGTTTTTTATACGTACGTATTAAAATAAAAAAACATCTATGTCACCTCTGTGCCACCGTAACAATGACATCTTTCCATATTCATTTTAAACATTTCATTACATTTTCGATCAAAAACGATGCGTCAAACGCCCACAAAAAGAACGAAATGTCTTCAGCGGTAGGTTTTATTTTATAGAAAAAAAACAACTTAGCTAATTAAGTTACATGTTTATAATAAAATGATCATTAGGAATTTCTTATTTTACCAAACTGGGTCACACTTCCGGTTTGATCATTTGTAACAATTTTAGCATCATATCATCAGTAGTTTTAGTGATTAAATTTTGGTGGCATAATATTGATTGCTTATGTATATTGGTTAGGATATCACAGCATATCAAAGCACAATAAATTCCATTTTAAACTAAAGTGCAAGTAATAACATGGTTTTGACTTATTTTTACTGCATACTCTGCGATAGTTATTTATCATCTAGTGAAATATATATTAAATAGATAAAATCTATAGTTTACATTGTTTAAGTTTACATTCCGCCCTATTAAACGTATAAGATTTATATACGTCAACATTATCAAGAATGCCGCCGACACCGTGTTTCTTTTATAGACAAATAGTTCTTTTCTTATACTATTGAAACGTCACGGTAATGTATGTAGTCAGTCTTTAGCTGGCTAACGGAAGGTCGGAGCCTCTGAAACAGCCATATTAAAGCACTTTTTGATAGTTGTTTATTACCAGTTAACAGCTTTTTGCAAGTTTATTGCGTATCAACACCTTTTTATTAGCCTAAGGGGACTAGCGGTGATCAGATCTTTTTTATTACACAGATAATAATCTTCCCGGTGATTGCGTCTATATTAAGAGCATTTTGAAAATTGTAACATGTTTAATGAACGACACTTAAATACACTGTAAATATATATATTTTCTATATGGATATATATATATATATATATCTCTCTCTCTCTCTCTCTCTCTCTCTCTCTCTCTCTCTCTCTCTATATATATATATATATATATATATATATATATATATATATATATATATAACAAGTTGAATGAGTAGCACCAATCTAGTAAGATTCGACTGAAACGAGGCTAATAACGGCTACCACGTAAAAATTTAGCTCTGAGATAATTGTGGTTATTTTTTATGTTTTCGATGATTCAGGAATAGTAAAAGTGAAATTTTATAAGTTGAATGGAATCACGCAAGTTTGGAACAATATTGGACAAGTAATTAATCAAATTAATTCACTGGATGTGCTATATCAGTGTTATATCAGTTTTATGTACACGTGTGTATTATAAATCACGAGCGCGCCATATCGGACAATGGAGTATACTGAACAATAAGGTGACCACAGGTCAGTAGTATTTATATCAGCCTTATATACACATAACAAAAGATTTTACATCTATATCTATCGCAGTATATCGCTGTATATAAACAATATAAAAATGAGTGAACATAAAACGCAATTAGTAGAAGACAGGAACAGATCCTCCCCAAATTCACCGACAACGCCGGAGGATTCTCGAAATCCAGAAAAGAAACTGAACTTAAACAAAAGCACATGTGACGATGAAGCTGTGAGTACATCAATTATTGTTGATCCTTCCAAACACAGTGAACTGGAATTGAAATTGAATACAAACGATATGATGGTAATTGCAAATATTGTAAAAGATGCGCTCAAAGATGATCTTAAGAACTTTATCAAAGAATCTATAACGGAAGCTACAAAGTCTGTTGTTGCATCTGTTTCAAAAGTGTACGAGGACAGGGTTAAAACTCTAGAGGCTGAAAATCGTACTTTGAGAACTGAGCTAGACGAGGTAACGGAACGAGTTGGGGAGCTAGAGGCTCAAATGGATGAGTCCGAACAATACAGTAGACGGAATAACATCAGAATTTCTGGCTTTCCTGTCGTACCAGGTGAAAATACTGATGATATAGTATTGCAGATGGCAAAAGAAATGGCTGTTGAGCTCGACATTGAAGACATTGACAGATCACATCGAGTCGGAAAAAAAAGCGATGGGAGAACGGATATTCTGGTAAAATTTTCCAGTTACCGTTACCGCAGAAAATTTCTCCAAAGTAGGAAAAAGTTAAGAAATAGTCATCCATTTAGAAATGTCTACATTAACGAAGATCTGACCAAGAGGCATGCAAACATTATGAAGGAGGCCAGACAGATGGTGAAGACAAACTGCTTTAAATCAGCATGGACTTATGATGGGAGGATGCTAGTGAAAGACCGTGACGATAAAACTCATGTAATTGTTTCCTTAACGCAGTTAAGACGTATTTAATGCGTACATAGTTTCCATAGGGTTCAAAACATATTTCCATGTTTTGAAATACTTTTCTATTGATGTTGTTTAGAATGCTCAACGTAATTTCCAGGTTGTATTAATGATCATATTACCATGTTTTAACAAACATTAATTTTAATGCTGTGACAGGCCGTAGTATTTGCTTTTCTTTTAAAATACAAAAGAAAATTAGTATGATGCATTCGACAAAACTACATGTAGACATGAAAAGTAATATATATTACCTTCATGTAGATTATTGTGTGAAATCTATATACTTCCACATGTTTTCATAGATCTTTATTTTTTTTTCCTTTATATTATTATCATGTATGCGGTACTATAATCTTTTCACATATTTTTGATATGCGCTAGATTTAATAGTACAGTAGTAAAACTTCGTGGGAAATATATTTCAGGTAGCCAATCAAATCTCGAAAATAGTATTACCTGAGTTAGCCGTCACGTGATCACATGACTCGATTACTTACCTGTATGAATTAAACACGCGGCGAATGAGGTTAAAGTTATTATGTTTAAACTTATTATTATTTTGTATTAACATAAATTTGTAAATATGACACTGTGCTTGAAATTCTATGCAAATACGTCGTAGATTTCATAGATCATTTTATATAATTCACTACACGGAGATATAGATAATAATTTTCACACGACTGCATTGATTATTTTTTATATGCGCGTGTTTACGTAGTTGTAGTAAAACCTCGTCAATAATATCTTACAGGTAGCCAATGAAAGCTCCAAAATCGTCTTACCTGAGTTAGTAATCACGTGATTACATATGGCTCGTATATTTACTTGTAAGAATAAAATACGCAGCAAATGAGCTCATATGTGAAAACTTTTTATTATATTGTTTATTACATAAATTTGTAAATGCGGAAATTCTATGCAACTGCGTCGTAGATACAAGGCCATTACAAAAAAGACATCTCACTATATCTTGTTATTTTTATTATTTATTTATGTGTACTTTTTTAACATCGTGTCTAGTACTGTTCATTTTGTTTCTTTAATTTAATAAGTTTCAAGTGTCAGTTAAAACGTATTTCACTGTCGTTACCTATTGCGACCAAAAGCTCTATAAGTATGCTTTGTTTGATTCAAAGTCAAAACGAAACCTATTTCATTATGTCGTGAATTTTAATTAAAGTTCACTAGTAACATGTCTTTCTTCAGCATATTTTTCAATAATATTTAAGTATAGAATAACGCTATAGACAAATCAGTGTAATTGAGTAATACGGTTTAACTTGTTCTACTGGATAAAAACTCAGAGAAAAAGAAACTCACGAGTTTTATCTCTGAGTTGGTAGTAATCAAACAAGTTGTGTAAATATGTGTATATATACGAATTATTATTTTTTTTTTTTTTTGGCGTTTCTTTTTCTGTTTCTTATTTTGTCGGTTAGATATCATATTAAGTCAAAAACGTATTTATGTATTAATGCTGTGACAGGTCACAGAATTTGCTTTTTCTTTTAAAATACAAATGAAAATTAGTATGATACATTCGGCAAAACTACACGTAGACATGAAAGGTAACATATAACCTTCATAATGTAGATTTTTGTGTGAAATCTATATACTTCCACATGTTTTCATAGATCAGGGTTTTTTATTATTAGTATAAGTATTATTATTATTATTATTATATGCGTTAATTTAATCTTTTCACATGTTTTTGATATGTGTTAGATTTCGTAGTAGTAGTAAAACTTCGTGGTTTACTTTGGTTGGATTTTTTCTCAAGTAATGTCTAATGTGATATCTCCTATAGTTAGTTTATTTTGTTTGGATTTTCTTCAAGTAACGTCTAATGTAACATCTACTACAGTTAGTTTATTTTGTTTGAATTAAAACTTCTTTTTTTTCAAGTAACGTCTAATGTGATATCTACTACAGTTAGTGTTACTCTGTTTGGATTTTTTTCAGGTAACGTCTAATGTGATATCTACTACAGTTAGTTTACTCTGTTTGGATTTTCTTCAAGAAACGTTTATCGCAATATTTATTATAAGCAGTTTACTTTATTTGGATTTCTTCAAGTAACGTCTTGTGTGATATCTGCTACAGTTATTTCAATTTTTCTGATTTTCCTTATGTAATATCTAATATATGCATTACATCAACATATATCATTTGTTCATAATATACAAAATTGACATGATAAGTTTTATATTATTGTCACATGTGTTAAGAATGTTATTTTTAAGTCAGCGATTTCACTATTTCTGTTTTAATTAATGCAGTTCATTGTCTACAAACCATAATATCTCAATTTACTACTATTACTTCAATAAGATGTTATTTCTTTCTCTGTCTATCCTTTCTCTTATCACTCATATTAATTATTCTAGCATTATAGTACAACAGTATACGTCAGAGTTAGCTTTTTGCGCATTCCGCGATTTAAATTTGTTGCATAGCCAATGCACCCAAAACTATAGTATTGATTTAATGAATTTTCTAACCTAATGGGTAATGACATAGTATCACACAGGGTGTCCATTGGACTATTTTATAATAAAACCCACAGGACACAAGTGAAGCAATATTTTAAATATTACCGAATGAACATTGGCCATTTTCTTGTTTACTGTGTACTAAGGTCATTTGAAATATGCCTCTTAGCATTTAAGTTTCTTAATTTTAATTTTGTCAACTTTGGTGTGATTGTATTAATGCTAGTGATAATGGCCGGAGATGTAGAAACAAATCCAGGACCAGACAGTTCTTAATCCAATAGTATCCCGGAGCAGTCAAATTCACTTTCGATTTGCCATTTAAATATTAGGAGTATTAGAAATAAAATGAATTATGTAAATGACAGTCTTTTAGATTTTGACATTCTCTGTTTTACAGAAACACACTTAAATGAAATTGTACCAAATGAAGTGATTAGTTTGGAGCATTTCACATGTTACAGATGCGATATGTCTGCACACTCAGGTGGAATTCTTACATATGTCTCAATTAATCTGTGGTCGAAACGTCGTTATGATTTAGAAAAGCCATCAATTCAGGCGATTTGGCTAGAAATTCGCTATAAATCTTTTAAAGGTATACTTTGTAGTGTATACCGCCCGCCTGGTACTCCAGTTATTTTCTGGAATGATTTTAATATTTGTATAGAAAATGCATACAACGTTATGTCTAATTTAACAATAGTCGGGGACTTGAATGAGGACCTATTAAATGCTAATCTAAACAATTTAAAACAACTGGCTATAGTTAATAGTCTTGAAAATGTTATCCAAGAACCGACTAGGGTTACTGACAGTTCGTCAACTCTTAATGATCCCATATTAATATCTAATGGAATTGAACATGTTTACAGCGGGGTAATTGACGTAGAGAGTGAGATAAGTGATCATAAACTAACGTTTTTATATATAAAAATATGCGATGAAAATATAACATGTACTCGTAGAAAAATCTGGTATTATAAAAGAGCAAATTTCGAGTTATTAAACAACTTGATAAATTTAGAAAACTGGGATTTTATACAGTCAAATACGGTATCTGTTCATGATGCATGTTCTTGTTTTAATGAGGTTTTTCTTTCACTAATGTCACGTTGTATTCCATCCAAAGAAATAGTGATTCGTCCACGTGATAAACCGTGGTATGACTCAGAAATAAGAAAGTACTCTAAACTCAGAGATCGACATATATCTAAAGCAATAAAAAGTCAAAAAAATACAGATTGGACTAAATTCAAATCGCTTAGAAATAAAGTTAATAATCTCAAAAAGTCTGCAATGGAAAAGTTTTTTAGTAATATTGAAGAAAATATTGCTGAGGCCAGGATAAATAATCAAAAAGAATACTGGAAACACTTACGCTATTTAGTAAAAACAGTTAAAAAATCGGAAATAATACCCCCACTGAAAAAGGTTAATGATGACAATTCGGAACAATTTTACTTTACTGATGTTGGTAAAGTGACATGTCTTAATGATTACTTTGTATCTATTTCGAGTATTGATGATAGAAATGTTAACCTTCCAGAAATGTGAAAAAGAACAGAAAATTCGTTATCCAATATAATTATTACAGAAAATGATATTATAGATATAATATGTAATCTTGAGGTTAATAAAGCAGTAGGTTTAGATTTAATTAGTCATAAAGTTTTGAAAAATACTAAATATTCGATAGCCAAACCTTTATGTTTACTGTTTAATAGGTCTTTAAACGAAGGTATTTTTCCCAACATTTGGAAAAAAGCCATGGTAATGCCACTCTTTAAGAAAGGCGATATTCATTCGGTTAGCAACTATAGACCTATCTCTCTCTTAAGTTGTGTAGGTAAATTGATGGAAAGAACGGTGTATAAATACGTATACAATTATCTCCACGAAAATAAGCTACTTTATTCGTATCAGTCAGGTTTTTTGAAAGGTCATTCAACAGTTTATCAATTAATCGACATATATCACCAAATTACTCAATCACTAGACTCGAAAACGAATACTTGCATAGTATTTTGTGATATTTCTAAGGCATTCGACCGCGTCTGGCACAAAGGTTTATTATTCAAATTACAAGAAAATGGAATAATCGGAAACGTTCTTAACTGGATTGAAAATTATTTATCAAATCGCTGTCAGAATGTCTTTGTAGGGACGTCTCAATCAGATTTCAAGACTGTGATGGCTGGAGTTCCACAGGGGTCAGTGTTAGGTCCCTTGTTATTTCTCATTTATGTAAATGATATTGTCGACAATTTATTGAGTATTTCCCGTCTATTTGCCGATGATACATCTTTGGCATGTACAGCAGCAAATATTGCAGATTTAGAAGGTATTTTAAACCATGACCTGTTAATTATATACAATGGGCTCATCAGTGGCTAGTAGATTTTAATCCAAATAAAACAGAGGCAATTCTTTTTTCAAACGTAATGCCACACAATGTTAATCTTACTTTTGATAATGTTCCAGTTAAATTTGTTAGTGATCACAAACATCTTGGTGTGACTTTAAGTAGCAATGGTAAATGGCATAAACACATTGAAAATATATTCTGTCCGCATCAAAAATTTAGGCATTATGCGCAAACTGAAATTTTCATTGCGCAGGAAATCTTTGAATCAAATTTATATATCGTTTCTCCGACCATTGCTAGAATATGCAGCTGTCGTATGGGATAATTGTACAAATTTTGAAAAAGATAATCTTGAAAAACTACAGAACGAAGCTGCAAGAATTGTAACTGGTACAACGCGATCAGTATCGTTAGAAAATCTCTATAGGAAATAGGATGGATATCTCTGTCCGAAAGACGGGTATATCAAAAATTAATATTAATGTATAAAATAAAATATAATATGGTCCCAGAATATTTAAGTAATTTATTCCCTAATGTAGTCGATGACAATAACCCTATAACTTAAGAAATAATGAAGATTATGAAATCTTAAGAAGACGTACCGAAATATTTTCTAGTTCATTTATTCCATCTTCTATCTCATTGTGGAATGAACTACCCATTGAAACAAGACACCTAGAAAGCCTATCAGCTTTCAAAAAGTTATTATTGACCACACGGTTTAAAGCGCCAGAAGTACCGGAGATATATTCCTTTGGAGATCGAAAATATTCAATTTATCATTCTCGACTAAGAAACAAATGCAGCAACTTGTGTTTTGATCTTTTTAATAATCATTTAGCAACCGAATTTAGTTGTAGTTGTGGATATTATATTGAAGATTGTGAGCACTATCTTCAGTGTCCTAACTTTATAAATCAAAGAATAGTTATGTTCCAGTCAACCAAGGACTATCATCCTTTAAGTACAGATACATTACTTTTTGGAAACCCTTCTTTATCAGTAAACGATAATATCACTATTTTCAGAAGTGTTCAAAAATTTATTAAAGATACAAAACGATTTGAGAATTGAAATACTACAGTGACTTTTGTGTCCAAATTTATCTAGATTTAGTTTTGCAACAACAAGATCAACAATAAAAATCTAGAAAGCAAAAACTAAAATATTAGTTTTAAGCGAAATATAAACATCATGTTGTACTTGATCTAACTTGACTTTCTCTTACTATTCTTTCTTCCCTCTTTCCCTCTTCTTTTAACTTCAATTATATAAAATTTTGCATAGCCTTTTCAATACACATTTTGTAGCCAAATCTCATGTAAGTGAATTTTATTAAGGGGAGGGTATGTAATAATGTTGTGAGAACTTGTTACCCAACCCTTTTGCATATAATATTGTTAAGTTTTGTATTTGAGATGTAGATATTATGTATATTGATATGCAATAAAATATGTTTAAACCAATCTAGTAAGATTACAGTTAAATCGTGGTCTTTAGCTTGAGTTAATTAGATAAAATTAATAATGCACACTTGTCCGCTTGGAGTATCATAGTTTTCTCTGGCGTAAAAGTGACCAAAGTGACCATGTTAACGTTATAATTATTTATGCTATGTCCCAAGGCGGTGCCCATAATGTTTACTTATTTTTCATTCATCCACGTTGTCAATTTTTTTATTTGTCCACACATCTCATATGTACACTACTTACATACAATGATATGGGGTTTCATTTTGAGTGGGCTAAACTATTTGGGCGTAACTATTTCTTTTAGATTGTTGTCCAGTTATTATTCGGCATTACGGAACAAATCTCTATCTCTCATTCATTTTAACTCTGCAAGATTTTAACCTAATACTTTTGGTATCTCGGCACGCTCCTGTAATGCGTATTTTATAAATGAGACAATCAGCTTTTTAAAGATTTTGCAACATTAAGTGAACTAAAACGCCTCTTCGTCTCATTTATTCAAGGGATGTATAAATGCCTTTCTAGGGTGTTTTAAAGGGTGCCTTCCATTTTTGAGTAAGCTGTACTTCCGATCGTCGTTTTAAATATACCTATACTCAAAATATAATTCACACTAGCTGGATACAAGATATTATATCTCCGATCTTTCATTTCATAGGACTTTCTAAAACATACAAAGCTTACATATTGAGGACGAACATGCCCGCATCAATTTGAGAAAAAACGTGCCTTTGCTTATCGAATGTACTTATTTAATTGATCGTATGGTGTCGGCCCAGTACATTTTCTCCTTCTTTGCTGTATAGTAAAACAAGCACTTTTGGACATGGATTGTGAATTTCACAACAAAACTGCACCATTGACAGCTCTGTATTTCTGAAGAGTAATACTATCCCAGTCAATATATCACAGAAAAACACCATCATCAACGATGAACTTTTTTGCTACACATAAAAGTATCTAGTCCATGTTTAAATTTCCCACTGACATCTGACATGGCCACCAGTCTGGTGTAGTTTTTTAATCCTTCCGCACAGAAATGTAATCCTGAAAAACACACATAAAACAACTGTTAAAGACATCAGAAATGACAAAAAAATGAACACAGTATCAATAAATACATTTGGAATATAACATGTCAAAGTAGGGATAGCGTTAAATTGGGAACTTCAAAATTTCAACGAACTACTTTCTAGGATACAACGACCCGGAAGTACTTCTATACCGGGGTGACACCTAAATCTTATCAAATTTTTAATTTAGCCAAATTTTTCCCACAAAATCTTGTAACTTAGGGTTTTGCGAGAAGAGTTACACAAGACATTGTCATCGCAAAGAAAATTTTGTACCGCAGAAACATTTGAAACATTAGACCTACTTTGCGGAGAAATTGGCTCGGAAACCGGAATTTTGAAGAAAAAAGGCACATTACAAAATTTGCCTTCCTTCTGAAAATTTCAATCAGATTTTCATGAAATCAACTGTGATATCACTAGTTAATGCTTATAGTATGTTTTATGTAACTTTAAGCTTATTTATTTTGAAATATGATGTATCAAAATGAGTATTTACTTTAAAAATATGCATTTTTTAGTAAAAAATGCATAATTTACCCACTACAATTGCAGAAAAATGAAACTTTTAATGATTGAAAGACCAGAACCCACAAGCAAACACCAATATGTGATTATATTTATGACAATTACTGGAAGAAAAACAGATCAATACATCACAGACTATCTTAAAGTGAATTATTTCTTCGACTAAGCCAGGCAATGGCTGAAACGTCAAATGCAAAGCCGATCCGCACCATCTTGGAAGCAGGCAAGTGCGGAAGTTCAAGAACTCCAACTGGAGCCAGACACAGCTCAGGGTACCCCTTAAACTGTCAAGCAGTTACTGACAAGGCTACAGTTCTAACTAAAGACATTAGGACCAGAGGGAAATGCACCGGTGGAAAATGTAAATCGCTTACCGAAAACTAGCCTTCATTCTGCGGTGTTACACTGGGAATCACAGCTTCTGCCCGCTCGACTTAATAGGTTGGTCTGGTTTATGGGTAGCTGCTGACTGGGTGTATGATTCGAAATTCCTACTGACGTATGGAATTCATCGCCTGCAAATGACAAAAGAAAGATCGTGAAGCGGTGTCGGCCTTTCTTGAGAAACAACTGAGTGTGTGTGTATAGTTCTAAGTGTGATCAGGAACACCTGTAGAAAAAAAGTGACATAATATTCACAGATTGGTACCATCTATCATGTCTTTATCATTCTGATATAAACTGGTTCAGGAACTTTACAGGAAGTCTGTCATAAAAACACTGCAACTGAATAATTTTCTACATATATGTTAGCTGAAATAGTGAAAAGAATATTAAAATAAGTATTACCAGACAACCTCTTTCAGCACAAACAACAAAGTATCTGAAATGCACATTTAAAGAATTGAAACACATAAATGCTATGAAAAAACAACATACAGAAAAACATGAATAAAAGTCCCAACAGGAAAAGTCCTATCTAAAGAATGAAGTAGAATGAATCGAGCAAAACTGGAATACAAATACCGTCAAGTTATGTTTCCAGTCGGTACCAAGACAAATACATATTAAGGAAACTGCACGAGGCCGACCCAGGAAATCAGCCCGGTTAAATAGTTTCTTAGTAACACAGACCTGCGTTGTAAACCTGAAAAGCAAATCAGAATAGAAGCATCCCATTCAAGGCAGAATGTATCTGACGACGACCTGATGCGGGCTGAAGCTGAAAGCTCGGAATATGTTCTAAACTGAAAAAAGAAATGAATAAATAAAATAATACACAAACAACAACAACAACAACAACAACTATTTTATCACACTGAAGCAACCTCCATGGATTTCCTTTGTGTTACAACCAATGTCCTGTCAGTGTAAAGAAAACTTGTTATACATTAATAATGCCGACAAATGCACTCGGCACACCGGTAAGCAATGTCCTTCAATGCCAAAATGCCGGTAGCACATTGAATTTGACTGAAATGAGAAAAATAATTATTTCGTGTAATATTAGTTATGCGTCTCATACGCAAGGGAACGAACATTCACGCAATTTCTTTATATCATATATGAGACGCCTGCTGACTGGCTTTAACATCAGTGTAATAACACCATGACTGGTTCGAGATCCAGGCCCGACAAGCATTTCTGAGTCTCTCCGACTCTTGTTACGAAACCGACTATAGCCTCAATTAACGCATCCGGTCCAAAATGTACAGCTTCCATACATACGACACTGTTCATCCACGGTCTATTACGGCACTATGTAACATGTTCACATATATATACTTATAAATTCTTCGGAAAAGAGACCCTATGCGAAATAGAATTTTTTTTTAAAATTTAAGAAATTTAAATTTATAATTTTTTTTCTTAAAATCAAAGTGAAAATCTATGTGTCTTCTTTTTATATAGCCTTTTTAAAGCTTCCTGCTTGTTCAGTGTCTTTGCACTATAGTAGAAGACTGACAAATCAAGAGGAGACAACTTTTACTCAAATTTCAAAGAAAATTCAACTACTGAATTTTTAAAATTTGAATAAAATTAAAATTTCACAAACCTTGGAAATATCCTTTTAGCTACTGATTTGTATTGTTATCAGCTACTGGTGTGTGAAGTTTCATGACTGTAAACCCTATGGTTGCTGAGATATTCCACTTTCTGAATTTGCCATATAGGTGTCGGCCCAGAACAATTTCTCCTTCTTTGCTGTATAATAAAACAAGCACTTTTGGACATGGATTGTGAATTTCACAACAAAATTGCACCATTGACAGCTCTGTATTTCTGAAAAGTAATACTATCCCATTCAATATATCACAGAAAAACACCATCATCAACGATGAACTTTTTTGCTACACATAAAAGTATCTAGTCCATGTTTAAATTTCCCACTGACATCTGTCATGGCCACCAGTCTGGTGTAGTTTTTTAATCCTTCCGCACAGAAATGTAATCCTGAAAAACACACATAAAACAACTGTTAAAGACATCAGAAATGACAAAAAAATGTACACAGTATCAATAAATACATTTGAAATATAACATGTCAAAGTAGGGATAGCGTTAAATTGGGAACTTCAAAATTTCAAAGAACTACTTTCTAGGTAGGTACAACGACCCGGAAGTACTTCTATACCGGGGTGACACCGTATACCAAACAGAGTATATCTTGTAAAACGATTGCCTCCCTTATATAACTGAATACCTTCCTGGTTTACACTACAAAGAAATAACAACATAATAGTTGTTATTCTAAAGAACTTTGGGAGGAAATGCCGCCGTTTCAGGAAATAAGTCAACAGATTCCTGATTCGGAAAGGTTTGTTCGTTTATTTATTTATACATTTATCTTTTATTCTGTATTGTTAGACTAAGTCAGAAATGTTGAAGTTATTCATCCTGAATATGTTTTAGAAATATTGAATAGAAAATGTGTTTTAATAGTAGGATATGGGACACATAACTGTACTACCTTTAATCTGAAAGTATATAGATACAAGAATTATTAAAAAATTTTGTTGTGCAAAATACCCTTGATTGAAAACGAAAGTTGAGAAAAATTCAATTCAGTGATAATGAAAACCGAAAGTAGATGGTAATTGATAGTAATAAAGTTTTATACGTGATAAATTGATCACGTTTAATATCGTAACATGTAAATCAGAAATGTTGTGGCATAGAATACTTATGCAAATTTATTATTTATTTACTTCTCATTATTGTGTGTAATAAACATACAATAGTTTCTTTACTGTTGAGCTAGCTTTTATACTGACGTAGTACAGTGACCGCCTTAGGTGTAAGAGGCCTCGGGTTCGATTCCCGGTCAGGGGTGAAGTTTTTCCGTCTGTTACGATTTAACGCCCAACGTAGAAAACTCATGAGTAGATATGTATGGACACATCTATACGCCCGACAGAGGTTCAAACTCCAAAAATTCGGAGACGAATTCTTAACGAAGGTGGTGTATGTATGTATGTATGTATGTAGCGGGATAGAGTATAAGGATGCACTTATACTTACTTGCTATTGAGCTAACTTTTATAAAGTGTCCGTCTTATATGTAAGAGGTCCCGGGTTCGATATCCGGTCAGGGCTGAAGTATTTAAAGTCTGCTACACATAAAGTACCTTTTAATCTTTAAATTATAAGACACTTTATCATAAAGATATGTCTCTCTACATCAACTGATATTTGTCTTTTGTAAAACTGAGGAGGTAACTGAAAGTTAAAATGTCTTCAAATACATTGAAGTTTATGAGAAATTGATGTAACCCGTATAAGTATATAAATTAAAATCACGACACATTTTATATTCAATAAAATCAGACTGATATAATAATTTCATATATCATAATATGGTGTCATCCATTGTTTTCACTTCAGAGAGGTAACACAATGGGCAAGAGAACATATAACATCTTTCAAACACGATATTGATACTATGAAGCTGCAAGCAAAAACCATTTTGAAGGAAGTGGATAAATTGTCGAAAGAACAAGATAATATAGAAAGAAAATCTAAGAAAGGGAGAAGCAAAGAGCTTCATGGGTGTATTGACAAGTATCAAGATAGTATTTCGAGCGTGCAGAAAGCATGTGAGAAGATATCTGGGGTATGTGGTCAAGGCAATTTAACTATTTAATAATGTATGAACTACGTAGAAATTAAAGTACAACATTTAAATAAAGACAAGCTAGACGATATAATGTACCAGTACGACCTGCAGAGATATTTCCCTTCTTGAAATACATCTTGAAAATATTTCCTGCATTATGTATGATGATAAATCACCACTTTTCTTTAAATATTCCTTAAGCGCTGACTTTGTTCTTCACGAAAATATGTCAAAGATAATTTCAAAAAAAATCCTTGTGGATGTTGCCGCCCTTGGAAAATTGTCAATTTTACAATGAATAATGAAAAAAGGTTAGCTACATAATTTTGTTCAGTATCACAGAACTGCAGCATTTTGGCTTGTATATTCCTGCTATCTCATTACATAATTGTTTATTGCACTGACTGATTTTAAGTATATCACCATCAATATATAAAGTTCTGTTACGTTTTGTGCATTTTACTTCTTTTACATGGGACGTGAAAAATTTTTCTTAAGTTGTTGGCTATTCAAAAAACATTTTTCTGTAGATTGTGGATAACAAAACACCTAACGTACCTCTGATTGACAGACGTTCAACATATGACGGTAGAGGAGGCAAGAACAGGAATACATCTTCATTTGGTGATCAGCCAGAATGCAACCTTTGTTACAGAAAAACAGCTGAAATCATGAAGCTTCAGGCAGATCTGGAAAGGTAAATACCCCGGTTAGTCTTTATCAGATAGGCTTATAGCCAACAACCAAAATAAGAGAGACGTTTTTAAACAACAAATGTAAAGCATATGAGTATGAGAAGGCCTTCGCCTCATATCTATAACTGAAAACAGTGAGAGCCCGATATTACTATTTTAATAAGTCGGAACAATAACAGTTGAAACCATGATGATGATATCCCGAAAATGTACGATGGTCCCGAAAATGCACGATGGTCCCGAAAATGTACGATGGTCCAAAACTCGAAATTAGGTAGCATTTTATTCACCGTTTTTTTTTTCACTTTAAAATTTCATCATCGTAGCTAAGTTGTTTTGACAGCCGAAAACGCGGTTTCGACTTTTCATTGTTTCAACATAGTAATTTGACTTTTTTCTCATCATTTGACTTTTCTATCGTAGTATCGGCTTTTTAACATCGCGGTTTCGAGTTTTCAGTGTTTCAACTTAGTAATTTGACTCATCATGGATTTGACTTCTTTATCGATCGTAGTATTGGCTTTTTCTCATCCTAGTTGTGTCTTTTATACAACGTAATGTCGACGTTTTGACTGCAACATGGTAGTATAATATTTTCGTAATTTCGAGTAAATAATACCAGGTTGAAAAAACGAAACTCTGATGGTAGAAATCGAACAAAACGACAATGAAAAAACTGAAACCAAAATGTCAAACTACTATATTGAAACACTGCAAAGTCAAAACCGCGATTGTGGTTATCGTTTGTGTACTCGACTGATGGCTGTAACAAATTACTGTCAATCATAGATAGAAGGAAGCGCATGCGAGAATTTGACGATTCCATTTTTGATTACAGAATGAAAGACGACATGAAAAGAAAAGAAGCTGAGTATAAAGAAAGGTAAATTGCTACTGTCAAATTTTCGACATAAGAAATACAGAAAAAAATCAGTTAAAGCCTGATATGAGATAAATGCTAAATACATTGTTAAATGTGAAAACTTTCCTGAATTTGTTTTGTTTCATTAAGGTGGTAGCGCTGTTGTTCATATATTTCCATCTTCACAACTAAGTACTGTTAAAAAACAGCACATTTTCATAATATTATATTGATGTTTCATAGTCCAAGTATAATACTAACTTAAAAAGCCATCTTTTAAAAGTGCTATTTTACAATAAGTTTGTTGTCATAACTAACCACGATGAAGAAAACATTGTCCAACATTTATCACACATATAAATGATTAACTTCCATTTTAGCTGTGATAATGAGTACCTAATTTTCAATGTGATAATGATAAATATATCGTGAAGGGGGCTCATATTTCTTTATATATTTTTCAAGTTGGTATTTATTTATTTATTTGGGTTTTACGACGCACCAATACAGTATAGGTTATATGGCGCCAAACAGGACTACAAATTTTGACACTTTTAGGATGAAAACAGGGGTTTTTAACAGTCTGGTCATAACTTTTTTGTCCCAGGTCCGATACTCGTGCCTGTGGTTCAAGTATCCCATTATTTCAAACAAATCTTTACTAGGGCATGTTCTGAGATTTGTTTCAAGAAGTTCACAAAAGGCCTATTTCATGAGAATGAAAATAAACTGAGAATTTACATATAGCAAAGATAAATATCGTCGTTATTTCCAAAGAAAGTTCAAGATAACTCCATTACTGTCAATACATTTTTGTATCTAAAATCTGTAATGTTATTAAATAACAGACAAACTCACTCGAGTGCTCGTTTACAAGTACGTTGAAAAGATTTGGGCCTAGGAACCGAAATAGATTCGTATCCTTCAAGTTTAAAGCCACGCTGTCACTTTTCATTCATACAGATGAAATAAGGTTTGTGTTCAAAACTTAAGTCTTTAATCTAAACGTCTTAAACCTTCAATGTTCCAGCAAAGTTCATACTGCCACTAAATTTTACAAACTGTAAATGCTGAGTGGCAAACAGACCTACTTTGAATCATCTAAATATCTCGAAAAACGGAAGGTCAAAGCATGTCGCAAGTATAAAAAATAGAAGAACGATTGAAACATAACATTGTCTCATACTGCTAATTTTATTATGCTTATAATTATTTTGTTGGCAGGCACTTTTCAAAACCTTTTTCCATTGCGAAACAAATTTTATGAACGTTTCATGGACCATACTTGGATTATTCAGTGATTCACAGAGAACGCTAAGATAACCTGTAACGGAAATTAATGCAGTAAGATCACTGATGTATACGGGAAAATGCCCAGATGGGTACCCAGGGTCGTTCCCTATCATCAAAAGCTAGTAAAATCGCCATATGACCAAACTTGTGTCAGAGCGGTTGTAAACACAAAATTCTATTATAGCCGAAGAAGAATCCAATACGAAAATGAAAGGCTTCATAGTCAACTGCAGAAAGAAGTTGAAGCGAAGGAGGAAGCCCTAAAAAGGTTTTTATAGTTGGTTTTTGTTTGTACTTTCGATAAGAATAACTTAAACGGAAAACTGAAATACTTAAATCGGTACTGTATTTCCGATGACCTTTAATTCAGTATGCCTGTAATTTTACTTAATTCAGGTTAAGTTCAATGGCTTCCAGCAAACTGCGTGACAACAATCCAAACATCACTGACCTAAGTGACCAGAACAGACCTACTAAAATAGCAGAGCGTTTGTCAGAGTTGTACGACAATCAGTGGACGGATGCATTTGATGCGTTAGAGGGTTCTATGCCAGAAAGACAGATAATACAGACTCTGCTGGACATATTACTGGTAAAGTGGAAAAAAAAACAGAAATACAAAAAATATTGCAATTTTCATCTACAAAATAGGTTAACGAAAAGTAAAGTAAACACCACAGGAAGTATTTAATAAAAGTGGCACAGATGAACGGTAAACCACACTTGGGATATAATAAGAAACTTTAGCAGACAGAATATTTGATATGTTCGTCGTCAAAATACATGTTTGAGAAATTGCATTATAATATTAAAGGGTAATATACAAGAAGATATCACAATGTTACAAACACATCAAAATATAAAGACATAGTGTAATATGAAAGTAGATTACTGACACAGAATGGCCAGTAAACGGAAATATATGAAAATGTTTTCGACTGTTCAATTTACACTTCTCCTGACTTCAAGTTGACGGAGGGAAAATATAAATAAAATTATTTCCAAATGAGCTACATTTTAATGCTGGTGACAGTGATATGAAACAAAAATGTTGAGTCAGCCTGGGGTATCATAGCATAAATATACCCGCAGTACTACCAGTATTCCATTAAGGATGTCACTTTATAAGATAGGACAATAGTCAACTCACCAAAAGTATACGGTTTAATCACCAAAGATTGGGTCACTGCTTTCCAAAGTTTGGATTCGTGATCCCTGTCTAAGAGTATTTCATTCCTATACTTGTATCCACAAAATAGGATTTAAATGAACACCATACTTAAATTTTTAGTATATAAGTATATAAATGACGTGTGAAATCAATGCCACATTAATACAATGTAATATCATATAATTTGCTTTCGTAAAACGGTTTTGTCAGCGATAAAATATTCAGTTTCACGCTCACACTACTTCTCACTTTTATAATTTCTCTGCAGAAAGTGTATGAAGAATGTTGCAAACTTTCGAGTGAAAATTTTTACGAGAGGATCCAGAACTGCATTGAATCTCCACTTGAGGTATGTTAAGATTAAAATTATTCCCCAACCGGACGAGGATGTCCCTCGAGCGATACGATACGTTGTCTGTATATCACAACTCTTTCGTTTTGCAAAAGCTTGCTCGAAGTTTGAAGATTAAAATCTTCATATTACCAAAACGTTATTACAACGGGTTCCATTTTACCAGTAAATATTATAAACTAGGGAAAGCTTTTACTAAATTGTATTACAGATTGTATAAACTTTTTAAGAAATATACAAAAACCGTTAAATTTTCTAAAGTTTGATCTTCCATAACCCGTATACTATGAGGATGTAGTTTATAAACTAAGGAAAAATAAAAAATAATACTTATTTTAATCAAATAATTGTAAAATGTATTAGTAAATTTATCAAAAAGGATACAATGCAAAAATCGTAAGCACAGTGTATGTTGGGTGATTGACCCCTCTACAGTTAGTCGATATGCTTTCCTATATGAGGATGCTACGATGACTTATGAATTGTAAATCTCCGTGATGCTTTTCTCCTAAATCCTACAGAAACGGACGGAGGGGATGGAATTTTGTCTTGCAACTTGCATAGTTGTACCCTTAAAAGTTAGTCTCTAGGAGGTCTGACTTCAGACAAGTTGTTGGGTATATTGGTGTTACAGTACCTACACCTCATATTCAGTCTGACTGGAATCCCAGGTTAAATATAGATTTTTCTATACTTCTACTTTCACTTTCAAAATGTTGAAAGCAAAGCTCTGATTAGTGAAGGACTGTCTCAATAGCCTGTCCTCAGATCCAAGGTGCGTAGCATTAATTGGAGATGATTTTAATCAGATTGACCTCATATCTACCCTATATTATGTTTTACTTTTAATTATACATTCTGGAATTTTGTCATTTCTCAGCAGGGAATTCTCTTATTTTGCGACGTTTCGTCTAACTTATTGAAAATAGGGTAATGCCCTAAACGCGTTAAAACCTCCAGTTTGCTTTAAATGGTTACTGACCGTTTCAAGGCGGTGTCCTTATTTTCAACTTGCTTTTTGTTTGTTTCGTATTATATGTCTGGGTTATAGTGGTTTTACTTTTCTTTCCACCCATTCCCTACTTTTACGCGAAGTATTGGAAATATTGGAGTAAAATACTGAGAATTGATGGTACACGTTTACCATCAATTCTCAGTATTTTACTCCAATACTTCGCCCAACTGCGGAAGTGTGGACGTTATCAATCACGAAACATTAGTTGTGTGAAGTATTTGAGAAAAGTACTAAGATCTGATGGCAGGCGCTTTGTGCGGAGGAAAGCACACATTTTGCCGTCTTTGACGTACTTTATCTAATGAAAATTAGTCAAGTAATAAGGAAAATATAGGCAAATATTACCTAAATCAGCACGTTATTTCCGTGTGTACGGTATCCAAACGTCACTTGGGTTGGCCACCCTTGTAATGAACATAGAAGCATGATTCGTCGTAGATTTAGATTCAGACACTGACCCCCAGATGGTACGATGACAAAAAAACAACAACAAATTTTGATATCAGGAAGTTATTACTGTATTTCTTAAGAAGGCTTTGCATCGTAGTTACAGACAGATTATATGCTTTAGAAACACATGAGAATTAGTTGTTTTACTATTTTTTCCTTTTAGAATAGAAAAGCGTTTGTAACCGGGTACCGGAGGTAAACTGCCCTTTATAATTAACGGTTGTTAAGTACGATTTCCTCCGTGGTGTACTGGTCAAGAAGGAAGAAAAGTTTTTATTACTGAGGCGGCCCAGATTCAATTCGGCTATGTCTTTTTTTCTTGATTTCGCTTTTTTCAAGATAGTTTAAAAACGTCATATTCCAAAGTTCATAATATATGACCAAACTTCAAGTTTAAAGAAATATCTTTATTTATCCAAGGTCAAGAGTTCAGTCACTGTAAAAGTGAGTCTTGCAAATATCACAGATTTGAAACGTCATTGTGTATACATAGCTCCTCGCCTGCCCGTCCGTCCTTTTGTTAATGAAATCAGTATGATAAACGACAAGAAAAAAGCAGCAGCCAATTAGTAATAAAATGATTAGAATTATTTACAGTACATTACTCACCATTTATAGTTGCATAATATAATTATGAAGTAATCATTTAATATTCTACATTAGATATCTGGACTGTTGCTAAGTAGGGACTTAACGGACTTAATGTTTGCACACTTTCTCACAAATTGGCAGGTTCTTTGTTAGCGACAACATTAATAGACTTGACCGCATTCACTATTTATCTCCTCACGCTTGGTCATAATACATAGGGAGAACAAGTCAAATGGTTTATCGCGGCCAGAAATTTGTACAAACCGGACAGAAGTTGCGAAATTGTCATTTGTGCAGGAAAGAAGCGTTTACCATAATGTCCAGTACTGGACAGGTATAGTGACCATGCACAGACACAGCCAATTTTCTCAGAGGGGGTCCGATCCCCTGCCACCCCCCCCCCACCCTGGAAATTATGAAATTTAGCACTTCATTTTTTGCATTCTGGGGCAGTTTTATGGACTAACCTGTTAAATTTGGGTAAAATGATAAAATCAAGCTTTCTTAAAGGTAAAATTCTTAGTTTCTTTTAGATAAATAATATGAATTATGTCGGGGTCGTATGTAGCAGCAGCCGCATATACTTTACATGCGGTCCTAATGTTGCCTTTTTCGAAAAACATTTTCTTTCCTTCTTGTCTTCTTTCCTTTTTTAAAGATTTTCCAGAAGGGGTCCGGACCCCCGGTCCCCCCCCCCCACCCCACACCCTCTGGATCCGCGCATGGTGACATATCATGCTTTCTGTTTATGCAGATAAACTTGTCTTTGGTTAAACTTCAACAGAGCACAATTGTCTGAACAGTGTACAAACTCATTACTGTTTTTTCAGGCAAGGGTGGAAAAAAGTGGTAGAAAATGAAAGCAGTAACATTTTCATTAAAAAAAATAAACAATGAGACAAACATTGCCAACATCTTTGGACGGTTCAAAAATCCCATGTTAAACATACGATAAAGCCCGAAACGCGTGAAAATGTTCCGAATGTAAATCGGGTGAAGTAAGTGCTCTATGTATGCGTCTGGATTGATTAAACTGTGCTATTCTACTTACTTATTACTTGAGGATGAAAAAAATGTGTTTTTTAAATGTTGCTCTTAAACAAGGGTGGCGGTTGAACTACTAAAAGTACAACAACAGTTAATTCACAACAAATCGTACGGTATGTTTTATAATCAGTAGAAGCGTGTCGTATTTACGCTTATGAGACCTGTTTCACCCACAAGTAAAGAATTCACAGGTCCATCATGAAATATTTTCCCCAGCACACATATACTTGTCCTATTCAAAATGATCATCGGCCGCGATCAATGAGAAAAAAGGGATTAATTCATTTTCAAAGTAAAATCGCCTGATAATAAAGCAACACTCCAGCGTTTTGCTTTACTCTATATACAATTAACACATGTGAGCATTGATAATTTTGATTTAATGCTGTCTTTGTGCATATGGTTATACAAATGTGATGTATTTTTAGCCGAGGAGCAAACGACCTACGACAGTGGTCTTATCTGAACAGCTGAAACAACAAATTAAAGAATTTCGCAAGACCCGAGCTGCAATTGTTATCAAAGACATAGAAAGGGTAACTTGAAAACTATAATTCCTATCACAAGGATTTTGTTACATTTTTCTTGCATTCCGGAGAAAATAAGAATTAATATCGATCTTTCTTAGAAAATTATTTATGGTCATATTTTTTTATTTCTATAAATGTTGTTTCTTGCATGTATGAAATTCCGATCTGTTTAAACTTTTCATTAACTGGAATAATCTTTGATATGAATATTTGAACTGTAAAGCTAAAAATTAACACTATGCATATATTCAAGCTTTTTACATACAGGTAATTACACCAAAACTTCAGATACCTTACAGTCATTTAAATGCGGTACAAACGTACATATCACACTGTGTATGGATCGGATGGTATTGTGCCGTCCAGGATCCTCCACTAGTATTGAGTGTATCTTCGTCAAGTAAGTTTGATACTATTTTGTTCAAAGACTACACAAGCCGTGGTCGCTACGTTCAGTTCGTAGTCTGGCCTGCTTTATACCTACATGAAGGCGGACCTCTGTTGTCTAAAGGTGTTGCACAAGGTTGTGACAATCAACCAGAGAACAATACAGTGATTACAACAGGCATTGCAGACAATAAGATACAATTGACAAGACACCAAGCGCAACCGAAGCAAGCACCCGTATATAGCCGAAATTACGGTACGAATGCGAGGCATGTCGCGACATTTAACGTGGGTAATACACGACAGACACGACAAACAGGTCAAAGTTTAGAATCGCAATATGCTTATGGTCGAGGAAGAAGAAGAGAAGGCCATCCGATGGCACACACGGTATACACGCCACCTGCTCATATCCAAGCTGGACAAGGCCATGCCATATACAGTAACAGACAAGCTGGGGTTGTAAATGAACGTCAGTCGACAATGATTTGATTTAGTTCTTGTACGGAGGAACTTTGATTAAAGAATATCAAATTCAGAATACTCCTTGTTACTGTGTATGGCATGAACAGTTGAACAGAGATACCAATGTTAATGCTTTTATTATTGTACATGTAGAAATAAGTAGCTTTCTCTACACTTACTGATTTTAGTCAAATTTCAAAGTCTATTGAGTTGAACAATACTGTTGTTTATGAGGTAGTGGTTGTTCTAAAGCCACGGACATATCTACTTGAATCATTTTTTTTCCACAATTCGTGGTAGGTTGTTATTCAAGATAATTATTTGTAATTTAACAGTATATCCACTAACAATATTTAATTTTCAACAGCTTTATATAACGATCTACAACGGTTGTGATATGATTGTATAAGAAATTAAATGCGCTGCTATCCGTTTCATGGGTAATATATCTGCATTGTTTAATGGATTTATCTTTGACAATGTCAATTTCAAAATACTGTTTTCATTTAAATACTACAACCAAAAGATTTTTTACCTTAATGAACATTACTCAGAACGTGATTCATAGTCTAACATGTATTTACAGTTTTGTTTAATGTGTCGTGAGGCGTGTATTTAAATTTTACAGTCAACAGATTTCATACCTTAAACATTACTCAGACCGTGATTCATAGCCTAACGCATACAGGTTTATTTAATGTGTCATGAGGCGCGTATATTTCATTCCTTTATGAACATTACCCAAAATGCGATTCATATCGAACATTTACAGGTTTGTTTCCCTTTTATTTACATGAATTTATTTGATCCAACTTATCCTGTGTTGCACATTTTAGAAGTTACAGACCTCTATAAGGACCAGATTGTCCAGTAATGGTGATTGTTCTAACCTCACGTTTAGTTGAGGAAATCAGGTAAAATGCAAATGTATTCCAAACGACGACATGAAAAGTTTTAAAAAGGGTACCTAATTGGATGTTTTAACGTTGGAATTCTTTTAGATTTGTGTAGTTATCATAAATATACACTTCTATTTAAGAAATCGCTAACTGCAATCAAGAAGGCGTGTTACAGGACAAAAGTTGGCAAATATATACCGTCTTATTGGTACATATGTAGCATACATACGCTTTAACTAATCAGGTAATTGGGCTATGATTTACATACTGAAAATATGAATGTTTTAGGCTGTAGTTTGTTGTATGTATTATCATGTTTTATAGCTTTATACTCCCTGTATATTCAAGAGATATTGATGTACCTATTTAACTATAGATAAACATTCCGTATAGATCAGCTAATGTAAGACTTTTAAAATGTACACAAATCAAAACTACATATTAATATTTTTTAAAAAAATACACCAAGATCCTCGTTTCCAGAGATGTTAGTTATAATGTTTAAAAATGTACTTTTGTTATGTATGTATTCTAAAGTGCAGTAAAAAATGCGACAAATGCAACTTCGCCCGTTCTACAGAAAATGGTATGCTGAAGGGCTAATTTAGGTATTGCAAAAAAAAAAAATAGTTTAGGCCTTACTAAGTTGTATTTATGATCATACTTAATAGTTTAATACTTCCTGACATTGATATACATATATAACTATAGGAAAAACTGTCAATATAGACCAGAGAGCGGGCGCAGTGGTCCAGTGGTAACACTGTCTGACTACGAAACCAGGTGTCGTGAGTTCTAGCCCCCGTTCCTCCAACTAAGATTACTAACATTGGGATAAGAGTCCCGTGTATGAGTGCTTCATACCTGGCACGCTAAAAAACCAGGGAAGCTTCTGGAATCGGAGCAGCTTCTGTATCTTGCACTATCCTCCCACTAACATTACTTACAGTCTTCTGGAGGGATCGCCCGTAAGGATTACCGATGGCGACTATAAATAAACTTACATACAAACAATATGGACCAGTTAGTATAAGACTTTTAAGATGTAAGATAAGTTCTGTACACAAAAAGGCTAAATATCAAACTTTTAAGAACTATACATGCGTTCTCCTTTTCCTCAGATGTTTGTTCAAGTATGCATTTTTGACAAGTATGTCTTGAAATCTGTCACTACTCTGCGTTTAACTTATTTTTATGCCCCCGAATGGAGGCATATAGTTTTTGAACCGTCTGTCAGTCTGTCGGTCTGTCAGTCTGTCCGCAATTTTCGTGTCCGGTCCATATCTTTGTCATCCATGGATGGATTTTGAAATAACTTGGCATGAATGTGTACCACAGTAAGACGACGTGTCGCGCGCAAGACCCAGGTCCGTAGGTCAAAGGTCAAGGTCACACTTAGACGTTAAAGGTCATTTTTCATGAAAGTGCATTCGTGTCCGGTCCATATCTTTGTCATCCATGGATGGATTTTCAAATAACTTGGCATGAATGTGTACCACAGTAAGATGACGTGTCGCGCGCAAGACCCAGGTCCGTAGCTTAAGGTCAAGGTCACACTTAGACGTTAAAGGTCATTTTTTATGAAAGTGCATTCGTGTCCGGTCCATATCTTTGTCATCCATGGATGGATTTTCAAATAACTTGGCATGAATGTGTACCACAGTAAGACGACGTGTCGCGCGCAAGACCCAGGTCCGTAGCTGAAAGGTCAAGGTCACAGTTAGACGTTAAAGGTCATTTTTCATGAAAGTGCATTCGTGTCCGGTCCATATCTTTGTCATCCATGGATGGATTTTCAAATAACTTGGCATGAATGTGTACCACAGTAAGACGACGTGTCGCGCGCAAGACCCAGGTCCGTAGCTGAAAGGTCAAGGTCACAGTTAGACGTTAAAGGTCATTTTTCATGAAAGTGCATTCGTGTCCGGTCCATATCTTTGTCATCCATGGATGGATTTTCAAATAACTTGGCATGAATGTGTACCACCGTAAGACGACGTGTCGCGCGCAAGACCCAGGTCCGTAGCTCAAGGTCAAGGTCACACTTAGACGTTAAAGGTCATATTTCATGAAAGTGCATTCGTGTCCGGTCCATATCTTTGTCATCCATGGATGGATTTTCAAATAACTTGGCATGAATGTGTACCACAGTAAGAAGACGTGTCGCGCGCAAGACCCAGGTCCGTAGCTCAAAGGTCAAGGTCACACTTAGACGTTAAAGGTCATATTTCATGATAGTGCAATGATGGGCATGTCCGGTCCATATCTTTGTCATTCATGCATGAATTTTAAAATAACTACGCATGAATGTGTGGCACAGTAAGACGACGTGTCGCGCGCAAGACCCAGGTCCGTAGGTCAAAGGTCCTAAACTCTAACATCGGCCATAACTATTCATTCAAAGTGTCATCTGGGGCATGTGTCATCCTATGGAGACAGCTCTTGTTTATTCCTGTACCGTTATGATTATACATATAACTTTTTATCACCTGCTACTTATTCGGAATTATATGATATTCTATGTATTGTTTATTGGAGGGATTTATTTAAAAATAAAACTTCTTAATAACCATATATATAAGTTAGTCATTGATTTCTTCACTTTTTTTGACAATATGACAACATGTAAGTAATGTTATTGGTACTACGGCCGCATTAATTTGAAGCTCGATTTTACACAACCTACAGTAAGCGTTTCCGAAACACGTCGGCCTCAGTCTAACAAAGGTGACACACATCTCCTTTACTGTTTGCATCTTGTTGTCAAAATACATGTACCATCTTTATAGAAGTCTTACGTTGTTACTCTGCCATTTTTGCGACAATACTCCATCCATCTAAAATAAATAAAAATGATAATTGAGCCGCACCATGAGAAAACCAACCTAGTGCATTTGCGACCAGCATGGGTCCAAACCAGCCTGCGCATCCGCTAACGGTTTCTCTAATTGCAATAACCTTTGAAAGTGAACAGCATGGATCCTGACCAGACTGTTCAGGCTGGACTGGATCCATGCTGGTCGCAAATGCACTATGTTAGTTTTCTCATGGTGCAGCTCAGTTATTACAGGTGTGTCCTGATTTGTAATTTTAAAGATATGACAATACGATAACTGGATATTCTATATCGCTGCAGCACGATATTCCAGGTCAAATATCGACTGTCTAGTCCATTATAAATATAATACCTTTACGTTAGAAGGGATAAGGTATCTTTGAACAATATCGGCCTCCACATTATCATCCATCTGGACTGAGTTGCTCAAAACTATCCAATGGATTGGCTGTCCCCCACACAAGTTTGTTTTTCCTCTGTGCACCATATGCTGATGGCAGTACACTAGAACATATATTTAAAAAGTAGATATTATGTTTTATTAACATATTTGCCAAGATGCAGTTATATATTTTGGAGAACAGTTGAAGATTTACTCAGTGGACTTTACAATGTAGTGGAACTCGATCCTGATGTTCGTCATAGTCCCAAATAGAACTTCTGATTTAGTCCTTTTCTTTTATTTGATGAGAATGCGCACAGGAGTAATTTCAGCCAATCAAGTAGAGCAATATTTAAGTGAAAAACTAATTTCACGCACCATTTATGGGGAATATCTTTTCTTGTTCACTAACCTAAAATAGAAATAAGAATGTGTCATTTACCTTATTACAACAATTAAAAATCAGTGTTCACAATTTCAGAGCGGAACCGGAATTTGTCTGGCTATTTGACCACAGGGCCCGTTCGTAAAAGAACCTCGAATTACATGATTACTTAAAAAAAGACCAATAGAATTTCAAGACTGTAGTCACATGACTAAACGTAATATTAATATATTAATATAAAAAAACAATGAAATTGCTTATAATAAACTTAGAATTCATGCCTGGGGACCATGCAGCCACCGTCCGAGGCCGAAAGTAGTGCTAAAGACATTGTCATTTAATACCCGATAGGCGATTATAATATCCAATTTTAACACTGGCTTATGCGTTTGAAACCTAGTAATTAATCATAAAGCTAAGATAAGAATCTTTGATAGACATGAACCCTATTAGTTTGCTGGCTTTCAGCTAACATCCAAGGAAGATGACAGTTAGTGAAGATGCAAAAATGACAGGATAATAAAATGCCATCTAGCTACATTTTTGATCTTTATCTTTTGACATCACCAATTTGAACATAATTTCCCAACTGTAAAAACAGTAACTTTCTGTGTACGGTACTATGCAATATTTGCTGTGTATATTGTTTATGATACAGTAACTTTCTGTGTACGGTATTATGCAATATTTGCTGTGTATATTGTTGATAATATAGTAACTTTCTGTGTACGGTATTATGCAATCAAAAGGCAATCGGCGGTGACTTGACCCCTTATAATGATGGACCCCCCACCCTGTTCTCTACAACCCAGACCCACATAATAACAAAAAAACACATTTCCAAAAAAAAAAATGCTATATATAAAAAAAATAAATTGTATGGTCACCATACTGCAACATTAAGCAAAAATGGTATGGCCTCAGTAACGATCTCACTGCGTCAAAATTTTTTTCGGCCGATTTTTGAAATCTGGTCTTAATCAACGCATAAAGCATAAACTTAACGGTAAACATTGGCACTTTGGTCTCAAGGCTGCATCTTTTGATGCAGCGAGACGCTATTCTTTGACAAATATCATCTCGTACACGATGTTGACCTAACCCGTATATTTCTGGTCAATAGAAAAGTCAATGGCAGCCACCATTCCCTTCGTTTTTTTCCAAGCACAATCGTGGCCAGCCTTTAGAAACATAAATAATTAGTCGCTTACCTATAATTACTTCGCTCCGTTTCCGTCAATAACGAGGCATCGAGTCAATTTCCCAACGCGGTATTCTCTCAAAACATCGGGCTGCCATGTTTATACGGTGACCCGGAACTGGTTTACTGCGAAAACCTTTTGCGTTTGGGTCAAATTCTGGGGTGTGTTCTCCACGTGAGCTGGTACCCTACTTCTTCGTTACTACCGTACGTAACCTGTAATCAACTTCCCGCAAAAGTGTAAACATGGCTTCGTTCAACATGATCTCGTTAAACGCACACACAAAAAAGAGCGTTAGAATTCGTTTTGGGGGTCACAAACTAGTACTGTTGGGGTCCGGCAGGCACCGGTAAACCCTTTCCCTTGGTGAATAGAGTTGTAGAAAATGTTCTACCATGGGGAAACAATGTGCAGTTCTGCCACAACGGGGATTGCATGTTCTGTGTATCCTGCCCAAACTCAACCAATGACCATACATCGTTGGTCAGGGATAGGTGAGGCGTTATGCTCATCTGAAATGAAAGAATTGTGAAAAATAACGTCCTTTATAAAGACGTGATGGACAGAATTTTCAACACAGACGTTCTGATCATTGACGAATGCTCAATGTTTAGTAAAAGACTACTTGAAACTTTGCATGAAGTATGTTCTTTAAAAAATCCACAACTTTATTTTGGTGGGATCCAAGTAATACTTGTTGGTGACTTCGTGCAACTTCCACCTGTCCCTTTGTGCTAGATACAACGAGGATGGTTCATATTGCTTGAAAGTGATATTTACAGAGCAGCTTTCCCTCACCATATTATTCTTAAAGATGTTATTAGACAGAAAGACAAATTAATGGTTGAGGCTATCCGTGAAATTCTTTAGGTGAAGTTTCAAACGACACTATCTCTTTAATCAGCAATTAACACGCCCGTTAAATGAGAAAGCATAAAACTTTTTGCAACTAATGACTTGGTTGATGATTATAATCGAGACCAAATACTGTTTTTCCTGGACACTTGTTGAATTTAAATCAAGTGACACAGGAGATAAAAAGTACCTCATGACATGCTGGCTGCAAAAAATTTGTGGTTAAAATTGGAATTCCAGTTGTGTTAATTAAGAATTTATCCGATGTGTTAGTGAATGGACTTATGGGAGAAGTTTATGATATCTGTGATGGAGGGGAGATTCTGGTGGAGTTCCCAAAAATGAATGAGAAAATTTATGTTGACAGGGTCAAATTTGAAGGTAAAAAATTTGTTTTTTCAGCAATTTGATTTGAAAGTAAATAGCTAAAAACCCAT
Source organism: Mercenaria mercenaria (assembly GCF_021730395.1). Lineage (NCBI taxonomy): Eukaryota > Metazoa > Mollusca > Bivalvia > Venerida > Veneridae > Mercenaria > Mercenaria mercenaria. The sequence goes on along the minus strand of NC_069365.1, from coordinate 35,507,483 downwards.
CTGAAACACTGAAAAATATGTATGTAGAAAGAAAATGGTAAAAACTCATTTTTGAAGGAAGTAATGACATGGCATATATATTTATTATATATAGTCTAAAAATTATCGAACAAGTAATCACAAATCTATTTATTCTCAGCTACAATGCATTCATACTTTAAATGATGCAAATATACTTTAAGAATATCTGTCAATAATTCAAGAAGTGAGCTATATATTTTTGCTTGCAATAAAACAAAGTCAAGTAAGTTAAGATGGTGAACCAAATTAGCTGTGTTTTAAAATCATTCTTGTATTTAACAATCCTCAAACATCAAGATTTTATAATGAAATTGTTTCTTCATTTTTTTTCTAGTTTTTGATCCCGGAAGAACAAAGTTGTTGCTACCCGAGAGCAGTTGCCCCTAAAGCCAGCATATGTTTTGACATACATAAAAGTCAAGGAATGACGCTTGAAGGTAAGTTAACTTTCGGTTTTTTCTGATGTACAAGTATTATTTTTCAGATTCTCTTTTGATAACTTGATAGATGTTTTAGCTTCCATAACATAAGCCATCTAGTAAGTAAGTGTTCTCTTTGAAATTTACTTGAACAATTTTTTTGTAATGGAGGAGAAAATCACAGAAAATCATCAAGCCCGATACAGGATTCGAACCCCTGACCAGAGAGAGACAGTCCCCCACCTCGACCAAGTCGCTAAAGAGCTACCCCAACCGTGAGACTTTTGGAAGTGTCTTATACATTTTTTCACAAAATAAACACACTGTAACGTAGTTTCCAAGAGGTTTTGTCATTATAACAAAATTTACAAAATTTTATATTATTGCATGCTGAAAATATTATGTGTCATTTACAGAGTGGAAGTCGACTGCAGGGATATTTTCAAACCGGGACAGCTTGGTGTAGCCATTGGTAAGCTCGTTCCTTAGATGGACTTAGAGTTATAAAATTTCAACAAGAATGCCTTATCAAACAGCCAGAGAAAATCCAGGGGTTTCTCACTTTAGAAGATTCTATTGAGAAAAAGGATGATAGAACGTTGTAACAATTATGCCGGGTTAGACAGTCTAGTTTAAAAAATAATATATATACTTTTAAGATGTTTACACACTTGATAGAGAGATACAGATAACCTCTCTTTGAGCAAAACACCTCTTTACAAAGACATAATTATGTCAACTTTTTTTTTTTGGTTGATTATCCTCTCAAGGGCAATAATTCACATATTGAATTAGTGTCATAATTAGATTTGCACTTTACCTTTTATTAAAAACACTAAAATAAGCAAAATTGTTTTGGTCAACCTTATGTACAGCTCAGAAAAAATTTTATTTTTATCTTAAAGTTTATTACTACGGTACATTTGTACTAGTTTTTTATATCTTGACATGCATTTACCTAATAGTTACTAATTTAAGTCTCAGATCAGAAAACCCAAAGTGAAAGAAGTAATGAATGACAAAATCATTATGAGATGTATAGTTATTGCTTAGTGTTAAAATTAACTTTACCTGCCCAATTTTCTTCTTTTGTTGGGGTAATTCTTGACAGAAAAGTTGTATGGCATAGCAGCGTCACGTCCTTTACCAGCATTTGCCTTTCTTGATAAAAGGGTTTTTGCCCCAAGATGACACTATTTAGGGTTCTTTTATACTGTAACGCATTTGGATTGGTGTTTGAAACCATTGTAGGTGGACCTTTGCTGATTAAACGATTCTCTACTAACTTGAGTTTATTAAAGCTGGCGTCACAAATATTTCTTTTGAGGACTCAATCACCATTTTATTTAGTTCAATAAATCCATAAAACATGACTGTATGTCTTCATGACACTGATATGACATTAGACTGGATGCTTTTTTTTTTGTGAAAGATTACTACTGGCATTAATGTCATCTGCCAGGTCTTGAACCCAAGTACCTTTTTCCTGATAATTCCTGAATCCTTGAGTCTTCAAGTGTGAAATAGGCCTCATGTCCTTAAATATGTCTATCAGTTTTGAAGTTTGTTTCAAAAACTCAATGACTCCATTCAGAATTTCACCGTTTGATCCCAGGGATAACTGATAATTTATCATGGTTTTTTTAACATTTCTGAATTTAGAATATCTTCTGCTAAGTGGTTGCGCATTTTTGAATGACCCCGTTAAAAAAATATGTTCTTTTGTAAGTTTCCTGTGAAGTTGTAGGCATTGTTTTTGTCCCATTTTGAAGCAATCAACAAACATTTTCCACTGAATAGTAATGAAGATGGTAGAGTCAAAAGTCTTGTTTGTTTTTTAGATTTACCTTCAGTGCCACTACAAAAAATATTATTCCGTATTTTCTTTTCACATGGGAAATATCCATGATAAAGACAACATCATTAAAGTTACATGGAAAAGGTGTTTTAAATGATGTATTATTATTATCAAGGTTATATTTCATGAAGTTTCTATTACTCTGGGGCACCATCAAAAACTATGTAATATACTTTAAAGCCGAACATCTGAAGCTTATCAACTGCTTCCCAAAACAGAACGTATAGCTAAAGGCGCCTTGGACCCCATTTGTAATGAAATGTGCAAAGGAAATCTGAAGCCGGTTAAACCTAAAAATACAAATTGCAATGCATATGTTCCTAGTGTTTTTTCATTTTTACCAGTTCTTAATATAGTGCTTGCATTTTTCCCTCATCTCCAACATTAGAAAAGCCCCACAGTTTCCACAACATCTCCATTTTTTTGATATCTGAATATCTGACTGTAAAAGCCCCTTTCATCTATAACGATTCCACCTACCCATCCACTTGGTGAAATTTTTTTCCTTAACACCTCATTGTGCATCATTCAAGAACATTATCATCAAACCCGACTTCATGCTTTACTTTATTTTTATAGAGCACTAGTGTAGAGGGGCTAGGTAGTATGAGCATTTTTGTTGCACGAAAAGACTCGTAAGACTGAGGGCTTCTGCAGTACCATTGTAGGGAAACAGAAATAATTTTTTTTTGACCATCGTCTTTCCCCGTGGATCTCGGCTGATAAATTTTCTGCCTGACTTAAAATGAGTTCTGCAATAAACTTCTGTTCATCTGGGATCAAATGTTTAATGTCATCTAAAGTTTTTTTTCCCTTTTTGGCATTTTTGGGCTTGATTTTTAAAAATTTTTAAATATTAATTTGTGACTCAGGATTAACTTTTCCTTTTTTACAGTAGCTCATTTAATGTCATTTTTTGGCATTTTCTGCAAGTCATTTTGACACTATTTAAGGGAACAACTCTGTCACACACAATAGTTCTAACAATTCTATGTTGAATGCCCTTGTCATTTTTAAGATGTTCAACAGTTGAAATCTTGTAACTATAAGGGATTTATTTACTGCTACACCTTCACACAATTTCAATCTTTTGACAATTTCACACACTACTAAGATGCTTTGTTTAGTGTTTCTGATATATATTTGACACATATAAACTGTCAAGGTTGACTTGCTTTCTTTCCCCAGATGCTAGACCCATGAATTATCTTTTTGAAATATCACAATTTTGTAAATTGGTTGGTCAGTAATGAATATCCACAATTATTTGGTGATATTGACAGTTCCTTTTCTTTCAATATAATAAAGTCTGATGGCAAGTGATTCTTAATGTCTGACAGTTTTTGTAAAAGTAATGTGCTGTTCTTCGTGTGGTAGCCTAACCTTAATGCCTTTGTAAATTGTCCTTGTTTCATGTGCATTTGTTTTTCCTTTCCTTTTTCACATTAGGGTACACCTTCTGTATGTGTTCCGAGAAGGCACGTTTCTTTAATATCGAATGTAATCAGCTTCCTTGGTCTCAAATTCAAATATTTCAAATACTTATTTTTGTCAACTCAGAAAATTACCATCTTCTTCCACCCTAGTCAATAGCCTGAAAAAAAAAATGCAAGTAAATGTACGAAATAGCTTTTTTTTTAAAGAATTTTTTTTTCAGATGTATTAAATGTATAAGTTTGATAATGAAAAAAAAGTCCCTTATAGCAGAAAAGATGGGAACATTTAGCTTGTTGAAATATTTTTGCTGTCATCAACAAGTTTTCTTAACAAATTTGCATTTTTTTTTTTGCTCATTTGAAACAATTTGGGTCAGAAGCCAACATTTGTTCCATTTACTTGACACAATGGACCCAAATCTTGTCCAGTGCATTTCTGTTTCAGAGTGTTGTAAGCTCTTCTGTAAAAATTAGTGTTTGGGAATGCTGTTGTCGAATTTTAAATAAAAGGGACTGTACGCATATAAAAATGGTCAAAAATTATTTTCCAAAACATGTAGAGGTGGAGACAATTACAATTTAAGTCTTTAAGTTGTTTCTGATTTTTGTGTTAATAGTCACAGCTGGCTAGTGTCAAAAAGATGATATGGCTGTCCCAGTATTTTTCCTGTAAGTTAAACATGTTAAACAGATATAAATGGTGTCAATATTCAGTAATTTGTTGTAATTGTGAGAACCACTGTATGTGTTGTAATCCAATTATGTACTGTTTTTTTTTGTTGGAATGCTATTACCCGGATGAATTTTAAAAAAAAAATGGGAAAAAAAAAAAATTATGCCAACGCAGTAAGAAGTGGTTACTATACAACGCACTGAGATGTTTCTGTTTCTTTTCAGTTAGTGAGGCAGAAGGGTGTCAAAAGGATAAAATAACTATTCCAAATCTATAAACCTGTGAATGGGGCAATTTAATCAAGTCAAAAATGCTAAGATACATAAACCGATGAGATATACAGTAATGCGTTGTAATTGGAACCAACATCCTTATACGTTTCATTTAACTGATTTTTTTTTTTTTTTTTTTTTTTTTTTTTATGCATTCCGTGCCATTCAATCTGACCATGAAGATAATGATTTTTTTGATAGCATCATACTAAAAAGTGTTAGCAAAAACAATCCAGAAATTTTTTATTACATTCTTACATCTTTTTATAAATTTTACACATACTGCACACAGTGTGTAAATAACTGGTGCATTTTAACAGTGTTTGTTGCTAGAAAGGATCATATGCAGGCTTCTTTGTAACATGTTAAAGCAAAATCAAAAAAAAAATAACTGTTGACAGCAAAAATACCATTATCAAGCATATTTATACTGTTTAACCCTGAAACCACTTTTCTGTGAAGGTTTAAACTTTGGCCTGTATAAAATTTTTGTAACCTTTTCCATTGACATCAAAATTTCAATTTTGATTGTTTCATTAATCTTACCCCAAGCTTTTTTTCATCTGATTTTCTTGATTATACCATTAGACTAACATTTTATGTCAAAATTTTGTTGTATTTCTGCATCATCTGTGGGACAAAATTTCTTTACAAAAAAATTCAAGCTAAGTTTTCTAATATGACTGTCTTAAATATCAAATATATTTTTCCAGGGACATTGCAGTAGACAGGGGAAAAGTAACAGTTGATGATCTTCAGGAATTGAATACTTGTTTGATGCAGATGATGATCTTTCCCAAATGCAGAAGATCTTTTAAGATGACTTTATGAAGTAATTGCAAAATTTTGATAATGGGACTATCAACAAAGAAAACTTCCTGAAGAAACCCAGATTTAAATGCTATCATTGACAGATTAACAGTGAAAAAAGTATTGACTCCAATGCGTTTGAAACAAACCCAAATTTTTTTCATCAGTGGATAAATCAAAATTGGAGTATTTTGCCAGAAATGAGTTCTATAAGCTTAGTTCTATAATGGATGAGTGCAATTCAACCGAAACAGGGCAAATTGTTTCAAAAGATCTTGGTTCCTTTTTTTCAAAAATTCACCAACATGCAAACAGTTTAGAGTTAGATGAACTGCTTAAAATTGTTTCAAAATGAACAAAGTTATACTGTCAGTCACCCGCATATTTGTTTCAACATTTCTGTGGAGCTCAGAAAAAACATTTTAAGTAAACAAGCCGAAAAAGTGACACCATCATCTAAGGGAAATTTCAAAAAGGACCATAACCCAAGCTTCTCGTGCTCGAGTGAGGTATGTAGGGGATATTGCATAGCAAAAGTTCGACACAAGTTGTAAAAAAAAAATCTCATAGATATTCTGATAAACAGACCGATAAAGAAGAATATGAAGAAGGGAAAAGTGCAGTGAAAATTTTAAATGATCTTTGAATTGAAGAGCAGAATGTTTTAGCCAGCACAGCAGAGCCAGATTCTCTTTTGGGGTATATCAAGGCGGCAGAACTTCAACAGAGGACTTACAAACATCCCAGACAGCTTTTTTAAAATTTTTTTTGAAGTAACTGAAAATGCTTAACCTTGTTCATAAATGAAAATTTGAATAAGATGGGGAGTCAAAAGTTACAGGAATGTCAGAGTGAAATTTTATCTTCTGTTCCGCTGTATGAAGAGTTTGTGAGGATTTGTTCTCAGCAAAATGAAGCGTGTGAAGAATTTCTTCAATCACAAGAGTCTGTTGATGATTTACTGAAAGTATGACCTTACAAGTGTCTCAAATTGAAAAAATTTACAGATGTATTTTTAAAATACTATTGATGGTAATGCTAAACCAATTTAGAAAGGATGTTCTCGACAGTTTTAAGGTTGAAGAAAAGATGGCTCATAGAAACAGGTCAGAGTGTCAAATAAAGGGATATCTACAGTGACCAGTAAAGGAAAGAGCACTGCTCTGAAGCAATCTAAAAACAACAGGAACAACAGCCATCATTTCAAAAAGAGTTACCCCATTCATCTGAAACAGTAGCAGTTGCATCTGCTGCTAGTACTTCAGTAATTCCTCAAGATATAGTTTTCAGAGCTGACCCATTATCTGATAATGAAGATAATGTAAAGTGCAAATCTGTGATTTGCCATGAATCAGGGAATAGAATGGATTCAGTGTGATAGCTGTGATTCATGGCTACATAGAAACTGTGCTGGACTAAAACACCACATGAAGTGGGAAGAAATATCAGCGGAAAGGTGCACGCTTCTACTGTTTCAGAGTGTGCATAACTATTTGAAAAAACTGTACTAAAGTTAGAAAAATTATGAAATGTCTGATGTACATACCCAAAACATTGCAAACTAGGTAACAGTATTGTTAATAAGTTTGTTTAAATGGTTACTTCAACTTTTGATGTCACTTTTTCAAAAATAACATATATACTTACATAATACTTATAAATGAGAACATTCTAAAATTCCATAATTTGAAATACACAAAGGTGGAACTCCTAAAATCGCTCAAACCAACAAATATGAAAAAAAATCAGAAGCAGTTTGATCGAGTCTGTTCATGGACGGTAGTGGGAAATGCAAGCTACCATTAAAGCCCTGTAGCTCTGGTGGAGCAGAACACAACATTTAAACATGCAAAAAGTACAAACGGAATTTAGATTCATTTGCAGATATTATTCGTATATTAACTGTTACCTTCATTGTTCTAAGTGGGTGTTCAAGGAAAGTTCCAACAGACTGAGAATCAAACAGGCAGTTGTAGCATAACCTGTTCACCACTAGGCCTACCTGATATGAAATTCTAAAAACAGTGAAAATGTCTTTAACAGCAAAACTGAAATTTTATAATTGTGCATGTAATCATTGGCATTATTAGACAAACAAAAGTATTGTTATATGTTACGTAACTGCATATTACATCGCTGGAGAAAAAGGGAAAAGATACTTTACCATGTAAGTAATGACATTTTTGTACAAATAACTGTTTGATTGCGTCGAAAACTGTATAGTTCGGAAAAAAAACACGCTACTTTTAAAAAGTCCGCCAATGTTTACTGTTTATGGTTTACCGATGTGTACACGGTAGATAATGTAGAAGTAGGGTACCAGCTCACGTGGAGAACACACCTCCAGAATCGACCAATCGCAAAAAGGTTGCGCAGTAAACCAGTTCCGGGTCACCGTATAAACATGGCAGCTGATGTTTTGAGAGAATACCGCGTTGGGAAATTGACTCGATGCATCGTTATTGACGGAAACGGGACGAAGTAATTATAGGTAAGCGACTAATTATTTATGTTTCTAAAGGCTGGCCACGATTGTGCTTGGAAATAACGAAGGGAATAGGTGGCTGCCATTGACTTGTCTATTGACCCGAGAAATATACGGGTTAGGTCACATCGTGTACGAGATGATATTTGTCAAAGAATAGCGTCTCGCTGCATCAAAATGATGCAGCCTTGAGACCAAAGTGCATGTTTACCGTTAAGATTTATGCTTTATGCGTTGATTAAGACCAGATTTTCAAAACTCGGCCGAAAATTGTGTACGCAGTGAGATCGTTACTGAGGCCATACCATTTTTTGCTTAATGTTTGGCAGTGAAGTACCATACATTTATTTTTTTATATATAGCATTTTTTTTTTTTTTTTGGAAATGTGTTTTTTGTTATTATGTTGGGGATCTGGGTTGTAGAGAACAGGGTGGGGGGTCCATCATTCATAAGGGGTCAAAGTCACACGCCGATTGCCTGTGTTATTCAATATTTGCTGTGCATATTGCATAATACCGTACACAGAAATTTACTGTATCATAAACAATATATAAACAAATTTACTACATAATACCATACAGATGTAATGTATCATAAACAATTATACACAAAATCAACTTTAATAAGATCCAACACTCCTAAATATTATTCCCTATATATTCAATACAATATGGACAATATTCACAGAGTTGACAAACACAGCTAGACCCATTTCAAAGTACAAATCCTTTCCTGATTTCGAATAATTATCTAAAACTGACATAAAATCAAATAGTGTATATTCTAAGAGATGTTTGCTTTCTGCAAAATCATGTCACAGTCACACTGCTGTAACCTGGTATTACTATTCGCATGAAAACCGAGTTTTTCGTCATCAAATGCAACCTTCTGTTCTACCAAAATATCAAAAATACCTTCATAATGAAATTTAAACAGAAATTAGCCTTAATCAAAGAGCTATAAAAATAAATAGATTGGCAACTTGAAAGGCATATAGAGCAAATCTCGCCAACCTCCCGTGACAAAAAAACGAGATCTCGTTTACCGAAAGTGGCGCTTTCTCCACGCGCCATTTTGTATGCGAAAGCAATTATTCATCGGTAAAATAATTATCACCGTATGACCACGCTTCTTTCGATGGCAAAAATAAACGTGTACTTCGTGTCTTAAGACCATTTTACATTAAACTAATTTTGTTTTAGAAGCTAACATGTATTTTAGATGTAGTTTTAAAGGTACAAATTGTAACTCCATGCTCGCCGATGTTTGTTTTTAGTAAGATAACGCCGAATCACGCTCTGACACGAGCTCACGCGAGATTACAGCCAGTTGCCATTCTGTGTATTTTATACTTCTTTGCCTTAATTTAGACCTGCCCGCCATTATGCGACTAGACTAGATGGCTCCCGCGCTGGTTCCTGTAGTACGGTCAGACCATAATAATTATACAAAATGATTGCGATACACATGTTCTCTTATCAAAGCAGAATAGAAACAAACACTAGTCTAGGTGATATTGAAAAAACAAGGCTACAAAGAATGTGCCGGGAGAAGGTTAACGCACGGAGAGAAGAAACTACTATTATCTGATTTTTATTATAAAAAAATCACACAGCAACAAGCAGACAGTTTATTCGGTCAGCCGTTGATGTAGACCTACCTTGTACAACTGAAAGCAGAGCAAATCTGTCGTCCGGTCTCTCCTCTTAATATCTGATGCACGCGAACGAATCTAGTAAAGCGACCTGAGGTTTAAACTTTAGGCTATCAAAAGTATGTCCTCATCAGATTTTACGGATGATAAGGCACCGGGTGCGCCGTTTGCATGTGACGACGACGAAGTGTGCATGGTATTCAACATATATTTTCTTTTATGAAGCAAAGAAAAATTGTTTTATAGGTATGGAAAGCCATAACTGTCTTCCGAAGTTGATAAAGCACTTTATGTTGTACTAATAATCAGTATATGAAATGCCTCTGCTTATATCTGCAGTACTTACACGTGTATATGATGCACTTAATCTCAGAATATTGTTTAACGATAATGAAATTTGCACCGCATATACACTTGAAATCACCTCAAATACAGTTGAAAGTTCGAACCAATACACATACTGAAAATAGGATCAATGAAAAGCGGAAACAACCACATATACTAAAACTCTGCATATATACAATGTAAATCACCAGATATAAAACTGAAATCACCGCATCAGCAATTGAAAACACCTCATGAAAATGTAAACGTGTATACAGTAGCTAGCATATCATGGAAAGTTAAAAGCACATAATATGTAGTTTGAATCATCGTATAAAACATTACAAGCACAACATATAAAATTAAAAGCACCGTATATAGAGATAAGTGCATCCCGTACACAGTTAAAACCGCATAGAGTACAAAGTTAAAAGCACATCATCAACAGTTCAATGCGACGCATTTAAAATAAGGTGAAACTTCCTCATCTACATCTGAAACGGCCGCACATAAAGTTATATATACGGTATACGTTCTATCAAATAAGACCAAAAATATATGTGTGTTTCCAGTCTCCTTGAAAAATTAATTGAGGTAGGTAGGGATTTTTTTTGTTAGGTATCGGAGGACAGAACACCGAACAAAATTCTCAGTTTTTTAACTAACGCAATATGATGTAGACACCAAGGAAGACTTCCTTAAAGAAAAAGTAAACATTCTGTCTGTTTCTGCTTGCATAATCCTATAGAATCATCTGGAAATAAAGACAATTTGAAACTTGGAACATGTTGTTATCTAATTTCCGGGTCCTCTGGGACCTTTGCTGAATTCCTTTACAAATACAATATCCTGATATCAAGAGGTGTTTTATAGAGGAAATGGCATTCTTGTTGATGTGGCACTATTAAAACTGAACTTGACTCTTGACAGCCAGAAAACATTGATCACTAGGTAGCGTTTGACATTTGCAAGTACCATGGTGTCAGATGAACAGTCTGAATAAAACCTGGTCCGCAATATTTTAATGTGACTACATATGGTTCCAGACGATTGTCTTTGTGCCCTGACGATATTTAAGCAACTATTAATACCTAAGAGCCAAAATACTATAAAATAAACCAGATTTCAAAATATAATGCCAGAAAACTATAATTTCAAATGTTATACATGTGTATTAAGAATGCATGCACTATAAAGCCAATGCTTTATAAAAGAACAATTGTTGCATATTATCTAACATTTTCATTAATTTAAAAATGGTTATGTCTATATCTGTACGCTAGGTGGGTGAAAAATAAATACCAGACAGTTAAAATTAAAATCTGTTATATTCCAAATCTGTTTTATAGAAGAACTTGAATTGAAACATTTTAACCCATGCATCTATATAGTGTTTGTATAATTTCCAGCTTGATAAACCAGAATTTTGCTATATATATGGAATAAATTGACAATTGGTCTTTAATATAAAAATGGTCATTCATTTTAAAAGTTCTAAACCGTTTAAGGTTTTTACCCATCTAGAAGAAGAGATATAGGCATAGCCACTAATAAAACGAAGTAAAAATGCATACATGTATAATTTTTTTTATACAGTGACATACACTTGTATAATATTATTACAGAGCAGATAAATCATGGTGTCTTATTTAAAGTGGCATTATCCGCATCTTAGAGTTTTTGATGACTGTTTTAGTGACTTAGTGTTTTGAAAAATTTTCATAATTTTAAATAGATCTATATATTGCAAAAAATAAAAAAGCAGAACTGACAAGCCATTCCGTCCACCCCCCCCCCCCCCACCCACAATCCTATTAAAGCAGAGAACCCAAAATTACAATAAAGCTGCTGTGTTTCATTCTGTTTTTGGAAAGTGCTGATGTCTAACCAGTCCTTATACAAATATCATTTGAGTGAATCAAAGGCAAAGCAAAATCTTTCTCAGGTGGAATTTGATCCAGTGATCCCCTGATCTTAAGAGTCTGCTGCTCTGCCATTACTACATGAGACCAGGGAGTCCAACACGTGGGTGACTTCATACAAATCATGTGCGAAAAATGTTCACCCAACAATAATTTGATGGCACATTATATGGGTACATATAGTGTTAGAAAACAATGCAAATCTTTGTGACGAGACAGACTTCGGAAAGTCATTGGTCCTGATCGGAATTTTTGCACTAGGTCCGAGTTTCTGTGCAACTGCCGGACCGTATGTCCGAAACGTTGTGAAAGAAATATTTAATTTAAAGACGGAATACAAATCCAGGCATACCATGTCAATCATTCAGGATACAATGCCAACTGTATCTGACAAATGCCTCACTACTGACACATTTCTTCTCACATAATTTTAGTGTTTACATTTATTAGAAGTAGCTTTTCTTAGGAAACCAAAAAAGAGGCGACTTTCTGACTTTGGGCCGACAATTTTTTTTGCTTTGTCGGTCCGAATGACTGGTAGATTTTTTCAGCTTTTCAGAAGTCTGCAGGATCAATTTTCACATGCCTTAGGCTTTTGGGGTGCCGTGATATACAAATCCTCTGGTGTATTATTAAAGACAAAAATATTTTACATCAAGATTCACAACGAAAATCTACAGCCAAGACATGACCATGCAGGGGCGCTGCCATTTTGATCCCTGTATAATTATCGTTACAGTATCGTAACATACATGATCCGTGTATAATAACCGTTATCGTACCGTACCTTTCTGTACGACTGCTGTAGCGCCTCTCGGCGTGTGCGACCATAAAAACAAATTTTGATTTTTTTTCTCAAAACCAATAAAAAAAGTTTGAGTCGGGGGAAAATTGTTCAAGTCAGTCGGGAGACTGAAAACACACCTATTTTTTTTGGCCTAAAAGCATCATGTATACATATGAAAGCATTGCATATACATCTGAAAGAACTGCATACAACAAATACTAATGAATACATCCATAGAGCACCAGATACATGTATAAACACTGCACATATGTAGAGGATATAAGTACTGCATAAAGTGTTATATCAACATCAGAAGACAGATATGACCTTCCATATATTGGTAAATTAAACCTGTAACGATTGTCCCCCTTAGTATAATTGAATACCTTCCTGGTTTAAGATCTATGTGTTGTCTTTAGACGGAAAGAAAGGAAATGGCGACAGCATCACCTTCTCACGACATCAGTCAAGAGATTCCCGAATCAGATAGGTTTGTTTGTTTATTAATTTGATTATTTTGTTAGTTAGATAGATATATTGAAGAAAAACAATTATAATTGTTATTAATTCTGAATTGTAAGCTGAAGTTTTAAATAGAAAAAGATATTTTGAAGTTAAACATAGATGTAATCTTGAACTATTTAAACTTCATTGTATGCAAAACACATTACATTTAAAATCTTGATAGAAAACGAAAGTACAGAATTTATGAAATTTTAAAACGAAAGTAGGTGCTAACTGATAGTGAACACATACATGTCAACATACATGCATTGCGCGTGTGTTACACGCAGGTTGGCACTAGATCACACTCATACTATTCTAAGTCACAGGCATTTAAAAAATGAAACAATCAGATTTTTTTTCGTAGAAAATCACTGAATCGAACTTGCCCGCGACATTGACACGGTGTTTTCATTCTGTTTCATATCGTATATAATACAGCTTTTACATTCACCAGTGCGACGTGTAATTTCTACCCATAAAAAAGTAAACATTGAGGTAGACGATTTAAAACCAGGTCTATTTTGTATTGACCTCCCCCCCCCCCTTCCCCCACTGAATTTTCCATGTTTGGGCGTCTCCGGCTTCCAGGGGGCTTCAGCACCCAGACCCCCAACCTTCCCTTCGAACCCCAGTCACACTCATGACCTTTGTAGTGCCTTGACAGCTATGTGAACATACACATTAATGAAAGGTTACATGTCAGGTATAATTCAAAAATGTAATACAGTACAACTTCTCCAGAGCGGCCCTCTCTTAAGCAAAACCCTCTCTATAACAACATCATTAAAATTTTCAAAACTGAGCTCCAGAGCGGTATGCAGCATGTTCTGTTCGAGTACCTTAGAAATTCGTACTTGTTATGCTTTATTTTATATCCTATTATATACAGTTACCTAAATCGTAAATATACTATCGAATTTACCTCTCCAGAACAACAACCTTTACATAACAATCAATATTTGTATCTTCCGAAGGGTGTTGCTCCACGTAGGCTGCACTGTATACATACTTTCGACACTTGATAACGCATATGGAGAATATATACAGATCCGTACTTGCATGCATACACTTTAAATACTGTTCAGGCATTCATGTTCATGAGAGTCGGCGATGGACGTTTTTTTTCTCTGTATTTACAAATATATTGGGCTTAAATTTTAGGGATATAACATTATGGACAAGAAATCATATTGAATATTTCCGACACGACATTGATACCCTAAAACTGCAAACACTAGCCGCTTCGAAGGCATATAAAGATTTATCGAAAGAACAAGTAAATATAGAAAGGAAATCACACAGAGACAAAAGTAAAGAGCTTCACGGATGTATTGACAAGTATCAAAACTGTATATCGGTTTTGCAGAAAGCATGTGACAAGATTTCTGGGGTATGTAGTCAAGTACAATGGTTATTTTATATATATGCCTAATCAAATGACAGCATAATACATATATAAATAAAGTGCAAATCCTTTTCTAAGAAGAAGTAACAACATACTCATCTAATGCTAAGAAAAACTATCGATTATTACTATCAATATTATGTGAAGTGTTATCTTCTCTAACTAATAAAAAGTCATATTACACTTGATTCATGCATATGTAACTTTAATTCTTAAATAATCGAGGCATTTGCTTAGTTGACTGATTGACAACGGTTTAGAGCTCAGAAGAGGATCTAAATCTATTTTTTTTAAGATTTCAATATAGTACCGGTAATTTGTTTTAATAAAAATAATGTAACAGATATTTAGAAAGTGTTCTGCACTGAAATTAATTAGATAGTTTCATGAAGAGTAAAGAAGGTTAGCTTAAAAGTTGTGTTTATGCCATAAAACACCAGAAATTGCAGCTTTCGGTGTGCATTTTCTTATCCTTGAAAACGTATTTTAGTATTTCATTATACGATTTTTTTATCGCTAAAGCGTGAACATGTTTCGTTTAAAGTACATCATCAGCAGTCAGCCCTTTTTGTCAGGGGAACTTCTTTTACCATCGAACGAAAATATGTTTCACTTAATTGTTTGATATCTTTTTATAGGTTGTGAATAACATAAATACTAACGTACCTCTGGTTGAAAAAAGATCAACATTTGATGGCAGAGGCAAGAAAAAGAACAAATATTATTTCCATCAGCCGGAATGCGACCGCTGTAACAGAAAAGATGATGAAATCATGAAGCTTGAATCAGATTTGGCAAGGTAAACGTTACCCTTAATTATTAAATGCGTTCTCTTCTGTAAGGTACTTCCATTCATCTAATAAAGAAAGAAAACAAGAACGTTAAAACCTAAATAAAAAGTGTTATTTGTGCCAAATCTCGCGTTGGACTTTTGTCCTTGATTTTTGTCTTCATTTTTATTGTAAAACTGAACAAAACAAAAGCGAAAAATATGCTTGCTATCACCTTGGAAACAAATCATTTACCAGACTGAATAAAACTTGTGTAAAAGACTTCTAATGTTAATTGCAGAACAAAAATCCAAATAAGAGCTTTAGTTGTAATAGCAGTGTACAGTGTTTGCATATGCATTTCGTAAACCAATCGCTAAATAACTGATTACATTTCATGATTTTAGTGTATATTGTTATGTCAGAAATGGTCCATTTGGAAATAACCTCTATTCTCTTATACGATACGGGTACGACACAGGAAGTAGGAAGAGTCTATATAGGTTGAACACCACTTAACCTGTCTGTTCATTATTTCAAAAAATGATACATTTACTGAATGACAGTATTGCTACATTTCCTGAAATATTCACACATGTTTCAGAAATTTAAGACATTGCCTGAAATTGATACAAATGTTCTGAGATCATTAGCAATGGATTATTCAAGTATAACTGTCATGCATTTTGTTAATTCAATTCGAACTAATTACTTGAAACAGAAATAGGGTTTGCTACTTAATTTGTGACAATCAACATCCTATTTTCTACTTTTAAAGCCAAAGAAGAATGAATGATGAAAAAGAAGAACTTCTTGGACGATTGCAAATGGAGACTGAAGAGAAGGAGAATGTTCTAATAAGGTTTTATAGTTATTCTTAATCTCCGTTCTTATAGCAGTTTGCTTTAAATATTTTAATTCGGTGTTTTTTTTATTATTATTCTAGACCTTTGAGATCATATAGTTTATTGAATAAGTCTGCCAAAGCTTATGCTGGATGGTGTGAGATTTGTTTCATTTTTCATTTCCTCTGGATAGCCGAGATATAATCTGCTTGACTGCATTCTACCTATATATCTCCAAAGGACCATCGTATAACGGAAAGAATGCATGTAAAATTTGAAGCTTCTTTCCTTTATTGCAGAACAAACCAAGAAATGGAACGAAAAATTAAAAAGCATGAAGTAGAAACCAAACTAAAAGAAGAGGAATGTCAAGAAAAGTAAATTTTCACTATAATAGTTTTGCACGTACATGTATAAAATGAAGATGGAATGGTATAAATGTCGGTAAGCCTAGTTGTTGCAAGCTTAAGACCAAAAGTAAATTATTATAGCAGAACGAAAAGTATTGGTTAATCTAAACAATCTAATCTAATCTCCTTTTTGTTTCATACATCCAATAAATTAAGAATGAATGTTTGCGAAGGCATGAATTTCTTCCTCACCGTAACGGGGCCAAAGTATCATTATGATTTCACACAGTAGGAGATTACTGCAATACATTTATGAATTGAGTTTTTTCACTCAACTAAAATGTATACTCTGTCATTAATGAAACAGTGAAAAGTGATCTGCAAACTAACTGTAATAATAATAGAAGTGTTAATTAACATACTGACCTGTTTTCCTTTTATAGTACCTTATTGGGGCTAGATTTTGCGAAACCTAAGCATTTATTTAAATTTCCGTAATGTTTTCTTCCTGGACAAAAACCATATACATTTGGGGCTCGAACCGACGACGTCTGGGTTACGCGACCGACACCTTAAGCATTAGGCCACTATTTCCCTCTTATTTTCCTGAAGCCAGAGTCATAAATTGTTACGAGTCCTTGAAACTTAATGTTGGTTTCCTTTCTGTTTATTACGTGTCAGGTATCATCCTAGGTTATAAAGGGAGACATATTTTAAACTGCTATCCGCGTGACAAATTGCTTTCGATTATATTTTAGCTCACCTGAGCAATACTCAGGTGAGTTTTTCTGATCGCTCGATGTCCGGCGTCTGTCGTCTGTCTGTCTGTCTGTCTGTCAACATTTAGCTTGTGTATGCGATAGAGGCTGTATTTTTCAACTGATCTTCATGAAATTTGGTCAGAATGATTACCTTGTTAAAATCTAGGCCGAGTTCGAAAATGGGTCATCTGGGGTCAAAAACTAGGTCACTAGGTCAAATCAAATAAAACCCTTGTGTATGCGATAGAGGCTGTATTTTTCAGTTGATCTTGATGAATTTTGGCCAGAATGATTACCTTGATGAAATCTAGGCCGAGATTGAAAATGGTTAATCTGGGATCAAAAAATAGGTCACTAGGTCAAATCAAAGAAAAACCTTGTGTATGCAGTAGAGGCTGTAATTTTTTAATTAAACTTCATGAATTTTGGTCAGAATGATTGCCTTGATGAAATCTAGGTCAATTTTGAAAATTGGTCATCTGGGATCAAAAACTAGGTCTCTAGGTCAAATCAAAGAAAAACCTTGTGTATGCGATAGAGGCTGTATTTTTCAATTAATCTTCAAACATTTTGGTCAGAATGATTACCTTGATGAAATCTAGATCAAGTTCGAATATAGGTCATCTGGATCAAAAACTAAGTCACTAGGTCAAACCAAAGAAAAACCTTGTGTATGCGATTAAAGGCTGTATTTTTCAATTAATCTTCATGAATTATGGTCAGAATGATTGCCTTGATGAAATCTGGTTCAATTTTGAATATGGGTCATCTGGGGTCAAAAAGTAGGCCACTAGGTCAAATCAAAGAAAAAGCTTGTATATGCGGTAGAGGCTGTATTTTTCAATTAATCTTCATGAATTTTGGTCAGAATAATTGCTTTGGTAAATTCTAGGCCGATTTCGAAAATGGGTCATCTGGGGTCAAAAACTAGGTCACTAGGTCAAATCAAAGAAAACCCTTGTATATGCGATAGAGGCTGTATTTTTCAGTTGATCTTGATGAATTTTGGCCAGAATGATTACCTTGATGAAATCTAGGCCGAGATTGAAAATGGGTAATCTGGGATCAAAAAATAGATCACTAGGTTAAATTAAAGAAAAACCTTGTGTATGCAGTAGAGGCTGTATTTGTGAATTAATCTCTATGAATTTTGGTCAGAATGATAACCTTGATGAAATCTAGGCCGAGTTTGAAAATTGGTCATCTGGGGTCAAAAACTAGGTCACTAGGTCAAATCAAAGAAAAACCTTGTGTATGCAATAGAGGCTGTATTTTTCAATTAATCTTCATGAAATTTGGTCAGAATGATAGCCTTGATGAAATCTAGATCAAGTTCGAATATAGGTCATCTGGAGTCAAAAACTAGATCACTAGGTCAAACCAAAGAAAAACCTTGTGTATGCGATTAAAGGCTGTATTTTTCAATTAATCTTCATGAATTATGGTCAGAATGATTGCCTTGATGAAATCTAGGTCAATTTTGAATATGGGTCATCTGGGGTCAAAAGGTAGGCCACTAGGTTAAATAAAAGAAAAGCTTGTATATGCGATAGAGGCTGTATTTTTCAATTAATCTTCATGAATTTTGGTCAGAATTATTGCCTTGGTGAATTCTAGGCCGATTTCGAAAATGGGTCATCTGGGGTCAAAAACTAGGCCACTAGGTCAAATCAAAGAAAAATCTTGTGAATGTGATAGTGGCTGTATTTTTCAATTAATCTTCATGAATTTTGGTTAGAATGATTGCCTTGATGAAATCTAGTTAAAGTTCGAATATGGGTTATCTGGGGTCAGATAGTAGGTCACTAGGTCAAATCAAAGAAAAAGCTTGTATATGCGATATAGGCTGTATTTTTCAATTGATCTTCATGAAATATGGTCAGAATAATTGCATTGTTTAAATCTAGGTCAAGTTTGAATATGGGTCATCTGGGATCAAAATTTAGGTCACTAGGTCAAATCAAAGAAAAACTTCGTGTATGCAATAGAGGCTATATTTTTCAACTGATCTTCCTGAAATTAAGTCAGAATGATTGCCTTGATGAAATCTAGGTCAGATTTGAATATGGGTTATCTTGGGTTGAAAAGTAGGTCACTAGGTCAAATCAAAGAAAAATCTTGTGTATGCGATAGAGGTTGTATTTTTCAATTGATCTTCATGAAATTTGGTCAGAATGATAGCCTTGATGAAATCTAGGTCAAGTTCGAATATAGGTCATCTGGGATCAAAACCTAGGTCACTAGGTCAAATCACAGAAAATACTTACTTATACTCAAGATTTTTGCTTCAATTTTAATGATAATTGGTCAGAATATTTTTTTTCCATGAAATCACTAGGTCAAACATGTTTACACTGTTATGTTATGTTATGTTATGGTGTGTTTTTCAGGTGAGCGACCTAGGGCCATCTTGACCCTCTTGTTTGTTTATCTGTCGCAGTATGAATTGAAGAAAAGAAATTCCTTCTATAGTTATTATAATAATGAACACAAATTTAAAAACAATATCAAACTTATTTCGTTTGACAAAGACTTTTTATATATAACATTTTGAAAGAACATGTTGCAGCACGATGACCTAATTATATATATCCCTAAAATTTTTAAATGTACTAGAACTTACTTTACAATGGTGGAAAGTTGAAAATGCAAGGTTTTATATCCAGCTACATCCGCGTGATGGATGCCAAATGTCACAGATAACCTTTCTAACTCTATAAAGGATTCGCAAGTTATGCCGCCGTGAATGCGCTTATGGTGCATTTTGGCATTGTCCATTTTTGAACTGAGCAATCATCTACAACTAGGTAATCGGCAATGAACTGTTACGGTACGGACTTGGTCACGTAAGGGTAGAATATGTGTCAGGCAGCCGGTTAGCTCAGTCGGTAGAGCACTCGCCCTGTAAGCGAGGAGTCCCAGATTCGAGCCCCGGACTGACTGCACATTTTTCTCGCCCTGTGACATTGGGCGCCCAACGTGGGGCCTTGGCATGCTTGCTAGGTCAGTCTTACGACGCTTGCAATATTATGTTCCTCCGGAATTCGAGGACGAATTTCTAATTTGTGGGGGTGTATGTCACGGTTCGGACTTGGTCACGTAAGGGTAGAATATGTGTCATGCAGCCGGTTAGCTCAGTCGGTAGAGCACTCGCCCTGTAAGCGAGGAGTCCCGGGTTCGAGCCCCGGACTGACTGCACATTTTTCTCGCCCTGTGACAGAACAATTCTAACTATGTGCTATCACACTGGAAATAAAATTTGGTTATTCAAACTATTTCAAACGACGGAAAGAAAAAATGCATAAAATTAATATGTTCTTTTTTTATTACAGAACAAAACAAACGGAAATACAAATTGCCAAGTATGAAGTAGAACTCAAGAGGAAAGAAGCGGAATGTCAAGAAAAGTAAATTGTCACAATATGATTTTCCTGTTCAACATATGATATGAAGAACAAAAGACTTAAAGTTTACGTACTTATTTCAAGCTGAAAACCAACTTATACTATAAAAACTAATACGAAAGGAATTTATCAGTCTTAATATTTTAACATTTTGTTTTATGCATCAAATTCCGAACGTATTCATTTGCCTAATCGTATCATGATGATTATTGTACAAACACAGAACGAATTCAATATCTGTATGCATCGGGTTATTTAACGTAAATCTTAAAATTCATATGGTATCATTATGCAACAGAGAAAGGTAAAATTTGTCTTCATTTGTTGAATAGGAAGTGGTTTTTAACATACTAATTCCGTTAGTTCTGTGGTGGTGAAAGCTTAAAGCCATTTGATTCTCTGGATTGCTGGAAAAGAAGTGATCAGTGTTGTAATATAAGATGATATTTTGATCAAAGTGGGATCGAACCAACGACCTCTAAAATGAGCGATCGACACTTAACCTCTAGACCCCCACTGTTATTTTCAGAAGCCAAAGAAAAATGCACGACGAAAAGATAAGAAGTTGCCTCAGTTGATTAGGCAGATTTTTACATCAATGATTTCTTCGTTAAATGTTATTATTGTTTTTGATATCAATGAGTTGTTTTTAGCCCACCATCATCAGATGGTGGGCTATTCAAATCGCTCGTCGTCCGTCGTCCTTCCGTCCGTCCGATAACAATTTCTCGTTATCGCATCTGTTCAGAAACTACTGGGGAGTGGGGTGACCAAACTTTGTCAGAAACATGTATTGGTACCCTAGTTGTTTCCCCCTGAAAATCAGACTGGTTCAACAATTTTTGAGTTAGTTATGGCCCTTTATTTATTTTTATAATTTATATAGATTTATATAGGGAAAAACTTTGAAAATCTTCTTGTCCAAAACCACAGGACCTAGGGCTTTGATATTTGGTATGAAGCATCATCTGGTGGTCCTCTACCAAGATTGTTATTATTATTTTTTCCCTGGGGTCAAATATGGCCCCGCCCTGGGGGTCACAGGGTTTATAAAGACTTATATTGGGAAAAACTTTGAAAAACCTTTTGTCCAAAACCACAGGGCTTAAGGGCTTTGATATTTTGTATGTGACATCATCTAGTGGTTCTCTACTTATATTTTTCAAATTATTCCCCTAGGGTCAAATGTGGCCCCGCCCTGGGGGCACATGGTTTACATAGACTTATATAGGGAAAAACTTTGAAAATCTCCTTGCTCAAACCACAAAGCCTAGGGCTTTGATATTTGTAATGTAGCATTATCTAGTGGTTCTCAACCAACTTTGTTCAAATTATCCTCTAGGGTTAAATATGGCCCCGTTCATATAGACTTATATAGGGAAAAACTTTTAAAATCTTGTCCATAACCTACAACATTCGAATTTGGACCACATGTATAGTTTTGAGTGGCAAGATGAACCTTGACATGAGTTGACCTTGATTTTGACCTAGTGACCTACTTTCACATTTTGTAGCTACAGCCTTCAGAATTTGGACCACATGCATAGGTTCATGTACCGAAACAAACTTTGATCTTGTTATTGACCTACTTTCACATTTTTTAGTTTTGTTTACCCAAAGGAACTTTGAACTTGACATTGACTTACTGACCTTCTTTCACATTTATGAAGCTACATGCTTCAAATTTGGACCACATGCATAGTGTTGTGCTCTGAAATGAAACTTGACTTGATTTTTATCTATTACCTACTTTCACATTTCTCAAGCTACAGCCTTCAAATTTGAAGCACATGCATTGTTTTGTGTACCAATATGAACTTCGACCTTGAAATTGATCTTGTGACCTACTTTCACAACAGCCTTCAAATTTGGACCACATGCATTGACCACATGCACAGTGTTGTGTACCGAAATGAAATTTTACCTTGATTATGACCTTGAGCTAGTCTTGAAATTTGGAACATTTAAAAATGGCTAAATGGTGGGCGCCAAGATCACTCTGTGATCCCTTGTTCTTTTTTTTTTTTTGCTGGTTAATCTTTTGTAAGTTCATCGTCATACACGTCTGTTTTTATATCTAAATAAGATTTTAAAGAAGCGTAAGTATTGAATTATGATCAGTATCAGATTCAAACATCGATACTATCACTTCTATACAAGTTAATAGCAATATCAAGAGTAATATGTGTGCAAAAATGTACCTTTCTTTCTCGATGCAGAATAAACAATGATGTGAAAAGAAAAATAGAAGAAAATGAAGAACAGACAAAGAGAAAAATAAGGAGACACGAAGAAGAAAGTAAAAGAAAAGAAGCTGAGTACCAAGAAAGGTAAATTACTGTGTAGCAACATATACTTGTTGACAAAGTATTTACAATCATACTAATTACTTTAAGCGAAATACTCAATCATCAATCAAATATCAATACTCAAGTTCATTTTTTTCATCACCTACCCACGAAATAAGAATGAAATATGTTTTGCCACTGATTCACACGGAATGGTAAAATAACATACTTCAGAAATAAATTTGGGTAAATCCATGAGATCACAAACAGAGAATTATTTCAGTTTGTCTTTTATACATTGTTGTAGTTCACTTCAGACTTACATATTTAAGGAAATAACTGAAACAGAGCTATGTCCGTTAGTTACTTAGTTAGGGAACCAATAAACATCTTTACTTCTGTTGCAGAATGCAAGACGTAATAGAAAGACTTCGTGGTCAATTACAGATAGAGATTGAAGCGAAAGAGAATGCTCTGCAAAGGTTTTATAGTTATTTTAAATTAGTTTTCTTTGGTGTTACTCCTTTTGAAAGTTATTGTTTTTCTAGTCCTTTGGGGTCAATTAGATAAATGTTTTGAATACATGATATAGACATTTGAAATGCTGTTTAACAATTTTACAAAGGAAGACAAATTCAAGATAGCAATTTGAAAATATTAAAGTTGGATTTTCGTGGAACATTACCCATTCGGTTTATAAAAATAATGTCAAAGTGGTCTCAAATTAATTGTAATATTACTTTTGACATAATGTTTTAACATGTAATCCATTCTGTTACTGTAACTCTTTCTTTCTGCACCAAATTCTTATTGAATAGTATAGTCAATAAATATTTGAAATAGATTCTTTCTATACGACTATATATGAAATCAAAAGAGGCATGACTGTAGAAATAGGATGGTAATCAGATGGTTATCAGTAGGAAATGATAAGTCAAATTCAATAATTAAATATATATTATTTAGGCACTATATTAAAATATCCCGTTGATATTAATGATATTTTTTTATGTTCAGAAGTGTCCAGTTATATCCTAAAGAGAGACATATTTTAAAGGCGCTTTTCATATGAAAATTTACTTTCAATAAGATTTTCGAAAATTAGGTATAGATACATTTCTGGCTATCTGTCATCTTTTACAACTCAAAAATGAAATTCATTTTAAAAATATTATTTTTATAGAAGAAATGTTTTTAAAAAAAGCACAAATTGGAAAACATCGCTTATTTATTTTATCTATAAGTATATAGTTTAGCACGAGAAACTAATTATATTTTATCATAAAAGAGCTTCAGTATAATACACCCCACTTACCGGCCTATGTTGACCTTACTTTGGTTATCTCGATTTTTCGATATCTCGACTTTTTTACTTGGTTCCGACGAAGTTGAGATATCGAGATTTGGCTGTATGTTAATTGATGGCAATGGCTAAGAACTGTACGTATCCAGTTGCATCCACGTGATTGCAGGCAAATATAATATTATGGTATCGCTGCCCGCTTAGCTCAGTAGGTAGAGCGTCGGTCTACGGATCGCGGGGTCGTGAGTTCGATCCTCGGGCTGGGCGTATCTTCTCCGTGACTATTTGATAAACGACATTGTGTCTGAAATCATTAGTCCTCCACCTCTGATTCTTGTGGGAAAGTTGGCAGTTACTTGCGGAGAACAGGTTTGTACTGGTACAGAATCCAGGAACACTGGGTAGGTTAACTGTCTGCCGTTACAAGACTGAAATACTGTTGAAAAACGGCGTTAAACCCAAAACAAACAAACAAACTGTTCTACCTTTCCAACATGTATGATTTTTTTGCCAGACAATAGTCATCGGTAAAGATTTGAGCGATCATTCTTAGAAATCTTTTCCTTATTACAGAATAAAAGAAACAGAAAGACAAATTTTAACGTATGAAGTAGAGCTCAAAAAAAAGGAAGCGGAATGTCAAGAAAAGTAAGTTGGCTCTTATGATTTAAACTTTGCCTACTTATTCAAATTGAAAACAAAATTTTGCTATGAAATAAGTTACGAAAGGCATTTTATAATGCATACAGTTTCGCATTTTTTTCATACATCTACTATCTAGCCTCGAATATATTAATAATTCAGACTCAAGTGTCGGTTTAATTGACCGATATCAACTTATGGAAACATTTTCCTGTAAATTATTCGCAATGTGTGTAGTTAACCATAAATGTTTTAAAGAATAGTACAAGGTATGTTTAAATTGTAATTATACAGAGTCATTGGTTGATCCTTTTTTGAAATACCAGTAAAATGAATTTGTCGCATATTATTAGTTTTTCGGTACCTGAGTCTGTCGTAAAATATATGCACGATACAATCGGTTTATTACATTATGTATGAATGATGATAGTACGTCGTCTGTCCGTCGTCCGTCATCAACAGCTTGACTGTTACACTCTAGAGGTCACAGTTTTGGCCCAATCTTAATGAAACTTGGTCAGAATGTTACCCTCAATAAAATCTTGGACGAGTTCGATACTGGGTCATCTGGGGTCAAAAACTAGGTAACCTGGTCAAATCGATGGAAGAGCGTTTTAACACTCTAGAGGTCACAATTTTTATTAAACTTGGTCAGAATTACTCTCAATTAAATCTTGGGCGAATTTGATATTTGGTCATCTGTCAAAATGTCAGATCTAACGAAAATCTTATTGACACTCTAGAGGCCACATTTATAAATGTATCTTCATGAAACTTGGCCAGATGTTAATCTTGATTATATGTAGATCAAATTTGAATCTTGGTCATGTGGGGTCAAAAACTAGGTCACCAAGTCAAATCAAAGGAAAAGCTTGTTGACACACTAGAGGCAAAATTTGTTACCGTATCTTTATGAAACTGTTAACCTTGATAATTTTAAGATCAAATTTTAATCTTGGATATGTGGTGTCAAATACTAGGTCACCCAGTCAAATTAAAGGAAAAGCTATTTCACATTCTAGAGGCCATATTTATGACCATATCTTCATGAAACTTGGCTAGAATGTTTATCTTGATAATCTTAAGGTCAAGTTTAAATATTTGTCAGGTGGGGTCAAAAACTATGTCAACAGGTTTAATCAAATGTAAAGCTTGCTAACACATTTATGACAATATCTTAATGAAACTTGATCAGAATGTTGATCTTGATGATTTTTATGTCAAGTTTAAATCTGGGTTAGTAGAGGTCAAAAACCTAGGTCACCAGGTCAAATCAAAGGAAAAGCTACTTAACACTCTAGAGGCCACATTCATGGCCACAACGTAATGAAACTTGATCAGAATGTTAATCTTGACGATTTTTAATTCAAGTTAAAATCTAGGTCAAGTGAAGTCAGAAACTAGGCCACCAAGTCAGATCAGAGGTAAAGCTTGTTAACCCTGTGAAGGCTACATTTGTCTATATATCTTCATGACACTTGCTCAGAATGTTGACCTTGATGATTTGTAAGTTCAAATCTGGGTCAGGTGGGGTCAAAAACTAGGTCACCCGATCAAATCAAAGGAAACGCTATTCAACACTCTAGAGGCCACGTTTATGACCAAATGTTGATGAAACTTGGCCAGAATGTTCATTTTGATGTTCTGTAGGGCAATAGGTCAGGTAAGAGACACAGGGCATTCGTGGGGCCTTTTCTTGTTTAATATCGGGATTTAGATTTGGCGCTGTCATTCCGTCGTCTGTCCGTCCGGAGCCATATCTAGGAAGTTGTTTGGAATAATTAAATAAAACTTCATATATACGTTTATCACTTTAGGAAACTGCTGCACGTAAAGTTTCAGTCAGATTGCCCAAGTTGCACTAAAATTATATAGTTTTTAATCTTAATGATATAGGTTACTAAAATCTGGCAATACATGTATCTGCTTTGTAACTTATGACATATTTGACTAGACATATGGAACTTAAATAAACTTTATATCACGATGATGTGGTAGTGCACACACAGAATCTCATCAGTCACCACAGTTGTTGCCCTCTAATTGTTTAAAATTCACATATTTGTACATAACAAACTAACCAATTAGTAGAACTCATTAAACTTCTTTGATTTTTATCCATAAACATTTATTATCAACACGTGAAGTTTTGTAAACACACCCAGTTACCTCTACCGCTCTGTTCAAACCCCAATCACATCCCACATTTTTTTTTTAATTTTTAAAACTTTTAACATTTCATAAATATTTAGCAACATGCAAACTTGCACCTTTCCTTAAACATGACCCCAATTTTGTTTTTCATTTCATTCTCCATCAATGTTATCAACATGTGAAGTTTTGCAAAAAATATTTATGACGTGTTTGGCGACCTGTGGTTTATATTTTTATACTCTGAACTGGTCACCCCCGTCCACCTGTGATGGGACCACGCTATGATTATGTTTATTCATGCATCGCTGTGATAGAATAATGCTATGATATGTATTCGTTCATGCGTAGCTGTGATGGGAATGCGCTATGATTAACATTTAACAAAACAAAAAGTAGTTGATAATCAATGCATCGTTTTTGTTCCTTCCGGAGCCATATCTAGGAATTGGTTGGGAATATTTAAATAAAACTTCAGGTACATGTTCACCACTATGAGTTATGCGGTCCGTCAAGTTTCAGTAAGATTGCCCAAGATACACTAGAGTTATGGCCTTTACAAGTTTCTTGCGTTAACTATATAGGGTACCATAAATATGGCAATTTCTGCTTCATAACTTGTGATATATTTGACCTAGAACTATGAAACTTAAAATGAATTCACATCACCATAATGTGGTTAAGCACAATTTCGTCCGTATCTCTTCACTACCTTCGGAGTTATTGCCCCTAATTGTTAATCCACAAGTTTGTACATAACAAAACAACCAAATTTTAGAATGTCATTAAACTTCTTTCATTATTTATCGTGAACTTTTATTATAATCGTGTGGAATTGTTTATCCACACCTGGTCACATCGTTGCCTTGGTCACACTCCCCTTCCCCGATTTTTTTTCATTTCTTATTTTTTTTAATTGTTTTTCAAACCTTCCATGACTTTTCAACATGCAAAGGTGTACCGTTCCCCCACCTCGCTTCTCCCACCAGCCCTAATCTTGCATTGCCCCGCCCCCCCCCCCCTTTTTGTTTTTATTTTTTATCTATCAGTATTTATCATCAACATGTGAAGTTTTGTACCCTCACCCGGTCACCCTCGCACCCAGCCCCACTCCCCGAAAATATTTTTTCCATTTCTTTTTTTATTTTTCTTTTAAATGTTCAAACCACACCCACCCCGCCGTCAGCTATGTTGAAAATATCTAACTTGTTTGTGCTCTCTTAAGGACATTTGTTTTTTAAGTTCAACTATTTTGTTAAATAGCAATTATAACTTGGTGCCAAACTACTCGAAGACAATTGTTTCGTTCTAGTTACACTTCAAGCTCATATTACTCCATTTAATTCTAAAATCTAAGCTTATTACAGTAAACATAATTGCATTCAAAATAATTTCATTAATCAGGATCAATATATCATACATTTATTATGTACACTTAAAACATTCATTTTCAGTTAAATTGATTTTGACTAAATTGAATGAAATTATTTTCAACTTAGTAACATCTTTAACATTTTGTCGGATATATTTTTTGCCATTACTCACAACAAATCCTTTCGGTGGGGGATACCAGTTCATCGAATTTGCTTGTTTTAATTGATATGGTATCATGATGAAACAGAAAGGTTATTAGCATACCGATTTGTTCATTTGTGATGAAAACTTACAGTTATTTAATTTACTGACAGCAATGATGTCATATGAGCAATTAAGACCAACGTCGATATCGAGACTGTGGTAGAACAAATAGCAGACAAATTGCTTCAAAAATCTATCAACAAGTTTGTTTCAATTATAAGCAAGCTGCAGAAATGGTGATGGAGTGTAGTGATTTTTGAGGTGATAAAAAGCTAACAAGAATATTCAAAAGCACTCCCGGACTGAGTGGTCGACTCCTAAAAATAGATCACCGCTCCCCTCTTATATGTTGGAGGCCAACAAAGAATGCACGAACAAAAGACAAGTGTCTTAGTCGATAAGGCAAACTTTAAAATTCATTTTTTCCGTTCGTAATTTTATAGGCTGGATGTTTTATATTCCTGTTTATCATCACATTTCTGCTTTTATAAAAATTAGATAAGTATCTGTAAAATAGGAGAGATATTGATGTACTTGAAAATATGAGTGTACTTATTTACATGCTTTATTCATCAGAATCAATTTGATAGGTAAAATTAAAATTTATGTACTATCCCGTTTAAGGATGAGAATCAGACCTTGAGAAACAAAACTCAAACAACACTAAATCATAGAAAGAAAGAGTTGTTTGACATGAAAATTGAACAGCATGTAAAGCATGTATATTACTTAACGAAACTAGTGTCAGTAGACTGATAAAAACATTGAATTCCGGAAAAAGACCGCCTAAAGGGGCTCCACTTCCGGACAGTTAAACGCCTTTAAAAACTCACCATTTTTAAAGAACTGTTACACATGTTCGTTTTGATGCATTTGCAATAGCATGCGAGTGATGAAATTTCGCATAACAAGGTGGAACACAGTTTTCGGTAATTGTTTATCTTTATTTCTTTACAAATGGCATTCATTGTCAAAGGGAGACAAATTTTCCGGAATACTTTAGGTACAAATGGCATTCATTTTCAAAGGGAGACAACGTTTTCGGAATACTTTAGGTACAAATGGCATTCATTTTCAAAGGGAGACAACTTTTTCCGACTATTTTAAGTAATCGTCGAGTAAAAGGTGTTTCCCTTTGAAAATGAATGCCATTTGTAAAGAAATAAAGATAAACAATTGCTGAAAACTGTGTTCCATCTTGTTATGTGAAATTTCACCACTCGCACGCTATTGCAAATGCATCAAAACGAACATGTGTAACATTTCTTTGAAAATGGTGAGTTTTTAAAGTGGTTTGACTGTCCGGAAGTGGGGCCCCTATAGGCAGTCATTTTCTGGAATTCAATGTTTATATCAGTATACTGACACTTGTTTCGTAAAGTAATATACATCTTTTACATGCTGTTTAATTTTCATGTCAAACAAATCATTCTTTCTATGATTTGGTGTTGTTTGATTTTTATTTCTCAAGGCCTTCTTCGTAACCTTAAATAAAATAATAGATCAAAAGATATGCATAAGTTTCATTGTCGTTGCAGAATAAATCAATGTTTGAAAAGTAAAATAGCAGATTATGAAGCAGAAACAGAAAGAAAAATACGTAGATACGAAGAGGAACTTAAAAGGAAAGACGCTGGGTACCAAGAAAGGTAAACTATACCAATATAGGATTCAATTTTTGCCCAAATTTTGGACAACGTATTTAAATTTATCTCCAATATATCAAACAAAGTAATAAAACAATTCATTTCATAAAATCAATTTTATTTATCCACCTAATAGTTAATCAATTAGAAACTTTGACTATAAAGCTATGAATATTAAAATAAACAAATGACTTTAACTTCTAAATATATATGTGACAGAATGTAACTTGATATCGACACGATATCATTCGTAATTATATTAGCCTTCCGTCCGTAAGTTTCTGGTGGCTTCTATGCAATCGAAATCGGCTATTTCTGTGGTTTGGGCCGGGTCCGGTTTTATTACTACAACCGTAACTGCAAAAAGCCTTTTCACTCCTGCTTTCCGAGTAGATACTGACATTTTATTACTGTTTCTACTGAATTAAATGCGCCAAATGGGAAAAAAACAAACAATTCGGTTATGTCCATGACTTTTCATTCAATAACAAATCGATGAATTTCTTAAAGAAATCTTTAAGTTAAGTAGTAGTCTACATAATGACTGACATTAAAGCCATTTCCTTATATTCCTGTAAATACTGTCAGGATTTGACGAATATACGTGTTATCGCTTTGTGTGAATTAAAACCTGCGCCGAGTTAAGTGACAGGGGCCTGTTTCGTATTATGGTCTAGTACGGTTCTTTTTACTACAACAAGCATTTATATTCAGATGGTTACTAATAATAATCATAGAATGAAGGACTCCTGCATACGAGTAATTACTTTGTTAAATAAACTAATGCTTGAAGCTCCGTGTAGATGGTCGGGTCTAAACCCTTACCTGAGATACCGGAACTCAGATAAAATGGAAATGGTCATCCATCCATCCAGATTTAGCTAAAAAAGTGCATGGTTACAAATATGGTCGCACGCTTTATAAATATACATATGTTTCAGGCCAGTCATTTGCAGATAATTAGGTAAAGGTCGCACAAGGATTGTATTTTGGACCATTTTTATCTCAAAATTTATAGTCCTGGAACTGGTGTTTCACTCTTTTTATCATAGAAACAACAGAATCCGTTCGGCAGGCTAAAAATGTCACATGTTGAAGCGCAACAACAAAATTTATTTCTTTATACGGTATGATAAACAATTGTAGCGCTATAGCATTAAACGGAAGAAAGTTATATTTAGTCTCTACCTTGGAATAATTATTGGTTATAAGATTTGTATACGAATTGAGAAAATACGCTGGAAATATGCTTCGGATATTCGGCGACGTAATGGGTGGAATATTATTCCGAGAAATATGGAGCGCCCATTTCTAGATGCAATACAAATATTTTATTACATTCACAAAAGAATATTATTTCTATATGAATGGCACAAATTCCTGTTGATAAAAACTTTTAAACGCAATGGCGTACATGAAACTGGTGTGACAAATAACATTGCAGGCCCTATATGTTATTTATTTTGACGTCAACATATATAAGAAAAATATTGACGTTTCAGACTTCATTAGAACTCATAATAATTTATAGATAGGTATCAAATAACAGACCGTATTTTATGGCTCAACCGTCAGTAAATTTATATAAATGCAGTTCAAAAATGCTTAGAAAAGAAGTATTTTAGCTTTAAAATGATCACAGTTATTCAAAATTGGAAAAAGTCCCATCTTTTAAGCTGGATATGTTCTAAATTTCTAAAGCTTGAAAAAATTCCAACTCCTAAAATTGGAAAAAAATCCAATTGGATTTAGATTTTTTTAAAACCATTTTAAACTGACTAAAACATCGTTATTCAATATTTATGTTTAAGGATGTTCATTGATCCTGTTTATAAGTGTTTACGATAAATCTGAATATTTTTCTCAAAATGTCCAATCGGACTTTTTTCCAGCCTTTTAGATGGGATTTTTTATTTACCATAGCATGGATCTCAAACTCAGACAAAAAGAAGTAAAATACAAAAGTAACACAAATATGCCTTTAAATTTGTTAAAAAGTATTATTGTTTTCCGCCCGTAAAAAAATCCAGACCGTCAAAATATTGGAACAATGTCCGATTGGATTTTCATAAATTCCAATCGGACGCCATATATCCGATTGGAAATAGAAAAAAATCCAATCGGACAGTTTTTTTAAATCATCTTTTTTTTGTACATCAGAAAATTAAAAATAATGCAAAACTATATCATTTATCGCTCCTTGGCCCCTAAACTACCATCCAAGCTAAAACAGAAGTTTCTAAGTCACTTAGAAATGGTAGTGAAGTTTGCCAAAATCCTGGTTTTGCAAATATATCCTGGTGGCTGTTCTATTAAGATTAAAATATAATTTTGCGATATGTGTATAATTCACCTGGAAAGTTAAAATAAATGTTGAGAAAACACGAAGTCAGTATTTCTTTAACGCTTTGTGCCAATTCACTTCAGACCTACTTCATTTACGTTATCACTTCAGTCAAATATAGATGTGTTGATAATTTGTTAGGGCACTAATCAACATCTTAATTTTTGTTTTTAAAATCAAAAAAGAATGCAAGTGGAAAACGAAAAGCTTTGTAGTCAGCTTCGAACGGAGATTGGAGCGAAAGAGGAAGCTCAACGAAGGTTTTTTTTTTTATTATTTTATGTTTTGTTTCTTGTTGATGTTTTGAAAGTTTGCATTTAAATGTTTTAATACTGGAGATGAATAGGCGATGATGATTAACAAGTTCACCAAAGGGAATAACCAGTACGTTTAGAAAACATTAAAGTTGCATTTTTGTTGAAAATTGTCCAAGAAATGTATAAAACTTAAATGAATCGGCATGCCATACTGATACGATTTGTAAAACCATATTTGACCTATTATTTTAACATGAGATTTTTTTTCGTAACTCTTACAACTACCAAAGTCATACCGGCTAGGATAGTCAACTTTACACTTGAATTAGATTCTTTGTCACATTAGAATTTGCATAATCAAATTCTAAACTGAAATAAATATAATTCGAGAAGCATTTATAAGATCTCATTGAGTAACTAGATTAGAAAATATTAAGCCATCCTTCGTCTTTTTTATATTATTGATACTTCGATTTAGCTATTTACCTGATGGGAGACAATTATAAAAACAAAATGATAAAACACTTAACTGACATGTATTCTATAGATGCCTAGCAAATATATCGGCCATGCGGCCATGTTCCTATTTTAAGATGCCAAACAAAAAGCCATCGTCAGTTATTTGAACGCCCAGTCTCAGTAATAACCAAGTCTAATTTTAGGTGCTATCACTTTGGAAACAAAATTATGGCTATGTCAAATATTTACATAATGGAAAGAAATAACTTCTTTTCTTTATTACAGAACAAAAGAAACGGAAATGCAAATTGCAACGTTTGAACTTCAACTAAAACGGATAGAAACTGAATGTCAAGAAAGGTAAATTGTCACAATAGTTATGATTTTCCCCATAGGATATGAAGAATAAAATGAATCATTTTAAGCTGACGACCAACATATAGTATGAAAACAAATACGAAAATCATTGTTCAGCCTAAACATTCTCACATTCTTTATCATCTATACACTATACTTCGTATTGAGATCCTTATTATCATTTAACAAAACCGATATCTATTTCAATATCTTCTTGCATCAAGTAATTTTAGGTGAAAATTAAAGTTTATTTAGTATTCTAATATACGGGGGAGGGTTCTCTGTCTTAATATGTTTCAAATAGAAGGGGTTATCAGTATACTGGTTTGTATCTTATTTATTTGAAATCGATTGTGGTGACAGCCTATAGTTGTTTAAATCTCTGGATTTCTGGAAAAATAGCAATGTTATCATATGATATGTTAATATGACTGAAGTGGGGATTGAACCAACATCATCTGGATAGAGCAATTAAACCTTAACCGCCAGAGCACGGCTCTTGGGTTATTAACTCTACTGAAAATATATACTCTGTCATCAATGAAACAAAGAAAAGTGATCCGCTGACTTACTTTCATAACAGTTACTGTAGAGGTTGTAATCAACATACCTGATGAAACCTAAACGTTTATTTAAATTTACGTCATGTTCTCTTCGTGGAAAAAAAAACAGACCAATTTTGGGCTCGAACCAACGACGTCTGTATTACGCGACCGACACCTTAAGCATTAGACCACTTCCTGAGGCAAGAGTCATAAATGGTATGCAGTCTTTTAAATTTAATGTTGGTGTTCGTATTTTAAAAATGCAGAGTTCCTTGCTAGTAACTTCATCATTAGACACATCGGCTTCTATCTTTTATATATATAGAGAGAGATATTTAAAGAAATGTTAATATCGATGTACATGATCATGAGAATATTACTTTAATTATTCAAAATATAGATATTAAATGTAATGCGTTTTATAAAATATATTTTTCTTTAACGGTGCAGAATAAACACAGATGTTGAGAGAAAAATAATGGACTATGAAGAAGAAACAAAGAGAAAAATATTTGGATACGAAGAACACATTAAAAGGAATAAAACTGATTACCAAGAAAGGTTAACTATACGTTTAATTAAAGTATATATAATTAGTAAAAGTATGTAAATATCACTTAATTGATTGATTTAGATAACGCAAACAACACATCATTACATCATATCAGTTTCACTCAATGCCATCCATCTATTTAAAAAAAAAACGTGTTTATTCTCATGCAAAATTAAAAAAAAACCACTTCTTACGATAACTTTGGTAAATGCGCTGAAATTACTAATACTGTGGTAGTTTATTATTTCTTTTATGTTTTCCAAACTAGCATGTAAGACAGTATCACAAGAATTGAAAATTGGTTCGCAACTTAATTTGTTAGAGCCTCAGTCAGCATCATAATTTCTGTTTTAAAGTCTAAGAAGAATTCAAGACGAAAACGAAAGTCTTCGTAGTCAGTTGCAGATGGAGACTGAAACGAAAGAGAGTGCTCTACGAAGGTTTTAAATTTATTTTGAATTTGTTTTCTGTTGTCTGTTTTTAAAGGTTTGATGTGTTCCAGTTCTTTAGGGTCGTGTAGTTCATTAAATGTTTTAGTATACGAAAGACAGATACTAGTTACTGTAACTGTTTGATAAGTTAAAGAAAGAGACCCTAAATCGAAAATTAGTTAAAGTTAATCTAATCCGCATTAATAGGAAATTATTTAGTCACTAAATAGGAAAGAAGTTACCCGCATTTCTTTTCTGAATATATTACTGATATCATGTTATGCACACAGATGTCATGTGGCACGTTAAAGATACCATCTAATGATTTCAGAAAGACCTTTGTTTATCTGTAATTTCTAATGAAAGATAGTTGCAAGTAAGGAAATGAATTGCCCTATATAATTATTATATTTATGAACACAAATACACGCACGTGAAGAAAGCCAAATATAACAAAATAAGACCACAGTTAACCGTTCTAACATGTACTCTATAAATGTTCCGCAAGTTTTACCGCAGTGAATGCGGTTAAATTACATTTTTACATTGTCCATGTTGCCAACAAAAACATGATTATATGATCTCAGCGTTCATCTACAACATGTTTATCGGCAATGAACAGTGAACAGTTCTAACTTTAGATGCTATCACGTTGAAGTAAAATTTTGACTATGCCTACTATTAAGACGACAGAAAGAAGAAATGCATTATATTAAAATGTTTTTATTGTAGAATAGAAGAAACGGAAATACAAATTGCCAAGTATGAAGAAGAACTCAAGAGAAAAGAAGCGGAATGTCAAGAAAAGTAAATTGTAACAATATGTAGTTTTTCTTTCCTTTTCCACATATGATATTAGGAACAAAATATTTAAAGTAAGCATAATTATTACAAGTTTGAAACCAAGTTATACTATGAAAACGTATACGAATAGAAAGGTATTGTTCAGTCTAAACATAATTACATTTTTGTTTTATGCATCAAATCCAGCCTTATGTCCATGCCTCATCGTATCAGGATCGGGCTGTCATTATGATAAAGTAATATCAGGGAATGATTTCAATATCGCTATGCATCTGGTTATTTAATTTATATCTGAAGATTTATATGCTGGCATAATGCAATAGAGAAAGTTTCGAGACTTTTTGAGAGTTTTGAGAATTTGAACTTTCTCTTTTTGTTCTAATCCTTAAAATTCTATTGTGGTGTAAGCTTAAAGCTATTCTCTGGATTCAGTGCTCAATGTTATGTAATATGAGATGATATTGTGTTCGAAGTCAGATCGAACCAACGATCTCTGAAATGAACCACTAGAAAAGATTAGACGTTGTCGGAGTTGGTTTGGCAAATTTCAAATCGATGTTTTCTTCGTTAAATGTTATTATTGTTAAACAAACGTTGTATTATTATTAAGCTGTTTTCTGTCTTTTGTTATGTTTTATTTTGTAAGCTTATCGTCAGACTCTTATGCTTTTATATTCAAATAAGATTTTAAAGAAGCATAAATATTAAATTATGATCAGAATCAAATTAAACCATTGGTACTGTCACTTTTATACAAGTTAATAGCGATATCATGAGCAATGCTTGTGCAAAAGTATACTTTTCTTTCTTGAT
The DNA here is from genome assembly GCF_021730395.1 of Mercenaria mercenaria. Classification (NCBI taxonomy): domain Eukaryota; kingdom Metazoa; phylum Mollusca; class Bivalvia; order Venerida; family Veneridae; genus Mercenaria; species Mercenaria mercenaria. The sequence continues at coordinate 35,470,608 of NC_069365.1, read as the reverse complement.
GCAGAATAAACAAAGATGTGAAAGAAAAAATAGCAGAAAATGAAGAAATAACAAAGAGAAAAATAAGGAGATACGAAGAAGAAAGTAAAAGAAAAGAAGCTGAGTACACGGAAAGGTAAATTACTGTGTAGCAACATATACTTTTTGACAAAATATTTACAATTAACCTAATTACTTTAAGCGAATTACTCAATTATCAATTTAATATCAACACACAAGTTCGTCATTTTTAACCATTTAGAATGAAATATGTATTCACTGATTCACTCGGAACTGTAAAATAACTTACAACAGAAATTTTGATAAATCCACGAGATTACGAACAGAGAATCATATCAGATTTTCTTTTATGCATTGTTTTAATTCACTTCGGTTTCACATATACATGTATTAGGAAATCACTTAAAATAGAGCTATGTCCGTTAGTTACTTTGTTGAGGCATCGATAGACATCATTATTTCTATTGAAGAATACGAGAGGTAACAGACAGACTTCATGGTCAATTACAGATAGAGATTGAAGCGAAAGAGAATGCTCTACGAAGGTTTTATAGTTTTTTAATCGTTTATTATTGTTGTTCCTTTTGAAAATTTTCAGTAAGTGTTATTGTCCTTTTGGGGTCAATTAAAACATGTTACGGGTTCATGAGATAGATATTGAAAATGTGGTTTAACAAATTAACAAAGGAAGACAAATTCAAGATAGCAATTTTGAAATATCAAAGTTGGATTTTTTTCGTTGAACATAACCTATTCAATTTATAAAAATAATGTCATAGTGGTCTCACAATAATTACAGGATGGTAATTTGATGGTTATCAGTAAAAAATGATCAGTCTAACTTGATAATTAAATAATTTAAACTGCATTGATAAGATACCATTTAGGCACTTAATTAAAATATCTCGTTGATATTATTGATATTTTGTTACGTATTCTAGCATAAAACCGCTGTTATTGTCACTTTTCGGGGGTGTTTTAACAGGAGAGAAAACGTGTGTTAACAAGGAGATTCTCGCGCTCGCGTGCTGTTATAACACCTTTTTATGTATGCGCGTTCCGTGGCAAAGCGTAAACGCCATTCGGCCCCAAAACGGATAATTCAAAACGAAATGACGTCAACGTAAAAAAAACAACACAGACATTCCCGCGCATTTCGTGGAAATTTAATGACTTTGAATGACAATGTATTCATTTATCAGTTTTTTACGCGTTTCATGCTAGAATAGCGTAAGCGCATGTTGATTTCGTGTTATAACATCTGCAGAATCCCTCGTGATACGTTGGTACACCAACCAATCCTAACGCGATTCTGCAGATGTTATAACACGAAAAAACATGCGTTATCCCTACATATATGTCAAGTTATATCCTAAAAAGACATATTTTAAACGCGCTTTTTCACATGAAAATTTACTTTCAATAAGATTTTCGAAAATGCCGTTTAGATACATCACTGGTTAATTGTCATCTTTAACAATTTTAATGACATTCATTTTAAAATTATTATTGTTATCATAAAAATAAAGTATTTAAAAAGCAAAAATTGGGAAATACCGCTAATTTATTTTACCTATAAGTAAATATTTTAGCACGAGAAACTAATTGTATTTCAACTTAAAAATGCTTCAAATATACTAGAAAATTGTCAATTGCTAACAATGACGAAGAACTCGAAAGTGCACAGTTTTGTATCCAATGTCGTGGAGTCGCAGTTCTACCTTTTTGTAACATTCATGCCATTTTTTATCGCCCAGCAAAAGTCATCGGTAACAATTTGAGCGATCATTCATAGTTAGGTCATAAAAAACTAAAGGTGCTATCACTTTGAAGACAAAATTATGCCTATGCCAACTGTTTACGCGAAGAAAAGAAATGTGTGTAAGAATTTAACTTCTTTTCCGCATTACAGAATAGAAGAAACAGAAAGACAAATTTCAACGTATGAAGTAGAGCTCAAAAGAAAAGAAGGGGAATGTCAAGAAAAGTAAGTTGTGTTTCCACGAAATGTGAAAATATATTTAAACTTTGTCTGTTTATTCAAGCTGAAAACAAAATGTTGCTATGAAATAAAATACGAAAAGGCATTGTTTAATTCATAGAGTTTCGCAATTATGTTTCATACATCCACTGTCTAACATCGAATGTATTAATGATTAAGAATAAAGTGTTGGTTGAATAGATCGATATTTTCTCATTATAATATATTTACAGTTTGGATACATTTGCCTGTAAAGTATTCGCAATGTATTTAAATAGTCATAAATGTTCTAAAGAAAGGTACAAGATATGTCTAAATTGTAATTTACAGAGTCATTGATTGATCCTTTTTTAAATATCAGTAAAATGAAGTTGTTGCATATTATCATTTATTCGATACCAGAGTCTGTCGTAAAATATATGCACGATACAATCATTTTTATTGCGCTATGTATCAATAGTGACATTACGTAAGTCGAATTATCTGTTTATGTGATCATAGATATTTCATATTTTATTGTACATGTACGTCTTTTTTAATACCGGGATATAATTTTGGCGCTGTCCTTCCGTTTGTCCGTCCGTCCGGAGCCATATCTAAGAAGTGGTTTGGAATATTTAAGTATAACTTCATATAAACGTCCACCACTAATATGGGAAAATGCTGCATGTAAAGTTTCAATCAGATTGCCTGAGTAATAGTAGAGTTATGGCCTTTGAAATTAACTATATAGGTTACTATGAACATGACAACTTCTGATTCGTAACATGTGAACTATTTGACCTAGAACTATGAAACTTAAATTAAATGTATATCATCATGATGAGGTATTGTATACACAATTTCGTCAGGATCTCTTCAGCAACCAGAGTTATTGCCCTTTAATTGTTAAAAATCTACGTATTTGTACATAACAAACTAGCCAATAGGCAGAATTTCATTAAATGTCTTTCATTTATAACTATGAACATTTATTATCACCATGTGAAATTGTGCACACACATCTACCGCCCAGTTCAAACCATCTACCCCACCCCCACAATATTGTTTTCTCATATTTAAGCCTTAAACCTTTCATGAATATTTATCAACATGCAAAGTTGTACACTTCCAAAATCATAAACCCCACCCCATTTTGTTTTTCATTTCATTATCCGTCAGTATTATCAACATGTGAAGTTTTGCTATAAACAGGTTCAAAATCAAATAGAGTCTGCAAAAATATTTAGGTCGTGTTTTGGCGACATGTGGTTTTCCACTTTTTTTATATTTTTGTGCCCTCACCTGGTCACCCCCACCCACCTTTGATGGGACCACGCTATGATTATGATTATTCATGCATCGCTGTGATGATAAGTATTCGTTCATGCGTCGCTGTAATGGGATTGCGCTATGATTACGATTTATCTATTCATCGCTGTGATAGGTTAGCGCTATTTATAGCATTCATTCATGCATCGCAGTGTTTGGATTGCCTTATAATTATAATTTAACAAAAAAGTATTTTAATAGTCTCTGTATCGGTTTTTCTTTCAGTTGATACGGTATCATGATGAAACAGAAAGGTTACTGATTTTGTTTTAATCGTTTATACAAAATATTTTTATATCGTTCTGTTGTGGTGAAAGTTTACAGTTATTTGATTTGCTGGCAGCAATAATATCATATAAGTAATTAAGACCATTGTCGATATTGAGACTGTAGTAGAAGAATTAGCAGACAGATTGCTTCAAAAATCAAACAACAAGTTTATTTCAATTACAAGCAAGCTGCAAAATGGTGATGGGGTAGAGAAAGGTGTGGGGGTGTTTTGGAAAGGGGTAAAAAACTAACATAAATATTCAGAAACCCTCCGGACTGAGTGATCGACACCTAGCAAATAGATCACCGCTCCCCTCTTATATTTTTGAGGCCAAAGAAGAATGCACGACCAAAAGATAAGATGTCATCTCAGATCGTTCAACACGACTTTTATGTCGTGTTCTTGGGACTGTTTAGTTTCTCAACCTGAAAATTTCAATAATCCCGCTTTCATAGCTTAGGGTTTTGTATAAACCTCTTGGATATGGTGCCTGCTTTTTAATTTGGTCTTTTGGCAGTTCTTTTGATATGCAGTCTCCGTAACCTCAGATCCCCTTTCTAAATTCTATTTTGTTTAGTTCTACCAATTGTTTTCTCGTTAAAGGCAAACTCATTATTTTAATTGCGGACCATACGCCGCTTATCATGGTATTACACGCTAATGCATCATTGAAAAGCAAGGACAAATATCAAACATTGAAGGTTCCGTCGTATGAACACATTTGCGGATGTCTCTAAATTGTTTTTTGTACTTGTAGCATGTGTAAATGTTGAGTTTTGCTCAACCCGGAGCTAGAGTGTGTGTGCGGTAGCATGTATTTCAACTACTGCCCATGAACAGGCTGAATCAAACCGAGCCTGTAACATTTCTTTTTTGTCGTGTTGAGCGACCTGTGGAGTTTCCATTTTTTCTATTTTGTCGATTAGGCAAACTTTCAAATTCATGTTTTCTGTTCGTAATTTTATAGGCTAAATGTTTTATATTCCTGTTTATCATCAAATTTCGGCTTTTATAAAAAATAAAGATATCTGCAAAGAAGTATAGATATTGATGTACTTGAAAATAAGGGTGTACTAATCTATATGCTTTATTCATCACACTCAATGGAGAGGTAAAATTTAAATTTATGTACTGTCCCGTTTATATAAAATAACAGACAAAAAGAAATGCATAAGTTTCATTGTCGTTGCAGAATAAACCAATGTTTGAAAAGTACAGCAGCAGATTATGAAGACGAAACAAAAAGAAAAATATTGAGATACGAGGAAGAACTTAAAAGGAAAGAAGCTGGCTACCAAGATTGGTAAACTATACCAATATATGATATATTGATTTTTCAAATGTAACCCTTATATTTTAAGTTAAATTACAAAACATCATTACATAATATCAGTTTCATTTATCCACCTATTAAGAATAAAACTTAATTGTGTGATATGTGCATAATTCACAAGGAAAATTTTAATAAATTATGACATATATAGGCCTATTATCAAATGCACTGAGATCACGAGGTTAGAATTTCTTCAATGCTATGTGTTTATTCACTTCAGAATAACTTCATTTACTTTAAACTTATCACCAGTCAAATATAGATGTGTTACTTAATTTCTGTTTTCAAAGTCAAAAACGAATGCAAGATGAAAACGAAAGGCTTTGTAGTCAGCTGCAAATGGAGATTGGAGCAAAAGAGGATGCTCAACGAAGGTGTTATAATTTTTTAGATTTGGCTTTTTTAATGTTGATTCCTTGACAGTTTTTAGTTCATTTCTTATTCATGTTTGTTTTGAAGTGGTAATTAAATGTGCAACACCGCTCACGCCCCCTAGCATCGGCTTTTAAAGCGGAATCTTGCTGCTATAGAAAAATTAATTGTTCCCAATGGTCCCGTGGTACCAGAAGATATAACAACACTGAGCCCAAGTATATATGAGGAGACTTTCTAGAGCCACCAACCGGCACTAAAGATTGCTGTGAAAATTAATATCTTTGAGAAGGTCTTTTGTAAGCATGGAACGCAACAAAGCAAAATAATAAGACACTTGGTCTGACTGTGTCTGTTTATTAGAGGTAATGAAATGTACTATGCCTCATCGATAACATGATATTTACAAACATTACTATAAATGAGCCGCGCCATGAGAAAACCAACATAGTGGCTTTATGATCAGCATGGATCCAGACCAGCTTGCGCATCCGCGTAGTCTGGTCAGGATCCATGCTGTTCGCTTTCAAAGCCTTTTGCAATTAGAGAAACCGTTAGCAAACAGCATGGATCCTGCCCAGACTGCGCGAATGCGAAGGCTTGTCTGGATCCATGCTGGTCGCAAAGCCACTATGTTGGTTTTCTCATGGCGCGGCTCAAATACATTTAAACGAAGCATAGGGAATTCAACATTTTTGTAAATTCTCAATAGTTCTAGTTTTCATACCAATTACAAATTAGCTCGGAGGTAAAGCATGCTTATGTTCAGGACATCTTTTGCCATTTGGCTTCAAAACTCAGATTGTCGTTTCTGTTTTGCTTCAAAAGTTTAGATCTATGGCACAACGACAAAGAAATATCTGAAGCCGAGATGGCAGATGAGAAAGTTTTAGTATCATATCAAAGATTATATTAGTTGAAAGCATATACTAAAGCGAATGATGAATATAATATCATGTTGATAAAGACATATATACAAATACAAACAAATCCTCACGAGGATTCGAACTGGTACAAAACGATTTGCTGATTTCCAGTTGTTTTCTGCATTTTACCTGACTGAGCTATTTTGCCGTATACATATTGCACAGTTGAAATGAAACCAATACTGATATCTGCATGTCAAGTAATGTAAAGGGCAATATGAATTGTTATTTTATCAGTTATCATGAAACGGACGCATCCTCTCGTTTGCGCGGGAAATACGATATCATTGGGGATTAGTAATAAGTCAAATTCTATATTAAAATCAAGATAACTTGGGTTGCATTTATAAAATTGTAGGTTCTCGCAAGTGATGCTCTTAAGTACTTCAGTTATTGTATATTTTAACTTTTCATGATTGTGGTGACAGCATAAAGTTGTTTGAATATCTGGATTCCTGGAAAAGCAATGTTGTCGTATAAGATGTTATTATTACCGAAGTGTGACCGAACCAACAACTGTTTACATCTGGATTGACCAGTTTAACCTTAACCGCTATAGCACGGCTCCCCTCTTGCTTTTTTAGCAAAGAAGAATACTCAACGAAATGATAAGAAAGTCTCAAAATTGGTTAGGCAAACGTGTAATTCCATTAGTGGTCCTAGAACATTAGGTTTTCTTCGCAAAATTTTATTATTTTTCATTTAATTTTTATTAGTTCCAATTTTGTACTGCAACAACAAAAAATGGGTAATGAATTGAGTGTTCGTCTTAATTCAGCTCGGTTATTAACTACTCTAGGTGATGTTACTTTTGAAATGAAATTATGGATATGCCTACTATTTACAAGATGGAAAGAAATATGTGTAAAGTTTGAAACTTTTTCCTTTATTACAGAACAGAAGAAGCGGAAAGAACACTTGAAGAGTATGAAGTAGAACTCAAAAGAAAAGAAGTGGGATATCGTGAAATGTAAATTATCACAATATGATTTTCCAGATATTACCTGAAGCCTTAAGCTGACGATAAACATATACTATTAAAACGAATAGACTGATAAAGTTAAGGTTTCGGTACTTTCCTTTAATAGGAAGGTTGAAAGAAATGAGTGTGCATTAAATATAACTTTCTTTTAGGTGCAGAATAAACGAAGATATGGAAAGAAAATTACAAAAATATGAAGAAGAAACAAACAGAAAAATATGGGGATACGAAGAAGAAATGAAACGAAAAGAGATGGACTACCAAGAAAGGTTAATCATTAAAAATATAATTTTGACAAAGTATTTAAATTTAGCCTAAATATTTTATGCGAAATCCCGACATTCATCAACTTTTTTTTTCATGAAGGAAGAATAAGATATGTTTTAACCATTTACTGATCTACATGAAAGGCAATTTACTTTAATTGAAGTAACTAAGAAAACCACCTGCGGAAGCATCCTTTATTCTGTAATTGCCTGAAATAAGACGGCAGTATGCAAGAAAAGAGTTATAGATATTAGTATTGTTACTCCCCTGTGATGCTAAACACATGTTTAAAGTTTCAAAGCTATAGCTTTTACGTAGACAATAAAATGCATCTAAAATACATATCTTTATTACCAAAAGGTTTATATTTACATGAAAATGCACTATATGCTTGATCTGCAATTTTTTTAAGTTAAAAGGACCACAATTCTTGCAAAATGTAGTTTAGTGTTATGGTCATTGACCAACTTACTCGCCTAAAAATGATAATCAAATTGACAAAGGTTCAAAGTTTCCACTCTTCTTGTGCAGCAGAAAATTTGACCTATACGTACAAAAAGGGCCATAATTATGACAAAATGCAAGTGAGGGTTACTTACTCACCTTATGATGATGAACAAGTGTATAAAGTTTCAAATGTTATATAGTTTTTAAGAAACTCAGGGCGATAAAGTGACGAGAATATTTTGTAGGTCTAAAACATATATGTACTGAGATCACAAACAGTAGCAAGAATCTACGTACTTTTCGAATGACCATCCTAGTTCACTAAACGAAATGAAATATCTTGCCAATATCAAATTGTGAACAAGGTTTATAGCTTGGAGTGATCCAGCAGTTTTATGATCATCCGTGAAATAGTTATAAATTGTCTGAATGGCCATAAACATCTTAATTTCTATTTTCAAAGCCAAAGAAGAATGTACGACGAAATGGAAAGGCTTCGTGGTAAACTCCAGACGGAGACTAAAGCGAAAGAGGATGCTCTACGAAGGTTTTATAGATATTTAAATTCCGATTATCGTTGTTGTTTGTTTTAATATTTTTGATGTGCATGACTTAAACGGAAAACTAAATACTCAAACCAGACGGAATTAGTGCTTTATTGCATTAAATGAATCAGGACTAAGATAAAACCAGCATAAACTCTTATTGACCTAGAGCAGCTACGTTATAACATTGTGACATCATAGAACGAGGCGTCGTACACAGTCAATGATTATAATACCAGAAAATATATATAATACAAATATTGCCTTTAAGGTTCGGTCAATATTAGGATTTATTAACATGGGAAAAGAGATATCGACCTCACTAAAACGCAATAATTGAATAATATATCAATTAAAAAGTATAAACAAATTGAATAAGATGTCTGTCCTGCATCGATTTAAATAATACTTGAGTTTTATAATCATATAAGCACAAGTTGTCTATGCCATTTGTACCATTCAAATATTTTGTGTGCACTAATAATTTATACCGAAGATCTTTACTCAGTACTTCTGTGATATTTCTTTAAAAAGGTTCAGTTCAATAGCTTCAAGCACATTGCGGGACAACAACCCTAACATCACTGACCTTAGTGACCAGAACAGACCCACTAAAATAGCGGAGCGTTTGTCAGAGTTGTACGACAATCAGTGGACGGATGCATTTGATGCGCTAGAGGGTTCTATGTCGGAAAGACAGATAATTCAAACTCTGCTGGACACTTTAATGGTAAACACGAGACAAAAGAGAAATACTAAAAAAAATACAAAATTATTATTCACATAATAGAAATTTGGTAAGGTAAAGTTGCGTAGGAAGCATTTGACAAAACAGTGTCGCTAATGAAAAGGTAAATCACAATTGGAATATAATTAGAAACTTAAAGCAGACGCAGTCCTTGATACGTCAATCATCAAAATGCTTATCTAAAAAAAGTACACAAACAACAAATGTATAACTTGCCAGTGTATAAAGCACTACCACATAATTGCAGTATTTAACAAATGTATGTTCAAACAAAGTTTAACTATCTAATGATATGATAAAGCATTCCATTAAAAGATGAATATAAAATACTAGTATCATTAAATGCATTATAAAAGGGCAATATATATGGAGGTATCACAATCATGTACAAAACAAATGAGCATAAAGCAATTTGAAAATAGGTCATTGCCATTGATCGCTAGTTACCTGAAATATATGAGAACTTGGGGATTTGTTTCAGTTCACATTTTTCTGATAACAAATAGAAGGAAAAGTATATATATATTCTCTCCTTTTGTTTCACAAAACACGATTAAAATGAACGCAATATTAAATACCAAGTACAAAAATGACAGTTACAATTCAGTGCGCATGATATATAATAGTGTGCATGATATATAATTAAACATTTTACAATTGTATTTTCAGGGGTTTTCGTAAACTTTTGACATTGGTGCACACGCAAACCCAACTTCTCATTTTTATATTTTATCTGCAGAATGCGTATGAAGAATGTTGCAAACTTTCGAGTGAAAATTTCTACGAGAGGATCCAAAACTCCATTGAGTCTCCACTTGGGGTATGTTATGATTATATTCAAGTAACTTTCAGCTTTGGCAAAGCTATAATGACCGATGAAGTAAGATCGTCGCATGAATAAATATTTTAATGGATTTGACGGATAAATGAAAATAAACGCAAAATAACATTTAACTTGAAGACACCAGTTTTTTTTTTTGTTTTTTTTTTAAATTTCACCACATACAGAACAATTGCGTGCAAGAATGGTTCAAAAAGGTACCTTAGAGTAGTTACTTTACATTTCCCAATGAAAAATTTACAAGTTCTTCTGTTAGATACCAAATCAAAGACGCATAAAGAGGTTATACGTTTGAACATCCGAAAATGCAGTCTCCGGTTTCTATGTCTCCGGTCATTGATGCACGATTTAAAAAGCATATTTGTGGCCTGTTTGTTTGTCGTTGTTTTGTTGTTGTTGTTGTTGTTTCTCTTCTTCAGCATAATCTTACAAAATATAAATTGGAAGTTCCAAAAAGTAGAATTTGTATCGTTAAACGAGAAAGCAAACAATCAATGCAGTGCATTTAAAACTAATACAAAAACATAATCAAATAAATGACATACACTCAAAGACTTAAAAAAATTCTCATCTGAATATTTGATCCAAGAAGACTTTTCGTTCAAATACAAACAACCGTTCCTACAGACCTTTTCTTTCATACTCAGTCTGTCAGATTCTTTCTGAACGGACTGTTACGCCCAGGAAGCTTGCACATGTTTTCTCTTTTTATCCCCTCACTTTATTTTAACCTGCATGCTATAATAGGGTTATCACTTAACCCGGGTATAACATTGTCTTTGTGTACCTTTTATGTTTAGCCGAATAGCAGACCATCGACGGCAGTTGTCTTACCTGAACAGCTAAAACAGCAAATTAAAGAATTTCGCAAATCCCGAGCAGCATTTGTTATCAAAGACCTGGAAAGGGTAACTTAAAAATTATTTCCATGTTCAATGTTATTTGAATTGTAATGAAATTTTGATATTTTATGTTTATGTTATCCTATTTCTATTAATTCTGTCTCCACTCGGGCATACGTTTTGATATGATTGTCTGAGACTGAGCTGTAAACGCATTAAGTTATTAATGAATACCATACATTTATGATTTTTTTTCTCATACAGGTTATTACACCAAAACTTCAAATACCTAGCATTCATTTAGATGCAATGCAAACGTACTTATCGCAATGTGTCTGGATTGGATGGTTCTGTGCCGTCCAGGATCCTCCACTGGTGTTGAGTATATCTTCGTCAAGTAAGTTTGACACCAGCTGTTACAAGGAATACACAAAACGCGGCCCATACGTTCAATTCATAGTCTGGCCTGCTTTATTGCTACAAGCACAAGGCGCTATGTTATGCAAAGGTATTGCACAAGGTTGTGATAGTCCGCCTGAGAAATAAACTGTGCCAGCCTAACAGCAGGCTTACAGACAACAAGTCGACAAGACACTACGCACTGATAAAGCTGACATCTTTAGAACACAGCCTAAATTATTATACGAATGCGAGGCATGTCTAAACATCAAGTTCAAAGTTTAGAATCGCTATATGCTTATACTGGTGGATGAAGAAGATGTACCCACGATTCATTTGTCATCAGCTGCATTTCTTCTTCAAGAACAGACTTTAGGCTGCGTTTTAAATGTATGCCGGCTTACAACAATATACTTTTATTGCGGCTAGGAGAATATTTTACGAAACATAACGATTTAGATATTATCGTTTTACTGTAGTCAATAGTAATATGTTGTTTTGTTTCTGTACGTGTAGAAGTGAGTAGTACTAATAAATAATGCCGTCAACAATACTATAATTGTATAAAATCTATTATATATCGTATTTTTGTCAAGGGAAGCCAATTTTGTCAATACACATGTAAACATACATTTGTATCATTTCCGGATTATTTTGTGTCATTTTGTTTTTAAAGGTTCGTTTTAGCAATTCAAAACTTTAAAAGGCTTTGCCAAGCTATAATTACTATTGAAAGAAAGTACGTATTAATTCTTCTTTCTATGTACTTTAGCTTGTAATTAATCACGTTGTGAATACCATATCTTACAGTTTGATTTCTGTGTTACTATAACTAGTACTAGCATTTAACTGAGTGAGTGAGTTGGGTTTTACGGCGAATCGACACAAAATGGGCATATATCGCCGCATATAACTGAGAGCCCAAATGAACCAAATCTAACTTTCATCAGCTTTGTCTTCTTCGGACTGCATGTATGTACATGCTAATGTTTCAGAAGCTGTATACATATATTTGTAGTTGTGATGTATTTCATTTAAGAAATTTAGCGCGTTGTGAGTTATATATTTGCCTTGTATTTAAATAATACTGCCAATACATTTTTCAAACCGTGATTCATTTCTAACATTTACAGATTTGTTTCATTTATTTTTATTTTTATTTATTTTATTTGATTTATTCAGTGCTAAGCTTTTTAGAAGGTACAGACCTCTTTAAGGATGAAATTGTCTAGTCATAGCGGTTGTTCTTATGTCATATTCAATAGAGAGAATTAGGTAAAAAGCAAGTACATGTATTTTAAGTGACGACTTTTAACAAGAGCGTGAAATCTAAAGTTGGTTGTGACTTCGGAATTCACTTTGGTTTAAAGATACAGTTCTTTCGAGAAAAAAATACGCATTTTGCTAACGTCAGACATAAATGCAAGGACGTTCATTCTACAAGAAAGGGTGCTAAAGGCAGCTAACTAGCAAATATTTACCGTCTTATGTGTAAATGTGTCCCGCATATACAGCCCAGAGCTCCAGATAAGATTTTAGGTTAAAGGGTATTTTACCCCCTAGTTTTTTTTTCAAAGGGTATTTTACTCCTAGATATTTTTTCAAAAGGGTATTTTAGAATTCTAAACGGTTTTTCAGAATTCGAAATCATTTAAAAGGGTAATAATAATAACTGTTTTTTTGTGTTTGTTTGTATAATTTTCTGATATTCATGTGCTCCGCTGAAGTGCCTTTGCCGACCAATGCTGTTTTCCTGTATATTTTTTGAGCCTTCATTCAAATAGTTTTTACATTTTGTTTACGGCATACATTACATCTTAATTTCAGTTACTGACCACTGCGATATATCAACAGCCAGTGATTCTTTGACTGTCAATGTTTTTTTTTCAGTAATATCCACATGTATGGTGCTTCGGCTTTTTCAACAGTTACCCATAATATATCACAGATCGCGTGCTTAGCGATAGGCATTGTCCGAGTCATCTCTTGTCACACACTTTTAATATATTTGAAGAAGAAAATGGCATTATTTTACGATATCGTTTGCGTTAAGGTGGCAGGGGAGTGCAGATTCGCGAATTCCACATTGACGTGTGGGTACCAGTGTTGAAATATCCATAAAAATCTCGTTTTTGCTTATTTTTCTTTGAAACTACTATGGACTATTGCAGATACTATAGACTACATAAAGACGACTCTCCGGTCCTATGCACCTGTCGCTTTTCATGCCAGATATAGTGAAAATTGGCCAAATCACCCAAATTTTATAGACCAAAATTAGCCTAACCGGGCCTCACTTTGAACTCTGCCATTCATCCATTTTGTATTTTTAAATCCAATTTCGTAGCATATATGTATAGTGCGAACATAGATGCATACCCAGGTGGTGTGGAATGTGTCTCCCAACCACCACTTTATTTCCCTAATTTTCACTTGAAAAAAAGTGGATGGATGACAGCCGAGCGTCTGGCCGACTTTTTGTTCTGATGTTTATGTTTTAGCCTCAACCAGAAGTACGGAGCTAGGAATTTTAAAACACCCGCCATGTAGAATCATTAACCGTTCCTCATTCCCTAGATATATTAAAGAATTAATAATGATAAATAACCAGTAAGATAGATATGCCTTTATATCTACCCTGTCCTGTTTATACAGAAAATCGACCGGGGCCAAACTACGAAACCGCTCCCCTGCCACCTTAAGTTTTTAAGATGTTTAAATAAAATAAAATATAACCTGTCCTGAATCCTAAGACACTTATAGTGATATCAACTGAACAAAAAGTGTTGCCGTACCTTGCAAGATAGCCGGTGAATAAGCCAACAAAAGTGCCCACCCCTCCACGCAAAAATCAGCCAAAATTTGCATTCTGAATCAAAGTAACCCCGAAAAACTATTTACTGCCTTTAAAGTTAATTTCACACGATATTAACATTTTAAAGCCTTTCAAATGTTAAAACCATGTACTTTTAACATAATTTTGGTATACAAATGCAGATTACCGTACTTATCCTATCGGGACACCCCTTAAAGGCCACCCATCCATCATTTGGGGCCACCCCATCCATTATATAGCTTAATGGCATTGCTAGATATAGACACAGGTGTTGCTTTTAAACAAAATGGCATGAATAGTCATTATCTAGGCACTAATTTCTTCTTTTGGCCGTTTTATGATACGAATCCTACAGGCTGGGGGTCCTTAGCTTCATTATTATATGGCCACCTACTGCCATTTTGGGACTCGCTAGGCCGAATTTAGTACTTAGAAATGAATAAAAACCACTATAGGTTGCAGTTCATTCCGTAATGGGTTTAAATACATGCAAAATGTCAATATTTGAGTGGTTTGAAAATTTGCCTATTTTCCTTAAGGTGGCAGGGAAGTGCAGATTCGCGAATTCCACATTGACGTGTGGGTACCAGTGTTGAAATATCCATAAAAATCTCGTTTTTGCTTATTTTTCTTTGAAACTACTATGGACTATTGCAGATACTATAGACTACATAAAGACGACTCTCCGGTCCTATGCACCTGTCGCTTTTCATGCCAGATATAGTGAAAATTGGCCAAATCACCCAAATTTTATAGACCAAAATTAGCCTAACCGGGCCTCACTTTGAACTCTGCCATTCATCCATTTTGTATTTTTAAATCCAATTTCGTAGCATATATGTATAGTGCGAACATAGATGCATACCCAGGTGGTGTGGAATGTGTCTCCCAACCACCACTTTATTTCCCTAATTTTCACTTGAAAAAAAGTGGATGGATGACAGCCGAGCGTCTGGCCGACTTTTTGTTCTGATGTTTATGTTTTAGCCTCAACCAGAAGTACGGAGCTAGGAATTTTAAAACACCCGCCATGTAGAATCATTAACCGTTCCTCATTCCCTAGATATATTAAAGAATTAATAATGATAAATAACCAGTAAGATAGATATGCCTTTATATCTACCCTGTCCTGTTTATACAGAAAATCGACCGGGGCCAAACTACGAAACCGCTCCCCTGCCACCTTTGCTTTATGAGACGCCATTTTTGTTTGTTGTACTCGATTACAAAAAGGATTTGCTTGATTTACGATAAAATTGGATAACGTACTTTAATCGAGTAAACTGCGTATCCCGTTTTTTCAATGCGTATCAGTACGCGTAGGTTTGATTTTAAATGCGTTTTCTGTAAATTTCAAAACGTATTTACGCAAATATGCATCATATCTGGAGCTCTGCTATAACAGCTATGGTTTACATATTGAAAATATGCATGTTTTAGGCTTTAAATTGTATGTATGATAATTCCTGTATATTCAAGAAACATTGATGTAAATATTTACTATAGACAAGAAAATATACAGACAGTTAGTGTTAGACTTTTAAAAAATTACAGAAATCAAAATTATATATATACATATAGATATTTCAAGAACTTACACCTGCATTCATCTTTTCCTGAGATGTTGTTTATAATGAAATTTGGAAGGTGAGTTCACAAATCATATAACTCTCCAGTTTTAGGTATACAGAATAATTTACATTTGTTACTTATTTGGAATAATGTGAGATATTATATGATGTATATTAATGTTTATTTAGAAATAAAAGCGGTATGTACACTTTTACAAAATCGGATTTGATTTCTTTCCATTGTTTTTTTTTTTTTTTTTTTTTTTTTTTTTTTTTTTGACAATCTGATGACATGAAATTAAGTCATACAACAGCCTCATCGTGATTTATATAGCCTTGGTGTTGGTGTAATGATATCTGGATTTCTGGTCTCAGTCTAACAAAGGTGACATTTCTTTTACTGCCATAACGCTGTCAAGTACCATATGTATAGCTATCTTAGCTTATTTACTAATTCTGCGTCCATACTCCAACCATTTAAGAGATATATTAGTGACGATTCATTCTGACTTGTCACCTTTAAGGATATGATGTAATGATAACTGGATGTTGTTTATAGCTATGTAGGCGGGAATGAATGGGTGACGTTGGAAAACATGACATACAAGATCGAATATTGTATGTCCAGTTCATCATAATGCATGTACCGTTTCATTAAAAATATACTTTTATCTTTAAACAGGACCAGTCTTTACCTTTCCCATCCATCCATCAGGGCCGTGTGCGCAAAACTTTATCCAGTGGTTTTTATCCAATAGACAGAGTCTTTTTCCAACGTGCAGCATTTATAAATGACAATTTACCAGAACACAGATTTAATGACGGATATTTGGAGAAAAGATTTCAAAGTTTAGTTAGTGGACTTAAGCAGTGGATTAAGTATTGTGTAACTCGACCCAGATGTTCGTCATAGTCTCGAGAAGAACCTCTGAATTATACCTTTGGTTTATTTGGGCATGCGCAATCGTGCTTATCGGGAATGGTTTCAGCCAAACATGTCAAGCAACATCTAAGTAAAATACATGGCCACGCTTTTCATTAACGATTTTGATTAGTCGTGAATTGTAAACGAGCTACATTTTGTAATTTAATAGGGAACCATCATGCAAGATATCATACGTAATTTCATAAAGTGTGCATTAATGTAGGAATAGCGCATGTTTTTTCATGTTATAACATCTGCAGAATCCCGAGGGATTGGTTGGTACCCGAGTCCCCTAACGGGCTCGGGTACCAACCAATCCCTCGGGATTCTGCAGATGTTATAACAAGAAATGAACATGCGTTTACGCTATTCTAGCATAAAAACTGATAAATGGATACAATGCCTCTCAATGTCATTAATGTTTGGCGAAATGCTCGGGAATGTCTGACGTCATTTCGTTTTTATTATCCATTTTGGGGCCGAATGACGTTTACGTTTTGCCACGGAACGCGCATATATAAAAAGGTGTTATAACAGCACGCGAGCGCGAGAATCTCTCTGTTAACACACGTTTTCTCTCCTGTCAAAACACCCCTGAAAAGTGACAAGAACAGAAGTTTTATGCTAGAATTAGTGTTGATGATGATGCAAGTGAAAGGAGGTATTCGATTCACAAAAGACGCGGGACTGTCAGTCTAAATTAACGGCTTACTCTGAGCCAAGTTTTAAATGAGTTTAAGTGCAATAATGAAAGAATAGAATAAGGAAATACTATTCTATTCTAAGTATGTTGGCTTTAGGCTAGAAGAAGTGTTAATGGAAGGCGTTGATCTTACGTATCTACTGCAAGATACCAAAAACACTTGGAAAATTGTACAGTGCAGGATTATTGACACTTGTTAAATGATGCCTTATTTCGGTCATCCCCAACTATTGTTAGTCTGATTTACCATTGGTACTAACAAACTCATTTTCTTTTCAGTATTTTAGTATTTCGCAAAGCCACTATGTTGTTTTTTTCATAGCACGGCTCATATGTATTCCATTTTTCCTAACAATTTAAACCACTTGTTTTCGAAGCCCGAAAGTTGGCTATGTCTTGGCACTCCGCCATCTATATAAAAGTAAAGTAATGATTTCTGAGAGCTGTCGGAAACGAAAAAAAATCAAAGCAACGTTTCATTGTTTATTAATCTGGAAATAAAAAACAAAAAGACCATGACCAAAATGCAATAATAAACAGATAAACCTACAAACGTTAATTGCAGACGTTATATAGTGCGGGAAACCTATAAATAGCCAACTGATTTTTATATGATCGATTTTCATATATTTGGATGTATATATTCAGAATAAAGCGTAAGGATATAATTGTTTGCATTTTAAACTTAAGTAAACTGATATACCTTACGATTCTTTCCGATCTGTACAAACTGAATATTTATAACACTATGGAATATTCAATTACCCTGCGTTTAATATCTTTACATTTTATATGGCAACGAAGCGGAAGTATGTCAAAACTTTGGTAATTATACTTGACTAAACGTTGTCAAAATGAATTGTTTAATGTTGACAATATGGATAATACAGTTATATCATTTTTTATCTTACTATCTAAACATCGGTAGTCAAGTAATGTAATAGATCTGACATATATTTGGTACTGATAAATCTTATCTATGTATGTTAGTTTGTATCAGAGTGTGTGTGTATGAATAATGGAATAAAATAACGTTGCAAAAATGGATACTATCCACTTTTGGGCAAATTCAAGGAAAGAATCTGGCGACAGGACTTGCGTGAAAATGAAAAAATAAAAGCCTTATTTAAACAAGTTGTCAACGAAGCGGCTGGAAAACATATTCCTCTGACATCTATTACGGGACACGAGGATATCATATCTGCCATTGCACATTTCGGGAATATTAACCAAAGGTTTGGAAAAGGTGAAACACTTCTCCACTGGGCTGCAAGCTATGAACCGGCGTATGCGTTAGCTACATCAAAAGTCCTAGTTCTACTTCTGCTTGGAGCTGATCCAAATATTCAAGATAATCTGGGACGTACACCACTACACTGGGTGGTAAATCATGATTGTTCAGATATGGCAGAGGACAGCGAAATTCAATACGAAAGGAGAAGTAAATCAGATGCTATAAAAGTAGTTAATCACTTGCTGTCCTTTAATGCTTCCCCAAATATAGTTGACATTTATGGTGCGTCACCACTTTGTCATGCAGTATGGTCGAAAAACAACGACATTGCTAGTATTCTACACCCTTTTACATGTGAACATTTTATCAGAACTCCGGAGTTTTTCCTTCTCGAAAATGAGAACACCAAAAGCATCAGATGTTCGAATGTTGACCAGTGGATACAAGAGCATACCTCGAGCGTAAATGAGAACAAGGACAGGTTGCAACATCTCTTATCTTCCCCTGGTATTGGTTTATTGCATCATGGAGAGGAAATTGAAATGCAAAAAGTTCAGGTCATCGCACTATTCAAAAGGTATTTAAAGTGTGAAGTGTTTTCTTTTTCCTTCTTTAAATTCCATTTTAAGAAACACTAATAGTTGTTTATAATAACGTTAGCAACATTAAAGTATACATTATGGTAATTATTTCTGTCATTCCTTTCATTTAACAACTTGCTGTTAAGAGGTGACTGGATTTTATGAAAACACTGAATTTTGTTCTGTAATGACTTTTTTGATGTATAATCATATTTCTTTCTTATTTAAGGTTATCTCTCAATATCAAGAAAGAAGATCCATTGCTTGAATTCGTTCCAACTTTGGCAGGAAGTATGGCAGAAGGAACAAAATGCCAAAAACCGGACGAACAAGATATCATGCTTCGTCTTATTAAGTTTGAAGATTTGTGTATTCCTGAAGAATCGGAGCATGAGCCACATGGAGTGATAACTCTAAAATTCAATGGCAACGACATGGAAACCAAGGAATATCAAAAGTATATTATCGATGGGTATTTGAATAGAGAGGAGATCCTGTACTCTTTGATAACCAAGATAGAAAAAGAGCTTTCTTCAGTATCTTTTTGGTCTGAAAATGACATCATAAATATCTACCCAACACATGATACGACAGTCGAACTGAAACAGGCTATTGAAGTTGGTGACATTGGCAACCTTACATTCATTTGGCATGGAAAGCATTACAAGCAGATAAAATTATCTGTAGATGTTGTACCTGCTATTATCATCAAGGAATGGCAACCGGGCAATGCGCTTACAGAAGATCCCACAGGTAGAGCTGTACCGAATGAAACTTTTCTAATACTTCGAGCATCTATTGAGGATTTTGACTATGACTTAGAATTACACGGAGATCTTAATTCTAACATAGAAACAGCTGGTGTAGACCTTTCTACTCTAGAAACTTTAAATGGTAAAGATTGGGATTCAGGAAGCGACTGTATATCTGAAAAGAGTGACGAGGACTGCGATAAAGATCCAGTAAACGTAACCTCTGGTATTTATAGTGCTAGTATGGTAAGATCGTTAAGAAAAGACTTCGGATTTTCGATTCCAAAAACTAAGAATATTGCAAGAAATATTGATGCAATCTTGGGTGAAATTAATGAAGTCCAAACAACGAATAAACGAACGAAAACAGCAGAAGATAACGACACCAAAATACAATCAGTTCAAAAACATCACAAATCCGACTCCTATAAAGATAGTTTTGCACTTGTCACAACTGAAAAAAACGTAGAGATCGGACAGCATAACGAAATGGGCTCTATAAACCATGAAACCGGTTCAGACAACTTAGACAAAAACAATACTAAAGTCATTAAATCAGCATTAGGTAAGTGTCAGAACTATGAAAATGATAGAGGAAGGCAGCAAAATACCGTGAGTCATGACAGTACCAAATCATCAGTGATGAGTGACAGTAACAAGAGACTGAATGAAACTATTGGTAAAACGTCAAATCTGAAAGGTATGTCAGATGGAACATATAATATGGACATATTGCCCGATTCTAAAGACAACAAATGTGCTTTGGAATTGATAATACAGTCTGGAGGGATTGCAGGTATGGACGATTTTACAGAAGATAAGAGTGAACAACAAACAGGCAGCTGTGAAACAGAAAATCAAGATGAATTCTCCTTAATATTTCGGCGAGTAAAAGAGAATCGAGATGCAACTGAGACAGACATTTTTCGAACAAACGTTGATCAAAACCAAAGTAACTGCAATAATAAGGAATACGATAAAAATGACGAAAAATTACATGAGGAAATTGTAAGCAACGTGATAGCGAGTTTTGATGGATTCGGCAATGTGAACGTTAAACCAATCGAAGGAAACGATATCGGAGCCGAGAGTGCTGATTACTCTTTTACGGTGCATTTTGAAGATGAAAATAACAAAGATGACGATAATGATGAAGATTCCGATGATTATGAAACTGGTGTTTCAGAAGAAGATATCGAAGATCCGCGTGAAGACATGGGCTTTAGAATATCATACAGCAAGTGGGAAAATGAAACTATGGCGGCTTTCCCTAAATGTATTAAAACTGCATATATACTTAGCAAGATTCTGGTGTCTTACGTGCCTAAAGTAAGGACGCCGCTCAACAGGGGAATCCATAAGAACATGAAAGGGTACAGTTCTATTAAAGACATATTTAGTTACTTGTTAAAAATGGCACTTTTTACTGTAGTAAGAAATAATCGAGGTCACCGGTGTCTGACAAGTGATTCCGATGTCCAAGATAGAATTGAGGAGCCACAAGAATTAGAAAATACTACTGATGTCGTTGAACAGGTCATTTACTCTAGAACAGGCGGCCAGGACAGTTCCAAAGTCAATGAAGAACGCAAAACAACCTTGCATCCACTAAGCTCAAATGAACTGCTGCAAGTTGCTTTCTGGGTTAACGAATTGTTTTCCGAGATAGAAGCCTCTGCTGAAGCAGGTCGTCTTGCGACATACTTTGATCCGAAAATTAACATTTTGGATCGAATTGCTAACTCGGGCAAACAAAAAGGAAAACCATATCCGGCTATGCTTTATCTACGAAAGCACTGTAAAATGATCAGATCTTTGGTGCGTATAGAAGACGAAAAACCTATGCTTTGCTGAATATTATATAAATATCATATGGCAGCGTGTTTGACATTGATATTGTCAACCCAAGGGCAGAATGTCACCTGAGGCGAAAGCCGAGTGGTGACATTCTGTTTCGAGGGTTGACAATATCAATGTCAAACACGCTGTCATATGATATTTATTTTGTTATACCGAACAAAATTTAGTACATAAAAATGTTTAAAAATGTTTTTAATTCATTAAAATTTAACAGTTTCGTCTTTAGCGCGGTAATTGCCTGTGTACACATTGAATAGTGCATTACTACTATATGTGTACAATAGAGACAATCATTTGACTAAAATATTGAAGCAGTTAATTGCCCTTATATGACATTCAAAATATCAGCGCGGTCACATGACCTGACAGTCACTTTCGCTTGGTCACGTGTCAAAAGGGTTGAAAATGTTTTTGATAGTCAAAATATCTCTTTCTCGGGTAATGGGATTTTATTATTCAATTTGTAGACAAAAAAGAGATATAATAATAGACTATGTGACGTTACTATGCACAATTGTAGACAAACAACGGAAAGAAAATGTCTTGGTGTTTGCCAGTATTATTTCAGTGGACAAATACTATTCCTTATTTACATGTTAAATTCGCAAGCCTGCGACGCAACGACTGCTTTCATAACTTGCGAATCTAAAGAAATCACTTTTGTTGTAGCATACTGGAGGTTGCTTAAAAATGAAACGATACTAGTAAATAACATTTTTGTCATTAAAATCATCTCTAGAACTGGTAGGAGAAATGTTGCAAGTCTTATACAGTGAGCATGGTCATTTGGCTAACATAAACATGCATAATTCGATTTTGATTTTTGTCGATTAGGGAAATCAGCATACCACTATATACGTTTCACAACTTAGGATGGTGTTGAGGTTGTGTCGGTGATTTGTCATATAGGAAGCTGGAGTTAAATACTACGACGGCCGTCTTTTTTTTTTTTTTTTTTCAAAGAAAACTTTGAGACATTATTATACATCTTTCGAGTTCTTATCATCACTTTTGTAATTTTTTTCATTAGTATTGCCATTTACAACTAAAGTTTATTTATCATTATTCATCAGCAGTCTGTTTCGCCGGCTGTGTTAGTGGATTTTTGGAGTAGGAATCCACAGCAATATTTTTTTTAAGCTCAGCATTAGATACAATAATAACGTATCTAATCTGTCCCTGTATATAACATATTGATGGTATGTTCTGTAAAATATGTCATACTTGTTTGAAAAATAGGTATTACAATATGCAACAGACTTTCATTTCATTTCATCTTATCCCTCGTGTTGCTATATGGATTCACATAACGTTATGTTAAAGATGAAAAATACAGGGAATTTGAGCGACTCTGTCGTATACCGAACCCAAAAATACAAAACTTTACCTGTACTGTCAATGTTATCAAGATGGTAGTACATTTTTGTGTCAATATCAAAGATAAATTTATTTAATCATACTGATTTGTAAACATTATCCTGATAAGAGACTGTACAAAACATCGTTGACCTCTAGACCGTACAGTATGTATAAATTGAGTGCATTCTTTAATTTCTTTATATAAAGCATCTTTATATGTGGGCGATAAGGTGGAACATCTGTTTTATTTTTTAATCAAATCCATTTTGTAATAACTGAGATATAGTGAAAATGCATCAAAATTAACTTTAAATTCTAAGTAAAAGGGGGCATCATTCATGAAAAATTGGTGTCAGAGTTATGCACCTTGTGTCAAATGACTGGGTGATATAAAGGTGGAACATCTATTTTAAGTTTGAATCAAATCCATTTAGTAATAACTGAGATATAGATTTCTGCACGGAACGGAACGCGACTTGACGCGACAATACTGACTCCTATATATCCCCCAAATGTTTGGTGGGGGTATAGTCAATTGGTATCAGTAGTTCATACTTAAGATGGATTACAGATGTCTTTACTCGAGGTAATTGTTAATGCTCATAATTTTTACCTGCTCTCATACTGTATAAACGAATTCCGAATGTCCGGAAATCAGAAACTTAGTTTTCACAGACCGCTTGCTCGAGCATCAGGGCTTGCTCGAGTAATTCATGTGATCCATGGTTCTGTTCCTTATAGTTTGTTTGTGTGTTTTTTTTGATTGCTCAAGACCCTTGACAACTCCTTGTGACCTTAAATTATCGGTATTTTTCTTTGCACTAACTTACATACCGTTTCATTTAAAATTGGTGAGAAAATAGACTGAATATATTACGCAATACATTTTGTATTTTGTCATAAAAAGGGAATCTCTCTGATAAAATTACATATTTCAGACCCTGACCCTTCACCATTACCAAAGTTAGGAGGGCTCGACCTCTTTTTATAATGGTTCATACCAGATCTTCTCCTAAATAAAGCTGTCAGATCCTTTGGAAAGTATATAACACAACTAAACACAATAATGGCAGGTTCGGTTTATATTTGAGCCGTGCCATGAGAAAACCAACATAGTGACATCCGCGCAGTCTGGTCAGGATCAAGCTGTTCGCTTTCAAAGCCTATTGGAATTAGAGAAACTGTGAGCGAACAACATGCTGGCTGCAAAGCCACTATGTTGGTTTCCCCATGGCGCGGCTCATTTATTCTGTTTGGATTCAGTGTTGCTACAGTTTCTGGTCCTTTGCAATCATGGAGTCCATTCAGCATATGTGTAATAGAGTTCCGCTTAAGCCGGTGCTAGGGGACGCATTTTCATTACCTCTCATGAACAGACTCAGTCATTCCGAGTCTACTATTATTCTTCTTGGTTGCATTCTTTGCTTCCAAAGTATGTATTCATAGATTTTATTATAAAAGTTTGTTCACGGAGGTGATGAATTGTACAGCATCCTTGAATTTACCTTAAGAAGAAGTCTATAATACAGAAATATTAAATGGTCTCCATGATCCAAAACACTTATACAATTTTGGTTAAGTCATGTGATACAACCCCAAGGACATTAGTCGAAACGTGCTTCTAAACTTTACCAAGATGTGATCTGGATTCAGTAAAAAGTTTGACTTTCTAATAAAAACTGCTGAAGTTATCGAAACTCGTCTTGGTTATTTAGATAAATATCAACAAGAGACACTGTCAATTTTCACAATTTCAATAAAGATCCATAGCTCACAGAAAATGGTTATCAAACCTAAACTAGATTTTATAGTAAATTACTTAAAAGACACAGATTACATTTGCTGGAGTACCTGTTCGACGATCCAAAGAGAATGAAAACGTATGCCTCTCTTGGTAGTACGAGTATGATAATCCTTAAACTAAGTTTTCCCTGGATGTAATAAAGATTTTAAACCTATCAACAGAAAAGTCATCTGTAACACTAACAAGTGTATGTCCTACCAACGTTACATGGCAACTAAACAGATTTTGCAAGTCTCCTCTAATGGAACAATCTACTAGGTAACAATTTCACATTACTCTGTAACAGTTTCACTCTACTCGACAATAATTTCAATCTGCTCAATAATAATTCACTCTACTCTATAATTATTCACTATTTATAACTTGCTCTACACAATTATAGTTCTCTCAACAATAATTAGTCTACACAATAATTCACCCTACTCAATAATAATTCACTCTACTCAAATAATAATTCCCTACTCAGTATCAGGTAACAATTTCACTCTGATCAGTAACAATTTTTCTATGTTCAGTAAAAAATAAAATCTGTAAAAAGATCCTTTGGAAGCAAAGAATGCAACCAAGAAGAATAATGGCAGACTTGGTTTGATTGAGTCTGTTCATGAGAGGTAATGAAATGTGCAACACCTCTCACGCCCCCTAGCACCCGCTTAAGCGGAACTCTGTTACACATAAGTTGAATGAACTCCATGATCCCAAAGGACCAGAAAATGTAACAACACTGAATCCAAGTATGGGGAGACGTTTTACAGCCGCCACACGGCACTTAAAGATTGCTGTTGTGATAGTTAATGAAATCTGTAAAAAGATCCTTTGGAAGCAAAGAATGCAACCAAGAAGAAAAATAGCAGACTCGGTTTGACTGATTCTGTTCATGAGAGGTAATGAAATGAGCAACATCTCTCACGAGCCCTAGCACCAGCTTAAGTGGAACTCTATTACACATATGTTGAATGGACTCCATGATCCCAACGGACGAGAAAATATATAACAACACTGAATCCAAAATTTTCACTCATGCGATGGTGTTAATAATTACTTGCAAGTAAGCAATCTTTACTCAGAATGACTTTTTTTCTGGCACATAATAAATACAAAAGACAATTTACATTTATCTTATTTATTTATGTCTTGATTTTTTTCAGTAACAGTAACAGTGGTGATATCTGGCAAACATAAGGTACAAAATCTTGTGTTGAGGCTGTCTTTTATTTTCTTCAAACTTTATACATATAGCGTACAAACTAGACTTTTAACCAATAGGCAATATGGCTATTATTTTTTTTTGTATAATACTGGTTTGGAACCACTTTCCATATATGTAGAATAAATGTTTTATTCCTGCATCATTAAAGCAATAATTTGATCCAGATCATTTGAATGTTTGATTTTCATGTCTTTTGGGAAACGCTTTTTCATAATTATTTATGTAAAGGTTATATTGCTATCACTCCTGCATTTACAAAACTTTCAGTCACATTGGGGCATGGCGGCAGCGTTGCTCATGTGAAACATTTTAAACTTGTTATCAATTGCCTGGGCACTGGTTTACCACACTGAGAAAATAACTACTTAATGTGACCCGAAGAGACGCTCATAGGAAACCCACATTTAGGAATAAGAGATTTTTTCTGTTAGTTTATTTTTTCAAGTGATTTCTAATAAAATATTGAAATGAAGGAAAATGGGTGGCTCTACCCTGTACATCTTATCTTGATATCAAACAAAAAATCCATGAAAAAAACTGAGTCTCCAGATTATCTCTTTCTACAGCTGTGTTGTATACAAATACAAAACTTTTAAGTGATATCATTATGCAGTGTTTTATAACTTAAATAGTTAATACTGAGCAAACAGATAAGTCTCTTCCAACAATATTCTGTAAAAAAGTAGTTGCATAAAATTAAATGATAAATGACAGCCCATGATCTGAAAGTTTAGTCATGAAACGAGATGCTTTATTTTCTCACATATCTATCATTTGATTTGTGTATCACAGTATCACACTATGTTCTGGATTTTGTTACAGTGCAGCATACATTTGTAGAATGTAAATTCTTTCTGGACCCTCTTTCAAGCACTATTTCATCATTTGCTGTGCAAAAGAATAAAGTGTGTTCCTGCATATTTCCATCTGTCACAATTCATGTTATAGGACATTAAGTTAGAAGGTTGTTAATTTTCCAAACAATTTGTGGTGTAAAATCTGTTGAAGCACTATGAATACAGAGCCTGCAGCAGTTTACCTCTGATAGCAACTGACTTGTCTAACAATGGGTGAGGTCTGTAAAGGAAAAAACAAAGTTTTTTTTTACAAATGTATGTTCAAATATACAATATCTTACAATAAAGAAAGGAATATTTACATCTACAATAAGAACAGAAGCAGTTCCAAGCAAAATGCATAGGACAATACAAAGATAAACAAGAGCACCGCCTTGCGGGTGCTGATGCTCATCTGATTTTTTTTGTATTAAAGAAAAATTGTCCTACCCATGATTTTCTAAGTCCAAAAGGGCCATTATTCTTGCAAAAAGCAGGATGGAGTTATGTTTCTTGATGTACATAGTCAGCTTATGATGGTGAACAACTGTTGCAAGTTTCAAAGCAATAGCTTGAACAGTTTAGGAGAAAAGCTGACCTAGAAACATAAAACTAAACCAATAAATCTGATATTTTTTAAGTCCAAAAGGGGCCATAAGTCTTGCAAAAAGCAGGACAGAGTTATGTTTCTTGCTGTCCATGGTCAGCTTATGATGGTGAACAGTGTTGCAAGTTTTAAAGCAATAGCTTTGATAGTTTATGAGAAAAGCTGACTGTCACTTAAACATATTACTCAACCAAGAAAACTGATTTTCTAAGTCCAAAAGGGGCAATAATTCTTGAAAAAAAGCAGGATGGAGTTATGTTTCTTGATGTACAGGGTCAGCTTATGATGGTGAACAAGTGTTGCTAGTTTCAAAGCAAGAGCTTTGATAGTTTAAGAGAAAAAGTTGACCTAAACATAAAACTTAACCATGAAATCTGATATTTTCTAAGTCCAAAAGGGGCCATAAATCTTGCAAAAAGCAGGATGGAGTTATGTTTCTTGCTGTACAGGCTCAGCTTATGATGGTGAACAAGTGTTGCAAGTTTCAAAGCAATAGCTTTGATAGTTTAGGAGAAAAGTTGACCTAAACATAAAACTTAACCAGGCAACGCTGTGCCGTCGCCGACGCAGACGCCGACACCAACGCCAACACCGATCAAGTGATGACAATAACTCATCATTTTTTTTCAAAAAATCAGATGAGCTAAAAAGAAAATAATTTATTTTATATTTTCAGTGACTCATTTAACTTCTAGAGAGAAATATATCTGGTAATTTCACTGAGAGAAAAGTATCATATAATAACAAGAAACATGTCATAATTGTATGCCACATACCCCCAAAAAATACTTAGTAGAATTATGTTTTAAAATCTAACAGGAGCTTTGCAAAGCAGGACAGTTTACATCCCCAGTTTCAGATCATGCTTCAGCATCATGAGAATGTATCCATATATCGAAGTAACATTATATCAGAAAGCTAAGAATTTATTTGACCAATCACATGGTCAGTATAACACATATATAATATATAATTGAGCCATGCCATGAGAAAACCAACATCAGATCAGCCTGCGCATCTGTGCAGTCTGGTCAGGATCCATGCTGTTCCCTTTCAAAACCCATTGCAACTTGAGAAACCATTAGCCAACAGCATGGATCCTGACCAGACTGCACAGATGTGCATGCTGGTATGGATCAATGCTGGTCGCAATCAAAATATGTTTGTTTTCTCATGGCGTGGCTCATATATAGGAAATAAGTATTCACAGTGAATTTTACTGCACCTTATTATCAGTAAGTCTTGCATGCTGTGCATGATCACATCAATATCTACCAATAATCAAAGTCTGAAGTTCTCAGGTGATCTAACAAATTACATTTTAACTGCTTGAGCATGTAATATTCAGAAACAAGAGCTGTCACTAATGGTGACAAATGCCCCCACAGCACCTTTCCCTTGACCTAGTGACCTTGACCTTTGACCTGGTGACCCCAAAGTCGGTAGGAGTCGTGTACTCAATAAGTACTATCAGCATGTGAAGTTTGAATGTCCTGGGTGCAGTGGTTCGCAAGTAAAATGCCTTCATGCAAAAAGTATACGTTTTAACGAATGAAGGAACTAACAGACGGACAGTTGAAAACTAATATGCCTCCCTTCAGGGGCATAAAAAATGAAGTTTTTGTCAAGATTTTTTTTTTCCATCTCATGGTACAACAAGAGTGCAAGAATGTCACAATATACGCCCGTCACAGCAAATTTCTTTACTCTAGCACCTGTATTTGCAAATGGAATTTTAATTTTGTGGTTGTTTAGTAATAACTAAGTGTTTTGTTTTTCTAAGTCCACAAAAAAACTCCTTACCAGGTACAGATACCTTAAAATACACCTAAAATTGGAAAGTAACATCTATGTTGTACCACAGAAAAGTGGTCTTGGTTTTTCCCTACGGTCAATTATAAAAAAGTTACAATATAAGTTATTTATAGTAACAAACTAAGGGAAGTTAATCTTAAAAAAAAAAAAAAAAAAAAAAAAAAAAAAAAATCAAAAAAAATTGTAAGTCCACACAAAAATCTTTACCAGGTAGAGACTGGTCAAAATACACCTCAAAATTGGATGTAGCATGCATGTTGTACTACAGAAAAGTGGTCTCGATTTTTCCCTACGACTAGTAATGAAAAAGTTACAATATAAGCTATTTATAGTAACAACAAAGGGAAGTAATTCTAAAGAAGGGAACTGCGCATGACACTTCATCTCATGATGGTGTATAATTGTGTCAAGTTACATCAAAATCCCTCCATGCATGAAGAAGAAATGCTTCGGACAAAGTCATTCTTGTATCTGACCTTTGGCCTCTAAGTGTGACCTTGACCTTAGACCAAGGGACCTGGTTCTTGCGCATGACACTACGTCTTGTGGTGGTGAACATTTGTGCCAAGTTATATCAAAATCCCTCTATGCATGAAGAAGAAATGCTCCGGACAAGGTTTTCATTCTTGTATCCTTTGACCTCTAAGTGTGACCTTGACCTTAGACCTAGAGACCTGGTTCTTGCGCATGACACTCCGCCTCATGGTGGTGAACATTTGTGCCAAGTTATATCAAAATCCCTCTATGCATGAAGAAGAAATGCTCCGGACAAAGTTTTCATTCTTGTATCCTTTGACCTCTAAGTGTGACCTTGACCTTAGACCTAGGGACCTGGTTCTTGCGCATGACACTCCTTCTCATGATGATGAACAATTGTGCCAACTTTCATCAAAATCCCTCTATGCATGAAGAAGATATGCTCCGGACAAAGTCATTCTTGAATTTGACCTTTGACCTCCAAGTGTGACCTTGACCTTAGACCTAGGGACCTGGTTCTTGCGCATGACACTCCGTCTCATGATGGTGAACAACTGTGCCAAGTTTCATCAAAATCCCTTCATACATGTAGAAGATATGCTCCGGACAAGGTCTGTGGACGCCGCCCGCCCGCCCGCCCGCCCGCCAACCCGCCCGCCCGCCCGCCCGCCAGGGGCGTTCCCATAATACGTCCCGTTTTTCAAACGGGCGTATAAAAAACATCATAAGCCACATGTGAAAAATATTTCATTTTCAAGCATACTGATGAAAATAAAACCCATATTCATGGAAAAAGAACCTGAATATTCTGAATGTATTTCCTTCAGTTCCATACTACAAAATGAGTAAGGTGAACTATTGAAAAAAAACAACAACATAAAATGCAAAGAAAATTTGTTTGATTTATATGCAAGATCAACAAATCTTGCATTCATGGCCACAAGATCTCACATGTTCAGTCTAAAATATTGCATATGGTGTTTACTTGGTGAAAGATATTCAGATCTTACACTAAAAAAAATCTATACATAAATTTTACTTACTTATCCATAAAAGCTGAGATGATTTTCTTTGCAGGATAAGGAAAGTAGTTCTGTTTTACAATATGTTCTAGCACTATCAGTGGGCCTGTTATATCACTGGGAGGGCGATATTTCTTGTCTTCACCCTTCATAAATAAAAAATATTAACCTGTATTGAATATGTCACAAAAAATAACTTTTTTTTTCATTGGGATTAACTTATCATTCTTGTTTTCATGCTCCTTTGACAAAAATCTCACAACTTCAAAACACACAGATTTTTCTTCTTAACCTTTTCAACATATTAATCAAGTATTTAATAAAGGAATGGATTGAAACTGAAAGTGAATCAAAACAATTGAGCCAGCAGAAG
Organism: Mercenaria mercenaria; assembly: GCF_021730395.1. Classification (NCBI taxonomy): domain Eukaryota; kingdom Metazoa; phylum Mollusca; class Bivalvia; order Venerida; family Veneridae; genus Mercenaria; species Mercenaria mercenaria. The sequence continues at coordinate 35,439,378 of NC_069365.1, read as the reverse complement.
TACAGAAATAGAACTTACCTTTAATATACCTATATAAACAAGGTAAGCATTAGCAACAAGCGATCCTGCATTGTCGTTTTCTGTAAAAACCTCTTCTAAAATGTTATCTGAAAAAATAAAATTGCATACATATTTCATCCAAATATACAATAAACTGGAACCAGCAGAAGACAATGGAATTACACAGGAGGATACAGTTCTGGCCAATGCACAAGAAGATATAAAGTGTGAAGGCAGCACAAGAAAATAAAGTATGGAGGCTGCATAGGAAGGCACAGTGTGGAGGTTGCACAAGAAGATACAGTGTGGAGGCTCCATAGGAAGGCAGTGTAGAGGTTGCACAAGAAGATACAGTGTGGAGGCTGCATAGGAAGACAGTGTAGAAGTTGCACAAGAAGATACAGTGTGGAGGCTGCACAGGAAGACAGTGTAGAGGTTGCACAAGAAGATACAGTGTGGAGGCTGCACAAGAAGATACAGTGTGGAGGTTGCACAAGAAGATACAGTGTAGAGACTGCACAAGAAGATACAGTGTGGAGGCTGCACAAGAAGATACAGTGTGGAGGCTGCATAGGAAGACACAGTGTAGTGGTTGCAAAAGAAGATACAGTGTGGAGGCTGTATAGACAGACAGTGTAGAGGTTGCACAAGAAGATACAGTGTGGACGCTACATAGGAAGACAGTGTAGAGGTTGCACAAGAAGATACAGTGTGGAGGCTGCATAGGAAGACAGTGTAGAGGTTGCACAAGAAGATACAGTGTGGAGGCTGCATAGGAAGACAGTGTAGAGGTTGCACAAGAAGATACAAAGTGTGGAGGCTGCACACGAAGATACAGTGCGGAGGCTGCATAGGAAGACAGTGTAGAGGTTGCACAAGAAGAATATACAGTGTGGAGGCTGCAGCAGAAGATACAGTGTGGAGGTTGCACAAGAAGATACAGTCTGGAGGCTGCACAAGAAGATACAGTGTGGAGGCTGCATAGGAAGACAGTGTAGAGGTTGCAAAAGAAGATACAGTAAGGAGGCTGTATAGACAGACAGTGTAGAGGTTGCACAAGAAGATACAGTGTGGAGGCTGCATAGGAAGACAGTGTAGAGGTTGCACAAGAAGATACAGTGTGGAGGCTGCACAAGAAGATATAATGTGGAGGCTGCATAGGAAGACAGTGTAGAGGTTGCACAAGAAGATACAAAGTGTGGAGGTTGCACAAGAAGATACAGTGCGGAGGCTGCATAGGAAGACAGTGTAGAGGTTGCACAAGAAGATACAAAGTGTGGAGGCTGCACAAGAAGATACAGTGTGGTGCTGCATAGAAAGACAGTGTAGAGGTTGCACAAGAAGATACAGTGTGGTGCTGCATAGAAAGACAGTGTAGAGGTTGCACAAGAAGATACAGTGTGGAGGCTGCATAAAAAAGACAGTGTAGAGGTTGCACAAGAAGATACAGTGTGGAGGCTGCACAAGAAGATAAAGTGTGGAGGCTGCATAGGAAGGCACAGTGTGGAGGTTGCGCAAGAAGATACAGTGTGGAGGCTGCATAGGAAGACAGTGTAGAGGTTGCACAAGAAAATACAGTGTGGAGGCTGCATTGGAAGACAGTGTAAAGGTTGCACAAGCAGATACAGTGCGGCAGCTGCATAAGAAGATATAGTGTGGAGGCTGCATAGGAAGACAGTATAGAGGTTGCACAAGACGATACAGTGTGGAGGCTGCATAGGAAGACAGTGTAGAGGTCGCACAAGATGATACAGTGCTGGAAGCTGGACAAGTTGATACCGTAGTGGCAGCAAAGGTGAGGCTGTAGCTTCAATCCTACAGATGGCCTTATTTTACCAATCCTAAACTTTGGTTCATATACTGGTTAGAAGTAAAAAAAGAAAACTTTGAGCACAGTAAATGTAAGTTGCAACAGTTTTCTCAACAGTATAATGTGAAATTAGTGTTAAAACACATGGGAATAACTTTGAATATCCAACACACACCTTTCACTAAAATAGTTAATTTTTAAATACTATTTTTTAATGTAGAAAATCTATGAATCAAATTAACTGAACTCATAGTAGCTGTTTTTCATGAAAAGCATGTATCTCCTACCACTCAGCAAGAAGTGTAAACACTGTAAAATTCAACAATTCAAGAGCAAAAACTTCACTGAAAATCATTGAAGTTGAACTTGCTTATAATATGCACAATAAAGCTTGGCACTGTCACTCGTGTAAGGTTTGTTGGAAATCCACCCAACAACAGAAGAAAAACATCATAAAATTTGACACAATGAGGGAGATAAATACATTCACATACTGTGTTCACTATGAAATATCATGTATAACAATCATTTGCTAAAATACTTCCAGCTTTCTTTGTGGTAGTACATGCTTATACACTGCTTAGCAATACATGTACATGTTTTAGGTGTGTTCTATTTTAAACCTAACACACAGTACTGTTTAGTCTGTTAATTATATGTTTAAACACATACTATGAAGAAATTTTTCATAATTTCAAATATGAATTTGGGTCTAATATACATGATATATCTTTATGAAAAATACTGTGTATGCATGTTCTTGATATTTTTCAATGTTCTTGATATTTTTCACTTTTTATTCAAAACCTTTTAGCCATGAATGTAAAAAAGTCCTATTCATTGTATTGTTTCAGGACTGTTCCATTTAATAGCCTCTGAATTCTGTATTATCTCTGAATTACATTATAAAACACACCCAGACTAGCAAGAGATTGAATGCACTAAAGGTCAATGTCATCGACTACTTGATAATAACTGTTCACCTACCTGCACACTCACATACAGTCTGTTTAGATCTCCTGTCATCCTCTGTAACTACAGTAGATATCTACAATACATGAATTCAGTTTCAGTACAATTTCTTCAATAAACAAATACAAGTACATGCACTATGATAGACTAATATGATTTTTAGAATATTTTCATTTGCAATTAAATAGGAAAATAATGAATAAAGAGTAGAATTGTAGTATTTTTCAGTATACTTTTGATTTTTCTGGTTTATATATTTGTAACTTTAACATATATCTGGAGGCAAGTTCTAAAGTGGGAGCATTGGGAGTGTAAGTTTATCTTCACCTGTCTGTTCAGAATGAAATATATTTATAAAGGAGTTTAAATATTGATATTCTGTAGATACAGTAACAAACAACTTACTCGTATTAAAGTGCTGACCGTCTTATCTATATCTTTTAAATCATCCTGAAAAAAAAAGTCAAGAAAATAAATGATAAGAGCACCTCTTGTGAGGGCCATTCTTTGTCTCTTAGTGTCTGACATTAGACAACAACCAAGAAAAACTTTACAGTTCTTGGCCTTCTAACAGATGAGGGATTTGTAGTTGGAGCTGCTGCAGAGCAGGTCCCGTGGGCCCAAGTGGGGTTAATTCTAGTATGATTTGGCTGGATGTGAGCCATGAAGGACGTGCTCTTATGTTGGTTAGACATCTTCCCTGACCAGTTTCGTTCAGCAGTAGTAAACTTCTTCAGAGGACTTGACCGTAAAACTAGGCAAGTTTTGTTTGTCCTCCATGTATCACACCCAGCCAAATCTTAAATGAATCATCGATTTGTTTTTTCGCCATTGATGACGCCAAATCCTTATTACATGTACGCCATTTTAGATGCATTTCATTCAGCATCACATATTGGTGTTGGATAGCAGTTTAAATACTGGAAAAGCATACCTTAGGCAAATTCCAGGTGTATTGATGCAACTGATTTGTGTTTTTATATGAAAGTACTATATGAATACATAAAACATTTTTGCTGAGAGAACTAGTATTTTCATTTGCCTGTTTTTTTATGAACACCCTGGATCAATTTTCACAGACAAAATGAGCATGACTTTACATTGTTCTAAATGCCATATATTCATGCATATATTTAATAGTTGTTTTTTTCTACAGCTTGTACACGTAATAGCCTACAACACTTTTCGATCTGCAAAATAAATGTATTGCCTACAGCAAATTAAAACATTTAGTCATTTCTTAATATTCTTGAGCCTACAATTTATTTTCTGCTGGAAATCACTAGTGACTATGTCAGTTTTCAAATGTGCACGAGTTGGACATAATTATATCAGAATGAAATGAAAATGAAAGTGATAATTGAGCCGTGCCATAAGAAAAACAACATAGTGGCTTTGCGACCAGCATCGATCCAGACCAGCCTGCGCATCCGCGCAGTCTGGTCAGGATCCATGCTGTTCACTAACAGTGTCTCTAATTGCAATAGGCTTTGAAAGCGAACAGCATGGATCCTGACCAGACTGCTGTATCTATTCACTATGTTATACAGAACATGTTTACCTGCTTGAAAAACATTGCTGTGCAGGCTGACCTTGATCTTCACTGGTCGCAAAGGCAGAATCACCTGCCACCAGCAGGTTCAAGGTTAATGACTTAAGCACTTAAATTAAAAGTCTTATTTTGGAGTAAAACAGTGGTAATGTGATACTTACCCCTAATTCTTGCCTCACTGATGTAGGAAAGTCACGGCCTATACTGTGTAGTTTTGTTGGGGAGGGAAACGAAAGGAAGTCTTTCACATTTACATTCTACAATACAAATGTACAAAATCAGGTTGCAATGTACATTCAATATTGGTTAGGCGTAAAGAAAAAATTCTTTGTTTCCAGTAACATGCTAAAAAAAATTAGGGTAGGTAGGTCGGAAATTTATTTTTTTTTGAAATTTTTTTTTAATAAGTGAGACTTTTCGGAAATTATTTTTATGTCAAAAAATGAATGCAAATAAGGGGGTTATGCCTTTAGAGCATCAGTAAGTTGATTTCTAACATCACTGACCATGTTTAAAGCATAAAAAGTGAAGTTTTGCAACTTTTTGTGAAAAAGTTGAAAAAAAATTTCTCCAAGGACATAAAAACATTTAGGGTTGGACCAAAAATTTAGGGTAGGTCAGGATACCGGAAACAAACTATTTTTTTTTACGCCTTATGTTGGAGTACCATACACCTAGAATCACACTGTTGAGGACATTTGAAGAAACTACATGTTTAAGATGTACAGAAAATATCTAAGGATAAAGCCTAAAATTTCGAAGTACTTACTTGCCAAGGCTAACTTAAAATTATCATCCAAGTTCAAAGTAAATTATAGTACAGCATTATTTTTTTAAATTCTATGATTTTAGGTCTCACTTAACACAATTTATATCCTAAGTCATCATTAAACACACTGATAGGCATCTGTGTAACACCACTGTCCTTCCATAAAAATATATAAGTGAAACATGTATTCCCCTATGGTGTACTGTAGGAAGTAATTGGGTACATATGTATCAGTGTCAATTACCTTGCTATCTTGACCTCTGACCCAAAAAGCCATACAAAGGCCATCTATTAACCACTGGGTATTGTCCTATGAGGTTTGACTGCTGTTGGTCAAATGATTCTAAAGTTATTTATAGGAAGCCATTTTCAGTTAATGGTGCCTTGACATTTGACCTTATGCTCCACAAAATTCCATGGGTCATCTATTGACACTAACTTCTTGAAATACAGCTAATGTAGTATCAGCTTCCTCCAGTTTTTCATCAGAAACTGTTTCCATTCTCCAGATGGCTGTGACCTTGAACTTTTTAAACTACTATTAAAACAAGGGTCATCAGCTGTAAGCGCAACATTTCTCCAGTTGATAAGAAACAGTTTTTCAGCCTACAGATCACTGTGACCTTGAACTGACCACCAAAACAATTGGGGCTATCCACTGACCACATGCAATCCTCAAATAAAATTTGCAAGCCTAGCTCCTCATGATCAGACAGCTTAGTTCATTAACATGTCAGGCGTTAATCACCGATACACGGCAAGGCTTCTTTCATGAGAAGTACCTATCAGACTTTCAGTTGTATTGGATTCAGAAGCTTCTCAAAAATTTCACGTTGCTGGATTGGGATAAAAATTTGAACCAAAGACTTTCTCAACTGTTATATCACTAAACCAATGGACCACCAAAACGACCGTCGTTTTAAAGGTCAATATCACTGACTTTTCGAATGTACTGACCACCAAACACGTGCAACCATCCTATCAAGTCTACTGACTACTAGTATCTATGCAGTTTGACAGCTGTTGGCTTCTTTATTTATGATTTTGGAAGCCAATGATTTATAGTTGGACACACATTCAATCAGCCCAACAGGAGCGAAACAATACATCATTCTCCAAAGCTTCTTCCTGATCGGCGTAATAGTTTTACTTCTTAATCTGGGTTTTAAGATGGCATGGCTTTTTATTTGTTTTATCGTAGAGACCATTAGCATACCCGTTTCCATCAGAAAATATCTTTCATATCACACACTTTTCCCCTAAAAGAGACTTTTCATCAATATTTTGTCCCCCATTAGCACAAATATCAAACTAATTGTTCCTAAAATAAAAGACTAGGGCAACTTCCCCTCTTAGTTAAAAAAGTGGGCTAAAAAAATGCCCTGTATCGATCATCTCAACTTGTCCCCCCAGCCACCCCACCCCCTCTACCACACCTAGTCACCTAGTTTTTACCATAGATTGCTCAGTTTTGAACCTGACACATTTTATAAAGTTTTTTGATGAAACAGAAGAATTTGAACAATCTTCTTAAAGTGTCATCAAAGAAACATTTGTGTAATGTTATCTTAAAACTGGGCCTGTATTCATATAGGGGAAAGTGACCACGCCCTCTGGTGGCCATGTTTTTTGACAAATCAGAATAATTTAAACTAGAATGTGTCTGAAGGACACAGGGTGTGCCCCCCACTGGTACATTTGTCACAAATAAGGGGCAATAATTCAAATGTTTGCAGTCTTAATGGGGTATAGCCTCAACAAACATTTTATGAAAAGGATTCATTATTCTAGGCCCTATACTTTTTGAGCTATGAGCATCACAAACAAAAAATCCACTATTTTGGCTATTTCAAGGGCCATAACTCTGTAATAAGAGCTAAGATTCTCAAGAAGAATGAGAAGTGTGCAAGGTCACATCACCTTAAAGACTCCAGCAAGGCTTCCTGAATTTACATCTAATACTTTTTGAGCTAGGCACATAATTAAGTGAAAAAGTGCATTTTTTTACTATTTCAGGGGCCATAACTTTAAAAATAGGGGGTGGAGCCAGCTAAAAAATTAGAGGTGTGCAAGTTTTTATCATGATAAAGACTTATGCAAGTTTTCAACCATTTAAATTATATACTTTTTGAGCTAGGTGCGTCACAAGGTGAAAATGTACATTTTTGACTATTTCAGGGGCCATAACTCTAAAAATAGGGGGCGGACCCATTGAAAAATAGGAGATGCACAAGTTCATATCATGATTAAGACTCATGCAAGGTTTCATCAATCTATATCAAATACGTTTTGAGCTAGGCATGTCACAAGGTGAAAATGTGCATTTTTGACTATTTCAGGGGCTATAACTCTGAAAATAGGGGGCGGACCCAAATGAAAAGTAAGAAGTGCGCAAGTTCGAATCGTATCATGATGAAGACTCGTGCAAGGTTTCATGAATCTATATCAAATACTTTTTGAGCTAGGCTTCTCACAAGGTGAAAAGGTGCAATTTTGGCTATTTCAGGGGCCATAACGCTGAAAATAGGGGACGGAGCCAGATGAAAAATAGGAGGTGCGCAAGTTCATATCATGATTAAGACTGTTGCAAGGTTTCATGAATCTATATCAAATACTTTCTGAGCTAGGCATGTCCCAAGGTGAAAATACGCACTTTTGCATATTTTAGGGGCCATAACTCTAAAAATAGAGGGTGGAGCCAGATGAAAAATAGGAGGTGCGCAAGTTCATATCATGATTAAGACTCATGCAAGGTTTCATGAATCTATATCAAATACTTTTTGAGCTAGGCATGTCACAAGGTAAAAATGTGCATTTTTGACTATTTTAGGGGCCATAGCTCTGAAAATAGGGGGCGGAGCCAGACGAAAAATAGGTGCGCAAGTTCATATCATGATAAAGACTCATGCAAGGTTTCATCAATTTATATCAAATACTTTTCGAGCTAGGCGCGTCACGAACTTCGGACGGATGGACGGACGGACGCACAGACAAGACCAAATCTATATGCCCCCACCACTCATGGGGGGGCACAACAACTTTGGTACAGGATCACTTAAGAACCATTCTGTGTGAAATTATTTCAACACTGGACCTGCAGTTTCATACAAGAAGATTTTAAAGTTTCCAATATATATACCTAGCTATAGGGAAAAGTGACTATGCCACCTGGCGGCAATGATTTTTTAAGAATCTTAATAATTTGAACTTTCTTGGTAGAGGGTTATATGAGGACCACTTGTGTGAAATTATTTCAAAATCAGACAAAGCTGTTTCGGACGAGATGTTGTTTGAAGATTTTTCGATTTCTAGCTCTGGTGGCCTCTGTGTGTGCAACCAAGCAGAACTGTTTGAATAACTTTGGAAGGGAACCATCCAAGGAACATCCATACCAAGTTTCATAAACTTTCATCTAATTTTTTCAGAAACGATGTTGTTTGATGGACAGACGCCAGATAACAGACAGATGGAAGACAGATGGAGAGCGATCACAATAGCTCATCCCAAGTGCTTTTTGGTTCTGGTGTGCTTAAAAAAAAAATGCTGGACGGGCTATTGATTTGATGGCAATAATATTAAACGTAACGTCAAGGAGGCTAAATGTCCTGTTCGTCGCTATCATATTTCGAAATTCAAAATAGCACAAAAAATATATTATGTGTAAAATTTTATTTTTGTTCAAAAAATCAACTTGATAGAAATATAAAAACAGTGTAAAAAAATAAGTGAAGTTATAACATCATTTTCACAAGGCAAATGCATGGTGGAACATGAGTAAAGGATGATAAATACAGCAAATAAGACAAAATGGTAAAGCTAAAAGTGAGCATTTTTCAGATTTAAAATCCCATAAGGTTGGATAAAGCCCATTTCTTACCCTTAAAATTATTATACTCTCAAGTTCTACTATAAAAGAATGCAATACATGGACATTTGTTTTTAGGTTTCTTATTTTGAACTTTTCTTTGCAACTATGCTTAGAACTAAGGATAAGCTGTTGTAGTCAGTTATCTGTCACTGAACATTAGTATTACAAATTCACAGCAGTATGCAAATACCAGACATCATGTCCCGAGCTGCAAAGAATATATTTCATCTTACTTTTCATTTCTGATTAAATTAGTAAATTTAACTTCAAATTGTAACAATTCTTCTTTCACTTAAGAGCAAGAATTCTTAGCATGTCATTAGTTTTAGTTGCAAAATCTACCTTTTAAATTTTTAAACTTGATTTATCTAAGGCTGCAACATGGACGAGATCAATGGTCAAAACATGAATGTTCATGAAAAAATATAATAATCTAGTAAAAGATCTGTTAGATATTATGCAACAGTTTCTGGCTTTGTCTTTTTTAAAGAAAAACTTAAGAGAACTGCCTTTAGTTAATACAGGGGCAAAATAATTAACTAAAACAGTAGTCAATATAAAATAAAAATGCATGTATGTTAAAACTTGAAGTTAGACATCTTTAAAATATCATTAAATATCATTAAAACACTACATTTGGTTTAAAAATAAACTATATTACTGCAAATACATCATAATTTGTAAAACTATTTTGTGATCTTTCTCTTCAATGAAATCAAGCCTAGTACCACCTATACAGATAATATTCCTTTTCATCATTAATACTTAACTCGATTTTTCTTGGGCAAAGTTGTATTCACTTGTGTCTACATATTTCTAGAATTACGTCCAATAGTCCTGACTGTTTAACCTTATTTTCAAAAATGTCAAATGAGAATTTGAGAAGACACGAGGATAATGTCTAATATCAATTACAGCTCTGCACAGACTTTGACACTGACTTATCGCAAAACTTTTTGGTGACTTCAAACATTCAGAAGTGATAACAACACAGTGAAGCTATTTAAGAAGGTTGAGGTCAAGTTAACTTCATTCTGTCCATTTCTGCAGCTAGGTCAGCATCTGTGACCTGCAAATAGAACCAATCAAGTCTAGCTTTACTCAGACTGTTTTATTCAAAATGAACCAATCAAATTCAGTTTTACTGCAACTGCTTTGCTAAAACAAACTTATCAATTCCATTTTTACTTCGGACCATTGTATTCAAAATCAAATTCAGCTTGTTGAAATGACTGAGCTTCTCAATAATAATTGTTTCAGAACAAACTTTAATTTTTCACAATGTAATCACAGAAATGGACAGAATGTAATGTTAACAAGCAAATGCCTTGTTTCTACATAACAAGAACTAGTAAAAGAAGTAAATACTTTGTCAGTACTTTCATCACCAAGGAACTGCTAGTGTTCTGCCAAGCAACCACTTGGAAGATTTGAATATGGTTAAAAAAATGTTTCATCACCTCTCAGTTGTTTTAAACGCTGCTTACATACTACCCTTTTCAACTATCCTACCATCTTAAAATTACAACAGAAACATCAGGGCTAACCTGTTTGGGACTAAGTGCTGTTCCTCGTACTTGAAGTTCTGGATCGTCGACGTGTTGTCCCTCAGTCTCTTCCTGCACACCTTCCTCATAACTCTCATCATAGTCATCCTCCACCTCCTCATCATCACTCCCTTCATCACCGCTGTAAATTTATCATTCAAATTTAAAATACTTATCTGATACAAGTTTAATGCATTTTTTCGCAGTATTTTAACAATATATCAGTGGTCTTTGATGAGTGGACCCCATTGAAAAATGTCTAGTTTCTCTCGATGGCTTTGATGAGTGGACCCAATCAGTAATTCAAAGGCCATTATTCAAAAATGCCTGGGCGGATTTGGCTAGTTATCGAACTTGGCCGAGGTCTTATGATCAAACACATTTTGTTCACGTTTGGTGATCGGATGAGAAATGTTCGACTTAAGAGTGCGGACAAGCTTTGTGACAGACAGGCACACACACACAGACTGGAGTAAATCAATATGTCTCCCACACCACTGTGTGGTGAGAGACATAATTATTCACGCTTATGTTGTTCATTTAACAATCACCAGTAAATAAACATATCCGAGACGCCTCACGAACAATGTTACTGGTAGTCATTTTAGGTATTTGGGGAGAGTGTAGGAAACAGATCCTGTTTTCCTGAATTTCCGTATCAGGCATAAAACTCCAAACCACAGAACCTTGGTTTGGTTCAGTCACAACAAAGACTGTACAGGCATAAAACTCCCAAGACCATGCTTACGTAACTAGGGTACCTTACCAATTAGCCATATGATGAAACCCTCTTGATCATTTTCCTTTTCACAGCTGACAATGCCTCTGTTAAAAATACACTAAATAACTCGAGTTATGCAAGAGGGCCATGAATATAGACTGCTCAAACATCCTCAACATTAATTGTTTCCTTTATGCTTGTATAAGCTTATTTTCTAATACAGAAATTATTTGAATAACTGACAGACTGACATGACACCTGTCTAAGTTTTTGTACTTCTAGTTACCTCTGGCTTTGTAGTCATTCAAAACTGGATGAGAGAATGTGTAACAGAACTAACCTAAGTGAACCTAAGATATCTGTTTTTCCAATGGCTTCCAGTGTTGCTTGCACTAGTTCAACACCTTCCTCACCAAGCTGATTTGCTGTAAAAAAATACAGACAAATAAAGAAATATACACACAAATAAAGAAATATACACACAAATATACACACAAATAAAGAAATATACACACGAAGAGAAATACACAAACAACAAGAGCTGTCTCCATAGGAAGACATATGCCCCCGATGGCACTTTGAATGAATAGTTATGGCAGATGTTAGAGTTTAGGACCTTTGACCTACAGAGCTGGGTCTTGCGCATGACACGTCGTCTTACTGTGTCACATATTCATGCGTAGTTATTTTAAAATCCATGCATGAATGACAATGATATGGACCGGACACGTCCATCAATGCACTATCATGAAAAATGACCTTTAATGTCTAAGTGTGACTTTGACCTTTGAGCTACGGACCTGGGTCTTGCGTGCGACACGTCATCCTACTGTGGTACACATTCATGCCAAGTTATTTGAAAATCCATCCATCGATGACAAAGATATGGACCGGACACGTCCATCAATGCACTATCCTTTATTGTCTAAGTGTGACCTTGACCTTTGAGCTACGGACCTGGGTCTTGCGCGCGACACGTCGTCTTACTGTGGTACACATTCATGCCAAGTTATTTGAAAATCCATATACGATGACAAAGATATGGTCCGGACACGCCCATCAATGCACTAATCTTTAACGTCTAAGTGTGACCTTGACCTTTGAGCTACGGACCTGGGTCTTGCGCGCGACAAGTCGTCTTACTGTGGTACACATTCATGCCAAGTTATTTGAAAATCCATCCATCCATGACAAAGATATGGACCGGACACGCCCATCAATGCACTATCCTTTAATGTCTAAGTGTGACCTTGACCTTTGAGCTACGGACCTGGGTCTTGCGCGCGACACGTCGTCTTACTGTGGTTCACATTCATGCCAAGTTATTTGAAAATCCATCCATCGATGACAAAGATATGGACCGGACACGAAAATTGCGGACAGACTGACAGACCGACAGACCGACGGACCGACAGACGGTTCAAAAACTATATGCCTCCCTTCGGGGGCATAAAAAGAAATATGCATATAAAGAAATACACACAAAAAGAGAAATACACACATAAAAAGAAATATGCATGTAAAGAAATACACACACAAAGAGAAATATGCATACAAAGAAATACACACACACACATCAAAAATACATTTTAAGACAAGCTGATAACCATTAAAACCAATGGTAAAATTATTTAGAAAGCATTTTATGACAAAATGACTGTATATATACAGCTCATTTCTGTTTGACAAGAGCCATCTCTATGCTGTCATCAACATGACTGCAATAAGAAAGTATAAAGACTTACTGAAATCCTTTTATATTAGCATACTTCTACAAAGCCTTAGTGTATAGTACTGTATATCCAAATCCTAAAACTCTCAATAATGTATACGATCTACAAACATCCATTTATAGTTTACTACAACCAAAGTTAACTTACAATCAAGATCCAGTAGTGTAAGATTGTCTTTATTTTCAACTGCTTCTGCTACAGTATTGGCCCCTTGTTTATTGATTTCATTTCCACTCAATATCAGTTCCTATAATACACATAACACAATACATATGAATTGGGCATATGATGCGAAGTTCAAGACTCATCGCCAACACAGAATTGTATATGTCATTAGAATGAAATAAAGTGGGTGTGTCTCATGTATGTGGTTCATTCAAAATGATGCTTTAAATTACCTTAACTTCCAAACATTATAGTTTTGAAGTAAAACTTTCCATAACAAATTAACATCCGGAAATGCTTTTGCAGAATATACTGTGACGTCTGAGAGATCTACTAATTACCAAGCATTATGTGCAGTAAGTATACCTTCTGTGATTTATGACCGATGTGAAATAAATTAAAACTGCAACTGTATTCCTATGCATGCATCTAAGCTATAGGAAATTGTCATTCACAGTAATCAGAACAATTGAAGTTATTCACGTATCAGTTGTTTCATTTATCTTGTTTTAATTGAATGAGACAATCATTTATGGCCGAAAAGGAACCATAACAAATGTAACAAGCATTTCTTACTCAATTCATGAACCTTTACCCTGCTAAACTATTATGAACTTGTCCATCTTCCAATTCGAACAGTACCATTAACTGTTAAAAGGGGTGCTTACCAAAAAGATACTGACTGAATGGCAACCAGTGCAGATCATGATCAGACTGCACAGATGTGCAGGCTGATCATGATCTAAACTGGTCGCAAAGGCAGAATCAATCGTGTCCAGCATAACAGGGGATAAAACAGACAAAAGTATCTCACTGCTGTGCTATTGTTACCTTTAACTTTTTATGTCCATCACTGATAGATCTTGCTATAACCTTGGCACCCTCTGACCTTATCAAACAGTCACCAAAATTGATGACCTCTAGATTCTGCAACTTCGGTAAAACCTGAAACAGTCGTTTCAAAATTTACAGTAACAAGACAAATCAATCAAGAAAAGCAACTCATACAGATATACTTCAGTAACAGTATTCTAAGTTATTTCCCTTTAAATCTTACAATAACCGTTTTTTTTTCCAACAAAGTGTGTAGACAAAGCAGTGATCTAATTACCTTTACCACAGTATTTTATTTCAGCAATGCAAGTGTGGTGGTAAGTTGGTCTAACCAATCTTCTTGGATTCCATACCAATAGGTACTGTCTTGTTCTCTATTACTATGGGACAACTTAAAACACAAGTACAATGCAAAATGATATGCGTCCAATAAGAAGAGGTCTAAACATGGCACACATTTAATGATACATACTTTTGCCATAGATTTTGCTCCTGTTACGGTAAAGGTATTGTCGTTTAGATTCAGTATTCTAAGGTTTGGATTGTGTTCGAAGGCTTGAGACAGAGCTGTGATTCCCTGATGATTGATACCATTCTGTGGCATCTGAACTTCTTCCAGGGACCCCATCAGCTGTAAGGAACATAAAAACATATTTTTATAATATAGCCCTTCATATTGTAAAATTAGATAAAGTTATCACTGGGATATTACTTGGTATCTTCAGATTTGCATATTCCACATGGGAGGCACACTGGTGAAGGTGTCAAGTGCTGGAATCCTGATCCAGAGGTTGCGGATTCAAAACCTGCGGTCTCTACTATTTCTTTTCAAGGTGCAAAGTTGAATATAAAAATTTATGTACGATAAATTGAAGTCTTTGATACTGCAGAAGTTTCCATCTCTGCTAGAGCAGGACGATCCAGGTTACATTTTGGCATTGACACGCACAGCTGTAAAACCACCATGTAGTGGTTGAACACCATGTGGCGGCTGATTCTAATGGAAGAGAGCTCCCCCAATAACTTATTAAGAGAAAACTATTCATTCGTTCATCAAGACAACATTTCTTACTGATAACAGCAAAATTCTACAATTTTATGATTACCTTGAAAACTTCTGACAAGGCTGTAGAACCCTCATTTTCTAGTCTGCCCCTCCCTGAGATAAACACTCTGAGGGCCAGGGGACACCCAGCAGCATTACTTGAGTTGTAGCAATCCATCAAACAACCAGCTAACATCTGAAAATACATGAAGACGTAAGTAACGACTGGAGTAGCACAAGAAGGTGTCTGTAATATTTCAACATTTCTGCGCTTGAATAAATGAATATTTTGTTTTATTATATACATGTACCTATATAAATTCAGTATGAAAAACGACTTGTATTTCACAATTAAATATGAACAGGCAGAACATAAATCTGTGTTGTACATTTTAAATTCTGTATTGTACCTTTTGTATTGTATGCTGCCGGAATACTTTCATTTATATGCATGACCTGACACAGTTCTAGAAATAGCGCACATAAAAACTTCACTTAGTTCCATTTTAATATCCATAAACATTGAAGAGTTCGTTCAATAACAAAACAACAAACAAAAAGGTAGAGGTATATAAATTATAATAAAACGGTCATTATAACAGCAGTTAGATCTGGGATTTTGTATTCGGCTCTCAAGGGTTTTGCAAGGTCGGATCACACTCAGCACTTTGTGATATCCGATCAAAAATCCACTCAAGCCAAATACAGCATCCCAGACTGAGCTACTGTTTTGATAACCCTATTATATGGCTGATGTGTCCCTTCAGAAAATACTTCAAAATTTCAAAGAAGAATTACAACAATAAGAGCAGTCGAAGGTAACAATGCAAGACTATTCAAAGGCCTTGTCACAGAAAAAAGTTAAAATGATAAAAACATAAGATATAAACAAGTACAGAACAGGCAACAGTTTTGATTCATAGAAGCAGTCAACTCAATTAAGCAGCTGACCTGTCATTAGCAGCAAGTGTCTCATTTCCCAATATGGTCAATCATTCTATAAACTAGAGATGCTTTTGAGAAAAGCGCATGTCTCCCACAACTGCCCCTATGTAAAATGTCTAGTTTCTAGATGGTTTGGATGAGCGGATCCAATTATATGGTCTGGATGAGTGGATCCAATCAGTAATTCAAGGGCCATAAATCAAAAGTGCTTCGGTGGATTTTGCTAGTTATCGAACTTGGCTAAGGTCTTATGTCCAAACGCATTTTGTTCAAGTTTAGTGAAGATCGGATGAAAAATGTTGGATTTAGAGAGCGGACTAGAGTAAAAAGGCGGATTTTTCGGTAATTCAAGGGCCGTAACTCCCTCCAAAATGCCTGGACCGATTTGGCTAGTTATTGAACTTGGCCGAGGTCTCATGGTCAAACACATTTTGTTCAAGTTTGGTGAAGATCGGATGAGAAACGTTCGACTTAGAGTGCGGACAAGAGTAAAACTGCCAATTTTTCAATAATTCAAGGGCGGTAACTCCAAAATGCCTGGACCGATTTGGCTAGTTATCGAACTTGGCCAAGGTCTCATGGTCAAACACATTTTGTTCAAGTTTGGTGAAGATCAGATGAGAAATGTTTGAATTAGAGTGCGGACAAGAGTAAAAAGGCCGATTTTTGGTAATTCAAGGGCCATAACTCCAAGACGCCTGGACTGATTTGGCTAGTTATCGAACTTGGCCGAGCTCTTATGGTCAAACACATTTTGTTCAAGTTTGGTGAAAATTGGATGAGAAATGTTCGACTTAGAGTGCGCACAAGCTTTGTGACACACACACACAGACTGGAGTAAATCAATATGTCTCCCACACCACTGTGTGGTGGGAGACATAATTACCTGCTGTAAGCAGCCACTTTTTCCCACTCCCTTGGCTGGCTGCTTAAGACCGGTTTTACTGTACCACAAAAATAATAAATAAGATTACAACAAAAATATTGCTAAGCTGAAAAAGGGGCAAAACTTAGTAATATAGAAAACAGTGTTATCGGACCTGTGCGCTGCATGTCATATCAACACAGTGATCAAATGTGTAAAGTTTCAATCCATTCCCAATAAGTCAACTGTTGATACTGAGATACAGGCTTACATACAAAACTTAACCAAAAATTGTTAATATCACAGTAACCAAGTGTGCGAAGTTTCAGTCTATTACCACAGGTGGTTACTGTAATACCAACTTAGATAGAAAACTAAATCTGGATGCAGATGTAACAGCCAATCCTTCACTTAGTCAGGCTAAAAATGGTCTAATTTAATACTTTGCCAAAAGTTTCAGTCTGTGTCAGAAAAATCTGAACATGCTATCCAACTCTGGTGAGCAACAAACACTTCCTAATATATGTTTGAAGTACTACAGTATTTAAAGAGACAGAATGGCCTGAAAAATCAATAGATCTTTAGGTTAATACACTTTTCCAGACACAAGGAACACTTAATCCAGTATGTTAGGTGAAAACAATTATACTGATATAGCCCCCAAAGCCACTATATGTCAAATTGTCAATACCCATTCTGTACAAATCTCCATTAATATATTATCTTTCAAGCAGAGGTGTACTTTATCATTAAATATTCATGTCCTATTCATTACGGAGGCAAATACGACATTACCATTCACTTTCAATTACCATATCCTGAGGCAAGACAAAATAATTGCCATGTAGGATACTTATACTACTGTCCTTAGTATATAGCAACAGGCTTAAGATTTTAGTAGAAATTAAATTTGTTTGTTTTGGGTTTAACGCCATTTTTCAACAGTATTTCAGTCATGTAACAGCGGGCAGTTAACCTAACCAGTGTTCCTGGATTCTGTACCAGTACAAACCACATGAATTATCAGAGGTGGAGGACGAATGATTTCAGACACAATGTCTTTCATCAAATTGTAAAGTCTTTTAAGTGGTTTTGAAACAAATACTAAAAAGTTTGCACTGAAGTATAGATGCTTGTTACAATAGGCTAAAAAGCACTGCAATTCTTCGGTAACATCAACAAAATCAATATTCTGTATGAAGATTCACAGTTTTCTGTTAAATCCAACTATTAAACAATGAATCATTCAGCATGTTCAGTATCAAAACAACTCAGGACAGAAAATATAAACAAAAAGCACAACTCTAATTAATATCTTCTTAAACAGAGGTCAGAGCACCATCAGTAACTTAAATCATAAAACACAAGATTCTAGGCTTTCTTTTCATTTAAATCCCATAAACAAAAGTGTTGTGCAGCATACTTCTGAAGCAAAATGGCAATGTCCATATAGTTCTGTCATTTCAGCCGCAAAATTAATATGTTATCACTGATACAACAAACAAGAGGGTCATGATGACCCTGGATCGCTCACCTGAGTAATATGAGCTACATGTTTCAAATGTCAAACTGATGATAAAATATTAAGAAAGTCAGTTACTGTAGGGCACATTCATGGTCAATGAAATTCAGTTTTACGATTTGTGTGCAAAACTGTATATGTCATCAATATTTCAAGGCTGTATCTTAAAAAACAAGAAAGTAGGTCAGTAGGTCACGGTTATAGTCAAGTGTAATCATATTACTTGGGGTCATCAGGTAATTATAATTAAACAGTCTTGGAAATAGAATCAGATTATGTTTTAAGTATTTTTCCTATATAACTCACATAATAACTAAGTGACCCCAGGGTGGGGCCTTTTTAACGCCAGGGGCATAATTTGAACAATTTTGGTAAAGGACTACTAGATAATGCATCATACCAAATATCAAAAGCCTATTTATTTTGTTGGGTTTATTGTCGCACCGACACAATTTTAGGTCATATGGCGACTTTCCAGCTTTAATGGTGGAGGAAGACCCCAGGTGCCCCTCCGTGCATATTTCATCACGAGCGGGCACCTGGGTAGAACCACCGACCTTCCGTAAGCCAGCTGGATGGCTTCCTCACGTGAAGAATTCTACGCCCCAAATGAGGTTTCGAACCCACATCGATGAGGGGCAAATGGTTTGAAGTCAACGACTCTAACCACTCGGCCACGGAGGCCCCATCAAAAGCCTAGGTCGTATGGTTTCAGACAAGAAGATTTTTAAAGCTTTTTCCTTTATAAGTCTATATAAAACTTAGGACCCCCAGGCAGGGCCTCTTTTCACCCAAGGGGTACAATTTGAACAATTTTGGTTGAGGACCATAAGACAATGCTACAAACCAGATATCAAAGGTCTAAGTGTTGTGGTTTCAGAGAAGAAGATTTTTAAACTTTTTTTCCTATGTAAGTCTATATAAAACTTGGGACCCCCGGGGCGGGGCCATATTTGACCCTAGGGGGATGATTTGAACAATCTTGGTAGAGGACCACTAGATGATGCTACATAACAAATATCAAAGCCCTAGGCCATGTGGTTTTGTACAAGAAGATTTTCAAAGTTTTCCCAATATAAGTCTATATAAACCATGTGACCCCCGGGGTGGGGCCATATTTGATCCTAGGGGAATAATTTGAACAATTTTGGTAGAGGACCACTAGATGATGCTACACACCAGATATCAAAGCCCTAGGCCCTGTGGTTTTGGACAAGAAGATTTTTAAAGTTTTTCCTTTCGGTTGCCATGGCAACCAGAGTTCTGCATGGAATTCGATTCTTTGAACAATTTTGAAAGGGGGCCACCCAAGGATCATTCCCTTGAAGTTTGGTGCAATTCTGCCAAGTGGTTTTCAAGAAGATTTTTTTAGAAAATGTTGACGGACACAAGACACACGACGGACATTGAGCGGTCACAAAAGCTCACCATGAGCCTTTGGCTCAGGTCAGCTAAAATGCTACATTAAAATATAATATTATAGTGGTATTTGCAATGAAAGATTTTTAGCACAGGCATTTGAAGTTTAGATGATGTACAGTTTCAGTTTTTAAGAAGCTTGTTTCAGGTTTCCTCAGAAGTGAAATGAATGTACCTTCACAATCTAGTCACTTACTTTTGATAATAGAATGAATATTGCATGGAAATATCAAAACAAAACGATGTCATGCACATTCTGTAGCTTAGGATTCAACCCTACATGGGCTGAGTAACTTCTGCTAAAAAATCATGATATTTGCCCTTTAATGGGAAAATGTAAGGAACCTGATCTTTCAAATTCATGGATTTTTCCTCTTTTTCTTACAGTGTGGGGACCCTGGACAGCACCTGCCTTGAACTATCCACTTTCAGTTGGTATAAAGAATGCATGACAAGTATATATCAGGGAAATTCTCAATATATCGACAGATACAAAGTAACAGCGGCAGTTCTTACCTTTCCTCCAGTAGTACCAAGACCATTGTTGTTGAGCCGTAGTTCCTTCAGCGTGTAACATGTTTTACTCTTGAGGAGGTCAACTATACCAGTCACACCGTTAGGTCCAAATGCATTATCACTGAGGTCAAGTTCTACCAACTGTGCATTGGCTTCTATCATAGCTGCTCCTAGATGTTTCTGCAGGTGGAAGTATATACCATGTGTAAAATAGTTATTTCTATAATGGATTGGATCATGGCATACTTTAAATACTAAACAGCACACTAATACCCCTGTGGAGAAAGACTTCTAAGAAGACAAAAGGTTATTCCATATAAAGGAAATTGTTGCCCTTGAAAGATTTAACAGGAAACTGATCTTGATGGAAAGAAAGCATCCGCTCCATTTATAAGGAAGCACTGAGTGCTAGTAAGTTATACTTTGAAACTGTATGTTGCCTATAATTATGACAATATAAATTTTAGACCAGTTACAGAGGAACATCTGAAATTTCAATCTTTATAGTAAGGACTGTTAAAATTGTGACAGCAAGAGTACTATATATATTACAGAGCCAAGATTTTAAACTGAAAATTTTCGCTAAATATTATTCAAGTTCAGCATTTCAGTCAAAGGACCAGAGCCAGGAAGTTATTCAAAACTGGCACATTTTTTATTTCCTGTCTATCTCCAATACAACTACATGTGATTGAACTGAGTAAGTCCTCACAATGCATGTTTATAGGAATGAACATTACCTATGATAGTAACTTGCATTTATAACACAATCCCTTACACAAGATTTGAAATTGTCAAGACACTGATATCTATTGCCTAATACATTTTGAATATATATATACAAGAAGATACGTACCAGGGCCTGTGGAATCTCTGTTTTCAACCTGCCTGTGAACATATCACTCCATAGAGCTCTCTGAAATATACAACAGAAAGTGTTAGAGTTAACATGTACAGCATCCATGGTAACTACAGCTGCAGTGTGAGAAGTTACTCTTGGGTTTGAATCCGGCAAGGCAAAGAACAGTTCAACTTGTCTGATTATCCCAAATACCATTTTACTGTAACTGGCATACATTTTAATTTGTACAGAGCCCAGACATTTTACACTCTGACTAAGCATAGGTATTTTACACTCGGACAAGAAGCTAAAAGCAAAGAACTAGAATACCTTCAATTATAAAATGTACCAAAAACAATTAGTCACATTCTCAAAGATTCTTTTTTTAAGAGAAAACTTTAGAGTACTTTTAACTTTATTTTTAAGTACAATTTTCATAAAAGGCTCAAAGGCTCAAAAGTCAAAATTGTCAGTTTTCAAATTCTATGATTATTCCAGGAAAAAATGTTTAGCATGCGTTTTCCAGGTCTATGTGAACCCTACTTTCAGGTTTCTCTACTACCTCAAATTCCGGATGTTTTTTCAGAGCTTGAGCAATGACTTCAGCTGCCTCCACACCTAGTGTGTTGCCTTCCATACTCAGAGCTGTCATTGTAGAACATTGTTCTATTGCATCTACAACTTCTTTCGCTGAAATGAGATAAACACGAGATTCAAATTTCAATGAAATAAGGTCACAAAACTATTAAACTAAGATTACTAAACTTGAATAAGTACACTCATTCCACAGAAAAAGGATACTGTTGACCCATGTATTTCCCTATAAAGATGTCAACTAAATATTCTCAAAAAATGTCGCAACACATAAACTGCAGGGGTTACACTCGCTTTTAGAGCCACTTTCAGTGGCAATCAGTGCAAAGCTGGATAAGTAGAAATTTACACAAGTAAACAATCTATTATTTAGAATCACATGAAAAACATGAAAAAGGTTTGTGTAACTTCCACAAAATTATAATAAATGGCTAAGATGACGAAATGGCAGTGACCCCTGTTCTGTGTAATCTTTCTGTGCATGTGTATGGGAAGGAGAAGACACACAAGGATGACATGCTGATCTGTTTTGTCTTCCTGGCTTAAAAACAACAAGTAGGCAGTTTGTCACATCTCCATTGACATGACAAAAAAAGATTAATGACAAATTGTACTAAAACTACTATGCCCATCCACAGGAAATATGCCAAAATAATATTTTGTGTGTTTGCCCAATGTTTTGTGTCTTTCTGTCCTCACCCCTACAGACTGGAGCAAGACAATTTTACACAAATCAAAAGATTTTCATGCTTTCATGCACCCCCCGCCCCCCAAACAAGGTAGAAATCAGCCACATAATATGGAGTGCCACAGCTGTTTTATGTCAGAACATTTCATATCATAATGTCAGAGTGTGATGTGGTCTTCTGAAAACATTGTTGTTATGGAGAAAGCTATGTAATCATCAGGTCTAAGGAAGGCAATATCAACAGAAAACTTATAATCACAGCTGGAAATTTATGTTTATTTTATATACTTTCCTGCCTATATTAAGTTAATTTATACATCTATAATGTCAAAGAAAACCTAAATGTTGCTCGACATGGAATACTTTCTGCTAAAGCACTACTTTGCTATTGTTTTCTATCCACAATTCCAATTTTCAAGAATTGCTGGTTTGCAGTAAATAATTTTCAGGGCATTCAATAAAATAAAACTGCTTAGGCCGATTTTTCAAAAATCGTACAAGACTGGTTGCCAGTTAACTAAAGTGCTTGTGTTCTCTTTAATAGATACAGTTTTAACAGAACATTAATGTATAATACCCGTGGAATAGCCTAACTAATTGTGCGCAAAGGGCTCTTTGATATATAAAGACTATAATGCCCTTGTGCACAACCAACTTACCATTCAAAATCAAAGGCCTGAAGGGCCTGAGTCGGCTAATGATTGATGTACTGACAGTATAGTCTACCAGTTTCAATTTGTTTTTAGTTTTTTTCTTAAAATTTCATAACACAGCTCGATATTTACCCAAAATATTATATCCGGATACAATTACACTTTTCTCCAGTTTCAACAATATATTTTACAAATTGTGATGATACGAAGACATTTAGCAGCAATTGGCAGTATCTGACATTGAAGTTTACGGTTAAATTACCTCTTATTTAAATCTTTTCATAAAAAAGTTGTTTCGTTTGGTGAAAGCAGCCAAACATAGACGATCTACTTTTGATTTCAAAAACTACAAGAAAATACAATTTAATGTTTCGCCGATTTGTTTATTTCTCGAAAAATAAGATTAAAATCATTTTTAATATCAGTAGTAACTAAACGAACCAGTAAGAGCTTCTTCTTCCGATAATTTATCCGTTTACTGACTGCAAAATTCAACCCACACAAAGTTTACAGAAATCATACGATGCGTGTTTACGTTCAATGTGGGAGAATTAAGGCTGATCGGCTATGTTACCTAACGCATCCAGACGATTCAGATTTGTTTTTAAAACAGCATTGTGTGCGTTTCTGTTTTTATACGCTTAGAAATTATTAAACATGCGTATTTGCATTATTTCTATACGTAATTTACGCTAATACGCATCTTATCTGGTGCCCTGTGGAACTATTTTTTGTCTTTCGCTGGATGTTACCCAAGCTTTGTAAGCCTGCGCAATTCTAAAAAATGCACATTTATGCTTAATGAGTTACATTCGAGTATTGCACAATTACAAGTCATAAATATGACAGATTACATCGTATATTGGTCATAGCAAAGGGAATTGACACAACTTAACTTCATTCATGCAGTGAACTGTTTGAAGTTTGAGAAATCTAATGCAACTACATCCCTTCACGTGTTATTCGGTCCATTTAGAGAATCGCTGAACAGCAAGGACTCATCAAAAGGCTTTCAGCCTTTAGCCGACTCAACAATTGATGTGGGAAGTTTTCCTTCTATGTGTATATAACCAGCGATGCAAATCACATCGCTAACTTTGGAGGCTTCGGATTAAACCCAATTTTTCACACTAAATATGACATGTCTGGAAAGCTCATTCCAAATACAATCATTATATGTCCTAACTAATGAGAAAACCTCTTTTTTGTAGGCAAAACACTTTTAACTCCATGAAGTTAGCGTGTTTTCCACTGACACCATTAAATTTCTACCTCAGTCATGTAAATCTGTGTGCATGTTTATCATGTATATATCAGTTTATTTTCAAACTTCACTCGCTTGATGTGTATAAATATAATTTATAATATACCTATGTAAAACGATAAATCATGATTGAATTTTAAATCACGTTGATTTCCACCAGTTTTGATCTTAACTATTTGAGACGTAGAAGCAGATATACGGTAAATGTCAGTCTTTGAAATTGGTCTGCCTTGCAGTCGAAAAATTGAGACTATCCGTGGAATAGCCTAAGCATTAACAAATTGCATCAGGGCCACCTCTGCCATTCGCCAATGTAGCCAAATGCTACAAATTCAAAGAACTGGCTACAGATTTTTGAAATTGGCAACAAGAATTTTATCAAAATGTGGCCAAATTTCAACAATTCAGCTTCAATTTGGCAGTTTCTCCCAAAAAGTGGCTACAATTTTCTGAGGCCAAGTGGAGGCCCTGTACATTATTAGACGGAAATGCAGGGTTTCCTCTGGGTCAGTTTCACTTTGCGCCAACAAATTTGCCAATCAGAAACATTTGCGCCAGTGACTCCGAAGTTGGAGCCAATAGTCTGTAAGGGGCGACATACCATAGTTAGATATAATAATTACAGGCATTCAGCAACAAACACGTATATAGTTCAGGGCCTCCCCTGGCTCTTTCACACTTGCAGCCATGACTTTAGCCAATTGCAAAAACTTGGAGCCATTTTATAGCCAAAAGGGCCAGAATTAGTAGCCATTTTTTTAATCTCTATTTTATTTGATACTTTAACCATGCAATATTTACTCTTAAACAAGTACATCTTAATACCACACTGAATCAAAAATAGTTTTTAATTTTCTCGTTAAAATGTTTTAACAATTTTTCAAAAACATTTTCAAAACAAAAGTAAATGCTCAATCTATAAAATTACCCCTTTATATAGTTTGCCATTTTTTAACTATCTCCCTTTAATTAGCATTTTTTTCACTTCTTAGTACTTAGATGTTTTTAAAACATTAATATTTAATTGGATGTACCATTCATGTTGTACCACAGAAAAGTGGTCTTGGTTTTTCCCTACTGAAAATAATAAAACAGTTTTAAAATAAGCTATTTATAGTAACAAAAAGGGAAGAAATTCAAAAAAAATTATTGTAAGAGAACAAAAAGGGATCTGCCAAATAAAAACAAGAACACTGCAATGCATAGCAATATACACAAAGCAAAGTCAAATATGACCTTTGACCCCTAAGTGTGACCTTGACCTTGAAGCTAGTCATCCGAAACAAGCGCTCTGCACGTTGCCTCAGTGTGGTGAACATCTGTGCCAAGTTTCTTTGAAATCCTTTCAGCAGTTCATGAGTTACAGAGCGGACACGAAACACACTCATATGACCTTTGACCCCTAAGTGTGACCTTGACCTTGAAATGAGACATCCAAAACATGCGCTCTGCACGTCATCTCGGTGTGGTGGACATCTGTGTCAAGTTTCTTTGAAATCCTTCAAGGGGTTCAAGAGTTACAGAGCGGACACGAAATTGCTAACGGACGGACGGACGGACGGACGGACACTGGGACCATAACATAATACCTCCCTTCGGGCGTATAAAATACTATAATAAAATTTATGTGATATAAGTTAATGTACTAAACATATAATGAACATATGTTATCTAAAGACATATGTGCAAATAAAAACTACAAAATGAAACAAAATTAATACTGACATTTACCAATGTTTACTTGCAAAGTATTGCACAAGCAATATGAATTGTTATTCTATCTAATCTATTATCATGAAATGGACACGTCTTAGTGTTTGCATGGGAATCACATTTTCATTAGTATCAATGCTATACATTTGGGCAGTGAAAGAAATGCTTTAGTTCATTTGTATCTCAAAGATTCTTCTCGACTGAAATTTTACAAATGCGTAGATTTATTAAACATGGATATTTTACAATTGCGCATATATATCTAATACAGATAGTTTTATGATTGCATATAATTTTTTCTATATTTTTTAATTCTTTGCGGGCGCTTTGACTTATCATTATTTCCAGCATTTTTTCGGTTCTCGTGATCGACCATTACCTTGGCGAATTGGCTGGATATTAAAAATAACTTGTAAATTTATCACGCGTTTTTAGCATAAACAAAATGGGTGGAGCTTAAGAAAACCGCGCAGCATATATTTCGTTTTATTTGCTTTTGTAGAAGTAGGCAGGGTGAAATTTGGCAAATCAGATCGACTACTAATAAATCTTGTTTGAATGAATACTCTCGTGTCTTGGCCAAGTTTTAAATTATGCCCCAAGGTGTAATTCGATATCAACACATTGGTAATAAGGCAGAGGCTATCCGCATGACGGTCGTGCCGATTATTTTTCTTATCCGCGCGACCGTTGTGCCGATTATTTTCATTATTCGCACGACAGTCGTGCCGATTATTTTCGTTATTCGCACGATGATCCTGACTGAAAGTTATGTCGATTATTTTCGTTACTGATACAACTGAAAATACTGTATACATATGTGAAACTTAGTTTATCTTTTCTGAAGTTTTCCGTTTATTCCATGGAGATTTTTTTTTAACAACTCTTTAACAAAAAGTTGCAAAACTGCACTTTTTATGCTTTACAGCATTCCCATTTACGCAAAAATCCGCGTAATTCACGCATAAAAAGTCACTTGCACGCAAGTTTTAAAATTCCACGGGTACAATGCACGTGTAAAAAATCTGACAGAAAATACATTGTTCGTCGATAAAGAGCCGAAATTCAAGTAACCAGACATTATTTTTGATCCGTACACGCAAATTACAGCAATACACACTGTTGACAATTTGCTACATGTCAAGACGAGTTGAATTTACATGCCGATGGCATAATTTAAGCTCCGCCTACTCAAGGTACTTGGTGAGATTTTCGCGAGAACTGTGACAGCGAATCAAATAATTTGTAAAACTAGACGTGATAGTATTCAGCCAATCAACGACGTAGTTACATCTTCGACACTTTCCGATAATTGTCAACATGTGTGAGTGCAAAAACAACAATTTGGACGTTTTTTTCAACAAGTTGTTGAATAATTAAGCGGTCAGCTGGCATCCACTACACAATTATTTGGTCTCCATTGTAAAAGAAAGACTCGTAAGCTGCTTGTTTATTAATATTTACAAACTGACCGGTTGCGGACTGACTTTCATCGGGCAATTTTTCATTTTTATTCGAGTCCGATACTGTTCATGCTAAATAAATATTACCCACCGAGTTTTTATTTTATAACATTATTTTTGGTTGCTATAATGTTGCAGCAAGATATAGCAGCAAAAAAATTATATAAAAACTCGGCGGGTTATACTTATCAGCGTCTGCTTGAATTTTTGAAGACGGGTTTTTTTTCTCAGAATTATGGAATAAAGAAAAACTCTTTGCATGGAAAATGATGTATCTAAGAAGGGTCACATCAATAGTTTTTATCCATATTGAAACAAGAAAATTATAGCCATCTTTTCAAATTGCTTCACAAGCTTGCTTGGTGTGTGTGGAGTGGGGGGGGGGTGTATACTGAGTTAAAAATGATGTTCATAAATTTCTATTTTTCAACTAGAAGTCTCTCCACTTTTCTATAAGGAGAAGTGACTTTTAGATGTATCCCTGTGGTGCATGTTTAAAACAAACCACTGTCATTAATACAGGCTGAATAAAAGTGTCACTTCCCATATACTTCTTTATAATTTTGTTTCAGTTGGAACTTTTTTTTCAATTTGCATGGTTTGTACCCAACGTTTTATCATGTACCCACATTTTCTAAAGTATGTTGGTACATGTACCCACTTTTCAAAAAGTCAGTGGGAATGCTGTTTTAACAAACAGCTATAATATACTTCTTTGCTTTAAACATGGTCAGTGATGTTAGACAGGGCTTTTTCACCCTATCTCACGGGGCCGATATTCGGCCCCATTCCCAATGCCAAATATGCTCTATTTTTCCCAATCTGGAGCAAAAAATTCCCAATCCAATGAAGAATTTCCCAACTGAAATCAGTTACTTTCTGTTTTTCAGTAATAATTCTTGCACAATTAGTTTTGTTTGCCAAGTAAATCAAACAAAATGTTGGAAAAACCAACTCGTTTCTATTTTTAGTAACATGACCGTCTACAACCTCGGCAAAAAATAATTACAAGATTTTTCTGAAGAAATGTATGATTTGTATGCAAAAACCTCTCAAAATGCATAAAAACACAAAATTTATATTAATTGAATAAAGTACCGAAAACATGTTGACAGGTAGTTCTTATACCATTAAAATCAATTGTCACATATTTTCGCGACCCAGTTTTTACACTCGAAAATACACACACTTTGCCATTTTACTTTTTGAATAATTTCAGTTATAACTTTGGTGAAAACAAACTGTAAACAAAAATTTTAGCATGACAAATAAAGAGTTACTGTATTTTTAGGCAATATTGGAACACAATCCTGAAAAAAAAATCTCAAAATTTCACAAGGGGATACACTACCAGTAAAATTTGAAACTGAAGATTTAAACTAATATATATTAATTAAAAACTCATTTAATTTGTCAGTATATTTTCCCAAATTTGACAATTTACCGCGTTAAAAATTCCCAATATGACCAGGGGCCTTTTTCCCAAAACCCCCTGAAAAAGCCCTGTTAGAAATCAACTTGCTAATGTCTCTTAAAAAAATAATTTTAAAACATCGGACCTACCTACCCTATTTTTTTTAGCATGCTACCGGGAACAATTTTTTAAAGACTTATCAGATCTCCATAAGGTAAAATTTTTGCATGCACCTACCATCATTATGTTGAATCACTTGCACACGATTTATTTGATTAAAAACATAATATGAAAAGTAAAATAATGGCATAAAGGTATGCTAACTAACTGTTATTAATTATGCAAGAATATATGTGTTCTTTGCATTCTTTTGACTTATTTGCAATCAAAGAAGTATAAAATACACAGAATGGCAACTGGCTGTAATCTCGCGTGAGCTCGTGTCAGAGCGTGATTCGGCGTTATCTTACTAAAAACAAACATCGGCGAGCATGCAGTTACAATTTGTACCTTTAAAACTACATTTAAAATACATGTTAGCTTCTAAAACAAAATTCGTTTAATGAGAAATGGTCTTAAGACACGAAGTACCGG
Organism: Mercenaria mercenaria; assembly: GCF_021730395.1. Taxonomy (NCBI): domain Eukaryota; kingdom Metazoa; phylum Mollusca; class Bivalvia; order Venerida; family Veneridae; genus Mercenaria; species Mercenaria mercenaria. The sequence goes on along the minus strand of NC_069365.1, from coordinate 35,409,871 downwards.
GGTTTTTTTGCCATCGAAAGAAGCGTGGTCATACGGTGATAATTATTTTACCTATGAATAATTGCTTTCGCATACAAAATGGCGCGTGGAGAAAGCGCCACTTCCGGTAACGAGATCTCGCTTTTTTGTCACGGAAGGTTGGCGAGATTTGCTCTATATGCCTTTCAAGTTGCCAATCTATTTATTTTATAGCTCTTTGTTGCAATTGATGAATTATTCAATTAATCATGATGCTATAACAGCTATTATTTTTAACTTAAGATATACCTTATGCAAAAAATAGAAAACGCTACCAAAACACCCGGATAAGAATACTAATTGGCACGACCGTCGTGCGAATAAGAAAAATAATCGGCACGATGGACGTGCCGATAGACACTTCCATTTTCTTTGTGTATTGCTAAATACTGAATTATCCATTATTACATCAGTGAGAAAGATCAGATCGCTGATTGTTTTGTTTGCGCCAATGAAATTCGCCAGTTGAAGATTTTTAGCACCAGATTTTATATTTTGTCGCGCATGGCGTCACTGGCGAGACCAAAACAGCTGGAACCCTGGAAATGTATAGAATAAACCAATTTCTTTGACCTAATCAAATCAAAGTGGGGCACAATAACTTGTCAAAACTATGTTCTTATGTTGTTACATTAAAAAGCTATATTATCATGCAAGTAACTATGATGTTTAACTTGCTACAAAAACTTTGAAAAAGCGGTTTTATTTTGTATACCATCCTCCGGTTTATTCAGCTTCAGTCCCTTTCCCTTGAAGCTCAGAAGATTTTTCTCGTCAACTTTCGTGCTTTCAAGTCTCTTTGTAACATCAGCAATGTCATCTGAAGCCATGGTTCATTTATTTTAAAAGAAAAAATAGGAAAAAAAATATTTGAGTTTCACCGGATATGGCGGCAGATATGGACCGGTGACGAAGAAGAACATATTATTTGTGAAAATTGTACTTAGGTTATATACCACCAAATTCAAGCCATATCGTAGAAAATATATTCTGACCCAGGGTTTGCTGAAAAAAGTATTGTGTCTTCATGAGGTCACCCAACACGACAATATATAAATATAGGTGTCTTTACTACAGAGCACTCCGATATGTGGCAAATTTTCTGAGAAATATGGTAGGTTTAGCAGAGACGTTCACAAATACCTTTTATTTATTGTCGGTATGGCACAACAAATCAACATTAGCTATGAATAGCTATTGACCGACTTATTACATAAATACTGTACATTCTTGAAACCGAATGCAGTAACATTCGAAAGATGGCAATAACTTTCTTATTTCTAAATGAAACGTATAAGTATGAGCGCTCAGTTTCTTAGATCATTTCCTATCCGATGATTATAATTTCGATTCAAAATTTGATAAAAGGTTGTTTTCGAAATTTTTGACTATTAAACTCGTTGAATAAAATGATAAAATGCGAGGTTCTGTCGAGCATTTTATCAACTTTATTCAACGAGTTTAATAAATTCAATGTGAGAAGTCACAAATGTAGCCTAATATTCTTTTTATCACATGTTAGCTTTTCCTGTCAAAACATAAACAAAATTCTTCTTTCTATTACTATATAAACAGGTCAATTGTACCAACGTTTCCTATACTATAAATGACGTCGACGTCACAACTTTATTCTAACACGATCCGCAGCAATTGCTATATAAACATATATAGCGAAGTCGCCTATACATGAATCTACGATAAAATATGGTTGACTGTTACAATCCCCCCCCCCCCCCCCCCACCCCCACCACATTGATTGTGGAATAAGATATTCTTCTTCAGTTCCATTACATACGATTTATTTCAGGGCCAAACGGTTGAAAACATCATATCAAAAACATAAATATGATAAAAAGTCATACTGACCTATATGTAGGACTGTAAAATACGTTTTGATCTCTACGAGCGAATTCAATTAGCTTAATTATGATTCAGCGGTGACGTCATAAACATATGACATAAGGTCTGACGTCATCATGATGTGACGTCATATAAAGTTAAGCTCCTAACTCGTAACACAGGGTCAACACGCCTAATTTGATGATTCTCTTCATAATTAGCTTGCGAGCTGTTAGATTACTAATTCATAAATACCTCTCAAAATTCTGATAGAAATGAAACAAATATCTATACGTTCCATTGGCTATACAGCACTTTCTGACCATAGGGGGTAAATTGTAACAGCATATGACCCGAATGACGTATTACGCTGAAAATGTAGTACTGTAAAATGCGAATTATTTGCGTTGTTAGAATCGAAATAATAATTCTGTTCCAATAATTTTATCAATTAATAAAACATGGGCAGTCTTTTGGATGCGAATAATTAAATCACTCGTGCTACACACTCGTGATTTAATTATTACGCATCCAAACTCCTGCCCATATTTTATTAACTGATAAAATATAGGAACAGATTTATTATTTCTTAATTAAACTACTGTATATTAGTGTAATATGAAATTAGGTGCTACCGAAAAGACAGAGCTCCCTTGAAAAATCACCAGTGCCCATTAAAAATTAAAGGAGTGGTGCTGGAATTACCTGGAATTATGGATTCGTTTAGGAAGTTTATGTTCTATTAGATCTATTAAAATTATAAGTATTAATGATAATTCATGATATCTGAATGCGTGTTTTAGACTGCATCAAGATTAATTCTTGACATGTGAAAACTCAAAAGATATTCTGTATATAATCAAAAGAAAGTTCGATATAGATTAACATCTGCACCAAGATAAAGAAAAAAAACGTATCTGAATAATTTCTGTTATTCTTATTAATTAAAACATACTGCATCAACAATTTTACATAAATTATTATCATACTGGAAACCAGTCACAAATGATAACTCCTTCAAATTGAAAAGCTTGAACCTTGAAAATTTCAAACCTAACTGAATCTCATTAGGCCAATAGCCAAAGGAATTCTGTGTCTTTGCGTGTGAATGTTTGGCAATGAGGACATAATGTAAAAAGTTAATGTTCCAATTCCAAAGTTAATAGAAATTAGAATTTATGTAATCCTGGAAATGACTATTGTAATTCTTTTAAATGTCATTATTGTCAAATTTTGGCTCTTTTTGGAAGGAAGAATGTGTCCAACTTTCAGTCAAAAATACTGCTATAACAGACGCCTGGTATGGGAAAATTACAATCATTTACATGACTGTACAAAGCTTGTTTAAACCCAAAAGACTACCAATTTTTGAAAGTTAATGATTAGAATTTTACCTAGAGAAAAACAGTGTTTTGCCGAAATTCTCGAAAACCCCTGTTTATTTACTGAACTTCTAAGTTAACAATCTATGGCTTTTTAATGGTTAATCTTTTAGCACTATAGAATAGGGATGGTAGTAAGAACCTTTTTGATGTTTATTGATAATTCATCGCCAATAGTTTTTTTTTTTTTTTTTTTTTTTTTTTTTTTTTTTTTTTGATAAACTCTGGTCAGTGATTTTAAAGCTAACGGATGAAATGTATGTGAACGGGGAGAAGAGCAGTATTTGCTTTTCACAGTTCGATGCCTGTATATTTTGATCCTAAAGCTTTTCTTTTTTAAAAAGTTATGTCTACTGACTACTGCACAGGCACTACATTGGAACCTGACATCAAAACTAATCACTTGTTAAATTTCGCATGAATGACTTTAGTTATACAATATTTTCAAAACTCATAATAATACAAAAAAAAAAAAAAAAATAAAAAAAAGGAATTTAAAAAAGAAATCCGGTCCAGGTGTGGTTCGAACTCACGACCTCTGGATTCCAACGCGAACTCCCTAACCACTACATCATTGTGGAGTTATGACGTCAACAGGACAAATATAAGTATATATAATAAAGTTCAGTAATGGCAGCGTGACGAAGGTCGTTTCAAAATGAAAATATTGTATTTTCTTTCTTTTTTCTTCGTAGAAAATGTATTTAGCACTTATTCCTTATTATCAAACGCTCATTTGCATTTTTATTCAATATTCAAATCAGTAAACGAGACGCTTTTGTCAACCGTAAACAGTAAGCGTCTACTGACGTCTTTACTGATTAATTACTATGTGCATAGTGTACTTGAAAAAATCCGAACAACACCGATTCCAAAAAGTACCACGAATTTTCAACTCGATAGTATACACAGTTAGATCTCTCTATTCATTTTCTTTTTCATACGTCTAACCGTAATGCGACGCTGTCGGCGCCGCTTCGCGGCGCCGGTAGCTCTGCTATTATCCTTTTGATTTAATGGCTTTATTACACGCCCGCGACGTCAAACATGTGATAAATACTAGTAACCGCCTCGTCAAAATTGATCGTTGCAGTCTAATCAACCAACGGGAGATATGATAATATAATATCACACGCGCAGAAAACCAAAATAGCGCTGTTACGCATGTGATATTAAATTACGGATCATATCACATGCACAGAAAAAAGAAAATAACGATTTTGCGCATGAGATATTAAATCACTTGAGAATACGATATATCATTCAAGTTAAACTAAAAGGAAATTTGCATTGGACATTTTATAAATGTGAGGTATGATAAAAATGAACATGTATTTAGCCTGTTCACGGACGGTAGTGGAAATGCTACCGTTCACGCCCTCTGTCACCGGGTTGAGCAAAACTCAACATGTACACATGCGTGTACGTTACAAGTACCAAAATACAATTTAGAGATATCCGTAAATGTTCGTATGGTGGTGTACAAGATACAAGATACAAATTTTTATTTAAAGTCGGGGTTTCAAACATAATAACATTAGCTATGAATAGCTATTGGCCGAACCTCCTATGATAGATACACTGACATGCAATTCCATGAAAAGCGGCATATGCCTTTTTAAATATTATAAGTACGTAATAGTGTTAATATAACAGTCTTTGTTCGTTACTAAGGAAGAACATCGAGTCCTAGGATTTCCGTTCTAGTTTCAGTATTACATGAGGGCACATACACGCGTTATGTTACAAACGATACTAACGGTGCATTATGCATATGCTAGAGGATTACTTAGTTCATTAAGTTGTCGTATCATACTGTACCTTGTAACTTAATTGAAACATCATTGGGAAGATTATTAGCTCGCTTCGTTCGCAGAACGATTCTTTTATAAATGTAGGGATAACGCATGTTTGTGTGTGTGTGTGTGTGTGTGTGTGTATGTGCGTGTGTGTGTGTGTTATAATATCTGCAGAATCCATATTGTTAGACCAACATGCGCTACAATCATCTGGCAGTTCAGATACCATCTAGAACATTTGTTAAGCGGAACACATTACCTTCTCATATACTAGTAGTAAGCATTGGCTACCAATGCTTACACCATAATTCCAATACAAATCTTTTTGCTTTTATTTTGTATTCACCCTATTAACATCTTCCCTTCTGCATAACAGTTTATGTATATATATTTTGCAGCTATGGGATTTAAGGTGTTAGTTGTTTGCACCTTTTTGTATCACATCTGTTAGGAATCACTAGGTGGAAGGAGTAGCGTAGGAAACCTGACAGTCCTTTCCCTTTTCTACCCTTCCCCACCTCACTCCACGCATGGCCGCAATATATCTGTGTCAAACGTGTGCCATTATTGTAAATGATGGTGACTATCAATGTAGCCATAACGCGTAATTTTACCTCGGGCATTTTTTCTGCTGTTACTGAATTTGGCTTCGGTCCCATCTATTTCACATTTTAAGTCGCCTTAAAGAAATGCATGCTGCACCGAGTCGTCGTGTAGTCATATTCATATCAGACGTTCATGAAGAGAGCTATATACGTACGTATGCTCCGAATACTGCTCCAGAGGGCGCCACGATACCATAACCATAACGTGCAATAATACAGGGAAATCATCTGAAAGATATTAGTTTTATTGAAATCTGCTATGTAACGTTGGAATATAGTGGGTATTTATAGTGAGTTTGTGGCCAATTATTCGGTTTAAACCCCCTGGTGATGCTTGCTGCTTGGACCGTTCCACTGTTTGTCCCAGTTGTCTGTATCATGATGTTACTTTATTTTTTTACGAGTTTAAGCATTCATATAACTATAATATAATAATAGTACTAAATCAACAATAATGAAAATATGTCTAGGCCAACAACAGTAGAATATTTTAGAATAAAATCTGTAAAAAGATTTTAGAAATATGTAGAATATTTTAGAAACCAAATATATTATTACATGTACACTGGTTGAAGGCAAAATACGTAATGATTTGACAAAGAGTGTAATGACTGACTGTTGTATACTTGACGAAGCAGATGGTCGCATACATACATAAGTAAGATAACCGCTCTCTATAGATTGCCACTTGAAATTAATACAGTTCTCTTATTGTCTTTTTTAATATGCCATACATGTAGACCCCTCTATATCCTTTGATTTCAAAACTGTTCTGCAATGAAAATATTTCTGACCTGAAAAAGACGTTTTAGTTGATGCTAGTACCAAACACGTGTGGTTATTTTCAGCATTGTTGAGCAAGGAGCATAAGTAAATCACCTTTAATTAAAAAATACAGGTACATGAGTTTCAATCAATTTATGTGCTTAAATACAATTGGGCTACCATTTATTTCATCAATATCTTTAAATGATTGGAATAGATGATTTGTAATTATATTCTATCTTTTGGTCATTTTTTTCTGCTTCCTTTTACATGAACTCTGTATTCTAACATACATATAAATTTAGTTTACCTCTCGACGAAATTGTGCAAAATTAGTAGAGGCACATCGAGTTACACATATATACAATGAAAAGTAAAAGTAGTTTACAGTAGCATTTAGCACACTAACACATAACTTAATTAAAATAGAAAATTTAATCAAAATTGAGCCGTACCATGGGAAAACCAACATAGTGGCTTTGCATCCGCGCAGTCTAGTCAGGATCCATGCTGTTCGCTTTCAAGCCCTATTGGAAGTAGATAAACTGTTATCGACCAGCATGGATGCGCAGGCTGGTCTGGATCCATGCTGGTCGCAAAGCCACTATGTTGGTTTTCTCATGGCGTGGCTCAAATTATGTTTTCTTACATTGAAAATCTGCGCAGTTATGAACCAACATACTTCTAGCGGAAGCAGATTTGGACGAGTATTTTCAGGATTTTCATTTAAGACTTGAAAAGTCAGGAAACTTTTTTTTGCAAGGTCAGTGAATTGTCAGGGACTTTGGAAAAAATGGCCAGTGAAAAATGAAATTCTGGAAAGTGAATAAAAAAATGAGGGAAAATCAGATTCCAGAAAAAATACAAGAAGAGAAAACAGCACAGGCAGTATTTATGTATTTACAATGCATGTCTGTACTAAATCTGTTTTGAGCATTATATGAACATAATAATAAAAGAAGTGTTATCTTTCAAACATACAATTTTTACTTTTACAATGTTCTAACATTCTCTGTATAAATAAAAACAAAGCATTGAAGACTGAAAGGATCGGAGACCCTTGCAGAGATGGTCATATAAGTAAACTAACCTTATGTATGTCAGCATGCAATTAGTTCTGTCTTAAGTGTAACCGTCTGCATGAATTATTATAATTATTACTATGTTCTGATACCATTTTGTTTTACAGGCGTACGCTAGAGTCTATAATTATGGGATGGGCGAAATTTTTCCCAATAATAGAATTTCTTCAAACTTTGAATATTGAAGGACAATCATCTAAGAAACAAAGATATACAATAAAAGTCATAGATCACCAGTATTAAAAAAAGTTATCTGCCCTTGAATACAGAGACTCTAGAGTACGCCTTTAAGAAAATGTGTACCTATATGGACTATAATCTTCTCAATACTGTTTGTTTACAGTCTGATATTTACTCTTGCAAGTGTTTTAAAATGTGCAGTTGCATTAACGTACAAATAGGTGTGATTCCATATACTTTTAATGTTGAATAAGCATAACGATTGAATATTTGATGTTTTTGTGATGATGATCATTTGGTCTTTGTAGAGATTGTTAAGGCTTACATTGGACATGGTATTATGGGCATAGTGTGTTCCGGAACTAATACACTCAACAAAATTCCTAATCGGTCAGTTTATATTGTATTACTATTTTGTTAATAATGCATGTATTTACACGAAATTTCACATACCGACATCTGAATAGGTACTGCAACTAACTGTTGATTTATTTTTGACCGACTCACTGCCAAAGTAACCGCATTAGGCGTTTTGACCAATATAGCATATTTTGCACGTGCAGGGCATGTGCACCAATATGCAGGTGTTAATGAACACTTTTGGCATTATTGACGAAAGTCCTACTATAGAAAAACACATATCATCGTGAAATTGTCAAAAGAGCAACGCGCCCGTGCTGTTTGAATTACACAACAAAATTCAAAATCGGTCATTTCAATGAATTGTACTTTGGTTAAATTTTACCAATAGAGCGCGGTAGGTAGATAACCAACGACTGAAGGATCTTGTAAAAGGAAATAAGGTTAAAAATTGAAATAACCATCAAAGTAACAGCAACACACAAATTATATCAAAATTCTTTTGAAATTGCAAAAATAATTACACACGAGTCGTAAATGTGTCCCGGCTAGCAACATTCCGACAGCTCGATCGCGTTGCTGTTGTGTCAATTTCACCATGATATGTGTTTTTCTAGTAGGACTTTCGTCAGTAATGCCAAAAGTGTAAACGAACACGTGAATGTTGGTGCACATGCCCTGCACGTGCAAAATATGCAATATTAGTCAGAACGCCTAATGCGGTTACTTTGGCCGTGTGTCGCCAAAAATAAATTAATAATTAGCTGCAGTACCGATTCAAATGTCGGCATGTGAAATTTTGTGCAGATATATGCAAATACAAATATAAATATAAACTGACCGATTAGAAATTCTGTTGAGTGTAGTTAGCTCTATATTTGACTAGTTTGTCTAAACGTCGTTGGTTCGCAAAAGTTGACATAAAAATTAGCGTTACATTACAGGCATGTCTACATGTTCATTGAATTAAGTATTTTTTCATACCAGCTTTGTCTTTAGTGACATATACCATGATTTTGTAATACATCATTAGATTGTTTCTCTTTGACTGATTGGATATTTCAAATAAGTTTCAACAAAAAGGTTTCAAGTTTATTCAAGTTTATTTACAAATAAGCATGAGTCCCACTTTATGTGGGCAGCATCAGCATATACATTTCTATAATACATACATTCAGTAATATATCACATGACAAAAAGGAAAACGGCTACAAATTGTTCATATATAGGGCTATATACAATGACTGATTTCTTATATGTATACACAATAATATACTTTACAGTAAAATATCTTCTTTGCTCTATGAAAAATAATTGTTTCTCTAAGAAAGAATCCGTATGTGTTTCTTCTTATTATTATTGTTGTTGTGCGTATCATTATTATTATTATTTAAATGTTTACTGTATTATAAATATGCTTTATTATAAATATGTATTGAACTCCTAGCTGCCTAAAAATGAAGAGACGAAAGCTTTAGACGAGCAAGAAAGTTAAATACAAGAGAATAGTCTGAAATAACTTGACCAACTGTGAAAGCAGTCTAACTGTACAATCGAAAGTCAGGCTAGACTGCTGATGTAGTCAGTTATTTTCTACATGTATATTTTTAAAAAGCGCTAAATAATATATACTTAACTGATGAGATATATATATGTGTGAAGTCAATTGGTCACAGGTATGTTTGAAAATTAATTAGATATTTCATTATCTTGTCACACATTATACTAAGTTTTTTCAGTTTGATATGGTTATCTGTCGTAAACAAGTCAATAAACTTTATCATATTAGGTCTTGTTCTTATATGTCTATCAATATATTTATCTCGATCAATATTAAACAATGGACAAATTAAAAGATAATGGTACTCATCTCCTATTTCGTGACAATTTCTACATTTTCTTTCGTTTTGTGGTATATTTCTCCACCGACCAGTTTCTATTGGTAAGCGATGATTTCTAGTTATAAATCTGACCAAAGTTTTACTGAAGTAAGGTGATAGTTTACTAATATATGGGCTACGAGAGAAACTTGTTTTATAATATTTGTAAATGTTGGTTGCTGAAGTATTATTTATTTGTGAAAACCAGTTTTGAATAAACGTATCTTTCAGTTTTTGAAAAGTCGCCCTAATAAGCCATTTACTATTGATAAAGCTCTGACTGTACCATATTCCCGAAAACCCAAGACTACATAAGTTGTGTTTAACATTGTCTAGCCATTGTGACTTAATACTATTTTGTGAGTGTAGTTCGTATATAAGATTGTAAATTTTGCTGCTAATTTAGTAGTTCTGTCGCTCTCAATATTTTCAATGAGTCTTGCCCAGTATGCAATAATTCTGTTTTTAATGTTAATTGAAAGTGGGGTAATCTCTAGTTCTCCGTATATCATGTACGATGGGGTCGATTTCTTTAAATTAAATATATACTTATAAAACTTAAGTTGTACTTTTTCTAATATATCTATATTTCCATACCCCCATATTTCACTTCCATATAGAAGTACTGGTTTTACTGTTTTTTCAAATAGCTCTATTTGCATATCATAAGGGAGAGAAAGGGATTTTATTTTTCTTAGCAAAGAAAACATTGCTTTTGTAGCTTGATCTGCTATATATTGTTTTGTTTTATTGAAACTGCCATTTTTTGTGAAGAATAATCCAAGATACTTATATTCAGTTACTGTTTCTAATTCTGTGTCACCGATTTTAAAATTAGCATTGTGATACTGTCTCCCTTTATTAAATATCAGAACTTTTGTTTTACTGGTGTTAATTTGGAGTTTCCAATGGTCACAGTATTCCTTAAAATTATTTAAAGCATGTTGCAAGTCGTTATGGTTATCACTAAATAATACAGTGTCGTCAGCATAAAGTAGAATAAAAAGTTTCAGGAATTTACGTGTACCCTCTTTTATATAATCCTTAGAGACACCAGATACATTTCTATCATTCAAAAATTGTTCCAGATCGTTTAAAAATATAGAGAATAAAAAGGGGGAAAGGTTCTCGCCCTGGCGTACACCAACTAAACAATCAAAATATGGTGTTGATCCTTCTGAAGTTGAAACTTTTGACTTTATATTATTGTATAAACTGTAGATTACTTGAAAACATTTACCATTGATACTTTCGTTTCTAAGTTTTTGCCAGAGACCGACACGCCAGACTGAATCAAAAGCTTGTTTGAAGTCAATAAAACAACAATATAATTTTTTCTTTTCAGAATGTACAATATCTATAAGGCTTTTAAGGATAAAAATATTATCAACAGTAGAAAAATGTTTTCGAAAACCCGCTTGTGTTTCATTTATCAGATTTGTTTTTTCAGCATATTTGTTTAGACGATTGTTCAAAATACATGTAAATAGTTTACCAAAACAGCTTAACAAAGAAATGGGTCGATAATTCTCTGGTTGTTTTGGGTCACCTTTATTTTTATAGATTGGCTTAATTATTCCGACAGTCCAATTTTCTGGGATTATCCCTGTATCAAAGACAATATTGAAAAGTTTCATATAAATAGGCAATATATATTGCAGTGAATATTTTATCTGTTCGTTAATGATATCATCATTTCCTGGAGATTTATTATTCTTCAAACTTTTCACTGCTTGCGTAATTTCGTATTCTGTTATGGGACAATTAATTTCATCAGTATGATTATTGTTATTATTATTATCATTGTTATTATTGTTATTATTGATATTATTATTATTATAATTATTATTATTATTATTATTATTATCACCATCATTATTATTATCATTATTATTATTATTATTATTATTATCATTGTTGTAATTGTTGGTGGTGGTGGTGCTACTTCCTGGGACATGTTCATTACTTAAATTTTCATTAATATTTCTGAAAAAATCATAAAAGTCAGCTAAAGAAGCACTTTGTTCTACCTGTTTTGTTTGCGTGTTTATTATGTTCCAGTACTGTTTGGGATCTTTAGTTTTTAATTTCTTCAGTTTCTCAATTCTTGAAGCATTAAACGTATTATTTGCTTTCCTTAAAGTAGTTTTATATTGCTTACTCACGTCTTTTAAAAGATGTTTATAATATAGCGTTTTATGCTTATTATATAAAATTCTTGTTTTGTGATAGGTGTTTCTCGCAATTCTGCAATTTCTATTAAACCATGGTTTTTTATTTGTTGTGGTGTGTGTATGAATATGCATTTTTTTAGTTCCAAATGATTTCCTAGAAGATTCCTTAAACAGTTTGGATATATCTAATACTGTTTCGTCAATTTCATTTTGTGATATATTATGTTCATTTGACATTTTATCGAGTCGAGTTTCTATTTCGGATATTTTAATTATATCTAAATTTTCTATAAACATTTCTGCCTTTTTTGTGTCCCAAAGTTTTGTTTGTTCAACATGTTCTGTGTCAAATGTAGTTTCATTACACATAGAATTTTTGTTTTTAAAGAGATATGAACAGGACAGTGTACATCAGAATATAAGCTACAAAAATCACCAATATTAAATTCGACGATATTTTCAAATACATCAGAGGATGATATAAAGTAATCAACAGTGCTGGATTCTTTACATGTTAATTTCGGACTTTTATGGTCCGTTCCCACTCTGCCATTTAAAATGAACATATTATTATTTTTGCACAAATCTATCAATTGCTTACCATACTGATTAACAGTTTTATCAATACAGTTTCTGTCTATAGGAATATTATATAGCTCAAAATTCATAAAAACATTCGATTCTTCATTCTGTATAGATTGAAGATCGTGCATATCAGAAAAAATATCATCAATATATGTATAATCGGTTAAATTTCCACATCTTGCGTTATAATCTCCAAATAACAATACATGATTACTACCAGCACAGTATCTAAATACCTCTTGTTGAATTTCGAAATAAGGATCAGTGTGCGAAAATTTTGAACCCGCAGGCGGTATATAAATAATACCACATTTCAGATCTTCGTTACTTTTACTAACATTTCGTCCGTATATTTCATTTGAAATTGTAAAAAATTTTATGAGGTTACTTTCCGAATAGTTTTCGACTTTAACATATGGAACAAGGTTATTTTTTATCAATAACGCTATTCCACCTGAACGGTATCTAGAAAGCTTTTCTCTACTAAATACATATGCTTTAAAACCTGGAATATCAATATAGTCTGTATCATCAGTTTTTACTTCCTGAAGACCAATTATATCAAAATTACTAATATACGTTACAAATTCTGGACATCTCAATTTAGATATTAAGCCACATACATTTAATGAAAGTATTTTCAAATAATCTTCTAAATTATTTACAGATGTATACTCATCACTGCAATTCATACTGCAATTTTCTTGCACAGAATTATTTACAGTATAGTTACTATTCGCAGTATTCGATATAGTTTGCACAGAAGTATTTACAGAATTACAACTATTGTTGATGTTCGGTCTATTATATACAAAGTCGTTAACATTCCCTCTCTTATAACAGTTACTTGTTATCAGTTCACAAGATATGTCACTATTGTTATGGGCACTTAAGCCGCTTTCCACTACCCGTTATAATTTGGTCACGTGTGACCTTTCACCCGGGTTATCTTGTACTGGTGTAATAGATTGCTGGTGCGTAGCCAGAGTGATACATGGCGAAGCGGGAATAGTAGTTGTTACTGCATATGTAGGAGGCTGTGTGCTGTACACCGGAGGTGGGGTCTGTGAGTTATTTAAGCTTCCATGCGTGAAGTTTACTGCACTATTGTAGTCCATTTCATTTTCAGATTGGAAGCTTTCCTGTTCATAATGTTGTTTTTTAAATGTTTGATCATAGTCTATAGGAGATCTGGCTTTTGTTTTACCAGCGTACACACCTCGTTTGTTTTGTGGTGTGTCTTGTCTTAGCGTGTCATATCTATTTTGTGTTTCTATTCCGTTATTTTGTGACAAGAAGGAAATATAATTCGTTGGACGTTGGTTGTAACTTCCAGCCCAGCGCCGGTTGTTTTCGTAACCGGGGTAATTGTGTTGTACTGTAACTTGTTCCTGTCTTCCCCGACTATGATTATCAGGTGCAGAATGTGTTCTGTTTTGTTCAGTTACTCGTTGTTGATGTATGTTTCTGTTGAAATGCTGCCGTCCGTTGTCGCCCTGTCTTGTGTTTGTACTGTCTACAAATCGTTTGTTTCTTTGTTTTGCCTCAATGTTCTGTATTTCGTTTTCTGTTGGTACGTACTGTTCGCTATTTATGTATAGCCTGTCTCTTATTAATTTAACTGTGTTGTTTTTGTCCTTTCTTTTCTCTTTTGCAATCACATACAGCGGTTTGCGTTTCTCTTCTATTGCTTGCGGGAACTGTTCATTTATCCAGTAACCTGTACCTTTTAGTGACTTAGGGGCAGCGTTTCGGACAAATTCCCTGTCTTTGTAAAAAGTAAATTTTGCGACAATCGGCCGTGGATATGTTTGTCGCGGATTGAATCGACCGAGGCGGTGTACCCTATCGAACAAAATATCATCATGAATGTTCATTTCGTTCTTTAAAAAGTTTTGTATTATGATTTCACAATCTTCTCCAGAAGTTCTAAAGTCAGTTGCCTCGGGGATACCTCCAAACACTAGATTTTCCCGCATGGTACGCCACTGAACGTCTGTGATTTTGCTTTCATTGTTTTGAATATTTGTATTCATAATGTCGTGTTTTTGTTCTAATGTTTGTAACCTATGTTCCATGTGCTTCATTTTCATATCTACGGCATTATTATTATACGTGAGGTCATCACACATATCACTGTAGTTTTGTATCGTTTGATCGTAATCAGTCACTTTTGTTTGTATTGATTTGAGTTCATTTTTTATGTCGTATAGTTGACTTTCTGTACGAGCGATTTCCTGTTTCATACCCGACATTTCATTTAATTGAGACTCCATTTTAAGAAGTTTACTGTTTTGAGCTGCGATATGATTTTCAACTGATTGCCATCTCTGTGTTTGGCCATCAAGCAAAATTTGTAAATTTGCCATTTGTTGACATAATCCTACCGCCCAAGGGGGCATACCGTATTTGTATTTGACACAGATATACTACATTGTAGATTTGTATAAGAACTGTTAGAATTTCCCGAGGGCTCGTTCGCATGATTATTGATTGATAATCCATTTTGATTTTGCACATTCGTTTGCCCTTGATTCTGAACTTGGCTATGGTGTTGATATTGTATATTTTGGTTTGAAGTATTCAAAGGGATTCTTGGGGCACCTTGTTCTCTTTGACTAAAAGTATTATTTGTATACATATTTTGTCCATACAATAGCTCTGTTGATTGTCCAATTAAATCGGAAGTATTTACATTCGAGGCCGCCATTTTTGTACCACATGTATTTGTTTTCTGTGTATTATTTTTGTCTTTGCCTCTTTTATTTCTTGCCATAACACGTATTCAACAAAAATAAATTAATGATTAGCTGCAGTACCGATTCAAATGTCGGCATGTGAAATTTTGTGCAGTATTCAACGTTTTCTGAAAAATATAACTAAACAAACCTCCTACCAGGCTACCCTGGCCTCGTTGCACAGGCTAGCGTAGCCTGGTGGGCGTTTGTATTTTACTCCATTGTTCCATTGTTCTATTCATAATCCAAAAAATACATCAAAACGCACAGAAAGGAATTTCTATTGTCACATCCACACAAAACTCTGTATATGATCACTCCATTTTGCATGCCCATGGACACATTTATTAAATATTACACTGCTAAAATTAATTAAATCCAATTTTTTATCAGAGCACAAAATATTTTGGACTAGCCGCCATTAAGTCACGTGATTCAAAGGGAGGATTGGACAGCTATAGGGGAGGAGGTCGACAAAATACTGTGTGCCAGTGAAAATCAAAATAAGTCAGGGAAAAGTCAAAGCATAGCCAGGCAATTTCATTCCTTACTTCTTGTGGCAACCTTGATTTTCTCTAATCTAAAACAGCAATAAAACGATGATAACAAATTCATTCATACACAAACATATACAAAAGTTTTATTTGCTACTTGCAAACTGGTGGAAAGCAGTCAATAACACTTGTCTTTCGATCTAGCATGTTATCAACTCCAGTTGACAGAAGTATTTGTATAATGAGTTAAACAAAAATATATCTATAATGTAGGTGGGGATCGGGCGCCAGCTCTGAAAAATTCTTTTACAAACTATTCAGCGGACGAAACGGCCACTTATCCGGCAGTTTACAGATACAGTAAAATGCATTTCATTTTGAACATGTTAAAATAACCTGGCTTTGGTTCTTACACTGTTTTAAGTGTAAAAATGGGTCTTAAATTTTCTAGATGAAGGAAGGTACAATCTTATATTTAGCCTTGTCATTCAGCAACGTGCAATTATTATACCAGAATAATTTACTTGATACTTTTACAGGCTTCTTTATCATGGAACAAAATGATTAATAAGGCAATCTTGGTCGAGAGTCTGAGCTAAATCAATAAAACTAGCCTATAAATAGACTTAATAGATAATTATCCCCTTTCTATCACATAGAGTAAAGAAATTCAGAGTTTCCTTTCGCTTAACACCGATCTGGGGGAGACAAATATTAGAAATTATACCAATATATGTAGTCATTAACAGTCATTATGTTATGGTGCAATTTACCGGAGGAAGAAAGCGCACAACCATGTATAGATAATAGGAGATCGTGTTAAAACAGACACACATATATCGCAATTATAATTTTGTTGTTCAGGTTTGGCATTTTTTCATTAAAACAGTATTTTTTCCAAGCATCAGATTCAATGTTAGATCAAACATGTTCAAGCATCGGATATTAATGTTAAGTCAATAGCCAATGACTAGTAATGTGCATGAAGTTAGCAGCCTAGCAGCTCCACGGCCTAGCAGCCCCGCGGCCTAGCAGCGTGAAGCCTAGCAAAATTTCACCGTCTCTACATGTCTTGGAGTAGCGGATATGGCATGCTCTGTTTTCCTATTTCAAGCTCCTACACTGAGCCCTATCATCTTCATTTATGCTTTACGAATGAAATAACCGATTTTTAAGCAGCATGTTGCTTAAAAAGATGTGTTTCAAAATCTACAATGATTAAATCAATCTATGCTCAATTTTGGGCTGGAGATTAAAGGGAATATGCAAAACAGACATTCAGAGTACATTTTTTCTTTTATTCGCAAATGTAGTAATTATAGATATAAACACAAAAACAAACATAAGTTGAGTTCATTGTGATACAGAGTAACTGGTGATTTCAATGAGTGGTCTGTAGTTTAAGATATTTTCTGTATTGAAAATTGATAAAAAAAATCTAAATATGGGAAATATAAAACAGAAGCAAACTCATTTTTCATTTTCATGTACATTCTATAACAGATGAAATACCGCCTGTACAAGAATGTTGAATCATTGTAGAATAGGAACCAGTACTGTATTCCGAAGTTCTACCGTCTGTAACGGTCTTCACAAATCCATTTTCACAAACTGAGGTGTTTGATATAAAAGTTAGAGTTTTATTGTTTACTCCAAGACCAAGCGATTTTTAAGTTATTAATAAACGAAATAGACCGTGGGCAGTCGAAATGGAGCAAGAGCAGTAACTCTACTTTTATTAGGAACAACATCAGACAGGTAATTCTTATACAATGTAATATGTGTGAATACTTTGTAGAAATACGGTGTATGTTTATCTCTTCAGTCTGATGAAAGTTTAAAATTTATAACACTTCTCAGGGAAATTAGCTGGACCTACCGCTCGATATTCTATAAAATATATTATGAACATGATTACAAAAGAGTCCTGCTGAAAACCGAAACTTGTCTCTATTATAAATATAGAGCCTGTAGGAGCAACTAAGGCCTCCTTGGTCATTAATAATCAGGTCGAACCATCCGAGTACATTATACCACTCAATATTATCAAAGATAGGCGTGTTCGTCTTTGTATGAGTTTAATGTTAATTTCATGTATTCTTAAGGTAGTTCTGCACGTTTTGAACGAAATTTTTTCTACAATGTAGAATTTGATTAAACTCTGATTTTTTAAAACTTCAGAATATAATTAGACAATTCAGCAAATAAAAAGGATAGGGTCGTGTGCTTGATTTTTTCTTAGACTGATAACATTTTCGCGAATAGAAATTTTTCTACAATGTAGATTTTTATGAAACTTCTCACAGTTGTAAATGAACACATGACCTATAATTTTGTGAAATGAAATGTTAGGTCCGTATGCTTATTTTTATGATATTTGACCATGATTAAAGTGAACCGGACATTTCACGCTAATTTCAAGACATTATTTTGATTATTTTAAAGTGTCATATGTTTTAATTTCATATTTTGACTTTAGAAATATAGCAACGGCGCCATTGTAATAAATTTACTCACAGATTTCAATTAATTCATAAAATCATTTTCAATTCCGTACGCCGATTCCAGACTTTATTCTACGTTTTCAGGATAAATGACGTTACGCAGAACTACCTTAAATTTGTTTTACATGTTGTTTTTTCTTTATTTTTAGTTGTATCGTGTATTATGACCTGGAAAGTTAAAGCTATTCGCCCACAGTTTGAGTGAATTTTTTTTTTAACATTGGCACAGAACGTATATAATATATTATGACACTGAAAAATGATCAGGTGGGTTCAAGAAACCTTGCTGTTAGGACTTATTAATAGCATCGTATCATTTTGATGAATACTTATACCACAGACCATCATGGTTTCCGTACGCTTTCGCTGTTGCAAGCAAGTAAACCGACAACTCCCGAGCATGCAGTTACTATTTCTTACATATTATTTACTGCCTCTTATATCAACAAGCTGAATTTATGCTATCAGTAAATTGAAGGTGTAGGGTACATATCTTCATATAACCTTTGAAATCGTAGGTACTGAGATCTTGTGTTAAATACTGCAATGTCTTCGGCAAAATCTTTCTTATTGCTGCGGACCTTGATACCGAGTCCAACCCGAACATAAGAACACTTAAATGTTCTGGAGATTCGCCTTTAACGTCCAGTGTTCTGGACTGATGCTGCGATGACAGTAATTTGTCAAATACTTTATCGATAAGTTGTGTGAAAAAAAAGTCTGATTAAAAGTTAATCAATTACTCCTTTCAACTATTAAAACATTTACGTTGTTGTATCGTTACCTTGGAAATTAAGTTCTCAACTTTATTTATTTCGGGAAAAAATTCTTGGAATCTGTGTGGTTTGTCCATCAGGAAGTTTTGAAATCATTATTAACTCATGTTATTATGGAATCATTTGGTCTAGACAGTTTCTGTTTCTTATTCATATGTGCATTATATATAATCAATACCCTAGACAATTATTACAAAGGACAATGATATCATCTAGAAATAAACAGTCTGGTCTAGTTTGATTGTTTTGTAAACTGACATCCCAAACCAATTTGTCTAAATAAGTCAACAATCAGAAACAAAGCTGCACTTTCCTACACGAACTTTCATTTCAGTAAGAAAAACCGATCCCACTATTAGAAATACAATAAGAGATGTAAATCTATTTTTACAGCGTTTTTTTTTTCTTTTTCTTTTTTGCTACTGTATTACTATTTGAGAATAATAAAGTGCAGGCACTTATGCCTACTGATATTAGCTTAAAACACGGTTGGCTCTTTATAAAGAGATATCTTCATATGAGCCGTGCCATGAGAAAACCAACATAGTGGCTTTGCGACCAGCATGGATCCAGACCAGCCTGCACATCCGCGCAGTCTGGTCAGGATCCATGCTGTTCGCTTTCAAAGCCTATTGCAGTTAGAAAACCGTTAGCGAACGGCATGGATCCTGACCAGACTGCGCGGATGCGCAGGCTGGTCTGGATCGATGCTGGTCGCAAACGCACTATGTTGGTTTTCTCATGGCGCGGCTCATATTATGTTATAATTTTAGTTCTATCTCTTTAATATATATAATAATATAGTATGCTACCTCTTGGCATTGGACTGATCTT
The DNA here is from genome assembly GCF_021730395.1 of Mercenaria mercenaria. Taxonomy (NCBI): domain Eukaryota; kingdom Metazoa; phylum Mollusca; class Bivalvia; order Venerida; family Veneridae; genus Mercenaria; species Mercenaria mercenaria. The sequence goes on along the minus strand of NC_069365.1, from coordinate 35,389,856 downwards.
TTTAACTAAAAAATGATTTACCTATACCTTAAGCATTTCCTGAAGTCGCTTAAGAAGTAGTAGAATGGTTCGATATATATGTATATATGCTTATATTTATTATTTCATTCAAAGTTTTGTAAATGTTCGTTTTTTATCATGTGCAGAATGGTTACGTTAATTGCATCCAGAACTGTAAATGAGCCGCGCCATGCGAAAACCAACATAGTGCGTTTGCGAAGCATGGATCCAGACAGACTGCGCATCCGCGCAGTCTGGTCAGGATCCATGCTGTTCGCTAATTGTTTCTCTAATTGCAATAGACTTTGAAATCCGCGCAGGCTGGTCTGGATCCATGCTGGTCGCAAAGCCACTATGTTGGTTTTCCCATGGCGCGGCTCAAATCTTTGTTTTAGGCGGGTCATATTGTGGAAGATGGGAAAAGCCTCAAAGAACACCATTTGATGAAAGAAAATGTACAATAATTATGTAAGTCTTTAGAAGACGAATATCATTTTGTCATAGAATGTTCACTTTATCTAGATTTAAGGAAGCAATACATTAAGAAATATTTCTGGCATTTGCCAAATTATGTGAAGTTTACTGAGTTGATGAATTCTACAAAATTTAATGAATGTGAAATACGAAAATATCAACATAATTATGTTTATAAGGCTTTTGAAAGATTCTCTAACATTTAATCTCATAATACTGGAAAAGATTAATTGCATGAATTGCACAGATTTATTGTTTGAAAATTAACGAAATAATATGCGATATCTAGCCACAAATACGTTAATTCATGTGTAAATTTGTATCTGCCACTAATGCTTAATTTTTTGTTGTTTTCTATATATTGCATTATGTGACTCGCTATAATACCATTGTTTCAGTACTTTGTATATTGATGCTTTGCTCATGGGCTATAAATGGCTTATTACAAATAAAGAATATCATATATCATATTATTTTTCAAAAGATTCTGAAAAAAGTTCTGGATTTATTTTTCAATCAAATACTTGTAATACTTCTTGCTGACCTCTTATAATTGATTTTGACACATTTAAGAGCTGTATAACGTGCAGAACGTAACAACGCTTTCGAACGCGAGATAATCGCTTTCTGTTAACACTCGTGGAACGATAAAAGCTGCAGTAGATTGATGCTAGAATATCGATATTGCCAACTGATAATCATGAATTCCGATTACGACATGCTATTTGTTATTGTCAATTTTGTTTTGTATGTTGGATAATTGTTACGGTGGCTATTTGATATTTGGAAATTGCTAACTGCTTCTGCATTTTATTACACTAAAACGCTGTAAATTTGAAATGAAAAAAAAAATGAGCATTTATTGCTAGGATCTGATCATCTGCACACTTTCTTTGCCATATGTTAACTGTCTGTCGAAAATGGATAATATCTGCAACTAGATATACAAATGTATCTTTTTTATCTGTTTTACTACTATTCCATTTGGCGCCCTTCAAACACCTAAAGCAATGAGCAAACTGCAATCAGGAAAATGTCAACCAATTAGGTACTTTCTAAATAGCATGTTGGAATTCAGTATATCATTATTTGTAACGAGCCATAAACGATAATGATTTTATGATGAAACTGGTTTTCCAAGTCATCTATAAACAGCTTACTTCATATTTCAGTACATGTAGATTTAAGCGAAATATGACCTTTAATCAAATCTAATTGTTCCTCAACGTCCAAAGAAAAATGATGGTTCAATAGGAATATTGTTAAAAAAAATACAAAATCATACAACAATTTTTAACTAATCATGTTTGTCCTTTTCAGATTGTCTAGTTACCTTTATACACGGAAATAGGGGTCACAAATAACCACAAATGACCCCTTGTTTGGCTATTTAAGTCAAAGTAAACAAGACTTGTTAACAAAACGAGCATAGCTTGCAAAATACAGACTCAGTTGCATCACTTTTTGAAGACCCCTTGAAGTCGAGCCAGATTTGGCGTTTTTTTTTTAACATAAAACAGTTATTATAAATGCAAACAATTACAAAAAGAAAAACTCATAGGAAAACAAATGATTACGTTACATATCTTCCAACGTTTGTTGCTAATATCGTTATGAAACTTACCTTGTCATATTGGACACTTCAATGAAAACAATTACAAAAAAAAAAAAAAAAAAGATTTTGGTGGTTGACCAAGATTGTACAAAGTTTATGGAGAGCTATCCTTCTGGGTTCCCGATCAAAATTTTGATGCACTTCATTACAGTGCTTTAGGGTATAGCGGATTTTAAGGTTTCGATGGAGGCCTTGAGAAACAAAAATCAAACAACATCAAATCATAGAAAGAAAGAGTTGTTTGACATGAAAATTGAACAGCATGTAAAACATATATATTACTTTACGAAACAAGTGTCAGTATACTGATATAAACATCGAATTCCGGAAAAGGGCTGCCTAAAGGGGCTCCACTTCCGGACAGTTAAACGCCTTTAAAAACTCACCATTTTCAAAGAACTGTTACACATGTTTGTTTTGATGCATTTGCAATAGCGTGCGAGTGGTGAAATTTCACGTAACAAGGTGGAACATAGTTTTCAGCAATTGTTTATCTTTTTTTCTTCACAAATGGCATTCATTTTCAAAGGGAGACAACTTTTTCTCAAAGATTACTTAAAATAATCGAAAAAAATTGTTTCCCTTTGAAAATGAATGCCATTTGTGCTTAAAATAATCGGGAACAGTTGTCTCCCTTTGAAAATGATTGCCATTTGTAAAGAAATAAAGATAAACAATTGCTGAAAACTGTGTTCCACCTTGTTATGCGAAATTTCACCACTCGCACGCTATTGCAAATGCATCAAAACGAACACGTGTAACAGTTCTTTGAAAATGGCGAGTTTTTAAAGGCGTTTAACTGTCCGGAAGTGGAGCCCCTTTAGGCAGCCCTTTTCCGGAATTCAATGTTTATATCAGTATACTGACACTTGTTTCGTAAAGTAATATACATGTTTTACATGCTGTTTAATTTTCATGTCAAACAACTCTTTCTTTCTATGATTTGGTGTTGTTTGATTTTTGTTTCTCAATGCCTCCATCGAAACCTTAAGGTATAGAGGATAGGTTGATATATTTTGTATATATAGACCTAAATTTTTGTAAAATATTTCATATCATTCTTTTGTACTGGCATGCAGACAGACATTCTGACATACATTTTAAATGTTTGCTTGTTGTGTTATTTTTCATATGTCATATAATGAAAATCGAAGCTATCCTTTACTGACTAAATCAGTGTGTTTGTAAAAAAACATCAGTGAATGAAAACTATTTGATAGTAATTTAAAAAGCTGAATGTTTTTGAAAAGAGAATACATTATTATTCCGATTTATTGTAAAATATATCTTGGAAAGTTTGGTTAGATGTGGATTTTAAACTAATAATGGGAAAAATTACCAAAGCTATCATGTACACCCTAAATCAGCGCATATGATTCACGGCTACTAAACGCTAGCGCCACCACCAAATTGTGGTGATAAGGAAATGAGCTATCGACATTTCCGTGGTGCAGCTATCGCCCGATTCTATTTGTTAACACGTGAGTAAAATTTATATTTTATCTTATGTTTTTATTGATAGAACTTTTTTCGAAAATCGGAGAATGTAGTTCCGTGTAACAACACTTTTACTACAGGTTGGCTGTTATTTCATTAAAATATTATGCAAATTGTGGTGTCAGGAGCTTTTCTCCCGAATCTGACTGTGGCACATTTTCATATCGGCCAGTATTCGAACACCATTCCGATGAATAGAAACACTGTAAGAACATACCTGCGCATGCAAATGGTGCAGAAATGATAAATAATCATATACGCACACACCATGAATAATAGAATCTCGGGTTAGAAGAAATATACCAGGATTTTTAAAAGTGGTGGCGCTATAACTCTAGTGATGGCGCTATACAGTAGTGGTGGCGCTGTTACGACATTCAATAATACGAACTGCTGACGCGTCCGGAACAAAACAAAAACAATATTTTTTTCTAACTGATAGTTTTCCTGCAAATAATTATGTTATTAAAGAAAGAAAAACACGATCATAGTTTATTTACCTTTATGAAACATTCTCTATCCAAGAAAAAAATGAACAAAATACTCACAGACCCTTGGGACTCGCGTAGTCAAAGTAAATATTTTCCTTTGTTCAAAATGTTAATGTAGAATTATTTCTAACCTTTAAATATTGTACTTAAATACAAACGTAAGTGTACTTTAAATTCGGGTAAAGAAAAATAGTAGCAATACCTTTATTTCAAACGAAGATTTGTGTCCAGGCAATAATTCGAGGATAGTGTAGAATTTATTTTTATCTTAATATTCTGAAAGTTACTTCCCTTTGTTTTTATACGTCTTTTGCATGTCAAAAAGACCTTACTTTCACAATTTTTTCTGAAAAGTGAATACAGTACATTTTCAATTCCAATCGGTTAAATATGATTATCAATAGAGCTTAGTTGTACAATCTGAATCCATATATATGTAGATTATTTTATGTATGTATTTTGTTGAGTAACGTAATTTTATTATAGTGTGGGATAGGTTGATATCATCGATTATTGTAGAAATTTCCGTGGATTGCAGACAGACATTTTCATATATTAAAATTGAATATATTAGCCACTAATCATATACAACAGCGCCACCACTACAGTATAGCGCCACCACTTGAGTGATAACGCCACCACTTTCGAAAATAGTCGTGTTTTAACTTTTTACTGTGTTTTTCATAATTCTTTGATGTATGGGAATACGTGTAATTCATTTCTACACCATTTGCATGCGCAGGTATGTTCTTACAGTGTGTCTAGTCATCGGAATGGTGTTCGAAGACTGACCGATATGAAAAAATGCCACTGTCAGATTCAGGAGAAAAGCTCCTGGCACCACAATTTGCATAATATTTTAATGAAATAACAGCCAACCTGTAGTAAAAGTGTTGTTACACGGAACTACATTCTCCGATTTTCGAAAAAAGTTCTATCAATAAAAATATAAGATAAAATATAAATTTTACTTACAAATAGAAACGGGCGATAGCTGCACCACGGAAATGTCGATAGCTCATTTCCTTATCACCACAATTTGGTGGTGGCGCTAGCGTTTAGTAGCCGTGTGATTATTTGTGAAGGAATGAACCGGTTTGAAATATAAAATTGATCAAAACGACCCAACCCGTGAACCACTCGTGCGTGAAAGTGATTAATCGAGGCACGTTATATTATATGGACTGGATTAGAGTAACAGAAGCAGAAATTATAGCTCATGCGTACCTACTGAAAAATAACATAGATTTATTTCTCAAGAGAACATAAATTCCTGTGTTTTGAAAAGAATAGCTGTTTTCTGTCTGATATACAGAAAAAAAACTATTAAATTTCATTTCTTTAAATTGGAATGCAGGAAAAAATAGTCAGCTATCCGCTATACCCTAAAGCACTGTATCTCTGTTATTACTCAATGGGTTTGCTTTATTCAAGATCCTCAGCAACATTCTTGGCTAAATGTGCCATGAATTATGTCTACTTTGTACTTGAATTTCTGGTTAAAATTTTGATGCAGTTATCTCAGTTATTACTAAATGCATTTGATTCATATTTTAAATAATTGTTTTATGTCATCACCAACAAAATTTGACACTAGGTCCATAATTCTGGCACTAATTTTTCATGAATAACGCCCCCTTTTGACGTCACTATTTCATTCACTATCTCTGTATGTTATTGCTAATTGGAAATAATAATTGTTCAATATAATCATCTACATCATACGACCCACTGTATATAACGCTTGAATCAAATTTCATGGATTATGCCCCTTTTCCTTAGAATTTAAGGTAAAAATATTAGAACCACTTTCTCTCCATCTCTGTTATAACTCAAAGAATTTTATTCAAACTTAAAATACTTGTACCATATAATCACCCACATCAACTCCAATCAAAGGTGAATTTTCCATTTTAATCTAATATGCTAGCAACCTTTCCGACTTTCTTTTGACAGATTGTCTTGAATTTCGTTCATAAAAATGGTTTATCAGAGTGAATACTGCATACATGCATTCTAGTTTGGCCATGCTAAAATAGTCCTGGGTGTCCATTCAGAAACTGATAACAAATGATCGGCAATAATGTGAGACAAATACACTTTAGACTTCATCAGTATTAATTGAATTAATGAACTCATGCAATGAAAATATTGTACGTAAGCTTGGGAAATTTGTTTATAATGCCTTTCAAATTAAAAGAGAACATATGTTTGGAAACTAATGTATATTAACATTATGCTATGTTTAATTTAAAAAGTTACATGGAATCACAGAATTTGCAATTTTGCTATATGTATTGTAATATCATTATGCGTAACTGGCTATTAAGTTAACCTGCTCTTGCGTTTCACTTGAACATTTATTATATATATTATGGTAAATGTTGTTTGTTTGTTGTTATTTTATATTTCCAAACAATATGCACTTACTAATTTTTACAACCATGTTAAGATAATTGAACCTTAACGTTTATTATGTCCGTCAACGTTTCTGACTGCTTCTTTACCATATATCGATTTCTAACTGTTTATTTGTCAAGAAACCAGTTATACAAGGTTGATATAGTCTATAATCAGTGATTACAATATGATGGTTATCATGCGATGACATATTTATAATTTTATGTCGTGTCAAAAGAATAATATTTCACTTTAATCATACTGTTATCATAACATATTACATGAAATGTTACGTGGCATACTTTCGAAACGTATATATTTCACGGATTCCAAACGTTGTTCTTGTGTTTCGTTTCGACAAGATCAGCTTTGTTATATGGATTCAAGATACAATTGTCTTAATCGTTGTCGTTTTTTTTTTTGACATACGCACTGTAATAATTATTTAAATTAATTGAATAAGCATTTGACAATAGTATCGTGTAAACATGGTATGCTACGCAACACCAGTTGCTAGTTAAGCTATTATGCCATTTCTGTAATTCAGTAAATCTTCACTAGACAATGTAATACGTAATTGTATGTATAGTGATTTAGTACCATACAACCTTCTCCGTTTAAATGTTTTGTATATCCTTGTATTATTTGTCTCGCCATTATATTGATTGTAAATCCTCATGGGCCTTTTGGCCTAATGGAATATTTGAAATAAACTTATCAAACTTATCAAAACTTATCAAACTTATATAAACAATATTAACAACTGTTGGAGAAAACAATTCAAAAAGGATATTTGCTAGATATTTTGTGTCATTGTTTCGTGAAATAATTGTGTTAATACAAAATATCTTTTGCGTTATATATGGAGGTAAGTATACATGCTTAACAAAAAAGTAAACACGAGTACTAGTATTGTCTAATATCAGGAATGCAGTTCAAGTGTACTTTTCTCTTTTTGTTTTGGTGCAAATGAAAAAAAAATACCGTAAGTGATTGGCCAGACTCCTAACCTTGGCTGAAATTTGTTTAGTTCGATAAAATATTTGAGACAGCATTAGGTCTACACCAGAATGAAATAACATGGATAATGTACTCTACTTTCACAGGTTTCTTTATCGTGGAGCAAAATGATTTATAAGGCAATGTTTGGCGAGAGCTTATGGTAAATCAATACACTAGGCTATAAATATATTTCTTTATCTTTTGAATTGAATCATGATTTTCAGTTTTAACATTGATTGGTGAGAAAATGATACACGCTGATTATTAGTCATTTTCAGTCGTTCTGACCTGAGAAAATAGTCGTGCACACAACAATCTGTCTATTAACTGCATAAATATGTCCATGTGAAGGTACTATCACATTATCTATCGCATTTTCTTCTTTACATAAAATTTCAATACCTACGTTTTTTCAAGTTAATGGTTAATCAGTAGCAAATTAACCCGATCCTCACAGATCATTCATTTGCCCAGCACAACATGTCTAAAGAATACGTCGTTTCACAATAGCTTTAAACAGATATATGAGTAATAGATGCTACAGATTCCTAAAAAAATAAGAAGATATTATTCGTAAAAACATCTTTCGAAATAACTGAAAGAGCATGCTCTTTAAAAACCGAGCAGTTCTGAAGCTCTATTATGGGTCCTAGGCAGTCTACATTTAATAGGACAACACTCTACGAAACTGACTTTGGACAACCGAAAGATAATGGACCATGAACAAACGAAGAAAGGAAAACCATGGTGGTTTCAAAAATGTATAAAGATAAAGTAAAAACAGTTTAAAAATGGACCGTGTGCATGTTGCAGTCAGTTTTATTTAAAATGAAAAGCTACAGTGTGTGTTTATGCCCTAACAAAGAACTAATTAAATCTATCGTTACACCATTTTTTCACACCATTACGCATTACGCCCCCTCCCCATTTAGTGTCTATCAACATACGCTCACATCGTTGCTAGAACGTGTAATTATGATATATTTAAGATTGATCAGTTCTTGCGTTATCTGCGTATAATGGACGGAGTAAAATCACAGACTATTGGTTTAAGATACCAGACAAACTTGAGACAGGAATGATTGACTGGACCCAGGCGGGATATGATACATGCACTATTTATGTCGGAATGTTCAAATATGTAAAGCACAAGAAATATGCGCTGCATGTAAGTAAAAGGCAAGATGTTAGGGTAGTTCTGCACTATATCTGAAAAACCTGAAATCATGGCGTTACGTCATTTATCATTCTATAATATAGAATGAACCGAGCGTACTTAAAAATCCTATTGAATTATGAACGAAGGATTCTTGGCTTCTCCCTCTTCAGCCTGGATCAAGCATAGGAAAACGAAAATTATACCATTAATCAAGTCCAAGTGGGAGCTAACTGATTTTCAACAGGCAACGTAATAATCTTAAATTTCAGAAGTTAACGATGACATTATGGCATGTGTGAGTCTAATGATTAAGATTTTGTATTTCTAGATCTCACAACATCCCAGCAAGAAACCTTTTCCGGAAGAAACAGATTCGACAAATTAATTTTCAAGGTAGCGATAGAACATTGCCGATGCCTTAGTATGGAACTTAGCATGGGCAAGGAGAAGCAAGATAGATCATGGAAACAGGTGGTTAGATATACGATCAAGACTGTTTAAATACATATTTGATTAATCCGTGATATTTCAAAACAAACTTCAAGATGATATATTACGAACATCTGGCCAACAGAATAATAACAATGATGATGATGGTGATGATGTTGATGTTGATGATGATGATGATGATGATGATAAGGTGAAGAGGAAAAGAAGTAGAAGTAAAAGAAGAAGAGGAAGGATGATGATGTTGTTTTTATTATTATTATGGATAATGATGATGATGATGATGATGATGAACTTTATTTAAACGAGGATAACATACTCAAATTATAGATAGTCTAACGTGTAGTCATTTAAACACAATGATTTTGAAATTCAGTTCTTGACATGTAACTTAGACGGTAAATGGCAGAATGTAAATGTGATAAAACATATCCATAGTGGCATGTAGATATAATTGTTTAAAGAGTATGTAGTACCGCGAAGACTATAAGATTCTTTCACTAATTGTCGGTTCCGGCCTGAGGGTAACTGTTTAGGAGGTAATGAGGCTCTGTCGAGTTACCGCGTAAACAGGTGCCCGAGAGCCGGATATTCCCACCAGTGGTAGAATTTTTATCTTGCATACCATATTCATGAAAAAAAGTAAAAATAAAATCAAACGAAATACTTTCTTTTCAGCACTAGTTTCTTATTGAAGCGTCATGACGTTGAAAAGACAAATAACAGTGTTTAGTTCCTGTTTTGTTTTATTACTTGCAGCGTAACGTTATGTATTTCTGATAAAATAATGTACTTTGAATCGAGAAATATACCATGAGGAACAAAAAGGAACTATTGAGATATCTGATTTTTATTCCGTTTTATGAAATAAAATAAGAATTACTACATAAATCTTCTACATATCATGTGGTTCGTTATACGTCATTTACAGCACGAAAGTTATCTTACAACCCAGGGTGTAAGATGGAGTTTTCCAGCACCGGTGAAGACCGTCGGAAATCCCCGTCTGGTATGCAAGGAAACTGGTATCCATGTACATTCCATGCAATCAATGTAATAGGATAATGAAAAACTACCGTAAAATGACATTCAAAGTCAATCTGCCCCATCTTTCTGAAATAAATGTCAACAGTCAGAACATCTACCATATGTTCCCTTTATTTACCAACAATTACAGCTATAGAAAGATTTCAATTGCAATAACCAAGACCAGGAAACCTTGTTATTTGAATGCATTGAGAAATGTCAGCCTTATGCAAAACTGGCACCAGAAATTGTTGTCAAACCATTGAAGCAAATCATGCATTGGGGAAATCAAATATGATTGGTATATGTTTTGTTACTGGAATATAAACTGAGACTTTTTTCATGTTTTAAGCTTTATGAACTAATCCCGATTTTGTAGAAAGTTTTTTTTTTCTATAAAAAACACTTAGATCGGCTTCAATAAATATTCATTAAAGGCACAGGAACGTCAGATTGGTTATTAATGTTTTACGTTTTAGGAACACAGTTTTTATAATTATTATCATCATCATCATTATCGTCATCATCATCATCATCATCATCGTCATAATCATTATCATTATCATTATTATTATAATACCAAATTTATAAAGCGACAAAGTACATAGGCGCTTTACATAGCACAAAGGCAGCCACTTAGGACGCCAAATTCATCCTCAACTAAAGTACAAACACAGAGTAATTTGACCAGACAGAGAGATAGAGTGAAATCCTTTTAACTAAACCTAGCTCTTTGCAAATAGACAGTCTAGTTCTTTAAAGTGCCTGGTATGTAGCATCGTACACGCTAAGCCCCTTCTTTCCTGGGAAGAACTTAGATGGGAGACTGCCATTGCTGGCGCTATTGCAATTGTATAAAATTTCCTGGATTTGTTCCTTTTTTTTTCGGCGACGCCGTCTAAATTCGTTTTCGTTACCTATGCCACGTGACTTCAGTTTGCAAATCAAACTGCTTGATAATGCATTATAGATAATTTATCAAAATGGAAGATTTATGCAACACTCTGCCTGATTGGACGAGAGTGTCAATTTCTTTCACTCTGTTGATTGTGATACGCTGAGTGAAATGTAGACAAAGCGTTTATCCTAAACGACGCTGTTCACAGTTTTAAAGCTAACTTTGGCTCAGTATATTTAGCAAGAATATTGATATATCTCAAAATGATAAGTAAGTTTAATAAATATGATAAAAACCTGTTCAAATACCAACATATATCAAATTAAAGAAAGAGCTGAATACGGTCTGCGTATCACATGAATAAGGGTATGATAAGAGTCTTTTATATAGAGAAGTGCTTTTTAAAAGATTTTCCTTGTTACAATAGTCGTCTGTATATGAAAAGGTTTCTTGCTTTTGTGACTTATTCAGATTGCATATTAAAATGAGTACTTGTTTGCTTTGATATATTTGTTATAAATTATTTAACTGATTTATTATATATGAATATTTTTTCTTTAGTATGGTATGCAAATATTGAACTCAGTTGAAATCTGTTTCATTATATATATGCTATATAATGACTGAATCTCATTACACTGAAATGAAGGTACGCTGCATGCAGTTTATCTATGTGATATGACTACGGTCAAACTTTGCTTATGAAACAGAAATATTGAAATAATTACAATTGTATGTTTTGCTTGACCTTCACTTTTTTATAGGTGTGACGTCATTGTCCAAAGATTCATGAATAGCGAATATGCATTTGTTAAAGCGGGATCAGTTGGCCTATTTTAGAAATAAATATAAATAATAAATAAAAAAATCCTTTAATTGATTTTTTCTCATGTATTTTAATCAAACTTGATTTGTGGCATCTTTATTAGGCCCGCAGCCAACTTTGTTCAGCTGAGACATTTGACCCCTTTTAGGGGCTGCTAGAGCTAAAACTAGAAATGCCTTTGACTTCATCTCAGTGTTGTAATATTTTCTGGTTCTTCGGGATCATTGATTTCAATTCATTTAGATTTGAAGATTGAATACCGCTTAAGCCGGTGCTAGTGGGCGTGGGCAGTGTTGCATTTTCCATTACTGCTCATGAACAGACTCAATCAAACCGAGTCTGCAATTTTGACTGTTTGCCTTGTTTTCGGTGCTTCCGAGGGATCTACTTTCCAGATTTTATTTATACAGCGTCTCATGAACAGCTTGGTGGATCTTTGTCATACTTGGTCTGGAGCATCATTATAAGGTCCTTTTCCAAATTTATTTATATAGGAACTTGAGCCCTATTAGGGACCACTATAGCTAAAAGTAGATATGCCTTTCTTCGCATTAACCACTAAAATGTAATGGATTTTTATCAAACTCGATGTGTAACAATATCGTAAGGTCTCCTGCTATTTTGTTACAAATAGGGATAGGAACCAATTTAGCTAAAAAAATAAACACGTTTAATGACCTCTTCTCATGAACCGCGTCATGAATCTTCATCAAACTACTGCTGAAATTATTCGTCTAAGGATAAACGAAACAAAATTGCAACCCTACGAAACCTTTGCGAAAAATTAAAAGAGAACCATTTAAATTGTTAAAGTGCGGTGTTTAGTTTTGCAATTTGAAAAATGTTAGATGAAAGATGAATGTTAGATAAAAAATTCATAAACTTCTTTCCTTATTACAATTCGCCGACTATCATTTTTAAAGATATTTCTTGTTAGCAATTACTTGTAAGTAGATATTTGTCATCATTCATGCTGCATATCTATTGATTTGGACAAAATAAAGAGCTGGGACGTGCATATATAACAGTGTGCAAGTATTCCCGTTAACGCGATATCGATAGAACTCTTCTATTGTAATAATTTTAGTGCACACGCTATTTGACAATTAGATTTTGCAATCCGACATTAGCAAATGACATGACCGGAATCATGGAAGTTCATTACTCTAAACGGCAATGAACTTATGTGATCAATGCAATTTTCATTATAACACTAGTTTGGTATAAATACACACCAAGTCATCTACTAACCGCAACCATCATATTTTGATAAGTAGAAACACAAGCGAACTTCGACCAAATGACTCTAAATCAAACCTATCATTCATCGTTCAAATCAAATTGCAGTATTTAAAACAAGAAATTTGGTAACCGTCATCTACGGTAATTTACACTTTGTAATTAGTTTATAAACACAGCTATGTTACACCTCAAAATGGTAGCAACGCATTTTAGTAGTCACTACCAAAATTCTGCCGAGTTTTGGTAGCGACAAAATGCGATGCAAGGGTACATAGGATGTGTTAAGGATCATTGAATGGAACATATTTTGGCAGTTTTTTTTCTACATCAGGGACTATGCTCATTTTTACATTACGCACAAAAGATTTTTATTTTTTTCCTTTACAAGTCTATGTAAAACTTGGGACCCCCGGGGCAGGGCCTCTTTTCACCCCAGGATAATAATTTGAACAATCTTAGTAGAGGACCACAAGGCATGCGTAATATCAAAGACCTAGATCTTGTGGTTTCAGACAAGATTTTTAAAGTTTTATTTTCCTGTATGTAAAATGTGGGACCCCCGGGGCGGGGCCCCTTTTCACCCCAGGGGCATAATTTGAACAGACTTCATAGAAAACCATTAGATGATGTTACATGCCAAATATTGAGGCTCTACGCTTTGAGGTTTTGGACAAGAAGATTTTCAAAGTTTTCCCTATATAAGTCAATGTAAACCATGTGCACCCAGGGCGGGGCCATATTTGACCCTAGGAGGATAATTTGAACAATCTTGGTAGAGGACCACTAGATGATGCTACATGCCAAATATTAAAGCCCTGTGACCTGTGGTTTTGGACAAGAAGATTTTTAAAGTTTTTCCTTTCGGTTGCCATGGCAATCAAGAGTTTTGTATGGAATTCAATTCTTTGAACAAATTTTAAAGAAGACCATCCAAGGAACATCTCTGTGAAGTTTCATCAAAACTGGCCTGGTGGTTTAGGAGGAGAGGTTGTTTAAAGAAAGTGTGGACGGACGCCGGACGGTGAGTGATCACAATAGCTCACCCTGAACCTTTGGCGATTTAAAATCTATTCTAACATGGCTCGATTGGAATTATTTCGGACAACGTATAACCGCCCGGGTGTATAAATAGTGATAAAGCACTGTTTTGCTATAAATTATTTCGATTCTAATATGTTCTTTATTGTAAAATTTATATCAAATTTGATGGAACTGTTTCTTCGCGCAGGCATGGCGCCAATAGTAGGTCTTTGTTTATACACGCCAGGGCCGAAATGGTAATACGTCTTGCGGCAGAGTTCAATTCTGGCGAAAATATTGCGAATTATTCGGCAAAGCGAATAACTAACTCAGTATGTGTGTAAATTAATCAACACATTTGTGCAATGTGACATTTCGTTTAAAACGTGTTATTAATTAAACTATTTCATGAAATTTGAAAGCGCTATTTCTTGATGCGTACATGGCGCTAAATGTCACGTTGACGTGACGTCAACATAATATCGTTGTGATGATTAAAGCATTGTTAGTCATATTAGAATCTGCGATAAACAGAAGCGCGGACCAGTAAGAGAGCATTATGGCGTCAATTATGACGTCAAATTGCCACATGACGCCCGATACATAACTCCTCGGGTATATGAAGTCCAGCATAATATTTATTAAAATATGTCAATGAGCATGTCAGAATGAAAACAATCAATGCCTTCTTGTGATTTATCATCTAATTTATCACCGTTCATCGTTTAGATGCTTCAGTATTTAACCACTCGGGCTAACGCCCTGCGCATCTGAACTCTGAACCGTAGGAAATTAGACGATAACCACTCGAAGGCCTTAATTATTTGTTAATTCTAACATGACTCGATTTTATTACCATTTAAACAAAGAAGGAAATCAAGCTATGTATATTGTGCGATAAACAACAGTTGACGCGCGGACCAGTAAGAGAGCATATGACGTCAAAATGCCACATGACGTCCGATACATTACTCCTCGGGTAAATGAAGTCCAGTTTTCCAGTATATTTATTCAAATATGTCAATGAGCAAGTCAGAATGAAAACAATGAGGCCTTTTTGTGAGTTACTGTCTAATTTACCACGGTTCATCGTTCAGATGCTTCAGTATTTCACCACTCGGGCTGACGCCCTCATGGTTCAATTCCTACACATCTGAACTCTGGACCGTGGTAAATTAGATGATAAACCACTCGAAAGCCTAGATTATTTGTTAAATAACACTTAGTATTATAACAAATATACAAAATGCAGAACGTAAAAAACTTTAATTGTCAAACTATGATTAGCATAAAATACAAAAGATAACTTTATGTTTGAATGGTTTACGTTTTACTTACATTGATATCGCTCAAAACATGTAAACCTATCCATCTAATTCAAATGATTTGATTTTAAATGGGTTTTACGGCGCACCAACATAGTACATGGCGCCAAACAGGAATTTGGTTTCACATCTCATTTACATCAAATGAAAATATGAGGTTTTGGAACCTTAACATTTCTAACTGGAATTATAGAGATACAGCAAGACATTCTTACGAACATGCAATGGAAGTCGGAATAATATTTATGCATATATGACGGAGCAGATTTTGTCTGAATTTGCATTATTTTAAGGCATGTTCAGGGCTGTTCAGACAAGTATACTGATCTATATGTAAAAATATTTTGAATGCAATATTTGTCAACCTGATTTCCTGTTTTAACGATGTACTAGATAGTACAAATGTACTATCTTAGTGTTTGTAAAAAGATGACACGTATTTTAACCATCGATATAAAGTAAGTAGTTTCAACATTTATTCAGTTTTGAAAGTTTAGCAATCAATGGTCGAAACTTACAAATAATCGCTGGTAAACTGAAAATGGGAGGCTTTAAAATAGCCTGTGAACATCAAATTAATGGAATACATGTCTAAAAATCACCAACACTGAAGTAAGGCACAAAGTCAGAAAAATAAAACATAGTCAATATAAAAATGTTAACAAATTTTGAGTATCGACTTGGTTCTTTGGTCTACTTAAAATCATATTCAGTGCTTGTAATGTAGGGATAACACATGTTTTTTTCGTATTATAACATCTGCAGAATCCAAAGGATTGGTTGGTGCCCGGACCCGGTAGGGCGAGGGAACCAACGTATCCCGAAGGATTCTGAAAATGTTATAACACGAAGTGAACATACGTTAACGCTATTCTAGCATAAAACGTGTAAAAACTATTAAATTAACATACTGTCTATCAACGGCATTGAATAATTGAAATTCGCGGGAAAGTTAATCGTTTTTTTTATGACGTTGAAATCATTTCCTTTTGAATTATCTGTTTTGAGGTCATAATACGTTTACGCTTTGCCACGGAACGCGCATTTATAAAAAGGTGTTTTAACAGCATCTCTCGGTTTACACACTTTTTCTCAGGAGAGAAACCGTGAGTCTTTTTATATATGCGCGTTCCGTGGCAAAGTGTAAAGGTATTACGGCCCCAAACGGATAATTCACAAGGAAATAACTTCAACGTCATAAAACAACGCTGACATTCCCGCGCGTTTCATGGAAATTTGATGACGTTGATGGATAATTTATTCGTTTATTTGTTTTTTTACGCGTTTTATGCAAGAATATCGTTAACGCATGCTCATTTCGTGTTATAACAACTTCAGAATCCCTTGGGAAATGTTGGTACCCTCGCCCTACCGGGTTTGGGAACCAACATATCCCTCGGGATTCTGCAGACGTTATAACACGAAAAAACATGCGTTATCCCTACACTAACTATAGGTTTTGTGTTGTTTTTTTATATATTGCATTATGTGACTCGCAATATTACCAGTGTTTTCTGTCCTTTGTATATAACACGAAAAGACATGCGTTATCCTATATACATAAAAAGATAAATTTGCAGCACAACTTACACACTTTGGTCAAACTTACACTACTTGCTACATGATATGTTGCTGAACGCATACATGGTGTAAGTTGTTGAGAAAAGTCATATCGGAATATGAATTTCCAAGACCGCGTATATTCTGTATATAACATATATAATATTATCGACTGCGATACCGCAGCCGTGTTATTCAAATCAGAATCTGCATCGGACATTTACTAAGCAGATACGGAATATAACAGATTAGCAGGAGAAAAATTAAAGGACAAGAGACAGGGACAAAAACATGGCAGAAAAGAATAATCATAAGCACAGGAAGAAAATAAATGAGCCGCACCATGAGAAAACCAAAATAGTGCGTTTGCGACCAGCATGGACCCTGACCAGCCTGTGCCTCCGCGCAGTCTGGTCAGGATCCACGTTCGCTGACAGTTTCTCTAATTGTAATAGGCTTTGAAAGCGAACAGCATGGATCCTGACCAGACTGCCCGGATGCGCAGGCTGGTCTAGATCCATGCTGGTCGCAAACGCACTATGTTGGTTTTCTCATGGTGTGGCTCGTATAAAAACAGATACAAATGTAAGTGAGATGTTAAAGCTGCATAGTACAAGTATATCAAAACACAAATTCTTGCATACCAGACTGGGATTTCTGGTGACTTCACCGGTGCTGAAAAACTCCATCTTACACCCCGGGGTGTAAGATGACTCTCGTGCTCTAAATGACATATAACGAACTACATCTTTGTAGCAGATTCGTGTAGTAGTAATTATAATGATTTCACGTAAAAGCGGATAAAAATCAAACACCTTGATAGTTCCTCTTTGTTCCTTACAGTATATTTCTCGATTCAAAAAATGTTATTTTACGAAAAAAACACTAACGTTCCACTGCAGATGATAAAACAAAACCTGAACTATTACGTTACGTTTGTCCTTGTAACGTCATGACGTACTTGCTGTTTTCGGACGT
The DNA here is from genome assembly GCF_021730395.1 of Mercenaria mercenaria. NCBI lineage: Eukaryota > Metazoa > Mollusca > Bivalvia > Venerida > Veneridae > Mercenaria > Mercenaria mercenaria. Next base: position 35,371,896 of record NC_069365.1, on the reverse strand, counting down.
AAAGTTCCCGCGCTTTGTTAACACGCTATTGTAAGAAAAAAGTGCTGTTGGATAACATTTGTTTAAATTTATCTAACTATTATGTGTTGAATATGGCATGCAAGAAGAAAAATCAATCACTGGTGGTAAGTGCAGATGGAAATATCCGGCTCTCGGGTAACTGTTTATACGGTAACTCGGCAGAGCCTCGTTACCGCCAGAGCAGTTAACCTCAAACCGGATTTTCCCATCTGCGTCTACCACCAGTGAAAGAATCTTATATAATAATCATTCTGAATATTGTACAATCAGTAACTTAACATTCTACAAGTATAACGTCTGAAATACGAAGACAAAATTAATATATGATAAATTTGAATCGTTAAAAATATACGTTCTAAAATCACAATTATAGTTGTACACTCGTTATGAAGATTTCCCCAGTAAAAGGAACAGTTTTTTATTTAAATAGTAACTGAAATCAGCATTTCTAAAACTAAAGGTTCTAGCTCAAGATACAGCCGAACCGTTGTGATTTGAAATCAGTGTGACCGGTATGAAACAAAGACCCAATATAATATTGCAATGACGGTAATAAGAACGGGAACCCAATATTGCAATCACAGTAATAGTAACGGGAACCCAATATTGCAATTACAGTAATGGTAACGGGAATCCAATATTGCGATCACAGTAATGGTAACGGGAACCCAACATTGCAATCATGGTAAAAGTAACGGAAACGCAATATTGCAATTACAGTAATGGTAACGGGAACCCAATATTGCGATCACAGTAATGGTAACGGGAACCCAATACTGCAATAACAGTAATGGTCACGGGAACCCAACATTGCAATCATGGTAAAAGTAACGGAAACCCAATATTGCAATTACAGTAATGGTAACGGGAACCCAATATTGCGATCACAGTAATGGTCACGGGAACCCAATATCGCAATCATGGTAAAAGGAACGAAACCCAATATTGCAGTTACAGTAATGGTAACGAGAACCCAATACTGCAATCACAGTAATGGTCACGGGAACCCAACATTGCAATCATGGTAAAAGTAACGGAAACCCAATATTGCATTTACAGTAATGGTAACGGGAACCCAATATTGCGATCACAGTAATGGTAACGGGAACCCAATACTGCGATCACAGTAATAGTCACGGGAACCCAACATTGCAATCATGGTAAAAGTAACGGAAACCCAATATTGCAATTACAGTAATGGTAACGGGAACCCAATATTGCGATCACAGTAATGGTAACGGGAACCCAATATTGCAATCACAGTAATGGTCACGGGAACCCAACATTGCAATCATGGTAAAAGTAACGGGAACCCAATATTGCAATTTCAGTAATGGTAACGGGAACCCTATATTGCAACCACAGTAATAGTAACGGAACCCAATATTGCAATTACAGTAATGGTAACGGGAATCCAATATTGCAATCACAGTAATGGTAACGGGAACTCAATATTGCAATCACAGTAATGGTCACGGGAACCCAATATTGCAATCATGGTAAAAGTAACGGGAACCCAATATTGCAATTACAGTAATGGTAACGGGAACCCAATATTGCGATCACAGTAATGGTAATGGAAACACAATATTGCAATCACAGTTATGGTCACGGGAACCCAACATTGCAATCATGGTAAAAGTAACGGGAACCCAACATTGCAATCATGGTAAAAGTAACGGAAACCCAACATTGCAATCATGGTAAAAGTAACGGGAACCTAATGTTGCAGTTGCAGTAATGGTAACGGGAACCCTATATTGCAACCACAGTAATAGTAACGGAACCTAATATTGCAATTACAGTAATGGTCCCGGGAACTCTATATTGCAATCACAGTAATGGTAACGGGAACCCAATATTGCAATTGCAGTAATGGTCACAGGAACTCTATATTGCAATTACAGTAATGGCAACGGGAACCCAATGTTGCAATTACAGTAATGGTAACGGGAATCCAATATTGCAATCACAGTAATGGTAACGGGAACTCAATAGTGCAATCACAGTAATGGTCACGGGAACCTAATATTGCAATCACAGTAAAAGAAATGGGAACCTAATATTGCAATTACAGTAATGGTAACGGGAACCCTATATTGCAATCACAGTATTGGTAACGGGAACCCAATATTAATGTCTCCAATCCCTGAAAAGCAATATTCGTTATTGTATTATATGAATTTATCACTTATTCGTCAGTTTGCTTTGCAACAAAAATAATTTTACATTTTCATTTTAATAAAAATGCTAACTGCGTTTAGGGCATTTTAATACCGCAAAATATTTTTGCTAGACAAAAAATATTTACCTGGTGCCAACCTAACGTTATAATATCTATCAAGAGTGTGAATGACTTTTAAGTCTGACATATGTCTTTAATACATGATGATGTTATCAATGAAGGTATTATAATTTATACAGTTTATCCATTCTATTTATGGCATCTATGTCAAACAATACATCTTTGGTCAGCAAACGAAACAAGTATCATATCGTAACACTAAATTTTATTTTCAATCTCCTTCAACAGGATAAACTGGATGAATACCATAAATACATCAATGGAATTAGGTTATGTACCAAAAGAGTTTAAAAGTGCTAGGATAAGACCCCTGCTTAAGAAACCAGGTCTTGAACCAAACATTCTCAAAAACTACAGGCCTGTATCTAACCTCCCTTTCATTTCAAAAATCTTAGAAAAGGTAGTAGATGCGCGTCTTGAGCGGCACTTGAGTGAAAATGAGCTACATGAGGGACTGCAGTCTGCTTACAGAAAGTTTCATTCAACTGAGTCGGCTTTGATAAAGGTACAGAATGACATCCTCACATCTCTCGATCAAAATTCTGTAACAGTCCTCGTGCTACTCGATCTTTCTGCGGCTTTCGACACGATTGATCACCAAACACTGTTACACCGGCTCGAACATCATTTTGGAGTCACAGACAAAGCACTTGCATGGATGTCATCATATCTTAGCGACCGCTATCAAACTGTATGCGTTGATGGTGAGTTGTCGACGCCTACGTTGATGAAATACAGTGTGCCCCAGGGATCAGTGCTTGGTCCAAAGAACTATATCATGTACACTAAACCCGTGGGTGCCATATGCAGACGTCATGGACTTCTTCATCATTTTTACGCTGATGACTCTCAATTATACCTATCTTTTAAGCCGATAGAGGCTGTGGCCAGAAGTGAAGCTTTGCGCCGCATTGAGAGCTGTCTGACTGAAATTGTCTCGTGGATGAATTCCAACATGCTGAAGCTCAATGCTGACAAAACTGAGGTAATGCTATTGACATCAAAGCGTAACTCCAAGTACATTGATGACGTTTCTGTGAAGGTCGGTGATTCTGTGATAAAATCCACAAAATGTGTTAGGAATCTTGGAACAGTATTTGACAGCGGTATGGATATGGAACAACAAGTCAACTCGGTGTGCCGGGATGGATATGCACAACTTCGCAGAATAGGTCACATCAGACGGTATCTTACCAGTGATGCCACAAAACCCTTATAAACAGCCTGGTTACTTCACGGTTAGACTACTGTAATGCCTTGTTAAGTGGTATACCAAACAGCACACTTAACAAGTTGCAACATGTCCAGAACACTGCAGCTCGCGTAATCACTAAGACGCCCCGTCGCAATCATATAACACCGGTTCTGAAGGAGCTTCACTGGTTGCCAGTGAAATACAGGGTGCAGTACAAGGTTCTGACCCACACCTTTAAGGCGTTACACAATCAGTCCCCTGCCTATATTAGGGATATGCTAGAAGTGTATAAACCGGTCAGGACCCTAAGATCGCAAGACACGCTGTCACTGGTTATGCCAAAATCTAATACCATGATGTATGGCAATCGCAGCTTTTCGTGCACTGCTCCAAAGCTTTGGAACTCTCTTCCTGTCAAGATCAGGGAAGCTGACACGCTAGCTGCTTTCAAAAGCCTGCTCAAAACCCACTTCTTTGTACAATATTTTGTTAACTGACCGATACATTTATTTTTTTTATCTTGTTTTTTTTTTTAAATTATACTTGTTTTCATTCATGATTTTTGTTAATGTGGAATGCATTATCTTTGTATACGTATTTGTTTGTATTTTTGCAATTTATTCTGTAAAGCACTTTTGAACGTGTACAAGTGCATGAAAAGAGTGCTATATAAATGTGGTATAATAATAATAATAATAATACCTGACCAAATCAAGTACGTCTGCACTTTGAAACTGGACCAGACATAAGCCTAAACAGTTTTTATCCCCGTTGAGCAAAGTCTGAAAACATAATTATGTAAAAGAATTGCATGGTTACATAGTTCCCTAAAAAAGAGAAAATATATAAAATAGAAAAGTACATGTCTACAAATCGCTGACATTTGTTGTAAGGCTCTATGTCACAAAAATATACTTGAAACATATAATTACAAAAATATGCAAATCTGGAGAAAGAATGTGGGAATCGAACCCTTGTAGTACAGATAGTATACTTAAATGCAAGTTCCATATATGAGCCGTGCCATGGGAAAACCAACATAATGGCTTTACGACCAGCATGCGCATCCACGCAGTCTGGTCAGGATCCATGCTGTTCGCTTTCAAAGCATATTGCTATTAGAGAAACTGTTAGCGAACAGCATGGATCCTGACCAGACTGCGCGGATGCGCAGGCTGGTATGGATCCATGCTGGTCGCAAAGCCACTATGTTGGTTTTCCCATGGCACGGCTCATATTGTCTTTCAGACAGGGAACACATATACCAAACTTTCACACCTTTGTAAAACAATCAAAGCCTTCCTGTGGTTTGTCGTCTAATTTACCACGGTTCATCGTTCAGATGCTTAGATATTAAACCACTCGAGCTAACGCCCTCGTTGTTCAATTCTTGCGCACCTGAACTCTGAACCATGATAAATTAGACGACAAACAACTCGAACGCCTTGATCATTTGTTAAATAATATTTTTCATCTAATTCCATGTACTTGCTCGTACCTTAGTTACAATACAGAGTATGTAAACATAATATAAGTAGAGCAAATCTACGATAAATCATTTGCATATAGTCAAATGGTAATCACAATGCAAAAATAAAGCTTTTCCAAAAGTAATATTTTTTGTTATCTTATGGAATGTTCTAATAACAAACTACACTTCTTTTTAATCATCATTTCAGGAAATAATAATTACATTAATACAGGTGAAACGTGATTATTAGAAATCATTAAAACCAGTAACAAACAGGAGATGATTAAAAGTCAATTAAATAAATTAACAAAGGACATGAATATTTATGAAAAATAGTATCAATTAAAACACAAGGTTTATACATCGGCATCTGTACTGGTTGTGTAAGTAACGTAAACTTGGAAGACGTCATTCGTAAGTTACTATTTGCGGTCATCGTAAGTTCAGTTACAGGGTTCGTAAGCCTTTTAAAGTTAAAAGACTAGCCAACGACACTAAGAATTATTCAAAAGGACAGTAGTATTAAAAACAATAAGCTGAAAGAACTAAACCTCAATAAAACGGTTTTGTGTTGTTTCTGGTATTTTTACATGATTGAAATTAACCTGGTTTCAAAAAATGAGAAATACCAATGAAAAATGAGCCACACCATGAGAAAACCAACACAGTGCGTTTGCGACCAACATGGATCCAGACGAGCCTGCGCATCCGCGCAGTCAGGTCAGGATCCATGCTGTTCGCTTTCAAAGCCTATTGCAATTAGCATGATTAGAGAAACCGTTAGCGAACAGCATGGACCCTGACCAGACTGCGCGGATGCGCAGGCTGGTCTGGATCCATACTGGTCGCAAATGCACTATGTTGGTTTTCTCATGGCACGGCTCAAACTTACCATGACTGAGATAAGTTATTGCAAGAAATAACAAACATAATCGGGTTTTACGATTAATTAACCTAACAAACATCAACGGTAAACATATTTTTCTCCAAACTCACTTGTTGCAATAACATAAAGGTCTCATCTGTTTGTCTGAAATGCAAGGCTGCTCACCGTACCTATTAACTCTAATTATATTCCCTAAAAGCTTCATTCTTGATTCAGACTCCACCAAGTACGTGGCTTCAAAGATACCGTTACCAGGAACAGTAACTACAGAAACATCGTATCGTTTCTTTGCTTTCTCAGGTTCAAAAAACTGAAAGAAAGAAATTCCTGTATTTTCAGTATCTGAAAGTTTCAGTCCATGAGACACTTGTTGTAGATCTTGAACTTTGTGTAACGAAAGCTGAGCACATTTTGGATGTGAAGATAACATATTGTTTAAATCCTTAACAAGCTGTTTACCTAACACGTGACCTATGGCAGTGTTAGAAATATTCACCGGAGAAGATGTGTAGCACGCGCAGTAGTTCTCTGGAATCCATGCGTCTCGGCATGACCTTTCAGTCGGAAGTGGCTGAAAAAGACTGTGCCCTCTGACACGACCTTCCATGTAAGATTTTGAAGGGGTTTCAAAATTCTTCGATACCACGTCAATTATCATTTGGTGTACGTCAAAAGGCACAGAAAGCCGTTCCGTATTTAGGGCTAAGCTATCGTTCAAAGAACGGTATTTAGATTTTAGGTGTTCTGGTATATAAATCTGCATTAGCGGCATTCTGACTTCAATACGACCTACAAACGTATTTCTTATTTCGTCTATTCTAGCACCATGGTCGCTGAAGAATATCAACACGGAATTTTCCAAGTGACCTCCGTCTTTAAGCCATTTAAAAAATTCAAGAAAATCGTCATCTCCATTGGCAAGTAAATTAGGGTATTCGTGACTTAACTCGGCTAAAAAGGAAAACATGAATTTTCTTTTTCCTTTGTATGCTGCAATAAACTGCTTGAGATAGTCAATCTGGACCAAATGCTTAGCTCTATCCTTGTAGCACAAACTAGATGACTTTTGAACATTCAAATTTTTGTTTTCAAGGTACAAAAACACAGGACTCAGTTTACTTTTAACTTTCTCCAACTCATTTACTCCAAGCCAGAAAGGCCTAAAATAGTGGTCAGTAGGCTGTTTATTAAATCCACCTGCAAAATAGGTGAACGTGCCGAAATTCGGCATATCCTCGGCAAATAAAGTTGCATAGCCTCTGTCTGAAAAATTCCTCCAGAGAAATGGAAGCTGATCGAACGTATCTGTGAGATAATTCTTTATCGGAACTTCATTTGTCCATACACGAAGACCAGTTAGCAGTGGAACCAGATTTGGTAGAGTGTTTTCTCCGACCTTAAACAGTGAAAAAAGTAAATGATGATAGGTTAACAAATTCATAGGAATACAAAAATCTTTCGAAGGTTTGAGTCTTGTTGCTAGTAAGAAACCTGTGTAAAGCCATTCGACAGTCCAACTGACTTTCTATCTAGCATGTTATCGACCCGAATTTGACAGAAACCAACAATATGGGAAAATTTGATCCATCCAACTTTTGCAAGACTGAAAATATTTTGTGCAGCAAAAAGAAGGAGCATTTTATTTTATTCATATTTCTGATAAAAGTATTTTGCCAACGGTATGATATTCAATATATTGTCTTTCTTGTGATTATTGTATTTTTAAAATGAACTGGAAAGAAAATGGTCCGTTTGTATATACTTTATGTCTGTCTATCGGCAACTTGTAGAATTTACTTCCATTTGAGAAGGAATGAATAGTTTTAGACAACTGAAAACGACTCAATAATCTATATTTATTTGGCTATTGTTTCATATTATTTACAGTTTTCTAGACAAAGAAGAAACTATTTTAGCCGTTTTAGGTGAGTAAAGATATTTTTCTTTATCGGCAATGCTCGCACATCGAAATGTTTTTTTCATGTTTGTATTTCCAGCTAGCATGAAATTCGATCTTACAAGTCAACTGTCCCTTACATCAAAATACCTATCCCTTACATCGTCAATTGTCCCTTATATCAAGTCAACGGTCTCTAACATCAAATCAAGTGTCCCTTACATCAAACCAGCTGTATCATATACCAAGTCAGTTGTACCTTATATCAAATTAACTGTACCTTACATCAAGACCGCCCCTTACATCAAGTCAACTGTTCCTAACATTAAGCCAAATGTCCCTTACATCAAAATAACTGTCCCTTACATCAAGACTCCCCCTTACATCAAGTCAGCTGTCCCTTATATTAAGGCAAATGTCCCTTACATCAAAGTAACTGTCCCTTACATCAAGAAAACTTTCCCTTACATCAAGTCAACTGTCCCTTAAATCAAGTCTAGTGTCCCTAACATTAAGTCAAATGCCCCTAACATCAAGCCAACTGTCCCTTACATCAAATATACTGTCCTTACATCAAGTCAACTGTCCCTTACATAAAATATACTGTCCCTTACATCAACTCAACTGTCCCTAACATCAAATATACTGTCCCTTACATCAACTCAACTGTCCCTAACATTAAGTGAAATGTCCCTTACAACATATTAACTGTCCCCGATATAAAGTCAATTGTCTATCACATCACAGCAACTGCACACCTTACAACATATCATGAAGTTAAGTAAATGCTATAAGTAGACCCGATTACCTGGCCCAGAAGATAAGTTTAGGGTACATACCTTCATGTAACCTTTGAAATCGTAGGTACTGAGATCTTGTGTTAAATACTGCAATGTCTTCGGCATCTTTCTTATTGCTGCGGACCTTGATACCGAGTCCAACCCGAACATAAGAACACTTAACTGGTCTGGAGACTCGTCTTTAACATCCAGTGTCCTTTTGACTGATGCTGCGTTCACACCGCTCATTAATCTATCAAATATCATACCTTTTTCAATTTCACGACATGTTATGTGAAAAAAATCAGTCTCCATTTGTAAAGGCGGTGTAAAGTCAACGTATTCTGTAAACGTTATGCTTACATCGTCGCTAGAACGTATTAGTTGCCTGTATTGGCAAAGAACACGTGACTCTGACACGTGCAAAAGTTTAAGAGCACTTTGGTTAAATTGCACGGTTCTCGTGTTATCTGTGTATAATATGGACGGAGTAGAATCACAGACTAATGGTTTAGGATCCCAGACAAACTTCAGAATAGAAGGATCGAATGGATCCGGCCGCGGAATAATACATGCACCATTTATGTTAGAATGTTTAAATATGTATCGCACCGGAAATGTGAGCTGTATGTACAAGTAAGGCACGAGAAATATAAACATTATCCATATCAAAAACCTACATTTCCGGCGGAATCTATTTACACCCATTTTAAGAAAGGTCATTGGACCACTCTGCCACTTAACCATGTCCGATCCTTAAATACTGAATGCTACCAGCATCATTGTTATATCTTATCACCTGTTTTCTTTCTCCTTTTTTGCGACTAGTATATCATCATAACTTGGCTCTTCTGTCCAATTGTTAATCATTTGGCAACAAAAGTATTCCTTTTCTCTATTTAGGCATTCATATTATTCCACCGTTACACTGGAAATTAAGTTATCAAATTCCTTTCTTCATAGCGTGGGTGTCCCGTGTTTCGTCCACCATGAAGCTCTGGAAATATAAAACCAAAAATCTCTAGATTAACTCAGGTAATAATGACACTGTTTGGTTCAAGTGGTATTTCTTTCATGTTCGTGTAAGCTCATTCCATAAAATCAATTTATCATACAATTATTCATTGATTTATCATACAATTATTAGGAAGATTAATGGCATCATTAAAAATCTAAATGTCTGGCGTAGCCTGACATTTCTGTAAAATGGCATTCTTTGTCGCTATGTACTCGCGGTCTGTAATAAACAAGTCAACAGTCTGAGCATTAGCTTCGATATCCGTTTTTACTTTACCCGCATTTGCAGTTTTAGACATTCACGCCAGTAAAAAGCCGATACCATGAATGGAGCTTCATTATTTAAATACAGCCGCAGATTTAATAATTGTTCGCTGGTATTATATCACTATTTGTACAGAATGAATTGCGGACACAAGAGAGGTTTATTTCTGCAGAACCTTGAAATACTCTAGCAAATGTATCCAGTCTCATCTTAAGATATTAGGAAATGCTACGTTTAATACTGATGGAAAATTAATGCGTCATAACATTTACCGAATCCCTGGGGATAGATTGGTGCTGACGCCCATCATGGCGAGGGCTACAATCTATACACAACATGCCATAAAAGGTGTAAACATTACGTCGATCAGCTTCATAAAATATGCATTTCTTTGAGATCGTCAAATTGTTTGATTACGTTGAGGTAATTTCTTTCCAAATATGACGAATCATGAGTTCTAGGGCCGTAGATAATAAGACTTTCTGTGTTGGTCATATTCTATATTCATGCATTTGTTCCTGTAAGAAGATACTTGTCATCATTTATACTGCATATCTATTGATTTGGACAAAGTACGATTTGCTTTGGGACGCGTGATCGTCACAATCGTGTGCGCGAGAATCTCTTGATACATACTAATGCTGAAATATCGACGAAACCTTTTATTGTTTATAACTTAAGTCCAACTGATTCATGGAGTTACGGATGTGTACGACAATCTATTTGCTAATTATAAATTTAACAATAAAGTCAACGCTAAAACAGACCTGCATCAAAATTTCATCATGCCCGAGTGCTCTAATGCACACGGGGGAGGAAGTGTTACACGAATGACGGAGTTCTTCTGATAACCTGTCATGTTTTCTTCTTATAACTGTTACGGAGTTCCTGGAAAACGTTACAGAGTTCTAATATCTGTACAACAAAACAGGAATCGGTCGACGAAATAGTAATTATCAATCTTTAAAAAGAGAGAATGGGGTGTAAAACTAAAGTCTGATGATCAAGGTTGCCTGATGTTTTGTGCTACATGCGTCAGAACAAAAAACGTTTAGTTTAATAATCAGCGCCACTTCTTTGAAATCAAGATATTTTGAGTAAAATATCGAAATAGTTTGCTGAGATACGAGCGGCGCGACCTCATTCCCAATGATTTATTTTTGTCAATTAGATCTATGTCCCATATGCAGGATTTGAAGTAGATTTTTCTACATAAATGTGATATTCTCGACTGTTTTACAGCTGGTTTATCATTAGAAGCGTCAGATGTCGTCAAATTAGGCATTGGATTGCGCGTTTACCACTCTCTCGAAAAAATCTTACCTTTTACATTGATGTAGTGCATATACAGTACTGTCCGGAGTAAACAATACGAATTACATGACGTCACGCTCAAAATAGGTCTTTTACAATGACGTCATCTCTTCTACCAAAAGATTAATGGTTTATTAACATAATTAAAGTAGTTCTGCACGTTCGGATCAAAAAGTTGTCTACAATGTAAAATTTGATATGACTATGAGTTTTCAAAACTTTAGAATATCTGTATTTCGGCAAATAAAATATATATGACCACACGCAACATGGGCGGCTCCAGCGGGGCGTCAGGACCCCCCCCCCCCCCCCCCCCCTCCTCCCCACTAGAATTATCAAAATTAATGGTGGAAACTTTTAAAGCTGCACTCTCACTGTTGAACAAACAGTAGATCTACAAAAATCATATTATAACGTACTGCTGCTGCGGGCACTGAGAATCCAAACAATACTTGCTGTGTATATACTGTTGTAAAATCAATTCAACAATATTATAAAATGAAGTCTCTAGATTCTACACTCTCACAAATGAACAAACAATATAAAACTCATATTATAACGTGCTGCGGCACCGGGAATCCAAAAATAACTTGCATCATAAATTCAATTCAAGGATAAATGAACTTGTCTAGAACGGTACACCCCTATATATAACGGTTATCCGTACCTCCACTACGCCCGTTTTCATATCATGGGAATTTGTAAAATAATAATGGATTTCTAATTTTCAAAGTGATGATTACATTTTTAATGGGATTCAGATTCTTATTTTTTTTTTACTCTAAAACGCTAAAATTTGCTCTCCGTAGACCCCGAGAAACAAAAACCAGCAAGAGGGGGACACCCGTACCTTCCCCCATCTAGACCCCCCCCCCCCCCCCCCGGAGCTGCCCCTGCGCAAGCTTTCATTTTGAGTAGATCTAAACTGGTGGGAAAATCACAATTTTGATAACATTTTCGCGAACAGATTTTCGTTTTTCACATTGTAAATTTTAATGAAACTTCTCACAGTTAAACATAAACATGGCCTACAATATAGTGAAATAAAATGTAAAGGTCCATGTTCTTGCTTTCGAGATATCTGCCCATGGTTAAAAAGATCTGCACATTTCAAGCTGATTTTAAGACATTATTTGGAATTATTTAACATTTCATAAGGAATATTACACACATTTTTAACGTTGCCGTTGTAATAAATTTACTGGTTAAATGATTTACACCTAAATATGATTCCCCATACATTCTGTAAAATCATGGACAATTTTCAAAGAGCTGCCACAATCCTACTCTATATCAGAGTACAAATCCTTGCCACATTTTTTAGAATTATCCTAAAACTGACATAAAATGAAGAGAAAAGTCGCGGTCATATATCTTCTGTCACATTGGAGCCGCGCCATGAGAAAACCAACATAGTGGGTTTGCGACCAGCATGGATCCAGACCAGCCTGCGCATCCGCGCAGTCTGGTCAGGATCCATGCTGTTAGCTTTTAAAGCCTTTTGTAACTGGAGAAACTGTTAGCGAACAGCATGGATCCTGACCAGACTGCGCGGATGCGCAGGCTGGTCTGGATCCATGCTGTTTACAAACCCACTATGTTGGTTTTCTCATGGCACGGCTCATTTACTTTCTGAAATATCACACCAAGCTCCTATTGCTGTTAACTGTTAAAACTTAATCGACCATTAGCTCAATCGCTTGTTAAAGTTTCAAACAACTGGGTCTAGGCTAGTCTGGCTACCGACTAGATAATCTTTTTTTTTTTAGAAAAAAAATCTGTAAATAATTCTGACTTCATCAGTATCTATAATGTTTTGAGAAGAAAAGGGACATAATTATACAAAATTTGAATAGTCTCAAGAGTTCTCTCCTATGAACAAAACATAAGGTCTGAACACAGACTAGGTCTAGGCTATCTCATGTGGTAATGAATAACACATCAAAACCATAGTTCTGAACCCCGGATGAGGAACACGTTTGACTGACTGAAGCAATTTTCCCTCAACCTGTAATTCGTACGTGAAAGTTGGACAACATGTCAGTACTGACAAAACTCTAGAACAAACAATTTTGTAGATATTCTTTTTCAACAGTTGTTTGAAATAAATTCACGGTAACTAATCGCATGAGCTCTAAAACTGAGATTGCATCCCCAGTGAAAATAGCAAAGGAGTGTCTATATGCTTTGACAAAGATATATTTCATGAGTATTCTAAGGAATTATGTACTTCAAAAGCAACAGTTGTTGTGATTTGCCTCAAAGTGAGTTGGACAGTGGGTAAAGCATCGCCAGAGCTAAAATTAGCTAAAACAGCACATCAGAATGAAATAAGTAGGCTACATACAAATTTATATAGACTGGCATCAGTCGTTAGAGTCCTTTAAAACAAATATCTCTACTATAAAATCCTCTTTAATAGCACTTTCTTGAAGAAAAAAAAACAATATCTCTTATCTCCGACGAGATGAGTCTAGCGAGAAAATGGTTTTCTGAGAAAATAATCAGTGCCAGTATGAAGAAAGAAAAACTCAAATTAACATTATTACAGATTATTTGATCTCAACAGACTTTGTAAGTCTAAAATTTAGATGCTGCTTGTATAAAATTTGATGCATTCTCAAAGTTTTGCACTCATATAACATATGTGTCAGTGACATTGGGCTTGTGTAACTAAAAAGCTAAAATGTCCTAATCAAATGAACATTCGGCCTAACTTTCATAAATATCCTTCAATGGGTTTAGAAGATATTGACCGGACATGAAATCTGTGACATAAACGCTTTTTGAAAATAGGAAATAGTTTATCTTACACGTGGACTTGTTGAAACAAACATGTCCTGTTAGTTTCATAAATATCCTTGATACGGACCGGGCAGAAACTCGAGGCTAAAACGTCTGACTTTAATTTGTGACCTTGACTTTGGGTCGGTGCAACAGGAACATGAATAAAGACTGGATAATGAACGATGGACACTCAAATCATCTTTCATTGGCTGAAATACGCGAAAGATGGTCTCAAATTCCAAACTGCAGGGCAACTATCTGTCAAAGCTACGTGACAATATATATGGAAACCTCAACAAGATTTTAATGATTATTCAGAATTTGCCAATTTTTATTTTTTTATTTTCTGATATAATTGTAATTATGGCACTGTCCTTTATGACATGATAGAGGAACATATTTCCTGCGTGACAACAATTAAAATGCATGTTTACATTTGGTTGTATAATATCCATTCACATACATTTAGTTTATACATGAAAGTTTTACTGTAATAGATGTTTAAACCACATTTTTGTTTGGATAATGCTGTAAGAACCTTCCGACATTTTCATATGATATGATGTCTGTGTTTCACTTTTAGTAGTTGTCTTAAAAAAAAGTGATAAAAAAGGTCAATCTAGATATTGGTATGGTTTCGACACAAACGATTATATATTAATACGCTCTGGTTCACTTCTGTTTACATTAAGTAGGGGCTGCAGAGGTGTCATTGCATAACCTATCATTTTACATGTGCGTGTCCTGCATAGAATAATAACTCTACTATTTCGTAACGCATTATGAACGCAATTTATTATATTTCAGTGTGGTCTAGTCTAGAAGTCATTTTCAATAATAGAAATATTTTTTACACAAATGTGAGGCATACGATCATATTATACAGAACTGTGAAAAATAGGATCTAACTTTTCACACAGACTGAACATACTCTTCACACATTTCTTTCCACTTGTGACCAATCTTACGTTTTGCAATATATACGGCTGTTGTTTTTGTGTGTGTGTGTTTGTCTAAAGCACGAGTTTCCCTACGCTAGAGTTTCCCATACTGCAGTCGCCAGCTTTTATGAGGGATTGAGAGAAAAATGAATGTGAGAATTTTAATTTTGAATACCATTTTCTTACAAATATTTATCTTAAGGCCATGGTTATGTGACAACAATAAGGAGAAATTAACAAATGCAACTACAGCCGATTTAACATCCAAACATCTGAAATTTACAATGATTATTGTCATAATTTTTGACAGATTATACTGTAAAGTTACATTTGAAAAAATGGCGGTCACGTCAAAAACATAATTTACATCACAAATGAAGTACTAATAGTATGAAAAAATATATACGACGTTGTCTCGGTGGTAGTTGTGTAGACACGACTATGTTTTAAAAGATTTAATATGTTTAACTTTTAGCCTGCTGGCGGCAAGTGATTCTGCCTTTGCGACCAGTGCAGACCAAGATCAGCCTGCACTGATCATGGTCTGCACTGTCAGTAAATTTTCAAGTGAACACCTCTCAAAGATATTTGTGGTGAACTCGACATACAGCTACGGCCGTGTATAACAATGCACCACTTGATCAATATAATCTAAACATCCTGCTTGATATAATGATTGTATTTCCTCTTTGTCAAAATGAACGCTGTTAATCATGAAATATTCATAGTGTCATTTAACAGCAGACGATCTGTAAAGACAGCATATAAATTTAGAGAGTTACGCATTATATACATATATATATATATAAAGGGAAATACTGTATAACAAATATTTCAGTGGACTTGTTTATCTGATAACAGAAATAGTTACGTATTTCACCTGTTTTCCATCACATCAAAACACGGTCAGGACATGTTCAATCTGATTAATTACGATAAACGTTTTTTTATTTTTTTGCTTTCTGTGATAGTACTGACGTAGGACATTAATGAAAAATTATGTTTTCCCTGCAGAGAAAGATAGAGATATTCATATGCTATGATTATGATTAGCCATGGCCAGTACAGTCAGTTGAAATGTGCATGTGCATAGCTTTATAAGCACAGCTCGTAATGCTATACATGTATGATGGACCTTTATCGCAACGTTTATACAATTCTGAACGTGTTTGCTTGCATGCCAGTGTCAACTGCTACAGCTGAACGATCATTTAGCACCATGCGTCGGGTGAAGACTTACCTCAGGAGCACTATGACAACTAACAGGCTTTCAGGTTTAGGGCTCCTGAACATTTACAGAGAAAATCAACAACTATGTTCAAAGAAAGTACTTGACATATTTTCCCAGAAAAAAGATAGGAAATGGGATTTCATATTCAATGAAAATGAGTAGAGTATGCATCTTGAATGGGGTTTAACGCTTTCCTCAAAACTATACGTTAACATTGAGTACATGATAGTACTGTACACTATAAATCAATAAAATTGCAAATTGATTTTGACTAAACTTGAAATTTAATGAAGATGTATGAGTCAATATTACATAAATCTGACTCATAATAATCGGTTTAAAATCACTTCAAAATGCACCATTGGCCAGCCTCATTTTAAAAAATTTTCGGGAGGGGGGGGGCATGCCCCCGGACCCCCCCCCCCCCCCACCCCCACAGAACGTTCGCACCTTCGGTGCTCAAACCGTTTTGCGTACACATTATTTTGCCCTAGCTACGCCACTGATGTATGTACATTTTATAATATTTGTGTTTTCCGCCTAAGCTTATGTTTTTCACAAAGCAAAAACGGATTGAATATAAACTTAAAATTTTCAAATCACTGTTTACACTCACCTACGTTTTTAGACTGATTCCATTCCACACAAAGTATTCTGGAGCAAGTCTACATGTTTAACCTTTAAAACATTAACCGAGTTTTCCAACTTCCATCCGATGGATACACAGGCCGGTTTTAAACTAAATAACACGCAGGTACGGTGTCCAGTACATCCTTATACAAAGTCACAATAAAAATCCAGAATAAAATTAATGGTGAACCAATACTTTATATCATAACGGCGGTTTAACTTCCTCCTCCCACCAAGGCAGAATAGTAATTACACGCGCACTTTATAATTTGTACACACTCTCGTAAACTCTGCTCGCGTAGTTACTTTATCGTTAAAATATTATATTATATCGCGTACAGGCCTGACAATCAAAAATGAAACAGACGAGTTTAGCTTGTCAAAACGATTAGGCTGAAATGTAACAATTTTTTTTTCTCAGACCGTATTTATTCTGAAAAACTGATAAACGAAATAAGTTACAATTTCCATGAAAATTGTCCCTATGTCTAAAGAGAAAATTTTTTCCCGCTTCATACGGAGAACTTAGATCAAATGTCAAGTACTTTCATTATGCTAGACGTATTGACTATCAGGATTTACAATACAAGAAAAGTGACCAATAAAAGTAAGGATATGCGAATAAAAAATATATGAACTAAAAACATGAACACTATCACAATATTAACAATAATTTACAGTTTATTATTTTCAAAACAAATATTTGACGGACGTTCCGTAACAGCAAAAAGACCTAGAAGTTAAATAGCGAATTAAACAAAATATCAGAACAGACATAAACAGAACCGTAATATCGGCTTTAAGTTAAAAGTAATTCCCACAGAAAATACATTTTTATATATTATATAACATTATGAAGACGTATTTGTTTCCTTTCATAAAATTATAATCTACACATACGTGAAAAAATGGCTTACCGAATGAGTTTGAATGGAGGATTCAATATTATGTGTCATCATGATAAAATCTTTAATTAGATCATCAAACCGATACGTAGGTCAGTCGTGCAAGAAAGGTATGTCCATGTAGTATCAGGTGCTTTGTCAACCTACCCTAGGGCTTAAGACCACACAATGGCCAAAATACCAAGCGAAAGGATGATGGGAAGATGTGTAATAACAGGGTTCATTAATTTTTGGTCAATTAAAACGATAGTATAGACGTGCAGTTGCTTGCTTCGTCAATAAAATTTACTCTCTTTTTTTCACTGTATGGTAAAACGGGGTAACAGGGTTACTTAAAATTAATAAAACATTTGTGTATCTATCTATAGATCGCTCTGTGGGCTAATCCATCATCCATCTGGTACTGTCACATTTGTGGACAGGTGTGCCATGGTATTGAAGGAAAGGACACAATCTGTCTTTAAGAAAATAAAGCTCATAACCTGAGTGTGACTAATTACTAGACTACATGCGTTTACTTTTATACAACCTGTACGCATGTAATCTAGTCACACTCTGCTTCTAGAGATAACACACACTGTTCATGTAATTTGATATATCGCAAGAGGTCAAACTGTGAGCATGTAAATTTGTGTTCTGAGATTTTTTCTTTATAATTACCTGGGGCCCACGGGTATTTTGGGAATGAAAACAATTTAGTTTTAGCACAGGGGGAATTTGGGTTGTTTTTTCAACGGATTTTTTAAAACCCGATATGCGTTTTTGGTTTAAATCGAAATTTATGGAACGGGGGGTTTTTCCTGCAATATACCCGGGGCCTCTAATGATATATAGACCCAATGTTTTTGTGCCCAAAATTCCTCATTCATTATCTCATAATAATTTTTTTTCAAATTTCAGCAATAAACAGTATTGATACCTATTTTGTGCAAAAAGGGTTTTTAAAATTTTTTCCTGGATTATGGTCCTGTGTTGTTTTGCTCTATACTTAGTATTCAACAAAGGGTCCTTTGTGGGGGCCCTGAATCAAAATTTGAAATTCGCTCTGTGAAGTAGTAAATTAGTCGGGGGAAATGTGCCCTTTTTGGGCCCAAAAAATTTTATTTTTGCTAAAACAAAAAAATTTTTCAGAATTAAGAAAAATATATTCATAGATCTACTTGAAAATCTTTTTAAAAAGGGAGTAATTTTTTCTACATTTAAGCGTTATTTTTAAATTAAAAAAAAAAGAAACCCACGTTTTTCCCCCCATTAAGTTATTTTTTTTTGGGCCCGGGTGGTCCCACAAACATCCATAATTTTTTCCCGGGGTCTGTATAACTTCTGGCCGCGGGAAAAATCTTTGACTTGTTTCATTTTTGCGCGAAAAACCAAGTTATAGGGCCCCTTGACTAATAAAAAAAAGTCCAAATATCTCAAATGTACTTAAACCTGAGTCAAAAAAACTTTAAAGGGATTGTTTTAAAAGCATAAGAAGTTGTGTGCCTGGTTTTTCTATTTGGGATTTCATCCAGTAGGCCGGGGTTAGATCCTAATTTTAGCGGAAAATGCATATAAAGGTTTAAAAGTTTCTGCGCATATATCTGAAAAATTTTTACCTACGGGCCTTTCTAATCTAAAATCTAAAATTGAAAGGGGGGGGGGGGCCGGGGGGAAAGGGGGGGGGACCCCCACATATCAAAGTTTTTTCCAAAATTTTCTACTTTACCTTTAAAACGATTTATTAACAAAATTACGCATTAAGTTTTTCTCCCTTGTAAAATTTTTCACTTTTGCAAGAGAACTGATTTGAGAGTCGGATTTTTCCCGCTTTTTCCCCACCGATTTTTGGAATAACCGTTACTTTTTTGTTGCCGCAAAACATTCATCTTTAAAGGGCCGATAATCCAAATCTGCACCTAAAAAGGTTGTGAAAGATTCTGTACTTTGATATTTTTTTTTAAACAATTTTTTTAATGGCCAAGTTCTAGAAAGTTTACCAAAAGGAAATGGGATTTGGGGAAAGAAAAAAAACCAACCTCCCTTTTATTTTTCTTCTTATAAATAGAGTGGCTTTTAATTTTGTATGACTTTCACTACTGTTTAGGCGGTAGGAAAATTTTACGCAAAAATGTTTTAGTTCTTAATTTAGTTTAATAAAAAAATTGGGCCAAAAAAATCAATCCGGCCTACGCGTTTCTGCAGCATAGACCCCAAGGGGTGATGTGAAAATTAGTTTTTTGTCAGTTCCTTTTTGTCGTTCTTCCGGGAAAACTAATCCCCGTGGGCTTTAAAATAAATTTTAAATACATAAAAAATGCTGAAATAAAATCTATTGGTGAATTATAAGGGTGACTTAAAGGGTTTTTGACCAGATTTGGTACTTTTTTATAAATTTTTTCGGAGCATTGTGAGCATGCAGCCTTGGTACCTCCTTTTTAGGCCTACGTACAGGTTTTTCCCCGGAGAAAAATTTGAGATAAAAAAATGCTTTGTTTTAAACAGAAACCCAATGGCAATTAACGAGTTTTCCGAATTGATGTGAGCACTTTTGGGGCGCTAAAAGTCTTTTTTTGGCAATTTTTTAAGTACCAAAAAAAAGAATTTTTCGTACAGAAAATTTTTAAAAAGGGTCTTTTTTTTACTTTTAGACCCTTTACTTTTTTTCCCATTTCTTACTCGATTCGAGGGTAAAAATTGGGTTTTCCTTTTTCATTAAAACAGGTACCCCGGATACCACAATATAAACATCTGCATACACTATAAATAAGTAACCCGAAATTTGTGTTACAACGTCGAAATTTCCAGGCAATATCCTCGAAACTTAGCAAAAATATTTTCAAAATTCTTTTCTACAGAAAATTTGAGAGTTCAAGTTAGTATCACGAAATTTTTGGTGAAAAAGGGACAAACAACGGGCCTTTTATAAATGCTCTGTTTGTAAAAACCCCTCGGGGGGCCCAATCCAAATTATGAAAAAGATATTTTTTCGTTTGCAAAGCTTTCCCTTAACGAGCATTTTTAAATCTAATGGGATTTATAACGAAAACCGTCGGTATTGACGAAAACAATTAAAATGCAATACACTGCAGTCGTCCAAGAAATTATGAAATTGTCTTTAAATAAATCTTTCCCACTCCTTCGAAAAACCCCCGATTCTTTCCCTTGCATGCAATTTTGATTTTTCTTTTTTTCCCCGGCAATTTGTGACTGCTTAGAAACTGAAAGAGGTAATTTTAAAACTTTTTTTAAAAATTTTGAACTGAGATTTATTTATTTTTGGGTATATTTTCCCAATTTTCCTATTTGTTTATTTATAGGAAGTGATTTAGGGGGTATGTTTATGAAAAAGGATTTAGGGGTAGTGATTTATGGGTAGTGATTTATGGGTAGTGATTTATGAGTAAAATATGTTTTAAATGGGGTTGAGTGATTTTTTGGGTAGGGGTTTTAAAGGGGTAGATATTTTTAAAGAGTAAATAAAATAACACAGTAACTTTTTGTTGGCCTTTGGAAAAACGGCCAACTTAAAATTTTAGCGGATAGTTAAGAAAAATACTAAGTCGGAATATAAAATTTTTAACCCGAAGTTTCGACAAACTTTGCTCGACATTTATTTTTAAACAATCGAAATTTCAAAGTTAGTTTAAAAAATTCGGCTTTAGAAAATTTTTTGGCCATTTGGCAAAAAAACTGTTTACTCCCCCTTAAAATCTTATCAAAGATTATGGTGAAGAAACTGAAAAATTCCTCGAGGATAGATCTCCTTTAAAAAGTATTGTATTTTCTGATTAAACAAATTAAAATTATTGAGGACGAGAAATTTTGGTTTTATTTATCCTTTTTTCCTTTTTCCTTTTTCGATTAAGGGAATAAATAACAAGGTACTTTTGTTATTTATTCCTTATTAAAATTGCGAATAATTAACAGACACTTTAAACCCACCAGAAAAAGTCTAATCTCCAAACAAAAACGTTTTCCCTGAACAACCCATATCTATTTACCAAGCAATGAAAAAAGTTAAAATAAGGAATAAGAAAAGGATTAAATTTTGTTACTTATTTTTTATTCAAACGCGAATAAAAACAGAAAAATTTTTTACAAAAAAAAAAGTGTCATCGGTTCACTATTTCCCCCAAAATTTGATTTAATTTTTCACTTTAAGACCTACAAAAAGTGTTCTGAAACATGTCATATTCTAAAATTAAGTAACGGGGTTATTTTGTTACTTTTTCCCTTATTCAAAACGCAAATTTAAGTAACGGGAAAAAATTTAAATACCTTTATAAACCCCCACCTGTTCCCATTTTTTCAATAATTTAATTACCCCCCTATTAGAGAAAAAAACGTGTTGAAAAACACATGTCTTATTTTTTTTCGCAGAAATGAAAAACCGAAAAAAGGAAAAAGGAACTGGTTTCATTTTTTTACTTATTCCTTTTTAAAAAACGCGAAAAAGTAACAAAAAATTAACAAAAAAATGAAGTCTCATCGTGTTCACTATTTCTTCAACAAAAAATTAATTATTTCCACTGAAAGGGACTTTACAAAACGGTTTTGAACCCCTTTCCCAGTCTTTCTTCCCCAAGAAATATTATAATCGAAAAAGGGAAATAAGAAAAATAGTTTCTTTTTTGTTACTTTTTCCCTTATTCCTTTTTCCCAAACGCAAATAAGTAACAGAGAAATAAACCCAATTAAGTCGAATCAGTTAAACCCCTTTTTTTTCCCCAACATGATTTAGTAACACATTTTTCAACCTAAAAAACGGTTCCGAACACTTAAACATTTTTATTTCATCAAAAAATTGCAGCAGTCGAATAATTAGAACTGGAAAAAGAAAAAGATGAATGAATTTAAAGAAAACACCTCATACTTTCATCTTTTCTTCAACTTAAAATTTTTATTACTCACTTTAACCCCTAAAAAAACGTGTTTAAAAAACACAGTCATACGTTTTCCCCGGAGAACTGTAAATTTCAAATAAAATAAGTAATGGATTAAATTTTGGGTTCCTTTTTCCCTTTTTAAAAAACGCAAAAAGTAACAGACTAATTTTTCCATATAAAGTTCAGCGCGTTAAACCCACCCCCTTCAACATAAATTTAAAACTCATTTTAAAAAACCTACAAAACGTGTTGTGAAAAATTTGTCATATTTTTTTTCCCCGAGAAATGAAAAAGTCAAAAAAGGGAAATTTAAGGGAAAATGAATTTTTTTGGGTTTCCCTTTTTCCCTTATTCAAACGCGAATAAGAAACAGAGAAAAAAACACCAGTTAATTCTCATCACGTTCCCTTTTTTTTTAAACATGATTTTAGTAACACTTTTTCCCAAACCCAAACAAAACGTGTTCCAAACACTTGACATTTTTTTTCATAAAGAAATTGCAGAATTTCGAAAAAATTTAAAGAACGGAAAAAAAGAAAAAGATGAATGAACTTAAAATAGCCCCTCATCTGTTCTCATTTTTTTCAATTTGATTTTATTACTCACTAAAACCCCTACAAAAACGTGTTCTAAAACAATGTCAAAATTTTTTTTTGGCCGAAAACCCGATAAACTTTTAAAAAAGGAAATTTAATTTAACGGGGATTCATTTTGTTATTTTATTCCTTATTCAAAAAGCGAATAATAACAGACTAATGAATACCATAAAAAGTCTCCCCTCGTTCCCCATTTCTTCAACATGATTTAAATCTCACTTTTAAAAACCTAAAAAAAACGTTTTGTGAACACATTCATATGTTTTCGGTGAAATGAAAAAGTCGAATAAGGAAAAAGTAAACTAAATTTTAATTTTGTTATTTTGTTCCTTATTCCTTATTCAAACGCGAATAAGTAACAGAGAAAAAATACCAGATTAATCTCATCTCGCCCACACTTTCTTTAAATATGTTTTAGTAACACACTTTTCAACCTACAAAATTTGTTCCGAACCCCATGCATTTTTCTTTCTTTCAAAAATTGCAGAAGTCAAATAATTAAAACAGACAATGAATACCATATAAAAATCTCGGGTCTTTTCATCATTTCTTCAACTTAATTCTATTACTAAATAAACACCTACAAAACGTTTTTGAACACTTTGTCAAAACCTTTTCCCCCCCCGCCGGGACGATAAATTTCAAAAAAGGGGAATAAGAAAACGGTTTTTCATTTTTTTTACTTATTCCTTATTCAAACCCCGAATAAGAAACAACAAATTTACAACAAAATAAATTTTGGCCTTTCGCTTTCACTATTTCTTCAGCATGTTTTTAATTATTCACTTTAAGCCCTACTAAAGGTTTTGAAGTATGTCTTTATTTTTTTCCCCGAGAAATGAAAATACTCGAAAAGGAATAAGAAATTTGGTTTTCATTTTGTTATTTTTTCCTTATTCAAAAGCAATAGGAAAAACAAAAGAAATTAACAAAACAAATATACCCTATTTAAAAATGTCTGAATTTTTCAATTTTCTCAAAATTTTCTGTTCAGAGGAAAATGATTGGCTTTAAAAATTAAAAAAACAGGGAAATTTGCCAGGGGATTTTACGATAGCGACTTTAGATTGGTTTTTAAATAGCCCTATAAAAATTACTTAGCACCCTTCTCCACGGGACTTTTGAAATTGAAATGAACAAAAGGGTTCGTTTAAATATGTTTAGGGGTTTCTTTGGGGCATGAGAAAAACAAAATTGTTTTTCAAAAGAAAAAGATACAACTGATTTATTATAAAATTTTTAAATTTAAATTTGAATGTTTTGGGAAAATTTTAAATTTGCCCCTTGGAATTTAAGTATAGCAAATAAACCCTTTGAAATTTTACTTAATCTTTTCACTTTGAAAAGAAAAAATTAGCATTTCATATACGGAGATTTTCCAAAGAGATTTTAAAAAGGCCCAAAAAACTTCGAATGTAAAAATTCCCAAGTAGCATTTTTTTAAACCAAAAAAATATACTTTGGGAAACCAAAAATTAAACTTTTTATTTGCTCAAAAAATAATCACAGTGTTATTTTTTTAACTTGAAATTTTTACAAAAAATATGGGAAACAGTATCTTTTAAGGGTTTTTTAAAAAAAGTCTTCCTTTTTAAATGTAAAAAAACAAGAAAAAATTTTCCAAAAAAGGGATATGGTAAATTTTTTAGGTAAAATAAAACATATTTTTAATTTTAAAAAATTTTAATAAAAAAATAATGTTTTAATTTCTTCTAAGTGTTATTGGCCCTTTAAAAAAGAAAATCATTTTTTAGAAAATTGAAAAGAGACTGCCTCAATGGGGAAACCCCATCCGACTTCAACTCTTTCCCATACCATTTGAAAAGAAAAGTAAATTTAAAGGGAAAGGGAAAGGGGAAAAATCAATTTCAGGATATAGTTTCATAATTTGCATAACAAGGCAAAAACAAAAGGTCATGCATTACCCACCTGATGTTTTTTAATATAATATAAACGTTTTCATAAAAACAAGTTAAAGCAATTGCATTATCCTTTTTTTGTACACTTTTGAAATAAATTTTTCGAACTTTTCTGGCGGGCGGTTTTAAGTCACCTAACAAAGTTTAAGCCCAAATAAAAAGAATTAGGGAATTGATTATGTTTTTGTCCCCGGGTAAAAACATAAGCAATCCCCGGTAATAACAAAAGCCTAAACCATTGTAAAAAAGCTTGGACAGCCCGGGAGGGGAATGGAATTATAAAACTAAAAAACCCTCGGGTTTAAAACAGGTAGGAAAAATCCCTAATTTTATTAAAATTTATTGTAAAAGTTTTAAATTTAAAAAAAACCCTCCCCCGAAAATAAATTGTCTAGTTTAAAATTTTTTTTTCAAAAATTTAAAATTTGGGTTTAAATACAAAAAATATATAAAAAACCATCTGTTAAAAAATAACAAAGAAGTAAAAAATTTTTTAAAAATTTCCCCCCGGAAAAAAAAAAAAAAAAAACTTTCCCCAAAAATTCAGACGTCTATAAAATATTGGACCTTTTTTTGCCTTTGATTAGAAAAATGTTTATAAAAAAGGGTTTAAAAGATAAGGTAAACGCACCCAATTTAAATGAGAGGTTGTGGGTTTTCCCTCCCACACCCCAGGCCATGGAGATTTTTTGGGATTTTTAACAGTTACAGATTTTTTTCCCCTTAGCGTTTAACCCCCGGGTTGATTTCAGAAACCCTTTCCCCTTGACAAATTGGTAGACATGAACCCCCTTTATGTTACCATGATTAAGTTTTTATATAACCTATAAAAAAGTATATAAATTTGTACCCAAACACCCAAAGGGAGTCCAAAATTTTTATGATCATATCATTTAAAGCCCCCGAACTAGTTCCCCATAAAAAACGATTTTGAACCCTGTCCCGAAATTAAAATTGAACCCGCGCGTTACTTGTTATTTATTCGGGGCCCCGAAAAAGTAACAAATGAAATACCACCACAAGAATCCGTAAAACGAACAACTTATGTTGATAGAAATTTGATAGCTATAACAATCATATAAATTTTTTGGGGGTGAAAAAAGTCTTTTAATTTATTCAAAAAAAGAAAGTTTCCTTTTTATTATTTGTGCACGAATAAGTAAAACATTTTACTAGCACCAGGGCGAAATTCCCAAAAAATTTTTGTTCACATGAAAAAAATAACCCTCAACAAGGGCCTATAAAAACAGTTTTTAAAAATGTCTGAATTTAATTTAACCCCCACGTTTTCTTGTTACTTTTTTCGGCCGCGAAAAAGTAAAAAAGATGAATTTTTCCACCCAATTTAAACCCTAAACCCAAAAACACTTAGTTGTGTATGATTCAGTTTAGCTATAACAAGTCATTTTAAAAAGACTTTGAACATGTTGGGAAATTTGAATTTAACCCGTACGTTTTTATTATTTATTTGTGCACAAATAAGTAAAACATATACTACCACCAATGTTTGTGGGCCAAAAACTTAAAAGTTCAGCCGGATTTACTAACCCCCATCAAAAATCCTATAAAAAAAAGATTTTGAACATTTCTGAATTTTATTTTAACCCCCAAAATTTTCTTGTTACTTATTCGGGGGGCCGGGGGAATAAGAACAGAAGAATTACCACAAGATGAAGTTCCCCAAAACGAAAAAACGTATGTCGAGTGTTTATTGGAGTAAACTATAAAAAAGTTTATAAAAATTTAGTTCTATAAAACTGAATTTATTAAACCCCCACTTTTCTTATTACTTATTTTTTTTTCACGGTAAGTAAAACATGGGATTTGCATAGATGCAGTCCCAAAACTTTTTGTTCAGCATGTTTTACTTCTCCCAAAAAGTCCAAACAAACCCAATTTTTAATAAGTCCCGAATAATATTGAACCCGCCCCGTTACTTGGGTTTCTTAATTTGGCCGCGAAAAAAGTAAAGAAGAATTACCACAGAATGAAGTTTGCAAAACAAAACTTTCTTATGTCGGTGGGGATTGAGTAAGCTATAGCAAGTCCTATAAAAGTGGTTCTGAACAAAGTCCGAAAAAATTTTAAAACCCCAAAAATTTTCTTATTAAATTAAAATTTTTGCCCCCAAAAAGTAAAACAAGGGAATTTTCCCCTAGATGCCGTGGCCCAAATTTTATTTCAAAACAGGGGTTGGGAAAAAACCCCAACAAGTCCTAAAAAACCCAAATTTTTAAAATTTTCCGAATTAAAATTGAACCCCAAGTTTTAGTTACTTTTTTGGGGCCCCGAAAATAAGTAAAGAAAAAATTTTCCAAAAAAAATGAAGTCGCAAAATCGGGAAAATACTTATGTCGGAATGTGATTGAGAAGCTTAACAAGTCAAATAAATTTGGTTCTAACATGGGCTGAAAATTAAAATTAAAAACCCCTACGTTATTATTTTTTGCACGAAAAAGTTTAAAAAATGCACTAGCCAAAGATTTCAGTGCCCAAAACTTATGTTCAGTGGGTTTATGCCCCAACAATTCCTATAAAAACCCCATTTTGAACATGGCTGAATAATTTTTGAACCCCACGTTACTTGTTACTTATTCGGCCCCCGAATAAGTAACAGAAGAATTACCACAAGATGGGAAATCGAAAAATCGAAAAATACTTTTGTAGAGTATGACTGAGTAACTATAGCAAGTCATATAAATTTGGTTCCTGAACATGTCTGAATTATATTAAACCCGACCCTTTTTTTTTTATATATTTGTGCAAAGAATTTAAATAAAACATGCCCTTTGCACTAGATCAGTGCCAAATCTTATGTTCAGCATGATTGACAGCTTTCCCCTCTAAAACCTATAAAACCAATTTTGAAATGTCTGAATTTTATTGGGAAACCCCCGTTACTTGTTACTTAAAAGGGCCCCGAATAAATAACAAAAAGAATTATCCCCAAAAGAAGTCGCAAATCGAAAAATACTTATTCGAGTTTTTGGGTTTAGTTTAAACTATAGGGAATTTAAAAAAAATTGGTTCCCGAAAATGTCTGAATTTTATTAAACCCGTACTTTAATTTTTATTATTTTTGGGACGAAAAAAGTATAACATTTCATTTCACTAGGGGCAGTGGCCCAAAACTTATCCTCAAAACCGATTGGGAAAAAACCCTCCCCAAGTCCTATAAGACCGAAATTTTAACATTTTTTGAATTATATTGAATCCGCAATTTCTGGGTTCCTTTTTCGGCCCCCGAAAAAAAATAAAAGAAAAAATTTTCCCCAATATGAATCGCAAATCGAACATTTCCCTTTTGTCGGTGGGGATTGAGTAAGCTATATCAAGTCAATAAATTTGGTTCTGAACAAGTCTGAATTATATTAAAAACCCCTACGTTAAATTAAATTTCTTTTTGTTTCACGGGAAAAAGTTAATAGCATAGACCCAGATGCAGTGCCCAAATCTTATGTTCCCCATGATTGACTAGCTCTCAACAATTCCCGTAAAAAAAAATTTTGAACAAAGGTTTTGAATTTAAATTTAAACCCCGAAAAGTTTCTTTGTTACTTATTTGGCCGTGAATAAGTAAAAGAAGAATTAAACCCCAAGGGTGAAGTCGCAAATCGAAAAAACTTATGTCGAGTGTGATTGAGTAAGCTATAAAAAGTTTATATAAATTTGGGTTTTGAAAAAGTTTGAATTGTGTTAAACTCAAAAGTTACTTAAGATTTTTTTTGCACGAATAAAAAAAACTGCACTAGCACTTAAAATCAGTTCCCCAAAATTTTTGTTTAGCAAGGGTTTACTAGCTCCCAATAAATTCCTATAAAAAGATTTGAACATGGGCTGAATAATAATTTAAAAAGCAGTTTACTTTGTTATTTCTTTTGGGGAAAATTTTTCCCGAAAAGTAACAGGGAAAATTTAATCCCCCAAAAATGAAGTCGCAAATTAACATTCAAATGTAAAGTAAAAAATTTTAAGTTGGCCCCCCCGCAAGTCCCAATTTTAAATTTAAGGGTTTTTTGAACATGTCTGAATTATAATTTAAACCCCCCCTACTTTACTTAAAAACCTTTTTTTGCCCGAATAAGTAAAACATGCCCTTTGCCTTTTAGTGCAGTCCCAAAAAACCCTTAAAGTTTAGCATGATTGCTTGCTCCCCAAAAAATCCTATAAAACCGATTTTTATCATGTCTGAATAAAATTGGAAAACCCCCAAAGTTACTTGTTTTTTTATTTGGCCGCGAATAAGTTTAAAAGAAGAAAAACCACAAGATGAAGTCCCCAAATCAAAATACCTTGTCGAGTGTGATTGAAGGGAAAATATTTAAAAGTCATATAAATTTTGGGTTTTGAAATGTCTGAATTTTTATTAAAAAACCCTACTTTACCTTAAAAACTTTTTTTGTGCACGAATAAGTTAAAAAAATGCATTTGCCCCTAAAATGCCGTCCACATCTTAAACTTAGCCGGGGTTAAATAAAACCCCCAAAAAAGTCCCCATAAAACCGGGTTTTTAACTTGTCCCGAAAAATAGAACCCCCAAGTTTCAAATTACTAAATTTGGCCGCGAAAAAGTAACAGAAGAATTACCACAGGAAAGAAGTCCGCAAATCGGAAAATTTCTGATGTTTGATTTTGATTGAGTAAGCTATAAAAAAAATAACAAGTCAAATAAATTTGGTTCTGAACCCGTCTGAATTATACTAAAAAACCCCTAGTTACTTATTACAAATTTTTTTTCACGAATAAGTAAAAAAGCACAAACCTAGACCCGTGCCAAAAAGTTTTTATTCAGCAGATTGACCAGCTCTCAGCAAGTTTCCCATAAACCGTTTTTTAAAAATTCTGAAAAATTTTGAACCAGCACGTTTTTTTTTACTTAAATTTGGGCCCCGAATAAGTAACAGAAAAACTACCACCAAATGAATTCCCCAAATCGAACATACTTTTTGTCGGTGGATTGAGTAAACTAAAACAAGTCCCCTATAAATTTGGGTTCTGGGAAAATTCTGAATTTTTATTAAAAAACCCCTACGTTTTCTTATTACTTAAATTTTTGCACGAATATTGGGAAACAATTTCACAAACTTAGATGCAGTTTCCAAATTTATGTTCAGCATGATTGACTACTCCCAAAAGTCCATAAAACCCTTTTTGAATATCTGAATAATATTGAACCCGCACGTTACTTGTTACTTTTTTCGGCCGCGAATAAGGGAACAAGAAGAATTTTCCACAAGATGAATTCGCAAATCGAAAAATACTTAAGTCGAGGTGATTGAAAAGCTAAAGGGAAGTCATAAAAATTTGGTTCTGAACTTTTTGAATTTTTATTAAACCCGTACTTTCCTTATTAAATTATTTTTTGGGAGAATAAGAAAAAAAGCATTTGCAAAAGATGCCCTTCCCCAAAACTTATGTTTTAAACATGGGTTGACTTGCTTTCCCCCCCCAAATCCCATAAAACCCATTTTGGGAAAATGTCTGAAAAAATATTTTTAAACCGCACGTTATTGTTACTTATTTTTGGGCCGCGAATAAAAAAAAGAAGAATTACCCCCCAAAATGAAAATCGCAAATCGAACAAGCTTATGCCGAGGGATTGAGGGAAGCTATAAAAAAAGTCATATTTAAAATTTTGGGTTTTGAACATGTTTTGAATTATATTAAAACCCCAAAGTTACTTATTACTTATTTTGAACGGGGAAAAAGGGAAAAAAATGCACTAGCACTAGACGCAGTGCAAAAAACTTAGTTCAGCCCCTGATTGACTAGCCCCCCATCAATTTCTTAAAAACCGATTTTTAAATGTTTTGAATTATATTGAACCCACAAATTTCTTGTTACTTATTCGGCCCCGAATAAGTAACAGAAGAATTACCACAAGAGAAGGGCGCAAATCGAACATAAAAAAATGTCGAGTGTGATTTAGGGAAGCATAAAATTTTATAAAATTTGGTTCTGAAGATTCTGAATTTTTAAAATTAAAAAACCCGTGCTTACTTATTATTTTTTTTGTGAACGAATAAGTAAAAAAAGCATTTTCACTAAAATTCCGTCCCCCAAACTTATGTTCAGCATGATTGAAATAGTCCCAAGAAGTCCTTAAAAAACCCATTTTGAACATGTTTTGAAAAATTTTTGAACCCGCACGTTACTTGTTACTTTAATTTCCCCGAATAAATGACAGAAAAATTAAACCCCAAAAAGAAAATCGCAAATGAACTTTCTTATGTCAGTGTGAATTTATAAGTTATCAAGTCATTAAATTTATTTGAACATGTCCCGAATTATATTAAACCCCAAAAGTTTTTAAATTTCAAAATTTTTGGGACAATAAGAAAAAAATGCCCTAGGGATTTGATGCGTGCCCAAATTTTTAAGTTCAGCAAGATTGATTAGCCCCAGCAAGTCCTATTTAACCGATTTTGAAAATGGGCTGAATAATAATTTAACCCCCCACGTTATTTTTACTTATTCGGCCGCGAAATAAAAATAACAGAAGAAAAACCACAAGAAAAATCGCAAAAACAAAAATACGTTGTCGAGTGGATTGAGTAACTATAAACAAGTCATAAAAATTTTGGGTTTTGAACATGTCTGAATTTTATTAGACCCAAAATTTCTTATTTCTAATTTTTTGAACGAATAAGGAAAACATGGGACTAAAACAATAGATGCAGTGCCAAATTTATTTCAGCTGATTTACAGTTTTTCCCAAACAAAATTTCCCATAAAAACCCATTTTTAAAAATGTTTTGTATTATATTGAACCCCCACGTTCCCTTTTTCCTTATTCCGGGCCCGAATAAGTAACAGAATTTTACCCCAAAAATTAAAAACGCAAAATCAACATAATTATGTACAGTAAAATTGAGTAAAACTATATCAAAAACATATAAAAATTTGGGTTTTGAAATGTCTGAATTATATTAAACCCGTTTCGTTAAATTATTTCTTTTTTTTGCACGAATAAATAAAAAAATTTCACTTGCCTAGATGCAGTGCCAAAAAATTTTGTTTGCATGATTGACTTAAACCCCCACAGGGCCTATAAAACCCGATTTTTTAAAATGGTTTTGAATTTTAAAAAAAACCCGCACGTTACTTGTTAATTAATTTGGCCGCGAAAGTAAAAAGAAAAATTATACCAAAATGAAAACGCAAATCGGAAAAACCCCAAAATGTTTGGGGTAATTTAATTTTTGGAAGCTATAGCAAATCATAAAAAATTTTGGGTTTTGAACATGTTGAAATTTATTAAAACCCTACGTTTCCTTTTTACTTATTTGTGAACGAATAAGTAAAACGTGTACTAGCACCCGATGCATTCCAAAACTTATATTCAGCAAATTAAATTTACTAGCCTTTGGGAAAAGGGAAAAAAAACCCGACTTTTAAAATTTCTAATTATATTAAACCCGTACGTTACTTGTTATTTTTTCATCCCCGGGTAAGTAACGGGGAAAATTTACTGCCGGAAAATGTCGCAAAAACGTATGTTAGTTGGTTTTCGAATAACTGGGAAAAATTAAATTCCCCTAAAAGAAACCCCAAATCGAAAACAGGTATGTAAAAAAAAAATTTATCTATAATAAGAGTTTAAAAAATCTGTTTTTTTAACATGTTTAAAATTTTCGGGACTATTACTACTCGGATCGGAAAAAAAATGTAAAAAAAAAACATGCCTTAAAAATTTTTAACAAATTTTAAAACCCTTTTTATAATTTAAGAACAGTGACCTTTTGTAAAGTAAAACAGAAACGGGGGGTTTCGGTAACGTTTCCCCTTGCAGTATTTATTTGGGAAGGAATCTGAAAATTAAAGTTGAAATTCTACGGGGGAATTTAAATTTTCGACTTGTTGCAACGCTTCTTTTTTTCCTGATCTATGACAGGACAGGGATGGCTAGGATGAAATTTATGAACATTTTTCACCCCAAACCCTGAAAATCTTGGGGATCCCTCTATGGAAAATAAAGCCCCCAAACGGAAATTCACAACCACACAGACCCAAACCAAAAATACTCATGGTAACACTAAAAAGCCATTCCATGGTTAAAAAAATGGCAATTTGTATTTTTAGTTCACCCTACCCCTGGGGTTTGGGGTGCTATCTTGTCGAGAAAACCATCCACAATCGTAATGACCCGAAAAAAAGAAACAGAAATTTTGGGAAAATTTTTCTAGTCTTGCTTTCAATATATCTACAAGATAGAAAAATAAATAAAAAAACTAACACTTTGGGGACAAGGGGGTGCAAAAATTGGAAAAAATTCGACACTGACCCCGTGGGTTCCCCGGAATAAATAACAGAAAATCAAATTTTTTGGGTATTTTTTTAAAATTTGGTTTTTGGGTATTTTTATAAAAAAAATTTATTGAACGCATTGCAGATAAATTAAAAAATTTTCCCAGACCCGGGAATCACGGGGGGGGAATTCCCCAAAATATGGGAATTTCCCCAAAAGGGCAACCCCTTAAAATCATATGTTGTGCTTCCGGTTGTACATATGTGGTAAACATTTTCGCCGAAAAATACGTGAAATTTTATTTGGAAATGAAATTTTGTGAAAATGACTTGTTTTGGGCAAAAAAACGCGATTTCAGTGCAACCCAGTATTCCTTTTCCTTTGCATGTAAGTGATTTACCATTCCCTTTTTTTGGGGAAAATGAAAGGAGAAAAACGTTTTCCACCGGTGAAGCGGGATAACTGAAAAAAAAGCCCAAAATTTTTTTTTCAAAAAGGGGGAAATTGTTGTTTTGGGTTCCCCGCCCTGCTTTTTTGCCCTCGCAAACTTCCCTATCTAAAAACTCATCCTTAAGAAAAAATATTTGGCGATCACTTTGCTTTGAAATTATTTTTGGGCGAAAAAACCCAATGGGGAAAACTTTTGTTGAAAAGTTGGGGTACATATGTGGTGCATTAGATTTTTTTTTTAATCCACATTTTTTGAGTTAAATGGGACCTGAATAAAAAAAAGAACAGGGAAAAACGTGCCCAAATATATGTCAAATCAGTCCCAAAAAATTTTTATACTTTTTTATGAAAATGATAATTTTTAAATGAGCACCCGCTTTAAGCTTTTATTAGGGCGTTGTAGAACATTTCCCCTCAAAGTCAAAGCATCTCTCCTAAAACCACAGGCGTTAAGTGGGGCTTTTTCTTATTGACCTTGGGGAAGGGAGGGAAATTTTTTTATGTAAAGTTTTACACTAAACCCCCTTCCCATTTAGGGGAGATGCGTTTACCCCCCTTAAAGGAAATGTTCTAAAGCCCCAAAATGTAAACTTAAAACTGGGGCCCTTTTCCCAAAAATGTTGCCCTTTAATATGCAAAGTATATATTTTTTGAAATAAAGTGAGATTTAAATTTTGGGAAATTTTTCCAAATTCATTTCTTTATCCAATTTCCCTTTTAAACTTATTTTTTTTGGGAAAAACAATTTTCTTTTTCCCTAAAATTCAATCACAGGTTTAAAAACCCCCCCAAAATTTTTTTTTTGCGGGAAAATTTTACCACATATGTACCTCCGGGAAACAAAAACATATGAATTTTAAACCCCCCCGCCCCCCCTTTTTGGGGTTTCATATGTTGGGTCCCCTTTCCCGTGTGGAAATGAATTTTTCGGAAATGACCCTTGTTTTTTCAAAAAAAAAAAAAAAAAAAACCCCCATGCAGTGCCCAACCCAGTATACATTAACAAACACGTAAGTGCATTTTCCCCTTTCCTGTATTTTTTAGAAAAAGGGCCCGAGAAAAACTTATCCCCCGTGAAGGGGGTATGACTGGAAAAAATTTCAATTTTTTTTTCAACAGAAAAGAAAATATGTTGTAAAATTTCCCTAAAAGCTTGCTTAAAAATTTGCCCTCGAAAGCTTCCCCAAAGCAAAAACCCCCGCCAGAAAAAGAAAAATTTTGGTGTCCCCTTTTTTAGAAAAAAAATTTTTGGGGGGAAAAAACCCAGTGAGAATATTTTGTTTTGGAAGGGGGACATATGTGGTGCGTTTTGACTTTTTAGAACTCCCCACTGAGATCTTAAGTTAAATTGGTATCTGGTAAAGAAAAAAAACTGGAAATATGTGCCAAGTTATATTCACATTAAATTTCCCAAAAAAAAAAATTTTGATGTATATTTAAAAACATAACATATTAAAAAACGAGCACCCGCTTTAAACTTTCATATGTTTCCCGTAGAACATTTCCCCTAAGGAGGGCAAAGCATCTCTCCTAAATCCGATGGGGTTTAAAGTTGAAACATACATACTTTTTACCGACATTCCCCAGGTTTAACAAACCCTAAGCACCACATTTAAACCCCTTTGGGGTTTTGGAGAATTTCTTTTACTTCTGAGTGGAAATGTTCACAACGTCTAAATAACTTAAATTGTGCTCGTTTATAAATTATCACTTTTTATACAAATGGGAAAATAATTTTTGGACGATTTGCATATATTGGGACGTATTTCCGTTCGGTTTTTTTACCAGGTACCATTTTAAACCCCGATCGTGGGGTTCAAAAAAATCTAATTTCACCCCATATGAAACCCATATACAACTAAAGAATTTCCTTTTGGGTTTTTCGCCCCCCAAAAAAAAATTTCTACAAATTTTCGCCAAATTTTTTTTTCAGGATGGGTTTAGCAAACGGGAAAGGGTTTCGAGGGCAAAATTAAGCAGGGGCAAGGGGGAACAAAACAACAATTTCCCCCTGTTTATAAAAAATTTTTGCTATTTTTCAGTTAAACCGCTTCACGGGGATACGTTTTTCTCCCTCAATTTTTACAAATACAGGTAAGGAAATGGGACTTTTCATGTAGGTAATTTTATACCCAAACACTGATCGCGGGGTTTTTGGGAAAACAATGTCCCTTTTTTACAATATTTAATCACAAATAAAAATTTTTCGTATTTTTCTCGAAAAGTTGCACATAAAGTCTACCGGAAGCACAACATTTTGTTTTTTTAAACGGTTTTTCCCTTTGGAAAAAACCAAAAGTTGGATCCCCCCCGTGGAAAAGAAAAGTCAGGTTCCCGACAAACTATAAAATCTAGGAGGTCTGGCACACCCAGTTCATGGTGGAAAAGATTTGCGTTAAAAAACTAAAGGAAAAATTCCCCAATGTGTCCCGTCACACAACAAACCCAAAAGCGTTAACGGGCGCCAAACGTATAGAAATAAAAGGGGGGCAGAAAGTTTTTCCGGGGACGAACGGCAACTCCCGCTCACTCGGGTTTCTCTGGGGATAGGTTTCATTTGGGCGCATAAAAAAGCACAGTGAAAACCCCAAAAATTAAAGCACCCTAAAAAAGGGGCGAACCAAAGTTCAGTTTTAAAAGGAAATCACCGTAATGGTAACGGATTTGTACCCCGTTTAAAAAGTAAGCACCCAAAGCATGAGAAAATGACAAAAAGTTTTTGTCGTTTTTCGTCCGTTTTAAAAATACATACGTTTTTATCCGTTGCATCCCGGGAGTTGCCCGGGGCCTGAATCTCTTTCCCTCGGACAAAACGGATGTGGAACCGGGCAAGTATAAGGGAAAAGGGGAAAGCACGAAATAACAACAAAACGCATAGGAAAGCAAAGAAAACGAACAAAAAACCCAAACAGCGCATTGCTACCTCCCCCCTCTAAGGACAACATTGTTGGGTGGGGGGACGTTCTAAATGAACATGCCCCAAAACCTTTTTCCCCCGGAGGAAAACGATCCGGACAAGAAGCGCAGGCCCCCTGCAAAAGAAAAACGGAAAAAAAAACGCATGCGAACGGGCACGAACGGTTGAAAAATTTTTTTCAATAAAGTTGGACGTCCGTTAACGCTTAAAGGTGTAGTGTGACTTTAAACTTAAAGGGTTTTGTTCATCGTAAAAACCCCTTTTCCCGGGTTAAAAAAAGTGAATGGAAAAAAAAAAAAAACAAAACAATAAAAATTTTTGCAAAAAAAAATGTAAAATTTTTCACTTACTAACATCGCCCAAAATTTATATTTTGCGTTTTAAAAAAAATTGATTAAAAAACAAAGTATGTCGGGGGGGCTGGGATTCCAACCCGTAGGACAAAAAATATCGCCAAAAAAGAATTTTATAAAGCGCCTTAAAAAACAGAGTCCCCTGTTGTCAGTTGTTTTTCACTTTTTTCCCTTTTAAATTGGGGGATTGTTTTTACAAATTTTTTAGAAATTTTAATGAGAAATACAGCAAAAATATTGTTTTTTTGATACAGTATTTTATATTTTCCGGTTTTCTGAAAAAATTCCCCTTTTATTTCAAAACTTTTTTCTTTTTTATCATCGTACGATTTTATGGGTATGTTCTTGTGCAAAATAGGCAAAGGTTTCATGAAATAAAATTTTATACATTGTGTTCTCAAAAAGTAACTTTTTACAATGTTCCTAAAATTTTTTTTGTATCTGTGCCGCCAGTTTATGTTTGTTAGGGACAAGCAGAGCAAAAAGAAAAAGAAAATTTTCTGTCCAAATTGTAGTAAAGATGACAATTAAAAACAAGTGGAAAAGAAGTTAACGATCTCGGCCGTAGGATCTAAGGGTTCGACTATAGGATCGGAGGGTCAAGGTTTCGATTGCGGCTCTAGCCACTTATCATTGATGTTTATCTTTAGGCAAGGTAGCCTAATTCATTCTGCATAGCTAGTGGCAGCAGTGCCGCGTAATAATTGGACCGAGATCAGAATAGCAAAAGGGACAATCCCGTTGTGATCAGTGCCTCGCAACTTAAGAGTTACATGAATCAGCTATATACTAACAGAGGATCATGTCGAATAATTGATATAGAATGAACGTGTTATCCTCTATAAATATGGACAGTTATATCATTATGATTATATGTAGATAACAGTGGTAACTAACCATTGCAGAGGGTTAGAAATGATATCCTACCAAAGTTAGTTGCTTTTTAGACATAAGGCCATACCAAATTGATTAATAGTTCTTCGGAAAATTTAAAAAAAAAATTGGAGCGGGCGAGCGAAATTTTTATTTTATTTTTTTTTTTCTCAATTTTGATTTTTTCAGAGGCGGGTAGATTTTACATGGAGCGAGCGGGCTTTTTTTATTTTTTTCCCAGCTTGGACCCTTGAGGAGGCGGTTATGATTATACATGAAGTTAACATTTCTTTAGAAATAACACAGAAATCAAACATTTACAGTGTGGGTAACACAGTATATAGCTTTTCTATTATGTTTTAAAGACTACATGAATGATTTTGCAAATAAATTCTTGCCAAACCTCACTGAAACACTTTTTTTTTTAGTTATAATTTCTAAGGGATGAGTGTCTTATTTTTAATTTTGATTTTTCTACATTAATCTGAAGGCCTGCCTATTTAACGGCACGCATGAGGAATATTTAAGACAATACAGGCACATGTGTGGAATAACATTTCTTCTGAAGCACAGTTAGATGGCTTCGGCACATGAACAACTTTGTGCCCCTAGTGGAACTCCAAACCCATAGAGGTGAAGGGAAGTAACAAACCACTTGACCAGTGAGACCAAACAGAGTTGTCATACAGATGCTTCGACATTGCTCGAATCCCTTTGGAATAATTTCTTAACAGATCAGGCTAGCTTATGTTTTTGTGGTGGAGATTCATTTCAGGCAAAATGATAACAAGACTGACAAAGATGATCCCAATATGGCCACCCTTAAAGTGTTATATGGCCACCCTTAAAGTGTGTTTGTTTGCTTTGACTGAACTAGAAATTTAGAGTTGGGGAGGTCTGTTTTTTCCAGTTTTTTTTTCGTTCTATCAATTCACAGCCAAGTTATAGACAAACAGGCAAAATTGGGGTTACAACAGGACAGATTTTATATCTACACTACTTATTTGAAAAGCTAAACAATTTTTAAATTGACTAAATGCGTTTCGATAGAATATCTGACTGCTGTACTAAAGAAGTTACGTTCAAAAAGATTTGGCCTAGACAATGTGATAGGTCGGTCAGGATCTGTGAACAAACATTTTTTTAAGATAGTAGTCGGCCTCAGCTTTGGGCTCTAGATATAACATACTGAACTAAACAACTGATAACAAATGGTTTGAAAGCTATATCTGAACAATATTTCCAAATATTTTTAACTGCATCCCCGTGCACGTCTTACAAGTCGTGCTTCGTTCCTTTCACTGTATTGAACAAAAGTAGAACGTGCCTACTTCATTACCTACCGACACATCGAAGGTCATGTGTGGCACTAGCACAGACACTCCAGATTTAAAACAAATGATGAACAACACCATTATTCCTGACTTTTTGTGTTTTGGTCATCAGTAACATGTATAGGAGAGATCGTGTTTGTATACAAATTCTATTTTTAGAACTGATAAGACAGTGATCGGGTGGGCAGAAGCCGACCGTCCATGTTTTTTGTAAACAGTGATGTTTTTCTAACGGTCTAAACTTTCTTAAAACACAAATTACATAAATAATTTTTTGATCAATGGAAAGGTTATAAAACAAGCAATTTATTGATTACTTTTAATTGTTATTTCGAAATAAAATGGATTAATTATGAACGCTTAACTTACACTGTTTTTCTAAAGGTTGTGAAAATCACTACGCCGCTTTTAAAATTATATGTCATTTAAAACGGTTATTGATTGTAAAAAGATATTTGGATACAAAAATATGAAGATTGTTAGTATTTCAAATCTTTTTGAATTTTGAAAATCCATAAATGAGCAAAAAAGTTATTAAAAATTAAAAATTCTGATTCAATACGCAAACGGTGTTAAAATCATTTGTTTTGCCAACCACCAGATAAACAGATGTTAACGCGTGACGTCACGACGATCTCTCCTATTACGGATGCATGAAATCCGATCAATATCACTTTGACGCATTAAAACAGCGATAAAACCTGCTTTGCCGTTATTATTCCGGACCGCGTAATCGGGAAAAAAATTTTTTTTCGCAGATTTTTATGTACGTGCGGGCGGGTGATTTTTATTTTTTTTTTTGGGGGAATGAAATTATTGATGCGGTAGTTCCGACGAACGACATATCAATTTGGTATGGCCTAAACGCCACTTGTATTGTAAAAAGTTACCTCCTTTTGAAAAAATAAACACCACTTGTATTGTCTGTCAAACAGGGAGAATT
This sequence comes from Mercenaria mercenaria, assembly GCF_021730395.1. NCBI lineage: Eukaryota > Metazoa > Mollusca > Bivalvia > Venerida > Veneridae > Mercenaria > Mercenaria mercenaria. The sequence goes on along the minus strand of NC_069365.1, from coordinate 35,331,751 downwards.
AAAATCATTTGATAAAGATCTTACAATGGGTAAAATGAACTTCTTTTAATGTTAAAAAAAAACATTCTTATTTAAATTTTATAATGAAATCTGGTGATTTCTCATAATCCAGTATCGCGCACTAATATCTCATAGATTAACGAAGTGTCACGTGGTCTGTTCCAGGCAAGCTGAACCCTAGGCAGTATTTACAGTAGCAATTCACTGGCTAATAGGAGAGTGGTGTTGATAATTAGCTGTTAAACCTTAGATAAATCCCTGATAAGTACATAACAAATGGACTAAAAACTATCTGGGATAAAGTAAGAAAACGGATATTTTTGTTTTCAAGTGTTGTTCTGTTTTTCGTCAAAATGCAAGAAAAAAGCAATATGAAAAATAAATGTAGTAGCTCTAGACCTATGCGACCTCACAGACACTTGTGATGGGGAAGGGTGCTGACCCCAAGTGTCTGTGTACGAACTGTCACAAATTTGAAATTCTGGATTCACGGTGTCCGCAGCCGCAGTGCGTTATAATATGACTTTTGTAGTTTGTTCAACTGTGAGAGAGCAGATTTAGAAGTTTTCACCATTAACTTTAAAAATTCTAGTGGGTACGGACCCCACTCACCCAGCTGGATCCGCCCATGGACAATGTATATTTATGCAGAATTTCAAATTTGTGAAAGTTCGCTCGCTGCAATGGTTAATTACCCCTGTTATCTACATATAATCAAATAATATTAAGAGTCCATATTTATAGAGGATAACATGTTCAGTCTATATTAATTCTTCGACATGATCATCTGTTAGCAACCGTTCAGTGAGCTTAGTATGTAAGCAGGATTCTGGGGTGTGATGCGTAACGTTTCGTCTTGCAGTATTTATGGCAAGGAATCTGAAAATCTCACGATGACTTCACCGGCAGTATTCTGCGACTTGTAGCAACGCTTCTTTTTATCCTGATCTTAGACCGGGCAGGGATGGCTAGGATGATTGATGAACATTTGCACCTAGCCAGTTGAAAATCTTGTGATCATCTATGGAACTACAACCCGGGCACGGAAGTGCACAACCACAAAGACAACCCTAGATAGATGTACGCATGGTAACACTATAATAACGGTTTTACATTATGTTACTGAATTAGCCATGTTATTTTTTACATTTCTTTCGCATCCTGAGTAGTAATAGTACGATATTATTACATGTTAAGAAACAGTTTTTTTAACTCTTATTTATAGATGATTTTTTTTATGCCCCCGAAGGGAGGCATATAGTTTTTGAACCGTCTGTCCGTCTGTCGGTCTGTCAGTCTGTCGGTCTGTCAATCTGTCGGTCTGTCAGTCTGTCCGCAATTTTCGTGTCCGGTCCATATCTTTGTCATCGATGGATGGATTTTCAAATAACTTGGCATGAATGTGTACCACAGTAAGACGACGTGTCGCGCGCAAGACCCAGGTCCGTAGCTCAAAGGTCAAGGTCACACTTAGACGTTAAAGGATAGTGCATTGATGGGCGTGTCCGGTCCATATCTTTGTCATCCATGGATGGATTTTCAAATAACTTGGCATGAATGTGTACCACAGTAAGACGACGTGTTGCGTGCAAGACCCAGGTCCATAGCTCAAAGGTTAAGGTCACACTTAGACGTTAAAGGATAGTGCATTGATGGGCGTGTACGGTCCATATCTTTGTCATCCATGGATGGATTTTCAAATACTTTGGCATGAATGTGTACCACAGTAAGACGACGTGTCGCGCCAAGACCCAGGTCCGTAGGTCAAAAGGTCCTAAACTCTAACATCACCATAACTATTCTTCAAAGTGCCATCGGGGCATGTGTCATCCTATTGAGACAGCTCTTGTTTTCACATACTTGTGCTCGATTTGCGGCTTCATCAGGGGAAGCTTAATCTTTCAGGTATTCGCACCCACTGCACAAACGAATTGCGGCATCTTCTGGCAGTTATAGATTCTGATACTTGAAAAAAAACAAGTAACGTACGGGTTCAATATAATTCAGGCATGTTTCAAAATTGGTTTTATAGGACTTGTGAAAGGCTACTGAATCATGCTGAACAAAAGTTTGGCACGCAATTGGTGCTAGTGCATGTTTACTTATTTCGTTAATCAATTTTATAATAAGTACGTACGGGTTTTAATATTATTCGACATGTTCATAACCAATTAGAATTTTTAAGCTTACTTAATCATGATCATCATAAGGTGCGATTTGCGATTTTCATCGGTGGTATTTCATCGGTATTATTCGCGGCCAAATAGTAACGGGTCGGCGGGTTCGATATAATTCAGACATTTCAAAATCGGTTTTATAGGACTTGCTAAAGGCTACTAAACCATACTGGACATCAGATTTGGCCATTTATCTGGTTCTAGTACATGTTTTTACTTATTCGAGCACAAATAAGTAAAAGTAACGTGGGGGTTCAATATTATTCAGAATGTTCAAAATCGGTTCTATAGTTACTTGAAGGGGTTTTAGTAAAATCATGCTGAACATAAGAATTAGCACTGCATTTGGTGCTAGTAATGTTTAACTTATTCGTGCACAAATAAGTAATAAGTAACGTACGGGTTTGATATAATTCAGGCATGTTCAGAACCAAATTTATATGGTTTGTTATAGCTTACTAAATCATACTTTACATAAGTATGTTCGACTTGCGACTTCATCTTGTGGTAATTCATCTGTTACTTATCCCGGCCGAATTAAGTAACAAGATACGTGCGGGTTCAATAAATTCAGACATGTTCAAAATGGGTTTTTTATAGGATTTGTTGAGAGCTAGTCAATCATGCGACATAAGTTTTGGCACTGCATCTAGAGTTAGTGCATGTTTTATTTATTGGTGCACAATAAGTTAACAAGTCACGTTGGGTTTTAATATAATTCAGACATCTCATAACCAAATTTATGACTTGTTATATCTCAGTAAATCACACTCGACATAAGTAGGTTCGATTTGCGACGTCATCTTGTGGTAATTCTTCTGTTACTTATTCGCGGCCGAATAAGTAACAAGTAACGTTCCGGTTCAATATTATTCAGATATGTTCAAAATTGGTTTAATAGGACTTGCTGAGAGCTAGTCAATCATGCTGAACATAAGATTTGGCACGCATCTACTGCTAGTGCATGTTTTACTTATTTGTGCACAAAAGTAATAAGTAAGTATGGGTTTGATATAATTCAGACATGTTCAGAACTAAAATTTATATGACTTGATATGGGCTTACTAAATCCACTCGACATAAGTAGGGTTCGATTTGCGACTTCACTTGTGGTAATTCTTCTGTTACTTATTCGCGGCCGAAAAAGTAACAAGTACGTGCGGGTTCAAATTATTCAGACATGTTCAAAATTGGTTTTATAGGACTTCCTGGGGTTTGTCAATCATGCTGAATAATATTTGGGACTCCAACTGGGTGCAAATGCATGTTTTACTTATTCGTTCAAAAATAAGTATAAGAAACGATGGGGTTTAAATAATTCAACATCTTCAAACAAATTTATATGACTTGTTAACCCTTAGTCAATCCACTCGACATATTTTTGTTCGATTTGCGACTTCATCTTGTGGTAATTCTTCTGTACTTTCGCGGCCGAATAAGTAACAAAACTTGGGGGTTTTCAATATATTAGACATGTTCAAAATCGGTTTTATAAAAAATTGCTGGGAGTTTGTCAATCATGATGAACAAAAGATTTGCCCTGCATCTAGTGCTAGTGCTGTTTTACTTATCGTGCACAAATAAGTAATAAGTAACGTATGGGTTTAATATAATTCAGACATGTTCAGAACCAAATTTATATGACTTTTATAGCTTACTCAAATCACACTCGACTAAGCATTTTTCGTTTTTGCAAACTTCATCTTGTGGTAATACTTCTGTTACTTATTCGCGGCCGAATAAGTAACAAGTAACGTGCGGGTTTCAAAAATTATTCAACATTGTTCAAACCCTTTTTATAGGACTTGCTGGGATAGTCAATCATGCTGAACAAAAGATTTGGGACTGCATCTAGTGCAAATGCATGTTTTCTTATTCGTGCACAAATAAGTAATAAGGAAAGTACGGGTTTAATATAATTCAGACATGTTCAGAACCAAATTTATATGACTTGCTATAGCTTATTCAATCACCCTCGACATAAGAATGTTCGATTTGCGAATTCATCTTGTGGTTATTCTTCTGTTACTTATTCGCGGCCGAATAAGTAACAAGTAACGTGCGGGTTCAATATAATTCAGACATGTTCAGAATCGGTTTTATAGGACTTGTTGGGAGCTAGTCAATCATGCTGAACATAAGATTTGACACTGTATCTAGAGCTAGTGCATGTTTACCATATTGCGCACAAATAAGTAATAAGTAACGTATGGGTTTAATATATTCAGACATGTTCCAGAACCAAATTTATATGACATGTTATAGCTTACTCAATCACACCGACATAAGTATGTTCGATTTGCAAATTTTCGTTTGTGGTATTCTTCTGTTATTATTCGCGGCCGAATAAGTAACAAGTAACATTGCGGGTTCAATATTATTCAGACATGTTCAAAATCCGGTTGATAGGACTTGCTGAAGCTGGTCAATCATGCTGAATATAACATTTGGCACTGCATCTAGTGCTAGTGCATGTTTTACTTATTCGTGCACAAATAAGTAATAAGTAACGTATGGGTTTAGTATAATTCAGACATGTTCAAAATCGGTCTTATAGGACTTCTTGAGGGTAATTCAATCCGGCTGAAGATAAGATTTGGCACTGCATCTAGTGCAAATGCTGTTTAACTTATTCGGCACAATAAGTAATAAGTAAAGTAGGGGTTTTAAATTTAAAAATCAGACATGTTCAGAACCAAATTTATTTGACTTGCTATAGCTTACTCAATCACACTCGACTAATATGTTCGATTTGCGACTTCATCTTGTGGTAATTCTTCTGTTATTATTCCGCTGCCGAATAAGTAACAAGAAAACGTGCGGTTAAATATTATTCAGACTGTTCAAAAATTGGTTTTATAGGACTTGATGGGAGCTAGACAATCATGCTGAACTAAGATTTGGGCTGCATCTGTGCAAATGCATGTTTTACTTATTCGTGCAAAAATTATGTAATAAGTAAAGTATGGGTTTAATATAATTCAGACATGTTCAGAACCAAATTTATATGACTTCCTATAGCTTACTCAATCATTCTCTACATTCGTATGTTCGATTTTCGACATCTTGTGGTTTTTCTTTTATTATTCACGGCCGAATAGTAACAAGTAACGTCCGGGTTCAATTTATTATTCAGACATGTTCAAAATCGGTTTTTTAAAAGGAAATTTGTTTGGAGATAGTCAATCATGCTGAACGTAAGTTTTGGGCACTGCATCTAGTGTTTAGTGCATTTTTTTACTTATTCGTGCACAAATTTAAGTAATAAGTAACGTATGAGTTTAATATAATTCAGACATGTTCAGAACCAAATTATATGATTTTGTTATAGCTTACTCAATCACACTCGACATAAGTATGTCGATTTGCGACTTCAATCTTTTGGTAATTTTCTTCTGTTACTTTTTCGCGACCGAATAAGTACTAGAAACTTGCGGTTCAATATAATTCAGACATGTTCAAAATCGGTTTTATAGGACTTGTTCAGGGTTATTCAATCCGGCTGAACATAAGATTTGGCACTGCACTTAGCGTTAGAGCATGTTTTACTTATTTGTACACAAATAAGTAATAAGTAACGTATGGGTTTAATATATTTCAGACATGTTCAGAACCAAATTTATATGACTTGTTATAGCTCACTCAATCACACCGGGACTATTATGTTCGATTTTGCGACTTCATCTTGTGGTAATTCTTCTGTTACTTATTTCGGGGCCGAATAAGTAAAAAGTAACGTGCGGGTTCAATATAATTCAGACTGTTAAAAACCCGGGTTTTTTACAGGACTTGTTGAGAGCTAGTCATCATACTGAACATAGATTTGCACTGGCAGCTAGTGCTAGTGCATGTTTTACTTATTTGTTTTACAAATAAGCAATAAGAAACGTATGGGTTTAAATATAATTCAGACATTGTTCAGAGCTTAATTTATATGACTTGCTATAGCTTACTCAATCACACTCGACATAAGTTTTGGTTCGATTTGCGACTTCATCTTGTGGTAATTCTTCTGGTTACTTATTCGCGGGCCGATAGTAACAAGTACGTGCGGGTTCAATATAATTCAACATGTTCAAATCGTTTTTATAGGACTTGCTGCGATCAAACCCAAATTTCATGCTGAACATAAGATTTGCACTGCATCTAGCGTTAGTGCTTGTTTTACTTATTTTTTACACAAACAAGTAATAGTAACTTTATGGGTTGAATATAATTCAACATGTTCAGAACTAAATTTTTTATGACTTGTTATAGCCACTCAATCACACTCGACATAAGTATGTTCGATTTGCGACTTCATCTTGTGGTAATTCTTCTGTTACTTATTCGGGGCCAAAAAAGTAACAAGTAACGTGCGGGTTTCAATATAATTCAAACATGTTCAAACCGGGTTTTATAGGACTTGTTGAGAGCTAGTCATACATGCTGAAACAAAGATTTGGCACTGAAGCTAGTGCAGTGCATTTTTTTACTTATTTGTGTACAATATAAAAATTAAAGTAATGGGTTTAATATAATTCATACATGTTCAGAACCAATTTTTATGATTTGAAATAGCTTACCCAATCACACTCGACATAAGTAGTTCGATTTGCGACTTTCTTCTTGTGGTATTCTTCGTTTACTTATTCGCGGCCGAATAAGTAACTAGAACTTGGGGTTCAATATAATTCAGACATGTTCAAATCGGTCTTATAGGACTTTTTGAGGGTAATTAAAATCCGGCTGAAGATAAGATTTGGCACTGCATCTAGTGCAATGCATTTTTTAAACTTATTCGTGCACAAATAAGTAATAAGTAAAGTACGGGTTTAATTAATTCAGACATGTTCAAAACCCAAATTTATTTGACTTGCTATTCTTACTCAATCCACTCGACATAAGTATGTTCGATTTGCGACTTCTCTTGTGGTAATTCTTCTGTTACTTATTCGCGGCCGAATAAGTAACAAATAACGTGCGGGTTCATTATTATTCAGACAGTTCAAATTGGTTTTTAGGACTTGATGGAGCTGTCAATCATGCTGAACATAATTTGGGGGACTGCATCTAGTGCAAATGCATGTTTTACTTATTCGTGCACAAATATGTAATAAGTAAAGTAGGGGTTTAATTATAATTCAACATGTTCAGAACCAAATTTTATGGACTTTCCTTAGCTTACTAAATTTCATTCTCTAATTCGTATGTTCGATTTCGACTTCACTTGTGGAAATTCTTCTGTTACTTATTCACGGCCGAAAAAGTAACAAGTAACGTCCGGGTTCAATATTATCAGACATGTTCAAATCGGTTTTATAGAATTGTTTGGAGTTAGTCAATCAGGGCTGAACGTAAGATTTTGGCACTGCATCTAGTGCTAGTGCTGTTTTACTTATCGTGCACAAATAAGTAATAAGTTAACGTATGAGTTTATATAATTCAGACATGTTCAGAACCAAATTTATATGACTTGTTATAGCTTACTCAATAAACACCGACATAAGTATGTTCGATTTGCGACTTCATTTTTTGGGTTTTAATTCTTCTGTACTTATTCGCGACCGAATAAGTAACTAGAAACTTGCGGGTTCAATATAATTCGGGACTGTTCAAATCGGTTTTATAGGACTTTTTCCCAGGGTTATTCAATCCGCTGAACATAAGATTTGGCACTGCACTTAGCGTTAAGCAGGTTTTTACTTATTTGTACACAAATAAGTAATAAGTAACGTTATGGGTTATATATTTCAGACATGTTCAGAACCAAATTTATATGACTTGTTATAGCTCCCCTCAATCACACTCGACTAAGTATGTTCGATTTGCGACTTCATCTTGGGGTATTCTTCGTTACTTATTCGCGGCCCAAATAAGTAAAAAGGTAACGTGCGGGTTTTCAATATAATTCGGGACATGTTAAAAACCGGTTTTACAGGACTTGTTGAGAGCTAGTCAATCTTTACTGAACAAAAGATTTGGCACGCATCTAGTGCTAGTGCATGTTTTACTTATTTGTGTACAAATAAGCAAAAAGAAACGTATGGGTTTAATATATTCAGACATGTTCAGAGCTTAATTTTATGACTTGTTATAGCTTACCCAATCACACTCGACATAAGTATGTTCGATTTGCGACTCATCTTGTGGTAATTCTTCTGTTACTTATTCGGGGCCGAATAAGTAACAAGTAACGTGCGGGTTAAATATAATTCAGACATGTTCAAAATGGGTTTTATGGGACTTGCTGAGATCTAACCAATCATGCTGACATAAGTTTTGGGCACTGCATCTGCGTTAGTGCATGTTTTACTTATTTGTACACAAACAAGTAATAAGTAACGTATGGGTTGAATATAATTCAGACATGTTCAGAACTAAATTTATATGACTTGTTATAGCTCACTCAATCCACTCGACATAAGTATGTTCGATTTGCGACTTCATCTTGTGGTAATTCTTCTTTTTACTTATTCGCGGCCAAATAAGTTAACAAGAAAACGTGCGGGTTCAATTAATTCAAACATGTTCAAAACCGGGTTTTTATAGGATTTTGTTGAGAGCAGTCAATCATGCTGAACATAAGATTTGGCACTGAAGCTAGTGCTAGTGCAGGTTTTACTTATTTGTGCACAAATAAGTAATAAGTATAATAACGTATGGGTTTAAATAATTCAGACATGTTCAGAACCAAATTTATTGACTTGAAATAGTTTTACCCAATCACACCACATAAGTATGTTCGATTTGCGACTTCTCTTGTGGAAATTTTCTTCTGTTACTTATTCGCGGTCGAATAAGTAAAAAGTAACGTGCAGGTTAAATTTTAATTCAGACATGTTCAAAATCGGTTTTATAGGACTTGTTGAGAGCTAGTCAATCAATGTAAACATCCAATTTGGCACTGCATCTAGTGCTAGTGCATGTTTTTACTTATTTGTGCACAAATAAGTAATAAGAACGTATGGGTTTAATATAATTAAGACATGTTCAGAAACCAAATTTATTGACTTGATATAGGTTTCCCAACACACTCGACATAAGTATTTTTCGATTTGCGACTTCATCTTTTTGATAATTCTTCTGTTACTTATTCGCGGCCGAATAAGTAACAAGTAACGTGCCGGTACAATATAATTAAGACATTTCAAAATCGGTTTGATAGGAATTAGGGGAGAGCTAGTCATTCATTCTGAACTAAGATTTGGCACTGCACTAGTGCTAGTGCATTTTTACTTATTGTGCACAAATAAGTAATAAGTAACGTACGGGTTTAAATATAATTCAGACATGTTCAGAACCAAATTTATATGGACTTGTTATAGCTTACTCAATCACACTCGACAAAAGTATGTTCGATTTGCGACTTCATCTTGTGGTAATTCTTCTGTTACTTATTCGCGGCCGAATAAGTAACAAGTAACGCGCGGGTTCAATATAATTCAGACATGTTCAAAATCGGTTTTATAGGATTTGTTGGAGCTAGTCAATCATGCTGAACATAAGATTTGGCACTGCATCTTGTGCTAGTCCCAGGGTTTTACTTATTTGTGCACAAATAAGTAATAAGTAACGTATGGTTTAATAAAATTTCAGACTTTGTTCATAGCTAAATTTTAAATTTATATGACTTGTTAACAGCTTACTCAATCACACTCGACATAAGTATTTTTCGATTTGCGACTTCATCTTGTGGTATTCTTCTGTTACTTATTCGCGGCCGAATAAGTAACAGAACATGGGGGTTTTCAATATAATTAAAAACATGTTCAAAATCGGTTTTATGGACTTGTTGAGGGTTAGTCAATCATGTTGATCAAAAGATTTGGCACTGCATCTAGTGCAAATGCTGTTTTACTTATTCGTGCACAAATAAGTTTTAAGTAAACGTTACGGGTTTAATATATTCAGACATTTTAGATCCAAATTTATATGACTTGGTTTAGCTTACAAAATTCATATCTACTTTAAACTGTGATCGATTTTTGAATTCATTCTTTTGATAATTCTTCTGTTACTTATTCGCGGACGAAAAAAGTAACAAGTAAGACTTTCACTCTTCTTTTTTTGTAATATCATTAAAAAAGATACTGTCCTTAATTTCTGTTGTATAAATTTCAATTTTAAAAGTAACACTGTGATTTTTTTCTGAACAAATAAACGCTAATTTTGCCCGAAAGATATCTTTTTTGGTTTAAATAAATCTACTTGTAATTATTACATGGGCCTTTAACTATCTCTTATGAAAACACAGTATATGAAATGCTAAATTTTTTCTTTTCAAAAGTGATTTAAGATTAAGTAACTTTCATAGGTTTTATTTGCTATACTTAAATTCCAAGTGCATTAAATTTTTCCCAAGCATTTAATTCAAAATAAGATTTTAAATACTACAATCAATTTTTATCTTTTACTTGAAGCAATCTGTTATTTCTCATGCAATGAAAACCCATAAACATATATAACTGACCTTTATGTTCATTTCAATTTTCAAAAGCTCACCGTGAAGAAGGGGGCTAGTAAATTTTTATAGGGTTATTAAAAGCCAATGTAAAATCGTATCTGTAACTCTCTGGCATTCCATGTTATTTATAATTTAACGCCATCATTAACCCTCTGAACAGAATTGTGAGAGAAATTGAATATTCAGACATTTAAGTAGGTGTATTAGTTATTTTTAATTTTTTTTGTTACCTATTCGCTTTTGAATAAGGAATAATAACAAAATGAAACCAGTTACTTATTCCCTTTTTCGAGTTTTCTCATTTCCCGGAGAAAAACAATATGACACGACTTCAGAACACGCTTAGTAGTCTTAAGTAATAATTAAATCATGCTGAAGAAATAGTGAAAGCGATGCCCCTTATTTTTATGTAATTTGCCTGTTACTTTTCGCGTTTGAATAAGGGAATTTAAATAACAAAGTGAATCCATTTTCTATTCCTTATTCGAAGTATAATCAGTTCTTTGCGAAAACGTATGACATGTGTTCGAACACGTTTTGTAGGTGTTAAAGTGGTAATAAATTTTAAATTGAAGAAAAGATGAAAGATTAGGGTTATCTTAAGTTGACCCTCTTTTACTTTTTCCCGTTCTAATCATTCGACTTCGGCAATTTTCTGATGAAAGAAAAATGTCAGTGTTCGGAACACGTTTTGTAGGTTGAAAAGTGTGTTGCTAAAACATATTGAAAAAATGGGTGAACGTGATGAGACTTAATCTGGTTTTATTTCTCTATTACTTATTGCGTTTGAATAAGGAATAAGTAACAAAATGAAAATTTAGTTACTTATTCCTTATTCACTTTTATCATTTCCCCCGGCGAAAAAGATATGACATGTTTCAGAACACGTTTTGTAGGATTAACGTGAGTATTTAAATCATGTTGAAGGAATGGTGAAGGAGGTGAGACTTTATATGGTATTAATTCGTCTGTTACTTTTTTCGCGTTTGAATAAGGAATAAGTAAGAAAATGAATCCAGTTACTTATTCCTTATTCGACGTATATCAGTTCTCGGCGAAAACGATGTGACATGTGTTTAGAACACGTTTTGTAGGTTTATTAAATGATAATAAAATCAAGTTGAAGAAATGATGAACGAGATGAGGTGTTTCTTAAGTTCATTCATCTTTTACTTTTTCCAGTTCTAATTATTCGACTTCTGCAATTTTCTGATGAAAGAAAAATGTCAAGTGTTCGGAACACGTTTTGTAGGTGAAAAATGTGTTACTAAATCACATTGAGAAAAATGGTGAACGTGATGAGACTTAATCTGGTGTTTTTTTCTCTGTTACTTATTCGCGTTTGAATAAGGAACAAGTAACAAATGAATTCCGTTACTTATTTCCTATTCGACTTTTATCATTTTCTCGGCGAAAAAGATATGACATGTGTTCAGCACACGTTTTGTAGGTTTAAAAGTGAGTATTTAAATCATGTAAAGAAATGGTGAACGAGGTGAGACTTTATATGGTATTCATTAGTCTGTTACTTATTCGCGTTTTGAATAAGAAATAAGTAACAAATGAATCCAGTTTCATATCCTTATTCGACGTATGTCAGTTTCTCGGCGAAAACGATATGACATTTTCAGAAACGTTTCGTAGGTGTTAAGTGAGTAATAAAAACAAGTTGAAGGATGATGAGGAGATGAGTGTTATCTTAAGTTCATTCACTTTTTACTTTTCCGTTCTAATTATTCGACTTTCGACTGCAATTTTCCGAAAGAAATGAAAAAAGTGTTCGGAACACGTTTTGTAGGTTGAAAAATTGTTACTAAATCATATTGAAAAAAAAAATGGTGAACGTGATGAGATTAATCTGGTGGTTATTTCTCTGTTTTCTTATTCGCGTTGAATAAGGAATAAGGAATAAGTAACAAAATGAAACCAGTTACTTTCCTTATTCGAGATTTTTCATTTTCGGAGAAAAACAATACGACATGTATTCAGAACACGTTTAGTAGGTCTTAAACTGAATAATTAAAACATGCTGAAGAATAGTGAAGCGATGACACTTATTGCTGTTAAATTTGTCTGTTACTTATTCGCGTTTGATAAGAATAAGTTAACAAAATGAATCCAGTTACTTATTCCTTATTTGAAGTATATCAGCTCTCCCGGGGAAAACGATATGACATGTGTTCAGAACACGTTTTTTTAGGTGTTATAGTGAGTTAATAAAAATCAAATTGAAGGAAAGATGAACGAGAATGGGGGTTATCTTAAGTTTATCCATCTTTTACTTTTTCCAGTTCTAAATTTTTCGAAATTTTGCAATTTTCTGATGAAAGAAAAATGTCATGTGTCGGAACAACGTTTTGTAGGTTGAAAAGTTATGTTACTAAATCATACTGAAAAAATGGTGAACGTGGTGAGACTTAATCGGGTATTATTTCTCTGTTACTTATTCGCCCTTTGAATAAGGAATAAGGAATAGTAACAAAATGAAACTAGTTACTTATTCCTTATTCGACTTAATAATATTTCTGGGCCAAAAAAGACATGGCATGTGTTCAGAACACATTTTTTAGGTATTATAGTGAGTAATTAAGTCATGTTGTAAAAATAGTGGTATTAATTTGCCTGTTACTTATACGCGTTTGTAATAAGGAATAAGTAACAAAAAACGTCGTTACTTATTCCTTATTCGGTTTTTTCATTTCTCCAAAAAACAAAATGACATGTATTCAGACACGTTTAAATAGGTCTTAAAGTGAAAAATTAAATCTGCTGGAGAATAGTGAAAGCGTGGGAAATTTATTTTTATTTTGTAAAATTTTTGTGTTACTTATTCGCGTTTTGAATAAAGAATAAGTAACAAAATGAATCCTGTTACTTATTCCTTATTTGACTTTATCATTGCTTGGCGAAATAGATATGAGATGTGTTCAACACGTTTTTGTAGGAGATTAGACTTTATCTGGTGTTCATGTGTCTGTTCTTATTCGCATTTGAATAAGGAATAAGTAACAAAAAGTACCTAGTTACTTATTCCTTATTCGAAAAAGGAATAAGGAATAAGGAATAAGTAACCAACTTTCTCTATATATTGACTCTTTGAGCGACCGGATATTATGTGATATTCATCAGAAGAGAGTAATGTTGACCTCGGCTATCGCCTCTGTCAATATTGCCTTCTTCTGGTGAATATCACATCGCATGCAATAGCTCAAGTGTCAAAAATGGTATAACACGTTTGACATTTTACGACAGTTAGCTCCAAAAACACTGTCTTCCTATCTCATTAAAGTTATGATGTAATGCTTGAAAACCGACTGATTCTTCGCTGCACACAAATGTAGGGTTTTCATTTGGTTGGCATTAATAGGTGCGAATTAATGTTGGCGTCGTCACACTTCTTCGATCACAGATGCACGAGGTCCGGACAAGCCGTTTTCCCTTCTCCATGGCATTCATTACCTAGAAAATATCAAAGGAATCTGCGTTTTTTTCACAAAATTATTTGTTTTTATATATTGTTCGTTTTTAAAAAATGTTCAAAAAACATCTTTTTATGTCAGGTGAGTTCGAGATTGAAATATTGACAGCAGAATTTTCTAGAACTTCAATACTAAATGACCATAAATACTGAATAGTCACTTGAAAATAGATGAGGTCATGTGTTCATTTAGTGGATTATTTCCTCAAATATCTAATCAGGAATCAAAGAAAAAAAATCAGTCTAACTAAAACCAGAGATATATAGTACCATCATGTTTATGATTATAGCAGTCCTCCAGCGACAGACAATTTACTGGAAGCAAGTAATGCCGGATCATTTTACAATCTGCTGCCTTTGTAATCAGAAATGGTAAACATGATATTCCAGGAAAAATACAATAAGCTTACAAGGAAATAAGATCTATAATAGGAATTTTCATTCTTACTATAAATATCTCGTCATTCAGCTTTGTATTGCAGATTTATTTATTCTGTCAAGCGCTTTACTTGTAAATTTGTTTTCAAAATTTTGAAAATAATCATCTAACTCTATTGACAATAGTTTGACAAGTACAGTGTTTCAATATCACTTCTTTCGGAATAAAGAACTAACTGAGGTATACTGTAAAGTCCCATTTTTATTACAAAACCCTCGAAGTTTCCTCAAAGATGTCTGTCAAGACATATCTGATTATGTGAATTGGAATCGACTTCACTCAAATTTTTACGATCGCATAAAGCTGATGCTTAGAATGTTTTTTCTAATGTTGAAAAGAAACAACAACATTATAATTGAGCCGTGCCATGGGAAAACCAACATAGTGGCTTTGCGACCAGCATGGATCCAGACCAGCCTGCGCATCCGCGCAGTCTGGTCAGGATCCATGCTGTTCGCTAACGGTTTCTCTAATTGCTATAGGCTTTGAAAGCGAACAGCATTGATCCTGACCAAACTGCGCGTATGCGCAGGCTGGTCTGGATCCATGCTGGTCGCAAAGCCACTATGTTGGTTTTCTCATGGCGCGGCTCATATTACTCGCCCAATTAAAGTCCAAGTTCGGTAAAGTTACGTTAATTCCTAAGAACATGTCCTTCGATGGTTCTTTACTGTTATTGCTGAATGATCCAGTAGGTGATGTCAGCAGTACTAGTAATTAAATGGACATTTTTTTTCAGTTAAAGTCGTACTAGACCATGTTTCCAAAGCATTGCTTTAGGTATAGACACTCTAAAAATCAGTGTTGAACAGTACACAAACGTGTTAAAAATTTGTACAAATAATAACATAACATAAAATTTATTAAATAAATCTTATGCGATACAAAGTACAAAGAAATACGTGAGAGGAGATGATATCGTTATTATTAAAAAGCGACTCGAGTCGAGATTTGGTCCATACAGGTGACCAACGAGGACGGTATGAGATGCATGAAAGTTGAACCTATTTTCAGTGCTCAGTTACGAATCGGTGTGCTAGAGCCATTTTCCACGTGTCATGAAATGGGCTGGAATCCGTTTTACCATGTACAAATTTTTAATATACGTCTAAAGAGAGCCCACTTTCAAAAATTTAAACATGTTTTGATGCTCAGATACTACTGATGCAGTGATTCTGTTGTCTGAAGCCAGAATTTCATTCTTAGGGACAGTTTGAGAAACACTATGTAAACAGTCATAGAAACTCATGCATTATATGTCGGCAACAAATCCGGTCAAGTCTGACTAATATCGTAATTTTGCTCAATTTTTATGTGCCATTGACTCGAATCCTAGCCTACTGCTGTATTACACAACAATCAGGAGAGCTTTAGGGTACACTGAGTCATGTAGATATATCTAGGATGGTTGTTCAATATATAATAATGGAAGAACATAATGAATTGCTGACGGATTTTCACTATGTCGTAGGCATACGACCAAAGCAGGCTTAACCGCGAACGTCAAGCTCTGAACCTCTTAGGTGATCGTCGGGGACGATATGAGATACACTGTAAACTCAGTTTTAGAAACTGATACATTATTTGCCGACGAAACACGGTCAAACCTCTTTAAAGTCGTCACTTTGGTAAATTTTCATGTGTCGAGGACTGTAAGATATACATTCTGAAATCCGTTTTTGCAATTAAACCATGATGTACAGAAGGAAGACGATCAAAACTGTGGGATGATGTACTCCTCTAAGGATCCATAATCTCTGTTGTAAGCGGATTTAAACCAATTTTATTAAGCTGATGAGAATAGCTTTTGAGACGGACCCTAACACTCGCAAAACTACATTTAAAGCATTTCAACATTTTATTTTCGATTTACGCACGTGCGTGTTGTAGTTTGAGGAAGCCCGAGCGTCTCTGCTGCTGCATATTACAGTGAACAATATTAATAAAATATCAATATTTGTTATACAAGTGATTATGGTAATACATGTTGTTATGGTCAGATCAGTTTGAGTCGTATAAACAACTAAGAAACGAATACAATTTTGAAATCAAACGTCAAAAGAGAAACACACTCAGTGAAAAGATAAGAACGCGAAAGGTGATTCCAAGACTCTGTATGGATTGGTATCTGAACTAACTGGTACCAAATCTGAAAACCCACTGCCTCAAGGAGAGTCTAATAATTCACTGGCCGAAAAATTTGCTGACTTTTTCATGGCAAAAATCTCAAGAATACGTCAATCCCTAAGTGAATATCGGTTGGTCAATGATCTTCTAAGTGGTATGGAGAAAAAGGAAGTCACGTCCCTTACTGCGATTGACTTAAGTGCGGCCTTTGACACTGTCGACCACGACATTCTTCTAGATGTCCTAAAAGCACAATATGGCATCTGTGATACAGCTCTTCAATGGGTAGACTCCTATTTAAGGGCTCGTACTTGTAAGATTAATATCAACAGTGATTATTCATCAGACCGCCATCTTGAATGCAGTGTGCCCCAGGGCAGTTGCATTGGTCCGTAGCTGTATCTCACCTATGCTGGAACTCTTTTTGATGTCATTCCAAATTCCATATCAGTCTACAGTTTTGCTGTTTATCATATAGCAAACAAGCAAATTCGATGAATTGGTATCCCCCGCCGAAAGTGTTTGTGGTGAGGAATGGCAAAAAATATATCCGGCAAAAAGTTAAGGATGTTACTAAAAAGCAAACAATTTCATTAGACAAAATCAATTTAACAGAAAATGAATGCTTTTTTTGTTGTTGTTGGTGGTGGGTGGGGGAGGGTGGGGGAGTGACCGGATGAGGGTACAAAAAAACAAGAAATTGTGGACGGACGACAGACGACTGGCGATCACAAAAGTTCACCCTCTCACCCAGGTGAGCTAAAAAATAAAAAATGGGGGGAGGGGGGGGGGGGGGTGATGCATGGTTGGGGTGGTGGGCATGAATGGGTGGAGGAGTGTGGTGGGGGAACTTTGCATGTTGATAAATATTCATGGAAGGTTTGAAAAAAAATAATATAAAGGAATGAAATTTTTTTCCGGGGTGTGTGTGTGTCGGGGGGGGGGGGGGGAATCAAGGCAAGGTGGTGACCAGGTGTGGGTACACAACTTCACATGTTTATCATAAATGTTCATGGAAAAGAATGAAAGAAGTTTAATGAAGTTCTACCAATTGGTTGGTTTGTTATAGGGCAAGAACTCTAAAATAAATTGACCAATTACAAAAAAGAATGGCAGGCATCATCGAAATATGTTGGTTCATATTTATTACAAGTTTGATAAAATTCTACCAGCTTGTTACTGAGAAATGGCTGCAGACGTGGATTTTTTCAATAAATTAAGGGCAATAACTCAAGGGAAATTGACCAATAAAAAAAAAAACTTGACGGGCATCATCGCAGTATGTTGGTTCATGTTTATTTGAAGTTTTATGAAATTCTACCAGCTAATTACTGAGAAATGGCTGTGGACGGACATTTTTGGGCATTTTTCATTAAATCAAGGGCAATTACTCTAAGGGAAATCGGTCAATCAAAAAAAAAAAAAAAAAAAAAAACTTGACGGGCATCATCGCAGTATGTTGGTTCATGTTTATTTCAAGTTTCATGAAATTCTACCTGCTAGTTACTAAGAAATGGCTGCGGACGGACGCACTGACGTGACGGACGGACAACGCCATTTCAATACCCCCCACCCGATTTCATCGGCGGGGGATAATAAAAGCTTTCGTCCTACATCTGTTTCCGTAGAATCACAAGCCATCGGAGACCTTGAAAGGTGCGCAGTTATAATCAATGACTGGATTAATAGAAACAAACTTCCAAAACTGAATTTATTATGTTTGTAAACAAATGTTTTACAAATTCCATTAACATTGCTGGTGATGATGTCAAACGTGAAAGCACAATTAGATATCTCGGTGCATTTCTTGACGAAACCCTGAACTTTAAAGATCATGTAAATCGCAAATGTCGTACAGTCATGTTGAATTACCTACGAATTAAGAACATCCGAAAATATTTAGCAAAAAGCGGCCACTGAAATTTTAGTTTTGACTCTAGTTATTTCGCATATGATTATTGCAATGTCATACTGTATGGTGTAGCTAGCTCTGAGGTGCGTAAGATGCAACGTATTCAAAACATGTGCGCAAAACTTGTCCTTAACAGGAGGAAATTTGACAGGTCTAAACAAGCATTGTATCACTTACATTGGTTGCCGGCGAAAGCAAGAATTGAGTTCAAGATACTTTCTTTCATGTATAGCTGTCACACTCAGTCTGGCAGATCACCTCTGTATTTAACAGAATTGCTTACAGAGTATATTCCTAGTAGACAAGGTTTGAGATCGTCTGAAAACTCTGAATGTCGTTATGTTGTTCCATACAACAAGTGCAAAACGTTCAATGATAGAAGTTTCTGTACTATTGGTCCAAAACTTTGGAATCAACTGCCGTTAGAACTACGCAAAAGTAAATCACTTGACACATTCAAAAAAAAATCTTAAGACACTGTATTTCAGAGATTTCGCGGCATTGTTTTAATTTATTTTATAACTGTTTATTATGCGAAAACAGCAGGTACCAGTTCTTAAATTTTTGTAAAAGGTTTTACATTTCAACATTTATATTTCCAAGGTTTGTTTAATTAAATGCACTTGTTGGTAAGGCTCTACGGGTAGTGTAGTGTGTAGTATTTCTTATTAACCGGGGGTTTGAACCTCTATATGCAGCTCGTCTGGGCGTACCATGTGATGCTTTATGACGTAACGTCAAAAGTTGCGACCCATGCTAAAATTCCTTGAAGTGATATAAATAAATGTAAAGTTTTTAATGACTATTCATCCTATTTTCTCGAAAAAAGTATCAAAATATACAGCAATAATTAGACTGTAGTAAAGTATTAAAACAGTTATTGTTTAATCAAAGTTATATGAAAAAACAACACCAATTGCATGAAACAATTGCCAAAAAACTGTATGTAATTTGTAACAATTTTTTAAAACTAACAGTACTTTTAGGGAAATTATTCTTTTTTTACGTGACTGAAATTGCGGGAAATTTTGCATGCTTTGTCACTGAACGTGATAACGTTTGTGAAGTAATTTTGACGGTTGTGAATACGTTAAAAAACAAGATGGATGTGTTTTCCGCGGCAGTTGAGTTATGTAATTTTCACTTAAAATAATACAAAATTAAGACATGTTGAGCTATAAAATGCTGAGAAAAAATCATTATCTGATAAAATCTAACTATTTTCAGATTATTTTACTTCGCTGTTTTCACAGTATCTGTATAAGCAACGCTAAGCTAAAAATTAGCCTTTTCTTTGTTTGTAGTCACAGGAATACAAGTTCTTAAAATTGTCACGTTTTCAATTATTAAACATATAAAAAATTAACCATGTTTTGTAAACTGCGATAACAAAAAATACTGTTTTCTTTTTTGTATTTTAACAAGTTTGATCAATTTCGCTTACTTTTCTCTGTAAAATGAAAGTCTAATTTTGAAAATGCTTTCAAAGATGATATTTTTATTTACGGATGAATGAGTTCTTAAAATTGTCACACTTTAAAAAACTAACGTCAAAAGAAATTAACGTCAAGATACGTTTTATTCTGTCTTCTATTAATTCAATAACGGCAAAATCCAATGAATATCCCTACAATGATAGATAGGTCTGCCATTTGTTTAAAAAAGTGGATTTTCAAAGAGAACCAGAAAAATTGATATGTATATTTCAGATTATTACCGCGGTCTTTACTATCCAAAAACAGGATCTCTGTCATACAAGATGATAATGAAAAAAAAAATGCGCACTACTTCAAGTTTAGTAATGTGTGTTATTAAAGAAATTTATTGCAAACACTCTATTTCGTTACCGGTTTATTTACACGAAACCATTCTTGACATTGTGGGTGAAATCTCACAGTTATAAAGAAACACAAAAACTTACGAGACAGAAAAATGTTCTTTAACATTCAGATGTTTTAAAATGTATTAATTGTACTGTTAAAATGTTTTTACATTTAAATGTACACTTTAATATAAGTATGCATTGTTTTTTATAATATAACATAAAACAAAAATATGCCTGAAATGAAATAATAGCATTTAGACGTCCCGTTTTTATCATGTGTTAACTAATGATTTTTCATGATTTTGACGTCGTTTTTATGTTACACTAATGGGTTGCAACTTTTGACGTTACGTCTAAGCACTTGTATCCGCAATAGGGGTAAAATGACCTCAAGGGGAGGGGTGCGGTCATGACTGTTTGTTACAATAAGGCTGTTATTGTTATTGTTGTCATTATTTATAGTGCTATAATGATAATTATTATTATTATGTACAACGCCATTGAATATATCATTGTATAAAAATAGGCGTTCAATCAAATTAATCAGTTTCAGTTTCAGTTTAATAAAAAACAAAAACATTTGTTTATATTTCTCTGAGACTTTCAGAAATGTTCATAGTGGTTGTTGAACTTTTCCTGTTATTTATGAATTCAACAAAACATTTAAAAACCGTTAAAAGCTAAATGCAAGTGAAAACTATTATCTGGGGACCATACGCCACCTTTCATGGAGTTGCACTTTGTGCATCATTGAAGGTTCCATGTGCACCGCCGTGAATACATCTGCGGATGTCTCTAAATTATATCCTAGTACTTATAACATGTGTAAATGTTGAGTTCTGCTCAACTCGGGGCAAGAGGGCGTGGACGGTAGCTTGCACCCCCACTACCGTCCATGAACGGCATACTACAAAATATGGAGTGGAGTCTTGGAGTGGAGCCATGGAGTGAGATCTTGGAGTGACCTTGGAGACTAATTTTGGAGTGAGATTTTGGAGTCAAATTGAATATGGTTTTTCATTTAAAGTTTGAAAAGTTATTAAGATTAAAAGCAGTGGTATTATTGGTGAAATTTCATAAGACGAAATACAGTAATAATTAATGTATGTTGCTGTTGCTGTTTCAAAATATAATAAGAATGGTGATTGTTGGTATGAAGAATCAAACTTAATATAACATGAGACTGGTAGTCCAATTTATCACCCTTGACAGACAAAATCATCCAACACTCTTAAAGAAAAGAACTGTCTTAATTTCAATCATCACCATTACCATTAACAACAATACAAACACCTATAGTCATCATCAACAACGATAACATCAACAAACTGTTATCTTCCGACCACAACTGTTTTTCATCTTGTTTATCAGCAAAAACATCAGTAAAACTAACGATGATAATGACAATTATGATGATGATGTTAGTGATGATGATGTTAATGATGATTGTTTTGGTAATGAAAGTGATGATTATGTGGTGTTATTGTTCTTGATGATGATGATCATGATAGTGTTGATGAAAATGATAATGTTTATGATGATAGTGGTGATGATGATCTTGATGATGGTGGTGGTGCTGCTGGTGATGGTAGTGTTTGTAATGATGATGATTGTTGCATAGTTGTGATGACAGTGGTGATGATGATGATAGTAGTGGTGGTGATAAAAATGTAGATGATGATGGTTGTTGTTGTGGTTGTGATAATGGTAGTGATGGTGGTGATAATGATGATGACATTAATTAAAATGATGTTATTCAAGTTTCTGTGACACTTCGACGTTTCAAAGCATAAAGGATTACATAATGAATAGATTTTATATGGCACACACTAAAGAAACAATTTGCAGGTGTAACAACTGAAACCTGTGGGAAATGTCAAAACAATTGACCTTAAAACCTTGGCTTCTAATGGTCCTTTTTCCACAGCAAGAGCAAATTTTATTTATTATTGTATGTTATCTTTCAAGAATTTTTCTGATCAGAAGACATGGTAATTAGATCGGTGATAAAGGAGTACCCAAGCATGAAGCAGTGGAATAATGCTATGACTTTCACTGATAAGCCCAGTGTGTTCGATGTATAATATAAACAAGGTTAAAGTTTTCATGCCTCCAAATTTGCATGATGCTGTTTTTTGGTTAAGAAATTCAAATCTGATATTAAAATAATTTGAAAAATTAAAAATTCCAATCAGGAGCTTTCCAGTTCAATATTTGTAAAAAGACCAAATGTTATGATGCTGATGTTACTGATGATGGTGATTTAAAAATTAAAACCTAATTTACAGTTATTACATTTCATGGAAGTACCAAATGTTTTAATTACACTTCCATCATCACAAACATCAATAATTTTCATCAATAACAACAATATAATTCATTAGCATTATCATATACATGCCATTCTTATTTCACTGACAACATTATAATGAAAATATCATCATCGCTATCAACATCATCATCAAAAACATCCTGTCATCAAAATCATAATCATCATCAGCTGTAGCAATAAAAAAAAAATGAAATCACCATGTTCAAGCGGCATAACTACATGTCATTCTTTTCCCTCCATTTCCCAATAAAAAAATAACAACATTATCATCATCAGTGCTATTAACATCATCAGCTGCATTTTTATCATCAGTAGATTCTATTATAAAAAAAACGTTGACAAAGATAATATCAGCACACTTCTCATAACATCATCATCAAAAAATGCTACAAAAATCATCATCATCATTAGCTGTGCTTTTTCGAACAACATTCTCCTTCCACCAATTTCCTTCTTTATGACCTTCATCATGTAATCTGAATATGTCTGATATGAAAGGATAAAACATGATTTTGACTCCAAAATCTCACCAAAATCTCACTCCATGACTCCACTCCATATTTTGTTGTATGCCTCCGCCTCCATCAGGCTGGACGATCTGTGGTTTTCCACTTTTAAATTTTGATAATTTAAATCTAGTGTCCGAATTTCTTTTATGTCTGGCTGCGGGAGTTAGCGATTTACAACAATTAATCAAAGCATTTAACGATTTTAATGTTAGATTTATAAAATTAACAACGAAGTATATGATTCAACAACCAGGCACATGTTATTGCAATTTAAAGGCTAATCAAATCAACATGAATACGGATGCGCCAGCACGCTATAAACGCATTTGTCACCAAGTCGTACTATATATACACATTAAAATTTGATTATAATTAACCCAGAGACGTTGTTACTGAATAGCGATACTGTTTTTGCTCTTTCAATAATATTTCATAATTTGCACGTATTCAACCCGCCATAACAATGCGAAATTATATAAATCCGGTCTTGTTGGCGTGAGTGTCCGTCCGTCAGTGGTTGTGAACGGTAAAGAAAATAATTCACAGGGAACAATATTCATAGCGTGTTAACAGTCTGACTGTAGGAGCTAACCCCTAACTAAAACAAAAGAACATATATGTTTTGCTATGGAACGCCTTTACTGCCCCATGTTACCTCCGGTGTTGTTGCGCCGTGTTACCATCATGTATTTATATTTATATTGCGCACAAGCAATGTTATATTGTGTAAAAAAGTTGTCATATTATGTACAAATGCCCTCGTATTGTGGACAATCGTTGTTATTTCGTGTATAAATATCTTAATATTATGTACACATGTCTGTATATTGTGCACTGTGTATAAACATTTTTACAGTGTGTACAAGTGTCTTTATATTGTGTACATGTGTTGTTATATTGTATAAATCCCGCACGATAACATGTTTGATAATTATGATTTTTTCTTCATTAAAACGTTTCAATACAGAAAATATTTTTTGTATAACTTACAGCATGCCCTTAACTTCTATCATTGACAACCTTTTTAAGTTCAACGATGCATGACAACCATAACAATCAAACAATAATATAAACATGCTGTCGTTTGAATTATCGTGCGGGAGTAGTATATACATACTTTTTTATATTATGTAAAAACTTTAGATACAAACGTTGTTTTGTTCTGTATAAACAACTTTATATTATACACAAATGTCTTGATATTGCGTACAAACGTTGTTATATTGATGCAGAACAGGTTTGATGAGGATCCATCAAGCAGTTCACGGGATGAAGTCGTTAAAAGGTTTTTCTATTTTTAGGTTTAGGTTTTTTCGGTGGGCCGGTGGTCTAGTGGTAACACCCTTGACTGTTAATCCAGAGGTCCGTGGTTCGAAAAAATTTCTGAGATGTTCTTGAGTGTCTCCCACCTAACTAAGAGGCCTGTACTGGTTCTTCCCAGGAAAGACGGCTTCGCGTGTATCGTTGCTATACACCGCGTACGTTAATGAACCAGACTGTCTATTCGAATAAAGGCCTTAGCAGGCCTGTACCTAAAAAGGATTTATCACACTCTATCCCTCTGGTCAGATCGCTCTGTGTCTGTACTAGTAGAGGATGAATTTTACGCTCTGTGTGGCTGTGTTTGCTTTATGTAAAGCGCGGCTTTGAAGTTTGAACGTGTTTATCATGAAAAGAGCGCTATATAAATCTGATATAATATAATAATTTTTACATCTAGGGGCACATAAAAAGGCCAAGTGCCCTCGTTTGTAGGAATCTGAGAGGACCTTACAGAGATACTATAAATCAAATCTGATGAAGATTCATAAGTTGTATGAAGGTATATGTATTTCTATCTTTAGCTCTAGTGGCCTCGGAAAGGGGACAAGCGTAACCATTCGGACAAACTGGCGAGATAATGTTACAGTGACGCTACAGACCAGTTTGATGAAGATCCATCAAGCGTTTCATGAGTAATCGTTTGAATGTTTTTCTATTTTTACCTCTAGCGGCCTCTACAAGGGCTAACTGGCCCCGTTAAAATAACTTTGACAAAGAACATTATAATGATGCTACAGACCAAGTTTGATTAAGATCCATGAAGTAGTTCATGAGAAGAAGTCGTTTAAAGGTTTTCTTATTTTCAACTCTAGCGGCCCCTAAAAAGGGCCTTTTGACCTATTTGAACTAAGTTGAGAGGGGACCTAGCCGGGATGCTACAGACCAAGTTTGGTGTAACGTTTTAGAGAAGATATTGAAGTAAGATGTTGACAACGGACGACGGACCTATACCAATAGTTCAGCCTGAACCCCTGGTGAAGGTTAGCTAAAACAAACTGCACACAAAAATACAACCAGAAGACTTCCTTTGTATTTAAATTTTACACATTTTTATCAAAGGAAAATAAAAAAGCAGTTCACAAGAACAATTTCTAGTTATAGTCCTGGCAGCAAGCGGAAGAATTTTAACATTCATCAAGGAAATTATCAGAACTTGTGGTTTTCTTACTTCCAGCTCTAGCTAGCTTTCATAACAAGCGAGCGGAACTGTTTATACAAATTTAAGAAACGTCCATGCAAGACAATTTCACATAAAACTAAGTGGCCAATCATCGAGTGCTATACTCCTATGATACCTATATTAAGCTCTGGTTGCCTAAATATAGAGCCAAGAGAAACCATAAAATCGTCTTAAGACAAAGATACTTCTGAACAAACATCAAGTAGTTCATAAGAACTAGTTAAAAGGTGTCTTTATCTTAGTTCTAGCAGCCCCGTAAGTGCAATTATGCGAAACTATTCGAACACCAGATCAAGTTTGGTAAAGATACATGCAAGGTTTAAGAAGTTGTTAAAATGATGATTGTAACTGCCTGGTTTTAGCTCTGATAAGCCTTTCCAGCAGGTAAGAGGGAACATCTGGACACGCTTCAGAAATGTACATGGCCAGCTTTGGTCAAGATACATCAGATGGTTCATGGGTAAGTCATTTTAACTATTTTTCTATTTTAAGTTTTGGCAGCCTCTAAGAAGCCAAACAGATCCTGTGCAGTCTAGTGGATTTGGCATGCAGAGAATCATCCAAGTTTCATCTACTTCCGCTGTATCGTTTATTGCAGATATCGTTTAAAGAAAATAGTCAACATCTATACAAAACTTGAATACAATATAACCATCAAGAAGTTGATTAACTAATTAAGCTTTTGTGAAGCTGCAGTTATCCATGAAATTGTTGAAAATACGGTCTCTCATAATCGTACATAATTGATACGGGTTTTAATGCAAAGCGTTTAAATGCTAAACAGTGCATAAAAAAATAGTGTATAAACTAATACAAAGTCGGCACTGTTTAAAGTGTTGCTTAACAATTAAACACTGCATGGGACGACAAGATCACTGTTTTAGCATAAATTTACAGTAGCAATAGCGTCTAAGAGGTTTCTCGGGAACACAGCTGGATGTGTTGCCATACTTGTTTGTTCTGCTGATGTCGTCTGTAATTTTCATACCAGTTTCTACATGATAATCCACAGTGGCTTCAAACATAGCGTTACCTGGCAATGTTTCAAAAATAACCAAGAAACGTTTATGTTTCTCTGCTTCCGGCTTTGAAAAGAACTTGTAAATAGTCCACCGATTTTCTTCCTCGCCTTTTGCAGACAGTCCCAATGATACTAAACGTGCTTCGTGGATTTTATATAAAGACAATTCTGCACAAATATGTTTATATTTCTTTAGTAAATTGTTTAAATATAAAACAGCATACTCCGTAGCTTTAGCTACCACCGGATTCGTTACAGCAATGCTTTCCGACCCGTAACATGCGCAGAAATGCTCAGGAATGGAGGCGTCTGCGCATGAGCGTGTATCTGGTATAGGACGGAATAAACTTATACCTCTTTTAGTATTTGACTTGAATTCTACTGATGCTTCAAAGTCAGCGTTTACGATATCATTCAACAGTTCGTGAAGATCGAAGTTTGAAGTAAGTCTGTCAGTATTATCTCGAAGGTTTTTGATCGCTTCCGGGTGTTTAGCTGCAAACGTTTCTGGTGGTACTATAGACAACAGTGGCATCCTTTCTTCTATTCTCCCAACAAATGTGTTCCGAATATCGTCTATACGTGATCCATGATCACTGAAGAATATCAGAAAAGCATTTTCTAGATGACCATTCTCTTTCAAAAACTTGAAAAACTCAAAAAAATCATTATCCCCAAGTTCCAAGTAATTTATAAATTCATGACATATCTGAACAAGCCATGAAAACGAAAACTTCAACTTTTCTTTATACTGAGTAACAAATCGTTTGTAATAATTAATCAAATGCGTAAAAATAGGCTTGTTGCCATAGCACAAAGACGACGACTTTCCCATGTTCACATTTTTATACTCTAAAGGTAGTAAGACCGATTTCAAAACTTCTGATGCAAATCCTATCTTCCTAAGCCCCAACATCCAAGGCCTCATGTAGTGGTCCGTTGGTGGACTTTTAAAGCCGGAAGCTTCAGTGTTGAACGTTGCTATAATTGGATAATCTTCGGCATAGAAGGTTGCATAGTGTTCGCGGGAAAAGTTATACCAAATAAATGGAAATGGCTGTAGGTCAAATGGACCGCCGCCCGGATTAGGAAGATCAACAGTCCCTGGCCGTTTTCCTGTTAAAACTGGCACTATATTGGGGAATGTGTTATCGCCTACTTTCATGTAGCCTTTGAAAACGTATGCACCTAAAATTTCTATTAAGTATTTGTACGTCTTTGGTAATTTGCGAATTGCAGATAATCTCGAAGTCGAGTCTATACCAAACATGAAAACACTGTATTTTGAATTTTTCCCGTTCTCGTCTGCTTTTGTGTCCTTGACCTCGTTCGAAACATAAACACTTTCTTGTAATGTATCGTAAACTAGTTTATTACCGGAAGAGGTGTAGCATCGTAGCCGGTAGAAATCATGGGGAACTTGGAAAGGAATGTCACTAACCTTTTCTTCACCGAACTGTACACTATAATCATCATTCTTTGGTCTAAGCAGAGGTGTGTAACTACATTTATAACTAGAGTGTCCATAAAATTTATACGCCGACTGATTATAAGTCACAAATCCACTTTCATCCACATAAACTAAATCCGGAGCTGGGTCGCAGTGAATAGGGTCTGGACTCCACACATACTGCATAATTGATTTGTCAAACGGATCAAGATCTGGTATAATACACTGTCTATTTATATTTTCGTTAACAAATAGAAATCTCACCGGCATGGTCAAAGTACCGTACAGGTAATATAAAAGGTATGTTACCAAGACTGCTAAAACTACAAACACCCTTTTGTCTCGTCTCCAGATTCTAAACACTACGTTGCAGCATTTTCCAAGTGACAGCTGAGCCAGTCTAACCCCAGACATGATGTTCATCTCCCCTTGACGCGAACTGAAATCAAGTGAGATATAATAAACGCTTATGCAAAGTATGAATACAGTCGACATCGTACTTGAGATCACCTCTATTAAGCGATTTTTGTATTAAACGACCGGTCACAATCCCTCCCGAACGTTTTCAGTACATAAATTTATTCCATTAAACGACTCTTTTTATTAAACGACTAGCGACCACTTTAATGGAATCCCGACAGGAAAAATATTTAACAAAAGTATCTATTAAGCAACCTGGTATCAAATTCCTGCCGGGTATTTCTTCACCTGTTTAATTAGCGAGTACATTTTGCACCTGCCTGGATGCAATTAACGTTTGTAACAGTCGAACTGACGAACAATCAAGTTATAATTTTCAGTTTGTGAAATTTATATACATATATGTATGCTCATGATATATACAGTTATATTAACAGTTAAAAATATCTTTTCTCTTCACCTGACTGAAATTCATTAAGAGACCACTCCATTAAGAGACCACTTTTTAGCAGTCCCTCGGGCGGTCTCTTAATACAATGTCGACTGTATAACGAATAAAAATGCATTTGCTTAAACAGTCTTGAATGTAATGCTCGCGCTTGATTATTTTGTATAAGTTAAACATTTGTCTGCAAGAATAACTGGTTCCTGCAACAACATGACAGTCAATGTAGAAGAAATAGATATCAGTATTCCCTGCTTTTTTGTCTAGCTAACTACTTCCTTTTTTATTCAAGCCCGTAAACAGACGTACCATCATGTTGAAAACAAGATTGTTAAGTGGAACTGTAAGAGAGAAAATTTGATCAAGAGTTCAATAATTTCCAAATGGCTTTCGGCGATGTATAGCACCAAAAATATCTTGTACGTTAATGTAGTAATTTAGATGGAAACTGTACTTGCCAGTCGTGACAAGAAACTAGTAAACCTGCTTTCCACAAACTACTACGCCAATTAGGGCTTTTTACTACTTCAGATTTCGTAAAGTCACTATGAATTTCATAGTAGTTGCACCATATTTCATATTAATTATGAAAGAGTCAAACAAAAACTCAACACAAGCTTCGCCAGAACCAGGTCAACATATTACATCTATCTATGTACCTTAGTACATGTAGTTGAAGACAAGAACTGTCAGACGACAGCAACATTTAATCATTCAAAAGGACTGAACGTTTTTCATATACCTCAAAGGTAATTTTTCCATAAATAACATTCATAGCGTAAACAAATTCATATCGCTTCAAAGTGTTCGTAGACTAATTATACCTAAATTATGACCGCAATACCTCCGTCGCCCTTAGCAATCATTTGCTAGTCCTCTCTCCACCCGAGGTGAACATTTACGAATTGTCTACATCCCCACCTTCGGAAACATTTTGCTTATCGAGGCGAACCTTTACGAATTATCCCCCACTTAGAAATTATTTGCTAGTCCTCTTTCCCCACCCAAGACGAACCTTTACTAATTGCCTCCATCGCCCGCAGCAGATATGTACTATTCTCTTCCCCTTCCCGCGACGAACCTTTACGAATTATCTCCCCAACCATACCAAACTTTTCCCATGCAGTTCTCTCCCCAGCCCGAGACAAACTTTTACGAATCCTCTCCCATACCATTAACAATTATTTGCTAGTATCATCACTCCATCCGAGACAAGCTTTTAGGAATCTTTTGCCTAGCCATTAGTCAGTATTAGCTGGTCTCTCCCCAGGTCCCAACCTTTAGCAAGCAATCCACTGTGCGTCTTCAACACCCTTAGCAAGGATTTGCCAGTCTTCTAAATCACATTAGTACTCGACAACTTTGCTAAAGTCAAGTTTGTTTGTTTGTTTGTTTGTTTGTTTTGGGTTTAACGCCGTTTTTCAACAGTATTTCAGTCATGTAACGGCGGGCAGTTAACCTGGATTCTGTACCAGTACAAATCTGTTCTCCGCAAGTAACTGCCAACTTCCCCACATGAATTATCAGAGGTGGAGGACGAATGATTTCAGACACAATGTCTTTTATCAAATCGTCACGGAGAACATACGCCCCGCCCGAGGATCGAAAGGCAAGTTATCTACTATAGTATCTGAATTTCAGAAATGATTAGTTTTTTTGGATTTGAGCGTTATGACTGAAAGATTCACCATGATAAACTATATTTTAAGACTAAGTTATCTTCACATATTCCAACTTTATGATACATATCAAATTAATAATTACCGGTTAACTGTGTGTGCATAATCCATCTATCCATATCTATCATATCTTGTCATCACATTTACGCTGCAATCTGCACTTGACCATTGCTTCCACTATCGCATTTAGCCAGGTGGACCGTGTCTGCAAAGTAAACAAGTTTTTGTTAAATACCTTCAATATGTGCTAACAGCGGTGTACATGTTTCGAAGACTCCGGCTCAGTCCACATGGGTTCCCGGAATGCCACTGACTATACTTACTCAACGGTCAACCCCTGCTGTACTGACCGACAACGTGGCTTACAGAATTTCCACTTTTCTAAAATCGGTTATATAATGGTAGATAAAAAGGTAGGCTAGAAGAACAAACAAACTCTATAAAAAGAAAACATAGCCTTATTAAAGCAAGAAAATATAGCAAAGCAAAGCATTTCTGAAATTAAAATGAGTGTAGACACACAGGAGCAATACAGCAGAAAGTTATGTGCCCATATTGGCAACTCACAGGAGCAGTACAGCAGAAAGTTATGTGCCCGTATTGGCAACTATGTATTCATAGAAAGCGAAAGCAGAGATCAGATTGTGCACGATGGCGCTAGAATTGTAAGTTTAATATCAGTATTGAAGAATCGTGTTGGAAATTCAATAGAATCGTTCAAAAGAGATAACTGTTAAATTAAAAAGTTTGGATTCAAAAGTAAAGTAGGCGGGGATTGGTCTCGAGTTACTGAATGTGCACAGGTACTGAATCTTGCACACTGTTACTCTAAATGTCTCTTTTTGAAAGATATGACAAAAATATATCATTGGAAAGCTGGAAGAATTTATGTTTCGAATTACTGTGACCAGTCTACTGATATCATTGCCGTGGTGATATTTTAATGTCAAAAATATAGACCTTTTTATAAGAAGATTTCACTGTCGTTTTAGCATGTTTAGTGCGTGTGAAAAGGAGTCAAATGCTCGACAGCGAAAAATGCAAATTCAGAGCTGTCAAATTAACATAAAAATAATAAAATACCAAAAATGGGCATAGTTAACGTAGCGTATTTTCATTAGCATATTATTACAGCTTATCGGCATATATAGATACAATGATTAACATATTTTGCGTAATGTCATTCACACTTGTCACCTTCTAGTGTACATATATAATTAAATATATATACACGATGGTAACGTGACACAGTATCCTTTCAAAATAATCTTGGATTTTTTTAGGGGGCTCAAATCTGAATTTCAGGTGATTTTAATGTTTAATAGCATATAAGGATCGATCGACCTACCTTTTTGCTATTGTATAAATGCATGTTTACCAAAGTATTTTTCGTATTATATCTGAAGCTAATTGTAATTTATGTCATTATTACCGATTTTCTATAAAACATGGAATCTGGATGCAGACGTTGGCACTGGAGCGAGAAAGGGCAGCGTGCCCCTAACCTCTAGTAAAATCCGGCGAGCATATATTTCTAATAGTCTAAACCATATACTGTCATGACTGTATTACAGCATTCGTTCATGAGCTTGTCTTGTAAGGTCACGTCAGGGTGCCGAAAATATATCATATGGGAAGTTTTAAAGCATTCGATCTAGTAGTTTTTTTAGAATTCTGCACAACCAAAAAATTTAGTTTAACTAATTCATTTTCGGTCGAGTGTGAAGCAAGTTCTACATCTTATATCATTAAACACTCTCGGCACCTCATTACTGACGGACTCAATCGTCGTAAGGGTATGAGTAAAGGGAAGCTATCCTCCCTTTTACTACTGAGCGCTTAGGGCGGGAGCTACTTGGTATACTTTTTCCCGTCTTTGGCATGACGCCACCGAGGATCGAACCCTCGACCTCCAGCACTCGAAGCGGATGCTCTATCATTAGACTACCGAGCCGATATAATTTTAACAAAATAAAAGCTAGACTTTTGCAACTTGTACTGCGAGGTCACCTCAGGATGCTAAAAGTCATTCATGAAGTTTGATAGAATTTGGTCGGTTAGTTTCTGTGAAACACGTGAACCTTGCAAAGGTGATTTTCTTAATGAAATAAAAGATATAGAGTTATGTTGCTTGTGCAGAACGTACACCCAAGCTGTCTATCTTCCATTTAATGTTGTGTAACTCCTCTTTTGGATATGTAATATTTTACTTAATAGACCTATATATGTATTAGGCCTAAGTAAAATATTTGGTTATGTGTCTAGCACCTGTGTAATACAGACGGACACGCGCAGTCAGTGCAAGTGAAAGATTTTATCAGGTAGGCTATTGACATTGAGATTTCAAAGTGAGAAAGTGATATTTAAAACAGTTAAAAGTGAGGAGTAGTAAAATTAGGTTAAAAACACACTGCTACAACTAATTGCCTACAACATGTACAGTACATGCTACATTGTCTGCTTCCAGTGCTTGATTGCATTTAACGCTAATAAAAAACGAAGTTAAGTATTTCAAATTTTCCGACTTTAACAGTTGGGCTCTGGATATTTTAGAAGAATTCCCCATACCCCTAGAACCCCCTCCACTTTCGCCACCCCCTCCACACCCACCATAAAAGTCCTGGATCCGCCTCTGTACAGCGTAACTATCGCCGGATGTAAATACACGTTTTGATATAAAATACAACTGATCATATACAATGTAATGTATGAAATATGCCTGTAGGCTTTAAACGTTAAATTACAGATCTTAATTTTACAGTACATTATCAAGTGAGACTGTATTCTTTAAGACATTTATTAGTAGAAATTGTGGACAGAATCAATAAAAATATCAACTAAAACAAACTCACATGGTATCAGCGGATATTCCAATACACAGGGTTTTCCCGTCATATGCCAACATAATTATTATGCTCCCGAAATACACACTCGCTCGGCAAACCGATACAATGGGAGATAACAGTCGTATAAAAGGAAATCAAATACATTTACACAGTAAATCTAGTTAAAAGCTGTTGATGCAGGGACGTAGCCAGACTCGGCTGAGTAGAATGATTTGCTTATACAGGCATGTTCTAAACGATGACCTGGCCTATAAATATGCTGAGGCTGAAAGACAGTCTTGGAGTGTTCTTCCAGCATATATGGCACGCGAATTGCACAAATAGATAAACCTAATCCAAGAATTTAGGTTCTCGGCCGGGAACCTATATGGTACGCGAATTGCACAATAAATCCAAGAACCTATGTTCTCAGATGAGAATCTAGGTTCTCAGCCGACGAGAACCTAGGTTCTCACTCACATAGGCGTAGGAGCAGGGGCGGCAGGTGGGGGGGGGGGGGGCAGCGGGGGCCAGGCCCCCGCAAATCTAGGAGGGGGGGGGGGGGGGGCAAAGTATAATTTGGCCCCCCGAATATTTTGGAAAAGAGATATAACTTGCAGTCTAATATAACATTTAATTTACTTAGCCCCCCCCCCCCCCCCCCCCACCCCACACTCCCCCAATATTGTGGAAAAGAGATATAACTTGCAGTCTAATATAACATTTACTTAGCATCATATAATTCTTTTCAACCTGATTTCTGATTTGCATTTGGTCTTCCCTTGTATTCTGACTTGTCTCTTTCCGTAGTGTGAGTACTGAAATCTGTACGCGCCATGCCAAGAATTGTTTACATTTTATAAAAATAATATATCATTGAGCGCAATCAATCAATGTAGGCCTAACTATTAAGCCTGTTTACGCATGTAAACGTTATGTATTTTTTTTTTTGTTTTTCATTGTCCATTCAAGGGAAATGATATTTCCACAACTTTATACCACAATTAGACAAATGCAGTGCTAATTGATTGTATGTCCAGGGCTTCAACAGAAGAATGTAAAAAAATGGCACACTTAACTAGAACAATACATAATATGACTGATTAAGACAGTTCAGTGCCTAGTCGTATGTGTATCATCAGAATTACTCAATGATTGCTAAAACATAAAGGTTTGAGGGGCCTATGGCCCAATTAATCCCTGTACAAGGCTTTGAGGCTTTGTCACGAATAATGCACCGAGGATACCTTGCCGCTTACCCCCCTCCCACACACACACACACACACACACCCCACCGCACAAACCGTCGGTCGAAAAGGTTTGCCCCCCCCCCCCCCCCCCCAAAGTTAAACTCGCCCATACGCCCATGACTCAAGATCACAAGTTCTTCAGAGAACCTAGGTTCTGACTTGAAAAATGTACAATAGCACTCTCCCGTATGTAAGGATGATAAAGTCTGCTGTCTAAAAATAGCACGGGACTCGATTTGCGGACAAGCATTCAGTGCATTCACTGTGCAATATCATAAGTAAACCATAGATTTTGCATTTATTTCGTTATAATTGTTCAAGTTCTAGCCTGCACATCGCAAATAAATGTTTTTTCTTCACTTTTCATTTCAATTTTATAGTCTGAAACTTTTTATTTTATATTCAGGTTAGAAATAACATACCGATTTTCATCAATATATTATGTATGAATAGATGATGTTATTATATTATTCTGTTCATTTTCACTGATAATATATTTGTTTATGTAAAAATACGAAAAAAGAAGGTACCTCGATAGTTTCTCTCCGTTCTTTATACAGTTCGTACATACCACGTGGTTTGTGACGTCATTTTCGGGTATTACGGCAAGAAAATTAATAAACAAGTCCGTCGATTCAAAACTTAAAAACACCGTAAGTATTTCATTTTTTCACCGATTTGAATAATTCTTTTATGAGGCTCAAGCCAAAATAGTGGGCTATAAACACAAGTCAATGTTTTTCTGAAATTCTAAGCAGTTTTTGCAAAGGTCCGTTCCAACCCTGAAATTCGGCAAATTCTTGGAGGGTAATACGGCAAGAAAAACCCGTGTTTTACAAAATAATGCAGGATTGCTTTCCTTTACATTGCTGTGTCTTTCATCGCTGTTTATTTCGGTTCCAAGAAGGCCTGCGAACCACTTTACTTGAAATAAAATGGTAGGTTTCTCTGCAAAAAATGTGTCTTCCAAAAATGCTAATAGAGCAAGAATGATATCACGGCAAGCAGATTCACGAATACACCTACTGTTCCTTTAAGAACAGTTTCGCGGATTATTGAGTTTGAGATTCGTTTCCTCATGTATACCTGTTTGCAGATTTCTTCAGCTTTTAAGATTAATTTCGGTATGATGTGATACGAAAGAACGGCTTTTTTCAATGCTTCTTAAAGATCGTTTAGTAGATCTATTAAAATTGTTCTATTGTCAGACCCAACAAAGCAATGGCAATACAACAAATGCAAAATCAATAAAAGGTCACCAAGCTAGCTTTGTATATACGCAACGACATATTATACACATTGAAACTTAGTAATCAACGTTCATAAACGAAGACCGTGCAGCATCTTTTTGTGATAAATTTGTATTTCAAAATTATCTTTTACTCAAACAAAAATTGTACTGACGATGGGCAAACTGACACATGTACATGATATAAAGTTATTGTAAGAGCAAAGCATTTTCATCTCGACTTTGCATTTGCTGTATCGTCCATTAATCACAGTTTAATCAATGTACACCATATATAAATAACAAAAATATACATGTGTATGCAGTATTTCTTGTATGTCATACTAGAGTGTAAAATGCAGATTCACCTTTAAAAATAAAAACAATACATTTGTATACAAAACGTAATGTGTTAAAATATTTTCTCAAATATCTGGACACTTTCAACGCGTAAACCAACGACTAGAAGAATATAATAAATTCGAGTTTGAGTAAAATAGAAAAAGTGGAAACTTCACAGGTCGCTAAACACGACAAAAACGAACATGTTGCAGGCTCGGTTTGATTGAGCCTGTTCATGGACGGTAGTGGAAATGCATGCTACCGTCCACGCCCGCTAGCCCCGGGTTGAGCAGAACTCATAAATAACAAAAATATACATGTGTATCTCACAAAGACCACACCAAACGTGAGAGAAAGAATTATTGCATGACCTTTGAATAAAGCGTTAGTGATTAGCCAAAGAGCACACATCAGTGCGGTATTACATACCTATCTGTTGGTAAATAAAACATACTTAACACAGACGGAATCAAGGATCGGTGTAACATCTTCCAAATACAGATCATGTAATGAAACATTTGTCTACTACTAAATTATGACCCTGGTTATGGTAAGGATCGCAGAATCATTACTGAAGATAACTTGGGCTTATCATAAAACTTAAAAATCATATATCCAGTCATATAATGATGAAATCAGAAAGTGCTAAAACTTTATGCCCTAAAAAGGGTGCATAAAAGTAAAAATAGGAAAAGAAAAGAAGGTTTATCCTGTTCGATAAACGTAACATTATGAATTTGAATTTTCTTAAGATTTTGCATAATCTAATATCAAAATTGTACAGTATTGCATGCATTGTTCAGACCTCTATACGTATATTGTCATAGTATCAAATTGTTTTTGACAAACGATAAATATCTTTTATGAACAATATTACAATCGTTCAAAATATCGTTTCAGAATCATGGTCGTAAAATGGAATGTAAGACTATGCCTATACAATCACTTTACTTGCCAATATTATTAGTAAAAAGTATTTTCAAGTTGTGTTAAACAGGGAGACTTTAAAAAGCTATGACAGTCCTTTATCGCTCACATAGTACAACTGCTTGTACAGCAAAACCCCCATCCTTCCCATGGACTGAAAGTGCATGAAAAGGTAACAATAATTAAACAGACCACAGAATTATTCTTTCTAATAAATTTTAGGCATACGGAAAAATGTTTTGTCAACACTTCAGAAATGAAACAGGGTTTAACTGTTTATAAACGGTTCCGTCTAGTTTAGCATACCATGCACTAAGTATGTAGGCCCTATTTACTTACCTGCTGACAGAAGTAAGTAGTTTTAAAGAACCAAGTCTCAGCTGCTGTTCGGAACAGTAGGTGTATTCATGAATCTGCTTGCCGTCATATTATTCTTGCCGTATTAGCATTTTCCGAAGACATGTTTTCACAGAGAAACCTATCATTCTATTTCCAGTAAAGTGATTCGCTGGCCTTCTTGGAACCGAAATAAACAGCGATGAAAGACACAAAAATATAAAGGAAAGCAATCCTGTATTATTTTGTAAAACACGGGTTTTTCTTGCCGTATTACCCTCCGAGAATTTGCCGAATTTCAGGGTTGTAACGGACCTTTGCAAAAACTGCTTAGAATTTCAGAAAAACATTGACTTGTGTTTATAGCCCACTATTTTGGCTTGAGCCTCGTAAAAGAATTATTCAAATCGGTGAAAAAATGAAATACTTACGGTGTTTTTAAGTTTTGAATCGACGGATTTGTTTATTTTAAAATTTTCTTGCCGTAATACCCGAAAATGACGTCACAAATCACGTGGTATGTACACACTGTTATAGTGTATTTCTCGATTCAAAATACATTAGTTTACCATAAGAACATAACGTTACACTACAAACGATAAAACTTAAGTGGAACTTTGTTATTGTGCGTAACGCAAAACATCATGACGTCACTTCTGCTTACGGACGTTAATTTCCCGCGCTCTACTATAAGAAAGAGTGCTACAAAGAAAATATTTCTACCTGTTATTTGTAAAATACGGTATGCAAGAAAAATAATCTGCCAGAATAAAATGCTAACATGTAGACGATATGCAAGAAAAATATCAGTCATGTGTTTACGAACCGGATGGAAATATCCGTCCCTCGGCAACCTGCGCATGGGCGGTAATTCGGCAAGCCTCATTACCGCCCAATGCGCAGGTGCCCTCGGGACGGATATTTCTATCCGATTCGTAGACACATGACATATATTATTAACATACGGAATTCAAGTAACTATGGACATTTAACGATCGCCACATGATACTAAAATGCTGTTTTTTTTTGCGGTTGTTGATAAATACACTCTATAAGACGATCTCTTGAAAGCAACCAAAAACAATTAGAATACTCTGTTTGACCGAATCTGTTCATAACAGATAATGAAAAGTACTATACTTCTCACGCCGTCTAGCGCCAGTTAAAGCGAAACTCCAACAATATACTGAACAAAGATCATGAACCCACAAGACAAGAAGTTATAACAACGCATATAGTCATAAAACAGCTAAAACTGTTAGGGCGCAAGACTACAATTGTGCTATGATGATCCTCTGGAATCAAAGAACGCCTCAAAGCAAAGTAATAGCAGACTCGGTTTGACTGGGTTTCTGATGGGTGAGGAAACGTACAACAACTCACAAGCTAAACTGGAAGTTTACGATGCAAAAACTTTACAGGTGGGCTCAGTATTTCTTGTTACAATGTTACCACTTTTTGGCAAACCATTTGACTTATAAGATACGTTTGTTTTGTACACATTTACCTCTAACACCAGGCGGGGTGTGGGGGCAATTTTAACGGATCCCATTGGGGCTCGAATATTCGACTCCCCGTTCGCAAACAACAAGGCTGTGATGTAATTAAACCATTCAATTAAATTCAATGACTAACCTCATAAATATATAACATCATCGACAGAGAATATATATGTTTTATTTCACTATAATGAATGTATTTACAATGATCGTGCACATATAATGTTAACTATATATCACTATTAGTATAGATATTTAAGCTAAATGTATGCAATGGATAATATCAAAGTTATCGTGGTCACATGTTTAATATCAGGAGGCAATTGTTTTATTTCTGCATATTTTTAACTTCTTTTCACAGATGCTTCGGCAGAAAATATGTAGTTTTGATAAAGGCTACAAGCGGCATATTTCTGCGACGGAATGTAATTGAAAAGAAAAACGTGTCACAGCTGGAAAAAGTAATGGAAATGAAGTAACAAAAGACATTAAATGCAATTCAGATGGCGTAAATAATATAAGATTCTTTCACTGGTTGTAGGTGCAGATGGGAATATCCGGCCTCGAGGGTAACTGTTTAGGCGGTAACGAGGCTCCCAGCCAAGTTACCGCCTAAACAGTTACCCGAGAGCCGGATATTTCCATCTGCACCTATAACCAGTGACAGAACCTTTTTCTTGCATACCGATTTCAAGAAATAATAACAAAAATTAAATCAATCGAACGGCTTTCTTTTTAGAACTATCATTTAAACAAAGCGCGGGAAACCAACGTCCGTAAACAGGAAAGACGTCATGACGCTTCAAAACAAACAACAATGTTTAGTTCCGGTTTTGTTTTATCAGTTACAGCGTAACGTTATGAATTTTTAATAAAATAACGTGATTTGAATCGAAAAATATACTATCAGGAACCAATAGGAACTGTCAAGGTATTGAATTTTTATTCCGTTTTTTAAATAAAATATAAATTACTACATAAATCTTC
The DNA here is from genome assembly GCF_021730395.1 of Mercenaria mercenaria. Taxonomy (NCBI): domain Eukaryota; kingdom Metazoa; phylum Mollusca; class Bivalvia; order Venerida; family Veneridae; genus Mercenaria; species Mercenaria mercenaria. Next base: position 35,291,594 of record NC_069365.1, on the reverse strand, counting down.
TACATATATGTAGTTCGTTATACGTCATTTACAGCACGAGAGTCATCTTACACCCCGGGGTGTAAGATGGATTTTTCCAGCAGCGGTAAAGATACTAGAAATCCCCGTCTGGTATGCAAGAAAGCCTTATATTTCTCCGCCTTTCTGGCTTTCGTATCTTACTTCTCCGTCGCTGATTTGACGGCCACATAAATTTAAGTGAAGAACTATATTTCTTCAGAGACAGTCACAGTCTTATTCAATGGACTGAACATAAATATATACTTTTAAATTCTGATATTAAAGATAAAACAATCCTGCAGTTATGTTTTTTTTTTCTATTCCTGAAAACTGACTGATTTGTAGTTAATTATATTTGTTAATATTCTGTTAAGTGAATGGTCATCCATTAAAATAATTTTTGAATTTACGCTACATTTTCAGTTTTGCATTACATAATATCATAATGTATGTGCTAAAGGTAAGTAAGTCTTTGAAATATTTGTAGGTACAATGTAGTTCGATGAGATATCAGTATTTTAATATTACATGCACATTTGTACTTGTCGGACATACGACCCTAAAGTTGTCTCCCTTATGCCTTACTCCGACAAGCTTAGCGACGATATATCAGTAAAAACAGTTCCTATGATATTTCATTTAAAACAGTGTATAAGTAAAGACACGTCGGCAACATGCACATCTTGACTGTACACTAGTCATTGATGTGAAATTTCATTGCAATGCAACAAGCAGAAGCACTGCTTTGCTGTCATAAAAATCTTCAAAGACAATAATTCAACGAAAACGTTCAGCTGATACTTTTCTTGAAAATCATTAAACCAAAAGATAACTATGTAAGACACAAGAAACTATATCTTACGTCGGCACACGGTTATAGTTCGTTTCCGACAAGAATGGCGACGATACAGTAGTTACTAACCCAACCAGCGCTTAAAGAGGACTTGATTTCATCATTAAAAGATCCTTAAAGGGCAATTAGGCCATGAAAACCATGGTACTGAATTATTACAACGATAAGATCAAGGTCAATGCTGTGAAGTCTTATCAAAATCTAAGGGCATTTGCTTAATAGGAAAACATGGAACCAAAACATGGTGACATTACGCGCAACTATACCATTGTTGTGACTTTTAATAAATTAGAAGAAACGCTATCAGAAACTACCAAAGGGAAATAACTCAATAAAAACCTAAAACTGCATCACTATGGTGGTTTGCGCAACTACCTATTATTCCAGTAGTTGCTGTAGAATCACATTTAAAGCGACCAGTTGTATAGAAGGAGACGCTGAAACAAAAAGGTTAATTGCTAGACAGACAGGCGGACAGACTGACGGACAAGACAAAAACAAAAACGTCTCTAGTTCCATATAGAGGCATTCTCAAGTCAAAAAGGAAATTTAAAGCTGCGTAGACAGATTTGGATTGTCATACGCCCCTTCTCCTTCCGAAGACATAACTGTCGCCGCAATTCCATCTGTGGGTGGTTCTTTCATTTCGCTGTCCACTACATACGACGTTTTCCCGCTTTTCCCTAACTTCCGCTTTGATACCTCTTCGTACCAGAAATGCCAGACAAAGCACGTGGTGGCGAAGGGAACGATGAAAACTGCCGTTGCTACTACAGCAACGATGATGCTGTGTCTATATTTGTCCATCATATCTCGATATTTCACATCATGGATGTTCAGTCCATATATGACTCTGCTATCCTCATCTCCCTTGTTATCGTAAACAATACAAGTATATACACCGTGAAATTCTGCGTCTACTTTCTTCACCAGTATTTCTACACCTCTGATGTTGTCAGTTGTCTTTACTTCATAATCTGCCTCGTTATATGTGCTTGATAAAGCCTTTGCAGTCGGTGTATCCCATTTAACATAATTGTTCGCTGTTATATTTAGGCCGGAATTCTGACATTTGAAAAGGAATGGTTCTCCGGTGTACCACTGATATGCCCACCAATCCTCTCTGTAATTGACCCCTTCCATTGCTGCAGTTGCTATGGACATCGTGCAAAGTAGCAGTGCGATAGCGAACTTTTCCATTTTCACAAAAATTCTGAAAAACAGATGTAACAATCTGTTTATGAAGGTTAAGAATATCTACCCAGCCTCTTCAAACTGTACTCCTACTAATTTTAAATAATATTAACTGGTATATATAGGGTAAATACAGTTTCGAGACCCTGCATAATAATTTATTTCATGCAGAACAGTTTCAGTCTTGTCAGGCAAATCGTCAAATACATTGTTTTTGGCCATCTACCGACGTGTAAAGTGAGTACGGCCAAGACATGCAATACAATGACAATACTGTAAAAAATGAAAAATATACATGTATGCTTCGAGAAGCAGTAATATTTTTTCAAGCGTCTTAGTTACATCTTTTTACAAAAGCAGCTTTTCCTATAATTTGGGAGTTTGCACAGCTTACGATTACTATTTGTTGACAACATGTATAACACATTCAATTTTGGTCAGGTTATTGCACAAAGATATTTTCTTCGACTTTTAGACTGACAACTAAAAGCTGGATAATAATTTTCCGTTATCAAAACAGTATCTACACATCATTTCAATTTTGTGTTTATTTTGTAATAATTGTGAAACAAGATAATTAACTTAAAATTGTTTCTGACGACAACATTTGTTTCTCGTTCATTAACAGTTGAAAGCTGTGTCATTTTTCAAGTGGCATAAAAGGATTAGTGGAGCGTGGTGAATAGATGTCTTTAGTTTGGAAGTCTATGATTTCTTTTTAAAGTGACACAAACCTAACAGTATGGCAGCTTTTGTTTTTGTTTCTGTTGAGTTTAAAGTCCCACCGACACAATTTAGGTGATATGGCCGCTTTTCTAGCTTTTTATAGTGGAGGAAGACCCTAGGTGTCGCTCCAAACATCGTTTCATCATGTTGACGGTTGGTCAAATTGCGACTACTTAAAATAGGAAAGTCTGTCAACATAGCTTCGGTGGCGTACAAAAAGGTTTAGGCTTAGGGAACATCGTGTCATTATATTAATCAAAATTTGCATATTACTAAATAAGAATTATAACTTAAGATAAAACTTCAGAAAACAAAATTGTCAAAACAAATATAGAAGAAAGTTTGGATGCAACAAGTGGAGAAGAAATGTCACATATTTATATGTTCATATGTCACACTACACAATTTCATAAGTCAAGCAAAATACACTGACCTTAACACCTCTGAATTCGTGCACATTTAAAAAATTATTTGAGGGCAATTAATTACTTATTTTACGTCATAAGTCGACAAACTCATAGAAAAATAACATTTCCGCGTTTATTAGATATTATACAAGCACACAACTTGTATTTTCCATATACTCCCCTATAGAAAAACAAGACGGCTTGTATTACTATGACGTGCATGAAAACAGCAGCCCGATGGCCTAGCAGCCGAACAGCGTGAAGTCTGCAGTCTGACAGCATAGCAGTGTAGTAAGCGGCCTTGCAGCATTAAGCTAGCGGCCTACATGCCTAGCAGCTTGAAGTTAGAACATACAAATAGATTGTTAATTCCTCGTTAGATTTTTTTTGACATTTGAAAAAGTACGACCATGAGATCAAGATCAGGCTACATAGCCACATCCTTTGTAAAAATCGAAACAATGTTCACTTCACTCAAAATGGCAATGTATATTATTAATGTTTAAAACATTAAACGACTCATAAAAAAATACCGACTCTGTTTCAATATTGCTAATATGTGCAGTATACTGTACAGTGATCGTTAAATAATGCACATCATGTCAAAATCATATGTAGTTAACATGGCGAGTATTTAACTAACGCTATGCATTACTTTAAACCTAAATACTAGTATACATATTGGACCGCGCTATTAAACATATAAATCAAGCAATGCATAGATAAACAAGATGGCATTACGTAAAGACATAAACACATTTTCATAGATGCGTGACAGTTGTTGACAAAAACTTGAAGATGAAAAGGTACGGATAACAAGAAAAAAAAAGAGAACCTCAGAAATATACGAGATCACATATCATGTATTCTAAATACAATTTCGCATCTTAAAACTTGTTTCAAGATCATGTCGATAAGAGCTTTTAAAGGTGGTCAATCACATTTAATCAACATTTAATGACACTTTTTACTTTTTGTATATTCTGGTAGAGAATTATTGAAGGAACAAAAAGACCGATTACATAGAGTTAGATTCCTATTTGAAATGTATATTTTATTATTTTTATAAAATTTTGTAATTACTCCCCTTTAATATGAAAGTATATAAAAAGCTGGGTATTTCTTTTTATTTCGATACACTGTCTAGTTTTACATTTGCATTTGATAGACATATCAACTATTGAACAATCTGAACCAAAATGCAAGTTTTAAAGCTGTGTGTAGCTTCTGAATTCATTTATTTCCAATCTATCTTGGTTGCGCAACCAAGGTAGGCAAAGGGAGGTAATAATATTTTTTCAAACTTGCGTTTCTAATGAATTCCATCTAAATACATAATTTTTAATGCAAATATTTTACAAATGTATTACAATATGTCTAATATTTATACGTTTCCTTAGGCAAAGTATGTTTATCAAATTTATACTTATGATAAAATAACTCTATCTTGGTTGGGCAACCAGGATAGGAAAATGAAATTTTAAAAATACCTCCAATGAAAATCTAATTTGTATTAAGTGTTAAGTGAACATAAATGAGTGTAAATGATCAGATGCTAAAGTTTCGAACAAATCCGTTACATGGCCAAAATCAGATTATCCACCTTTAAAAACCATCCGACTATTCGGATCTGTTTGCTTTTAGTATTACATCGCAGACACATCATTGACTTCAATAACTGGAAAAAATAAAGTCTAAGCTTGGCTGCTACAGAGCTAGGTTGTTTGGCTACTTGGTCGCTTCACTTTAAAAATGTTTTATTCATTTATCACGACTTGAACGATTTTCGAATATCGATACTAGGCTGCTACGCTGCGAGTGATCTGAATCTAGACCTCAGTAACTGAACAATATAACGTATAGGCTGTTACTATGCTGCTAGGTCGCTATGCTACTACGCTACTAGGTCGCTATGCTGCTAGGTCGCTATGCTACTACGCTACTAGGTCGCTATGCTGCTAGGTCGCTATGCTACTACGCTGCTAGGCCGCTATGCTACTACGCTACTAGGTCGCTATGCTACTACGCTGCTAGGTCGCTATGCTACTACGATGCTACATCGTTACGCTACTAAGCTGCGCTGCTAGGTCGCTAAGCTGCTACACTGCTAGACCGCTAGACTTTTAAATTTATCACAACTTTACTGTTTATCCTTTATAAAGTTTAGGACATCGATACGTTTGCTTATACATCGCTGACGCGTCAGTGACTTCAGTAAAGCTAAGTTTACACTATGTTCCCGGCGGCCACGGCAGCCCTGTTTGCCAAAAACGTATTACGCCGTGGGACTTTGGCCAATTTTGTCTCCATATCCAAGTTTTGTTAGGTTGTGCTAAGTTTCATCACGGATTATCACGGTATCCGTGACGGACCGTTGGGGTAAAGAAGCGGCTCCTCCAAGGCGGACTAAGTTTCGGGCCGCGGTCTACCAGGGATGTATGTACGTTGCTTCCCGGTCCGACGCGTTCTGATGGGATCCCTCACGTTGTTCACGTCTTTTTCCAGGTCGGATGCGTTTTTCACGTTCTGTAAAGGCCTCCTACGGATCAAACGTGGACGCCGGAGAGCCTTAGAGCACATTTGTGCCCACGGTATAAAGAAAACCCCTCAACTAATAGCAATGATTGTATCAAAATACTTCGACAAGTGAACATGAATGCCAAAGACGAAGAAGATTTTGTGTTTTCTTGTTTGTTTGCTGCAGTTATCCAGTCTTTGCGATAGCAAGAAGGCCACCAGGAATTGCGCAGCCAGGTAGGAAGTAGGCGGAGGAGAATGCCAAAATCCCTGTGGGTTTGCACATGGTTACCTGGCTTTCGCCGCCGCGTCTTTGTAACCAGCAAGCCTCTTTGAGTACAGCGTTGGATTCTGCTGCAAGAAGTTAATAATGACCTCCTTCTCTTCTTCCGAAAAGTTGGTAACGACCCTATGGGGCTGCCCTCTTTCTGGTACATGCGTCTTATTCTGCCTCCTCGGTCTCATTGGTAGGGACCGGGTTAACCGGAGCAGTAACCTCCTCTTGATCTGGCGGCGGTGAATAGGGAAGAGGACTTTCAGACCGCTCCTCAACTGGTATTACCTGTGCAGGACGGGGGGTCTTTGTTCGTCGATTCCTTGGTGGCATTTCAAAGCTTGATCAAGTTATTCAATGTTTCGTCGTCGGCTGCCCAGTCTCAAATAAAGCTCTTCTTACTGCCGTGGCCTTTTTATACACCTTTTAAGACCGCGTGCACCGTGACAGACCGTAGTAGAACTCAACGTACCGTAACACACCAGCCTGCAAAGCGTCACACACCGGGACGCACCGTAATTCAAACGTAACGAAACGGCTATTATACACCCTAGCTTGCCGTGAGAACCGTGAATGTACGGTGCACAACGTGACAGAACTGGAAAGGAACTTCAGATGCCGGGGAATACATATGATTCCCGTCCCAATACGGACCACTTCCCAGTTTTGTAACGGCCTATTACGTACTGTCACGTTTTGTAGCGTTTCTCCCGTTTTACTACGGTCTAGTACGGTTCTCATCCGCACCGTGGCTGCCGTGGCAAATTTTTTGACAGTTTGAAAATCTGGCCCGGCATCCACGGCAATAACGGTCTTTCACGTTTGCCTATCCCGTCCAACAGCGTTGTCTCACGTTCATCCCGTTTTCTCCACGGTGGTCTGAACCGTGATTGCCCTGGCCGCCGGGAACATAGTGTAAACGTAGCTTAACTGGACAAAATAACGTGTACGCTGCTAGGCTGTTAGGCTGCTATGCCGCTTGGCTGCTATTTTTTCAGATCTGCACATCATATAATTATTATGATGTACTCTCTTCACTACAGTTTTCATATTCGAAGTAATATGATACGTGTGTAAATCAATATCGTGATCAAACAAAAAGAGTATGTTTACATACCTTTGACTGTAAAGTATTTCAACTGCCTTGGTCCTCTCCAGTTCGTTTAAACACTGTAAAATAATATATTAGAACATTACAATTTTATATAATAACAACGTAATGTTAACTTCATCAATTCGACGTTTTACGTTTTAAAAGCCTACTCTTTTAAACGGTAGAAATATCGAAATGAATTTTAGTTTTAACACACACAACACGTCATACTACAAAATTTCAAAAACATGTTTGCGCAACTTAAACGGAGCGGCCTCACAACATTCTTCATTCATTAACGTATGTTTTAGTGACAAGCGATGCAAAACGGTGGAGGTTTTAATGAGTGTCGTTTGTTTGCAAAGTATGACAGATCTAGGATTTTCGTTCTCGTTCAGGTATATTGCACAGGGCAGTTTTGAAAAGCTTCATAGTTTATACAAAATAATTATCATGTCTCATATGTGCACACCATAACAAGAAATGATTGAGCCGTGCCATGAGAAAACCAACATAGTGGGTTTGCGACCAGCATGGATCCAGACCAGCCTGCGCATTCATGCTGTTCGCTAAAGGTTTCTTTAATTGCAATAGGCTTTGAAAGCGAACAGCATGGATCCTGACCAGACTGCGCGGATGCGCAGGCTGGTCTGGATCCATGCTGGTCGCAAACCCACTATGTTGGTTTTCTCATGGCACAGCTCAATTACTGATTCCCACCCATTCACAAATCAAGTTACGAGACAAAAGCATAGGTTGTTACAGAAATAAAAACTTTTTTCAATAAGACTAAGACTTATCACAGAAAGCAGTCGGTATTGATAGGACACAAAGGTACCATGTCATCAAGCATTCAAAGAGTTGGAATAAAACAGTAGAGAGGACAATTTTACTTCTACATATCGCAGCTAACACGTTCTTAAAATTATAAATACCGCAGGGTTGGTTTATATTACTCAACCATTAAAAAACAACCATATTGCGGTTAAAGAGACTATCGCAAGCTGACTCGTTGTCAGTGTTGCTCTAAAAAGAAATAAACAAGAGATGTCCGTAAGATAGCCAATGCTCGACAGCCAAAACACACACACACAAAAACACAACAATATACTCCAATATTTTTAACTGTTGAGATATTGAAATAACAACCTTTTATTTACTTAGATGTAATATACATACTTATATTTATATATTTTATTTTTTTATTTATAATTGTCTCATAACAAATAGTTTACATTAAACAATTCATCTGTAAAATAAAATTTAACAACACACAAAAAATGCGAGTTTGTTTTAACTTTTAACATACCCTGTTCCTTGTATTATCCACAGCTATAAAAGTTTGTAATGAAAAGTTTATTCGCTCGGTTAACCCATTTAGGGAGGTAGGGCTTTTGTTAAAATTACCACGTGATAGAGGTTGTCGTCTTACTAAAATGAAATTTCAATTGAATGTTTTTCAAGCATGCAATCAAGTATTTCGATACATGCAGTTTAAAGTTGTTTACTTGCAACAATTTAAACAAAATTGATATGCAAGATGACACTAACGTAAACAATGTTGGAGGTGTTTTATAAACGTCGTATTTAGTAGAAGTATGTGGTTTTATTACTTTAACTGCATTAGTTTCTGTGCGCATACTGAAGAATTGGGCAAAAATCGATTCTATTATCTTTCCTTGTTTATTGAGATCAACCCTATACCTTGTTGTCTCCCTTCGACCGTCTAGCTAAATATCGATCACTATCGGATATTTTTTAGATCGTTATGGTTCGGCTATCTCCGCTTATCGTATCACGGGAGGTGCCGATCATAAAAAACAAGGATTATAGATTAGAGATCTCCTGTAAAAACGTAGTGGGAAGGGTGATTTATTTTACACCAATTTTAAGTACCGGTAAAACAACAACAGCAAATATAGTCATCAACTTGGTTTAATTCTGTTTTTCAATAATATAAAATACGGAACGGAGAAAAGAAGACACTACGTTATTTATTCTTTTATTTTGCATAGTCAAAGAGATGTAAA